>NC_134314.1:15462111-16063324 GCF_964195595.1 Calonectris borealis
GCATGCCCATTACACCCTCTTCCTCATTCAGTTTCTCCCTCAATGTTGCAGAAGAACATGATCTTCCAGAAGCATAAGGAACCAAAGGGGAACTGTTCAGAAGAGAAGGAAATTATGCTTCTGCAGAGAAAGACAAGTCTTGCTGGTCTTAAACCTTCTCACAGCTGAAGTGAGAAAGCTGATGTTTTATGATATGACAAAACAATGTGAACCCCGATCAACCAGATGTGATATGTGGCTGCTGCTTGGTGAGGTACTTTATATGCCAAATGTGTTTGCTCACTCAGTAGGATAAAACATAATGTTCGGATGTTCTTTCAAAGCTTCATCTACTACTAAAATTTACCTTGCTCTGTAACCCCTTGTAGTCAATCAGCAATCAGTTGGGTGCAGGAGGTAAAACTGAAATAAGAAAGCAGACAATCAGATCCAGTATGCGCTTGGATGCAGACACACGACGGCAAGCCTTGCAGAAACATGTAGTCAGACGTTTGCTTTTCAGAAGGACATAGAGAGATAGCTATAAAATATTATTTTGGATTTCCTTAGAGCTCCCCTTTGTAAATCATGATTGATTGAAATAAACTGTCAACTGCAATTTGTTAATTTTCTATGATTTACTCCCTGTATCTGAATGTGAAAAGCTGACAGAAAAAAAATGCTTTATAAAACATTAGTGATTTTTATCACCATTAGTGTGCTAGAAATGGAATTTTTTTAGTACTTAATCCTCCTGAATATTTGTGATGAGCAGCCAGGAAAATGACTGCCACATGCCATACAGTAATGAGAACAGTAAATCAATTACTAATAAACTGTTAGCCTGTTTGAAGCTCACAATATTTTCTAAAGGGGAAAAAGATTCTTTATAATCGTTACCATACCAGAGTTAAAAAAAAGGTCACCATTTGAAACTGCATTTACTGATTCTACAAAGAAGACTGCATTTAAAATAGCGTAAACAATTTGTACAATGTTTAGTATTGCAAGAGACTCCTGTCATAGGATGAATATTTCTCTTTAATGTAAATGCACTATAGAACACAACATTGCTTGAAAATAACGTCACCTCTTTAAGAGGAAATGAAAGGGACTATATCTGCCTGAAACTACCAAGTTCAAATCTGAATCATGCAAACTGAGATTTGAGCAGAAATTGTGATTGAAGAACAAAACAAATTAAGATGTGTTCATTAAAAGGGTTAAGAGACTTTGGAGAGAATATAAGTGTATACTGAGACCATCAAGAGACTGAGAGTGGGAATGCAATGATATCGCCATTGTAAGCAGCAGTATCAGCGCCAGGGTATATAATGCACTAATATGGGTTTCTGATGATATGAGCCTCAGCAAACCTCCTGTAGTAACATGGAATACAGTCTTAGAAACTGTTTCCACATCAGTTAGAAAGTGCTTAGGCCTTTTTAATCAGATAAAGAACGTCATGATAACATTTAGCCAATAACTAATGTCATGAAATATCACCTTAAATACTTGTCAATATTTTTTTTCAGAAAGAGTCTGGATCTTACTGGTGACACATTTGTCAGGAATGTCAGTTTGAATCTTTCCTATGACCCCAACACAGAGATATTCAGATTTACTAAAGGACTCCTGGGAATAACTATGAAAATAACTGTTACCCTCTTGAGGAGAACAAGGAGAAAGAGCATGCCCTACACTTATTTTGAAATTACAGATCTGCAACTGTCTGTACTGGCAGCTTCAACTTAAAATTGGAAAAGGTGGCACTAGCTGTAGCAGATTTGAAGATTATCTGTCCCACTTATATCTGGCTCAGAATTAGCCTTGAGATGAGCTGTACAGTAGGTCAGCAGTAGCAGAAGGTCAAGCAAAACAGGAGGGGGGAATTTTACTGGAATTTAGGATTCCATACTAATGAGTTTGGACAATTTGCAGGCTGAGATACTCTCTGCAAAGGAAGCCATATAGACGCAGAGCATAGCCATCAATTTAGATTTATTTTTGTATTTCCTGCTGGCTGGTTATTAGAGTTCCTAATTCATTTTTCCCATGTTTTCAGAAAAGAGTGAACTTACCAGAATGAATGATAAAATCCCCATCTTGAAAAGCCCTTTTCCTCTGGATTCACCGAGTATTGTACTGTATGCTATAGTGCCAAATGTTTACTAGATGTTTAGGGTGGGGTAGGGTTTTTTTAATTTTTTTTTTAATATAATTAAATGCAACGTTGTTAACAGAAGGCTCTCTTCTCAATAGTAGCAAAATACAGTAACAGTTCAACAACAATTCCACTCTAAAGGTTCTGTTTTGCCTTTATTCCTGATTAACCATTTTCACTGCAGTCTGCATGATTCAGTGAATGTATGGTTTTGAGGATTTATGTATCATTTCAGCCAAAAAATCAACTCAAATTTTGAGTGCCCTTTCAAAAATAATAGTGGTCAGAATACGGCATCTGACCTACACAACAAAAGTTCTGGTCATCTTTTCTTTGATAAATTCCAGTTCCCTATTTTTTGGAGGAGAAATTTGAAATAGGATGGAAAAGAAGCTTTTTGTAAGATATGTCTCCTTTGTTGTTCCCACTAAAATCCATCAGAAACAAGCCACGCCACGTCATAAGTCATAAGTCAGTCTTTGAGAAAAGTCAAGGCACTCTCCAAAAAACAGGGCAGCTGCCTTTCCTTGCCTTCAGCACTCTCCCCTGCTGGAGCCAAACGCTGGGGGAGAGGAAACCACTGCATGGGAAGGGATGAGCACATTAGGGACAGAGAGAGGGACGGGAGACAAGTACGTTAGGAATGAGGACCAGAGGGGAGGCTAGAGCTGGATTTTTACACAAAACCACAACAGCAAATCTGTTGATCACAATTAGCCATCTACAGAGGTTAAGTGTGCAGGTCAAAATCTTATTTTTAATTGAAAAAGCCCTTCCAAGCACCCATGAAGAAGCTGCTGCAGTCCCACAATGAGCAAGGACCAGGGGGTACAGTCGCACTCGCAGCACACCTTCCCTCCCTGTGTCACACAACCGGGGTGCGCACACCACCCTCGGCTGTGACCAGTGCTCCCTGTCACCAAATAATCCCAAACTTAAAACACTGATGCTAATAGAAAAAGCTTTCCTGTTATAATTTATGTTTAAGTCAGATATGGAGGCGCTACACAGAAGGTGAGATAGAGAACTTCTCTATCATACTTTTATCCTTTTCCTATTTTACTGAGACAGAAGAAAAGTTAACGGTGGTGGTAATGGTGATGTTTTTGTTGTTTGTTTGATGTGGTCACTGCTTCCTAGGAACGGATCTGAGAGCATAACATTCACTTTACACAGGCCAATGAACTCACCACATTTACAATAAGTTCTTAGGGGGCTGAAGATGAAATACCAGAAGCATGTCCCTCTGTGGCTTGCATATACTGAAATTTAAATGGATGCTGATTTGTGCTGACATTCCTATTTACTTTCCAAGGCTGTAATGACTAATACTTCCGTAGAAGTATAGTCTCTGACTATACTAAAAGCTTCCACTTTCCCCAACAATAAAATTTAAGGATTCATTTAAATTAGCAACCTCCTCTGCCCTTGTCATTTTCATACATAAGGATGTTGTGAAATAAACATTACAGAAAAAATAATTTCAATCGGTTACTCTCATTTAATTTTTCCTTCTAAACCAGACATCTATAGCTGTTGATGGACTGTAACTTTTCATTTGTAGTAAATGAACAAGCAAGCAATATAAAGTGTTTTTTACTGGTAAATTTAGGTTTCATCCTAGCAGGCCACAAAATTGTAAATTGAATCCCCATGCTCAGCAACTGAAGCTTAACACCTTGGAAATGATTTTTGGGTTTGTGTTGTTGGGTTTTTTCTTTTTCTCAGAAGAAACAGAGGATCATCTGGAAAATATTCCACCCTTTGATCAAATACACATCAATTTTAGACTTACCTTAACAGCTTTAAGAGTGGAATTCCTTATTTCCAGCCTTCCCTCTGTTATCAGGACAACATAGAGGGTTCTGTTTACCAGCAGTCAAATGATTTGCAGATGACAGTCAAAAAGGAATTTGTAAAGTCTCTGTTCCAAGGAAAGCCATGATCCACTTAGCTTAAAAAAATCTCCAGACTGCCATTTCCAATATTTTTAAGAATGCCTAAAAATCTAAAGCTCCACACTAAAGTTTTTTTTTTCCTTCTCTCCTTTTCTTCCACCATAGGTTCAAAATATTCCTATCCTTTGATTCTATTGTAAATATGAATTCACATTTCATATACAGGACCAGAGCTCTTTGTGATTTAAGGGTATTTTTTTTCACTTCTTGTTTAGAGAAAACATTTTTCTTTCCTTTAAACTACTCTCAAAGAACATAGCGAGGTGTTGGCCTCTGTAATACTCTTCCTTGTGTGTGTGTTTTTATGGCCTGCTCTTGCAAACCTTGCTTGCTTTGGATAATCTTCACTTACATCGTATTTAAACTGAATGGAATTTCTTACATAAGACAGTAATTGACATGAGCAGCAGATGGTACAGCCAGGCTCTTTGGAGGTATTGCAGGATGTGATTTTTCCCTTGCAACAATGGCACACTTCAAAAGAAAGTGCAAGAAAGGAAATCTCCTTTGAGCACCAACCCTTTTGAAGCCACACACTGAAGTCTCAAGTCCTAAATCAGTACACACACCCTTCATGCAGAGCATAGACCAATTTTTGCCATCCTAAAACTTTGCATTCATTTGTCAGTCTTTAGTGAAAATTGTATTTGTGAATACAGATTTCTTCTGAATTTTATTTGTCAGCATTCATTTGAAAGAGAAACTGACTCAGGCTGTTAGTTAGTGTGAAGTGGTATAACTCCATATACGTCAAAAGTCTACAGGTATCTGATGTTATACCCACAAAATCTCAATCAGTGTATTGAAAGAGTCTTGGTCTGTGCAGCCTGTAAATTTCAGCATGCAGTACAGTAACAATGTCCAGACTTGCCAGTTTATAGGTATATATGCGAAAATTCACATGAAAAGGGGACAGGACACAGGATCTTTTCAGTATTATGTGTCCTTGAGAAGTATTAAACACAAAGAAGTGTGAAGCTGTAAGGAATTTTCTTAAGCTACTGGTCATAGTAGAGACTGAACATCATTGTTGCCCCAAAACTCTAAAGAGCCCAGAGACTCATGTTTCTACAAACTTCACGTATCTCCAGGAAAAAGATAAAAAAAGAAGGGAGCATTATTTCTTTCTCTTCATGTCTTGTATATTGACCCGAGGAATCAAGGAGGCATCGCTGATTTTGTTGGCCAAGAACTCCATAAAACCCCGTGAAAGAGAACTGCCACACACCTAACTAAGGAAGCATCCTTAGAAAAGGTGACAATCCTTCACATCCCCTTCTTCCTGCCCATTAGCACCAGTATCATTTGTCACTTATATTTCAAAACAAAAAAAGGTTGCTCTGTTTTTCCGTATGGATAAACATGTGAATTTTATACATAGACTTGTCTCAGAAATCAAGTTTTCAGTGTGTGCCAGAAACCTGGAGAGATGACCTAGGGCTTGCCCTAGGAGTACCCTTTCCAGAGGTGTTTGTTTCTAACTTGCATGGTCAACGAGGTGCAGTAGGAAGTGTGGCACCCAGCCAAATAGATATGAGACAGCTTCCAGCAGAGGATGGATGCTGTGTGAAGTAAACCTGCTTGTCTTCATGAGCCTCCAGGGCAAGAGAACTCTAGGCTCTGATTGTATATCTTTTCATTGACACAACAATTCAGCAGTCCTTATATACGTGCTGAAGTCTGCCGGGTCCCCTTGGAGAGTCATCCAGTCCTTTCTGTGCTGCATAAGTAAGAAGCTGAGCAATCAAGACTCCATCTTTTCATTTTATTCATATGACTGTGTGAATCAGTCTGCAAGGATTAGAAAATGTTTAGAACCAGAAAAAAAATCTAGACGAGGACTTTGATTGCCACAGTAGTTTGCAAATCATGACAGGCTAACACAAGAAAGCTCATAACCTTACGAAATGCAAGTGTTCTAGGACAGCTAAATGGAAGACTTCACTTGCACAATTTGTGAAAAGTTCAGCTCTGAAGTATGACAGGAAAACTCTTGCTCAATACCGTTGTTTTCATTTTAACTCAAACTGAATAAACAGATCCAAAGGAGTCTGGCTTTAGGACACATTTCCTGCATACATACTCAGGTGATATATGTAGTTCTGTAATGAAATGAAACCTGGCCAACTACTTCACAGTACAGCATTCATTGTCCTGATACCTAAAGAAAAAAAATTCCCAAAGCTATGCCTTATGAAGATGTATTTCGCTCTCTTCTTACAGGTAAGAAGGTGTTCTGTACAGCATTAACTCCCAGGCCTGAGTATTGTCTTCAAAGGTGTAGCAATACGGAGTCATTACCCTATGACAACAGACCAGACCAGATAATATCACAAGACTACTCAATGTTGTAAATTCTTGAAAAATTATGCTATCTCTAAGCATAAAAAGAGGTTTTTCTTTTTCTGGTAAAAGAAGCCTTTTCTTAACATTTCGTCCTACACCTTACTCAAGGAAAAAAATTATATACTCTTCTTCTAGGTCATAGTTCTTTTATACAGGACAGTCCTTAGGTTTTGACATAAAAATTTTCCCAGCTTTCCATAATGTCTGTTATCCTCTGAATTTCCAGCTGAAATGCCAATGGAGATGAATTCAGGATACCATGGGAATTAATGGAGTCAGGCAAAGAGATATTGACTAGTAGGCATAGCACTGTAAGCAGAGAACATTTTACTTGTGCTTCTCTTCCTACATCACAAAACACTTTTCAAGTGGGAAATGTTATTCTCAGGGAATTTTTTTTAGCATAATCTACAGAAACTTTGATTAAATATACCAGTATTTTACTAATTCTCATTTAAATATTCTGAATTTGATGTGTAATAGCTAAACCATCTCTATATTTCAATGCAAATCTTTCTCATTGAAACACTTTGCACCAAACACTGTTTTGTCAGAATTCCTAAATGTTAAATTACTGTCAACTTCACAACTTGCGCTTTAATTGCAATAATTAAAGGTAGCTTAGTTTCATTTCAGAGCTTGTCAACAGGGGCATGGAAATCAGAGGCAAACAGAAACCCAGATATAGTACAAGGTGGCATGATGGAAGATTTCTTTTAATTTGGTAACTGCATCTCAGTCCTTCATGCTCTGAATCTACTGTCTTTTGGATTGAATTACAAATGTATGAGTTATGCCCGTAATATGTGTTTTTGTAAGCCAGTCAGAAAAAAAACATTTGTGCAGGATATCTGGTAGTAGATGCAGAACTTAGTGAAAAATAGATGAAATCTGAATTATCACCTTAAAGGGAAACTTTTATTCCAAATAATTATTTAAAAAAAAAAAAAAAAAGAAATTATTATTAAAGAGGATAGGGCTAGGAGTGGTGGGAGGGGACTTTTTCTTCTACTAAAAATAAAAACATGCTTGGATTAGTTTAGGGCTCAATCCTGCAAGTTGCCAAGCTTTCTGGTCCCAATTCAGTAAATTACTTAAGTATGTGCTTAAGTTTTAAGCACATCATCAATTCCAAAGAAATAGTCTGACTCACACATGCCTAGTACGTCTGGACTAGTGCCAGGGATCTTAGCACTAACCAGTATTAAGACCTTCATTTCCTAACCGAACTAATAGTAAGAGGTAGCTTACACAGAGAATAAAGCCTCCCACAAACCTCCACATTGGCCATGCAAGCTGGGAATCACAGCTGGATCCGCTGTAATCCACATGCCCCACAACGTGACGCGACCGTCCCTACCGTGGTACAAAGCTGGCCACAATGTTCCTGCCCTTCTCCCTGTCAAGGGTGAATCATATTCAGTGTTGTTGAAATTCCTAGTTATCCAAACAAGCAATAATAGAAGCATTTGAACAGAAAAGAGTTTTGAGTCATGTAGGTGGTTTTCTTGTGTGGGAAACTACCCGCTTTGTATCTATGTGATTAGGAAAGTCAGCTTCATTTGCCTCTGGCTGTCTGAGGCAACCAACAAAAAGCACATTCATTCTCCTATTCCTTCCTCCTCTCAGCAACACAGAAAGAGGGAAAACATTATTAATGCCGATGTCATAGTCAGGTTAAGAGAACATGTTCTCTGTCAGTAAGGCATCACTTCTACCAATAGGAACTTCTTCCAGCATTTTATATTGCCCACCCTGAACTCACCTCCAGCTAGACAAAGAAAGTGCTATATGAATACATGCTGACCAGTGCACAAAGCATTATGCCGGGGTACCAGCAGTATTGTTACGGTGGTGTTCAGCAATATATCAAACACTAACTGGAAGTGGTGTCTGCCCAGAACTGACTAGAGAAGAGGCAACTGCTGGAAAGAGATGCAGAAGATAGTGCAATAAGACAGTACAGTTCTCCATGTGTGGCCTTGTGGTCTCTGGCAAACTCTGATAGAAATCTTAAAACAGAATAGTTTTCATGGAAGACCTGAAAAGAACAAATCAGCTTTGGAGAGCTTTATAAAGCAAGCATGAGGAGCAGCATGGGCACTAGTCCAAAAGGGTTTCTCTGAAAAACTAAGAAACAGACAAGAAACCTGGGTACCACAGACAGAGAAAAGACAGCAGACAGTAGCTTCTCACAGCAGCATGAAAATGATGTGACTGAGAAAAAAAGGCCAGGATGAGGCTTTAGTTGAGACAGATCTGGAGTGCAACATCGGATCTGGAACGTATCAAGAAACACGGAGGAAGAATGAAGAGAGCAATCCCTCAGACATGTTGAAAGCCCAGGGAGGACATGATTTCAAAAACAGCAGGCTGTGAACATGGCTGTGTTGAAGATGGCTGATGAGCCAAAACCCCGGTCAGAGGCATGTTGGCTGAGCAGGAGGGGAGCAGAGGGAGAGGACTCGGCTGGGAGAGAGGAGTTCTGCAGCCCAGCATGAGCGGTACCTGCCATGAGGCCAGGGATGGGGGGACACGCTTTTCCTTGCCAGGGTGGGAGACAGGCTGTGCACGGGAAGCATTAGTATGTAAAAAAATATATTACCATGAGCGGATGGATGTGCTGCATATTAGGAGCTAGAATTTAAACCTTTCCCAGCCCTGCTCAGCTTTGACACCATGCTGACAACTGCACTTTCCAACTTGAAACAGGTATTTCAGGGGAACTTTGCCCAGCACCCAAGAGATTTTATTAAAATCAATATGACAAACTGTGACATCTTTCCAGAAGAGAGCTTAACGACAGGTTTGCATCAGTTTTGCTAGCAGCCTTCGGGCTGCATTTTCAATCTAAGTATAAAGCACGATGTCTGTTGAAAGTGCTAAGCTAAAACTGGTGACATCAGCAGTGACAAAGGATGAGAATTGCTTTCATGCTGCTCTCAGCAGCCTTAATAGAAAAATGATTAATCATAAGTGCAAGAAAAAGCTGTCATAATGCCTCAGCTGTTTTACCATTAAATTATATTGAGTATGTTACTTATTAGTTCTGGATGGACTTTTCTATTTTTAATATAAACAAAGAGTAGGTAATTATAAGTGACATCTGCATATATGCTCCCAAAGTGTGGATAAAACCTTTCAACACACTGAAATATATTTATTACTTTACGTACTTAGCTCCTGTCATGTAATAAGAGGTAAATTTATAGAGAAAGATGAAAAAGGAAACAATCTGTGATACCTCTGGTCACAGATTGGCATTTTAGATAAGAGATAATTAGCCCAAGGCAATCTATTTATACTGTCATGTACAAAGACAATCTGCCTGTATTAGTACTTAAATAGATCTATAGATTATTATGTCATCATCGACAGACACAGGCAGTTGTGAAAATTTCAGAGAAACTAGCAGAAAGCTGAAGGGCAGAAACACTATAAACTTTCATTTCTAAGCAAACATCTATGCAGAGAAGGAATGAATGTTCACAAATGGGTTTTGGTGGTCAAATCTGAACAGAATGGTCTGCAGATTAAATGGTCATGAAAATAGAAATGTTCTCAGAAATAAGGTAACATTTACATCAAGAAAAATCAGCACTGAAAAAACAAGCACTGAAGAAAAAAATGTTTGTTTGGGTTGCACAGATGTATGGACAGGTACCCACCTGGCAACCATAAGAAGTAGGTAAAGAAATGTCTCTAAAGGTCTGGCCTATTCAACACCAACCTCAGTGAGGATCCCTTGAAGACAGCAGCTGAAATTGTGTGTTTTAAAGTTTTTACATTTCAAAAGCTAGAATATTTATGTCTTTAAACAGAAAGTTAAATTTTACATTCTTGAGGATTATCTAGACTGAAAACTATCGATTTCTTCAGTGTTTCCTCCAAAAAAAGTCATGTTTTCTAGATCTTTGATAATTCCTGCTGATTTTTTCTGGAATCTCTTCAATTGCGCGTATCTGTCTTGAACACCTATTCATGCTCTTATTTCTCATTATTTTTACTAGCTTTTTCTGAAGTAGTCTCTTACTTTTGAAAAACTATTTAGTAGCGAAAAAATGATGAGGAAAAATACAATGTTAAGTATTTAAAAAGTAAGAAGCACTCTGTGTCTACCTTAGACCTTTTAGAAGAAAAGTTATTCAGTACATGCAGAGAAAATAACTGTGAAAAAAAAATCATACATTTCACATCACAATATGTACATTTACGTGGTTACAATCACCATTACAGTCCCTCACGACTTTTAGTATATCCTGAAGTCCCTTGTGAGAGAGGGAAGTACTATTATTGCCTTGCTACCAGCAGGGACACATCAACAATTACATATATCTCAACACACTCATCAACAATTATAGATACACATCAACACACAATTATATGTATTTATTTTTATATATTTATATAAATAATTTATTTTATATATTTATAGTTCTTATTCTTATGCTACAATGTGGAAATACCTAAATTATCTCTGAAAGAGCTAACCAGAGTACCAGAAACAAAATACCTACATTTAATCCTAACTCCGTTCACTCAGGCAATTTGCTCAGCAAAGAAGCAAGATTTATTAGCTTGTGTTAATACGGTTATTCTGTTTCTGATGCACAACCAGCTTAGGATACTCCAGACAACCTAGGCTCATGTCCTGACAAAATGCTTGAGAGCTGTATCACCAGATCTGTGGTAAATAAGCATGTGTCCCAAATTCCACAATTCGTGCCCAAATCACTCACAGTCCTTCCTCTTCACTTACCTTGGGTTTTTTTTTTTAGGAAGTTTAATGACTCGAGGGTTAAAGCAGAAATATAGGCAAAAGACATGTCACCTCAAGTTGAGGTTCTTTCCACACTCTGAGTACAGCTCTTTCATCAGCAGGGGAGGGACCCACCCTCTCTTCTGGGTAAGAAATAGCATGACTCAAAGACAACTAGCTGAGACTCGTGGCACACAAACATGCACCAAATAGTTCAGATAGGCCTAACAATTATCTGTGGCAGGAATAAAAAAAAACATTCCTTTTGAGGATGGGAGATGAGTCTAACGACATTTGACATAGGAAGGCAACCCAGGTAGTTGTGTCCTGGCACATCCACCTGTCTCCATATTTCTACCATGGGACTTCAGGTGCCCACGTGACGAGACTGAGTTCCCGAGATGGTCAACCGAACAAATGGAGACCCTGCAAGGAGTGACCAGGAACACTAACGGGCAGTGACTGCCTGACCCATGTCAGCTGCCTCTCCAGCTGGCATCATGTCTCTGCCTTGCTCTCCAAATTATTCCAGTTATACGGTTGTGACACAAAACAATCAGAAATGAAGTACACTCCTAATCTTGAAACACACCGTCTTTTAGGTTTAGATTGTGAAAGGAAGGAAAAGTATATTGGATGCACAAAAAATCTGTGGGAAGTGGAGGCTAGGGATTTTGATTCCCAGGGAAATTTGGAAATATTAGATGTGCAATTAATGCATCTTTTAGGATGCTAATTCATTTCAGAACAGAGATTTTCATCTCCTGTCCAGACAACATTCAGAGTTTCTTCTTTCATAATTTTTGAGTGAATTAAGGTTTTACCTGAGCATAAATTGACTAAGAAACTAAGCGTGCACACAGGCCAAGGCCCGGGACCTGCATGCAGTTTGAATGTCAAGATTAAGCCAAGCAGTTTATTGTAAGATAATCTATATCCACTTTACATTCTGTGTAAAGGAACTTTTCACTGAAATCTCTCCTCAGTATTGGGTTATGTGGCAGGGCTGAAATGTCTCAAGCACTAAATCTAGTGCTTGGAGGATTCCTCATTTACAAAATTACGTGTACATGCAGTAGATATACACAGAACCCTTGCAGTAAACGTCTGTATAATCATAGTGAGTAAATCACACCTTATTTACACATTTTGCATTGATACCACAAAACCCATTCTCACTTCTCCCTTTCCCAAGACCTCCAGTCACATCATAGTTAAAAGACCTGCTCTGAATTGATGTGTATGAACTAGAACTATAAATTGCTTTCTTTTCCCTGAAGCTGCCAGCATACCATGAGTGAAGTCTGTATACAGGATATGATCATTCAGGCTGTTTGGTGCTAGGAAAACACCTCAGAATTTGAAGAATAAACCTGTGGTATTTTGAGTTGACTTAGGCGCACAGATCAGCAGCCTTATAAATGCATTTTTTATGATATTGCCAGGTTAACTCTATGTACATGCATCCAAGTCTAAACTTCATGGTCATGTGGTTCCCTGGTAGCCAAAAGGCATCTTGCAAGCCAAGGTTTCTCATTTACATTGAAGACATGGCTTTTGCAAAGACTCATGACTAGTAGGTTTTTTTCAGCTAAGTAGTTCGAGACAAAGGTAGAAGAGAAACAGCAGCAGCTGCAGCACCTTTCTGCCCAAACAATAACAGTGGCTACCCACCCAGACAATTTCTGAGTTGGCAGATCTTTAGCTCAGCCAGCATGAGCATGAGCATGAGCTCTGCTCTTAGAAACTGTACTTGAAACTAGGCAAGCCAAGGAGTGAGAGAGTCTGAAAGGGAAGGGGGAGATATCAAAGGAAAAAAGGAAGAAAGAAGGTTTAAGGTTAGAAAAGAAGAAGTAGTGGAAGGAAGAGTAATTGAAATTTGAGGACTGATTTCTTTAACCTTCATGAATTTCTCTTTTGTTGGCTTATCATCAAGTAGACTGCCGATGCATAGACCAGAACTTTGGTTAGGTTATTCAGTTAGCATTCACAGTAAAAAAAATCTATAAAATGCTAAACGGAGCACATTTTAAAGCCTGTTGTCCTTGGCAGTGAATTTTATCTTTGTGACTCTTGATATGTGGAAGGTTGGTCACCCTGTTGGTGTGCACACTGTCCATTGCCTGAAGGGAGTCAGCTGACTTATCAGAAAGGGAAATCTGGGGACAAAGAAACAGAAATGGCTCAGATGTGAATTCTGCCCCATTGCGTTAAAACATGGAGCTAAAGCCATATATAGCTGCTGAAAATTCAAGGTTATGTTTGGAGTATTACCTAAACACACTTAGCAAATTTACCTCTTAACTGTCATTTGTTGTTACTAATTTATGCACTATAGGTATTTTTCATTGTTATTCTTTATTGTTACCATATTCTTACACTTGAGAGACAAATATTAAAATATTTTCTATGTTTTTCCTTTTTTTTCCTCCATAAAGAACTAGATGATTTTTCTTTGTTTTGTACTCATGGTTTGAAAAGCTTCTAAAAAAATCAATTAGTCTATCAGCCCCCACAGGTACTTTAGGTGTTTAAACAATTTAGCTCCAATCCTGTAAATTTGCATGCACAGAGATGGCCAAGAATAGGATTTATCTCACCTAATCTGCGAGATAGGAATCTAATCTACACAGTTGTCTAGGCTACACTTCTGTTGTCAATTGAGAGAGGCACAAGTCTAAGATAGGAGGTATGAATCACCCCTCCGGAGGCAAACATCTCTCTCCATTGACTGTAGAGAGAACCTAGGAAGGTTGGTTAGACTAGACATCTAACATCTAAATGATCAGAATTAAGTGAGCTGAATCACATTTGAAGTGCATGAAGAGAATGCTGAAACCAGTGCAATTATTCCTCTGAAGGTGGTTATATGTGTGTTAAAATATTTGTATAATAAGCGTTTTACACTATCAGGTTTTTAATGGGAAAGGCTATTTGCTCTGTGTTTAGAGGAATACAGTTTTGATCCCTGACCAGTATTTTTTTGTTAAAATGATTAAGGGATGCAAGTCAGAAAGCTCAAATGTAGAATGAAAATCATTTAGAGGCACATTACAAAGTATTTTAAAAGATGATAACTTTTGCTACCCTACCTGATGCTTCCTTCACTGTTAGAGCTGCTCAATCTGTTTCTGAAAGGCAGTCTTCACAAAAATCAAGAGAAAAAAGATCAGCTATTAAAAACTGCAGTATAGAGGTGTTTGGGAATACCAAAAGGAAGAAGAACCTGTTATTCTCATATATCAGCAAAAATGAATAATGATACATCTGCACCCTTGAAACTTCAAGCAGGAATAGCCGTGATGTTGCCTGACTGCCGGGATGCCACTCAAATATTGATTATTGACAGTAACCTGTATCGAGTACATGAAGAGGTAAAAAACTTTCCTTGAGAATAATTTGGTAAACATTATCAACAGAAGATAAGGACTTGTTAGTCTTGTATGCCCAAAGACCATTTTGTGGCCTCGTTAACATGGATCCTGGAATGAACATTCAAAGGTGTATTTTTCTCTACACTACCAAATCACAGAATATTTTCTTCCTTTGTGGAAAGAAAACAGCTTTAATTTTCCAGGGACGGAAGGAAGCAAATCTCACCCATCTTGAAGCATCTGATTTCAAGGGACTTCTCTTCAAGCAGCACGTACTTGTGGGGAGCAGAGGCTTTGTGTGTGCACAGCTACAAGCAACTTGCCAAAACCCACTCGGCGACTGCTGCCACCCCACTGACGCAGCTGAGGGGGTGACTGCCATGTGGAGGTACTGAGTCAAACTGGAATCTGTCCCTGCGCACAGCCCCAAAACTTGGAAACTTCAGTGCCAGATGAAGAGCGGTTAGGAAATCCACCCCCGTAACCCAGGGACAGGGTGCACAGCTGGAGCACAGCCGCAGCCAGAGCCTTCCCGTAGCGGCTGCGGGACGTGCTGGGATCAGCAAATCGCTACAACACGGCACGCCCCGAAAGGCTGCAATATGCCCCTTTTTCACAGCAGGTAAGAGATGTGTAGGCAGACATGCACCGTTCAGCCAAGGGATCTCCACATGCCACTCAGCTGTCAGCTTTGTACCGACTGCCTGAAATCAGGTGGATTTCACTCAGCGCTCCGGGGAGACAGACTTTACCACTTTGTGACTCACGCTCAATCGGGGGGAGTGGGAACAGCAATCATTTATGACTCACTATATTGTATAAGGCTTTGGAAAATCATTTGACTGCATACTGTACAAATACACATTGGAAGTATATTAAATACGTTGAAGCAATTGGAACACAATTAAAATGTTCTGTAGCAAAAGAAAAAGAGAAAGGTTACTCATTACCAGTCTCTTCCCTTTCACAGAGATAACCTATTAGCAGAAATGCACAGTATTTTTCTTTTGAAGTAATCAAGGCTTTAAAATTCTGTCTAGAAATAGAACTGTGTGAATAATTTGGGGTGGGGGTTATATTCAAAGAAAAACTAGCAAAGTTTTTGGCTTCCTGACAGTGTTTTTTTTCTTCTTTTTTGAGCAACTATTCCTAGCAGAAGAAAAATGCAAGTTCTTCTGAAATAGTAGGAACAAATATATTTTGAAACTTTCCCTCTAAAAGCAAAGTTGTGCAAAGGCCTACTGCTCAAACCAGTGTTCTGCAAATAAAACAGACTGCAAAGAATATGTTACACAAGAGGGAAAAAACCATAGCCTGCAGGTTGGGGTGCTGGCCTATGCAGTTCTTTGCTTTGCTAGAATTTAAATGAGGACCTTAGAAAAAATCTCTTTGGCCTAGATCTGCAAAAGATTTGAGGTGCCTGAATCTTATAGGAGAATTTATAACCTGAGGTTAGATGCCCAGATCCTTGGGTGGGGCAAGTGATGGCAATAGCAAGGAGAGAGCTGTGCTTGAACACCCCCCTTTCCTCCAGACCAAAGCCATGAACAGCAATACTATTTAAGCTGTTTGTAGTTGGAAAGGAAAAAATCCTGACAAAAAATGGCTATTTTTAAGACAATTAGTGCACCGCGTGATCAGACAAACTCTGTCAGGGCGCGACGGGTAGTGGGAAGAGAAGAGCAGGAACCAACGTTCTTCCACACCACGCTTCAGTCTGGAGTCACAGACAAGTCAATCCACAGAGAAAAACTACTTGTTATGACCAAAAACTAAAGCTAAACTAAAACAAATGCAAGCAATAACTGATTGCTAGGCAATGGCTATCACAGCAAAAACAAGCTAAAAACAGCTCAGGCCAAGACAAGTCCAGGCACGTTTTTAATCCCAGCACTGTCAGGTCAACAGAAAGCCCTTGACATTTTACTTGTGGTGGCAAAAAAATCATACATACTGGGCTAGAGAAAAAGGGACTGGGAAGCAGAGGGGAAGGGAGGGATGGTCCTTTCCCTACCATCAAAAACAGATCTATGTAGGACGGCCTTAAATATCTGTGGTGTAGCTGGGGCACTCTGTATCCTGAGTCTGGGCACCAAGAAGTGTCCTTTTAAGATACTCCTTGTAAAGATAGAGAAATGACTCTGTTCTGGAAGAATGCAGCCAGCGCGCTGGGACCAACTGTTTCCCAAACTACAGTCTGAAGAGCAGCGCCTGATATGACAACCTGCACTCTTTCTCATCTCAGCCACAGGGAGCAAACACTCCTGTCTCTCCAAAGTGTTGGGCTTGTGTGAATTGCCTTTTTCCCTGTTTTTGAAGGCTTTTTGTCCTGCCTGTACAGCCAGAAATACAGACTTCATGAGGCCAGAAGGAGAATGCAAGAAGCAGCAAAGTCGCAGCCTGGGAGTCTGAGTACTTATCTGGGAGGGCAAAATCTGAGTTAACGTTTAAATCTTGGTAAAACAATAAAACAAGTACAAGTTCACTTCCAAACATCTGACATTTGGTCAGAGTCTTGCAAAGAGGTTGGGATCCCGTTCTCTTGCTCATTGGCTTCTCCTACAAAACATAGAACCACAGAACCATGAAGGTTGGAAAAGACCTCTAAGATCATAGAGTCCAACCGTCAATCCAACACCACCATGCCCACTACACCATGTCCCTAAGCGCGACATCTACATGTCTTTTAAATACTTCCAGGGATGGTGACTCAACCACTTCCCTGGGCAGCCTGTTCCAATGCTTGACCGCTCTTTCATTAAAGAAATTTTTCCTAATGTCCAATCTAAACCTCCCTTGGCGCAACTTGCTGCCTCTCTACACATTGCAGCTGTCTCCCCTTCAATGGTTTCTGTACCCCTTGCCACATGGCCCCTTAACTTACCAAAGATGACACTCTCTCTCCTTCATATACCACCCTACCCATGTGGAAGAAGGCATCTCTCAGTGCAGCCTCTTTGCGGCATTTCTGCTGTAACATCGTGCAAGCTCCATGGGACCTTGGTGACATCCCAATGTCACCCAGCCCAGTGTAACTCCATTCACTCAAACTCACCTAGTAGTGACTTACTCCTACTCCCAGCCAGTGAGAGGTGGTCCTCAGTCAACTACGTGGCAAGGAGGGCAGACCTTAAAAGGTATGAGTCTCACATAAAAATTATGATACAGCTACTCCACATTTTCCATGAATTCTCCATTTGTCTGTGCTCTTTTTTTATCTCCTAGGCAAGGACCCAACTGATATCTCGGCAAAGATGATGACAAGACTTTAAATTTTGGAATATTATTGGGATCTTATTCTGCTAATGTGTAGAAACAAATCTAGTGTAAACTAGAAGTTTTAAAAAAACTCCTAATACCACAGGCACAGCCATGTACTTATAGCTCAGTAAAGCGCCCAGAGCAATTCCGAGACAGATCAAAATACAGCATTTTACAGGAGACAGAAAATCTTTCTGAATAGCTCAGATGTAAAATGTGACTTGCGTACTACCTGCACAGAGGAAATAAAGGAGAATTAATGGTCTTAATCTTTCAGGAAACAATCCTGAAATGGCTAATATAACCAGCTAAAGCCACTACATTAAATTAATTACTGGATTAAATTTTAAAAATCAATCTCAGAATGTTGCTTTTAAATAGACAGAAGGTGGCAAAGACATTTCCCCCTTCCCCAGTGTTTTCTGGTTGTTTTAAAGATTTCAGCAGACAAATAAGTTAGATGTTATTGTCAAAATCACTGTGATTACTACAGAACAGGTCTATAGGAGACCAAAGACCAGTACAATAATAACAAAATTGCATCAAATAAAATACTAAGGAAAGGAAAATAGTGATTGTGAGCTCTGTGGATTTCAGGCAAAATGACAATATTGATTGTGGCCCAGAGGCCAGAGTAATAAAATATCATGAGAAAAACGTACTCATTGTCCTTGATTTGGGGCAAAAAGTCCAGTCCCAAAGGAGTCTTTCTATTTTTCTAAAAGAAAAAATATATGAAGAAAAAAGAACTGGTTAGTTAAAAAAAATCTTTGCACCTGGGGCAGTTGCATATAAATTATTTTTGGATACACAAAAACATGTAAAGGCTTTACAGGGGGAAAGAGGAGTGAAAATTTCCAGTGCTGGATTTTTCAGAACAAAATGACTAGAAATATAATTTGGGGGGGTGGGCAAGGAACATACTTCAATTTTAGGGGCCCACTCCACCCGGAAAGCAGAGATTAACGACCACATCCACTAACTCCTCATTCTGTTAGCAGAATAATTTCACAGGATGATATGTGGGCATTTGAGCTGACCCACATGTATGCGGAAGGGCTTAAGAACAGAGAATTATCTTATCTGTCCAGATTCTGGAGCAACATGTGAAAAATGTAGATTTTTTTCTTCAAACCCAAATCTATTCCCTTATACACTGTAGATGGAGCACAAAATAGTTTTTCAAAGAAAGAGATTAAAAATGTAGCTGGTTGTTTTTCAAACAGATGAACAAAGACCTCTCTGTTCTGTTATCAGTGCTCATATCTGTTCTGGTACAGAATGTGTCATTGCTCTCTGTACCAAAATGTTACTGCATATTGTAACGTTCATTGAGAAAAATAACTAAAAGGAAAGCTCAGGATGTGGTTAAACCCTAACAGTGTCACTCTGGGATCTACATGCGTAAATCATGTCCAGTGTTACAGAACGAACCCAAGAGACCGAATTAATACTCTGTTACATCCCTGGATACTTCTGGAGGCTTCGGCAAAATTTTGTTGATTTTATGTTAGTATTGGCTTAATATCCAAATTCATGAAGCACCTGAAGATGCCCTGGGTTTACTAAAACTTGTTTGTACTCAACAGTTTTGAAAATCAGGTCACTACATCACTATATATAAAGAACCTCAGTAGGCTGGCCTGGTTTTTGGAAGTGCCAAGCTGCCACGTTTTTACTAAAGTCAGTGAAAATTATAAGTGCTCAGTAACTGGAAATCCAGCTGCTTTTTGTTCAATTTTTTAGCTCTATATGAAAGATTTTGGCTACCTAAAGTTGAAAATCTTAAACTGAGGCTTGGTCTTGTAACAACATAATGGAACAGAAATTTGGGTCATTATTTTCAAGGAGGGAAACAGTAATTGGGTCATTGAGATTGAGGTAGAAAAGCCACTTCAGCCTCGGTTTGCTGAATTCATCTAAGGTCTTTAAGAAAATATCTTCTCGTGTTTTCAGGATTTTTCCTGAGGTTTCATTCATAATGTAATTAAAAAGAACCCGTACTATCCAATGGATATTTCAGACAGCAGTGAGATCTGGTGTCATATTTAAATACTTGTCAGGATAGAAAATTTGGGGGTGGGGTGAGAATAGAGGGTGAAAATCCCATTTGGGAAACACTCTCTTTTCCACTGGAGTCAGTGACAGAATTCCCACTGACTTTTAAAGGCAGCAAAAGCAAGTCAGCACAAAAAAAAGCATAAACAGAAGCATCCCAAGCCTGCTGAGACTTTGTTACATAACTTTAAAAATATGAAGGATAAATCCAGGCGTCTAAATGACATATACATGTGTTATGCACCATTAATAAGTGATGAGAAATAAATAAATGAAATCAAACATGCCCAGTGCACCACTGCTCTTCACAGGATGTGAGTCGGAGAACCTAAAAATAGAAAAGATGATTTTGTGTGCAAGTGCCATGAAGGAGTAGTGGTTCAGCAGGGGAAGATGTAAACAGAGCACCAACACAGTCCCAGTGGGGGTGTACAAATGTGAGGGAGGGCACAGCTTCTCTCACTGTGCATCACAGGGAGATCCAGGTAAGGCACAAACAGCACGGATCTGAACCCTAGCAGCAGATACCCCCCCAGGGTGGCTTACATCTGACTTTTTTCTTCAATTTTGACTTGTCTCTTGTCCCTGAGAAATTGTTGCTGGCTACTGGCTATTTAAGTGTCTTGTATATGTCAGGTTTGTTTCCTATTTTTCATGCCTTGCATGTCTGCTGAATAATTTATGCTATGAAAAACAAGTTAAGCAAGCAAGCTTCTTTTGTGCTTCGTTCAGGAAGCAGCAATGTTAGTGGTCACTGGCTAGGGAAGGAAAGACGGTCCTAGAAACAGTTTGAGCCAAACACTTTGAAGGTTTTGAAGATCAAGACCAGATCCTTAACTTAATTACATAATAATAAAGGCCAGTTGTTAACTTCCTCCATTTGAAGAATGATACGTTCATTCTGTTTCTAATTGGCAGCTGCTGTAGGAACCCATGGCTCACTGCAATGATGTCAGTATGACAGCTCCAAGCAAGAGCCAGCAAAACATCAAGAAATATATAAGCACAGAGCACAACTGTTTCCTCTTAGCTGATGATTTGCCTACAAAAATAAATCCCACCTGTTCCAAAACTCTGACACAATAATGAAACACAAGTGGTACCAAGCACCTTGATCACTTCTAGAGCAGCCGTGGGAGCCTCCCAATAACTCCCTGTAACTGGCTGCTAGGTGCCAAAAGCAGACACGGGGATGAGTGTGCGGTAGCTGTGGTTCTTCACTGTGTTGTCTGTAGATTCTGTTCTTTACAGGCACAAATGCCACAAAAAGTAAATCAGATCATCCTGAACAGCATTATCCATTGTGGTTATGCCCTTAATTTCTTTTGGACTTCCACACCTCAGGGTATGGAGGGTTCCCTATCCAAACCCAGTTGCTCTAGTAACCCCAACTGCTGGGAGCTGCTGGAGGCAGGATGTGCAATCCAGACTCTTCTCTTTACAGCAGAAACCAAAATAGTTAAAAATGAAACAGAGAAGGGTAGAAGTTATTGCTTAGTAACAACACTTAACAACACTGATTTCCTTGCAAGTCTTACATGTAGTTGGATTCTTCCTCTGAAGAAACATCTTCTCAAGTTAGATCAATTGTGTGCCCTCAGGAGATCTTCTCATTCACTTAATTTTCAAGGTGTGATGTGGAATAAACATGGATCTGGGGTCAGTATTTAATTTGAGAAGTTAAAATTAGGAAAAAGTGTCTGAGTGTCTGTTGCAAAGGCCAGTGTGAGCATCAAAACAGAAGCCTGAGCAGAGTCAAGGGCTGCTGGAATGGGGTAAACCTCAACTCCAAAGAAGGGTATAATGAAGAACAGTAACACCTGCATTTAGAAACAAAAGGTTCAAAAGCACATGATGGGCAGGTGATATGGAGTGTGTTCTGGTGAAAAGCTGAAAAAACAGAGTACCCTCTTCTCAACAAGCAGAAACTAACTATGAAAGCTACCCAGAAAATATGACTAGAACTAGAGTTCAACAGATGAGAAAAAGATGGTGTTGTGAAAACATGGACCCTACTTGTTCCAGGCTACACCATCAAAGGCAAGAAGGTTCTCAGTGGTGGTTGTGGTTATCGTTGTGGTTATCCCTTATATTTCCAGTTGTAGCAGCCTGGAAATCATGAAGGGCACAGGAGATGCCAAAACAGTCTCATTTACAAGGGCTACAGTGAAGAACCCAGAATCCGATGAATGGACCTTTAAAGAAAAACTCACTGTTTAAAATGAGGAAGAACATTTCAATTATAGCAGATGTAATGGTAGAAATCTTAAGCCATAAACCAACAACAGAGTGCACATCTACCCCAGCGCATACTGAGAAATGCAAGGCCTAAACTCTGCACATGATAACCTTGCACCAGAAAATGTTGGAGACTATAATATCAAAACGCTTGACTGAGAGCATATTCAGCATTGAAGCTTGACAGCCACATTCGCAATATCCTGCAGCTGGGTAAAGCTTATTTATTAACCTGGCTTTAAAGAGACCAGGACTATCCTGATTATGAAGCTCAGCAGATCATTCCATGAATGGACTGTACTACGTCATGTGGATTTACTGACACAGACTTTCCCCTTTTCAGTGATTTCTGCACCACACTTCATTTTGCAGTGTTGATGTGTCCTCAGAATGCATAAAACAACAGAGATCTGTTTTGAGTTGGGGCAGCTACGCAGATTTATACCAGCTGAAGATCTGGACTACAGTATCACCACATTCCTTTCCTGCATGCAACATAATACTGCTGGGTTGCAAACAGCTGTTGGAGCTGCCATATGGCAGCTAAGGGCAAACAGCTTCCTTCTAACGAAACAAAACCTTGTCACATGCAAAGGACAGTGACTTGTGATTCCAACCTGTCTCCTCTGGAAAAACAGGTAATATTCATATGAGGAAGCTGGGCTGTATCAGAAAGATTAATTTTAAACCTACAGTGCTCTGCTGGTAATTGGTGCATTGTCATATCAAACAAAGAGCCAGTATCAACAAAAATGAACCCACTCCTTGCTTCTATAATTAGAAAAAAACACTGATAAGATGTGTATTTATGGAAATGCAAATAGGAGCCATCATGTTCTCCCATGCTACACAAATGTTGCAGCCAATCCTCCTTTCCACACAAAGCTGTTAGGTAATGATCGCTCATGTATATGAGGGAACCTAGCCCAAAAGTTCACTTTCAATTCAGAATATTCCTAAAGTCTGGAATAGGTAAAATATCTGAACCTCTCCTCACCACTAATGCTGTAATTCTTTTGTTTTACAAGCTGGTTTTTAAGTGGTAAAAACCTTTCAGCCTGCCCAGCTGAGATGCTCAAGCTTTTCAACAGCAGGACACCTTAGTTCATGAGCAGGATTTCTTTGCTCAGCCTAGAAAGCAGTATAGTCTGTATTAAATAATGTAGGAAGAGTGAAATAATTGCAACCTTGATACTTCTTCATGACTCCCACATTGAAAACCTCTGTTCCATGGGAAAGGGGTTGGATGAAGAAGATCTCTATCTATTCTTAGCTTGTAATGATCTGACTTTACTGCATTTCTATGTTGGCCTGATCCAAAGTCCATAAAGACGATGGAAAACTTAAGGTGGAAAATGTATTCTAAAAATAAGTGACAGCAAATCATTTGCAGCAGGGAAGCAGCTTGTCCACCTGAATGGGCACAGAGATCAGAACATGGACTAAGTAACTGGCCAGCTGAGACTACCATATTCGTCACAGCACCAGAGTGAAATCTTGCAAACAGTTTAGGAGTGTATTAGAAGTTTCAGTGAAAGACAATGACAGATAAATGGCATCAGCGAGGGATTCAGCAGGCAGACTGGGAAGGAAGGAAAAGCAGTAAATCGAAAGCAGCAGTTGGCATTTACTGGTTTTAGAGCCTTTCAAAATATGCAGAGTCCTTCAGAGAAGGAGACTATAATCTAATACTAATCTGAGAGGTAAGTGATGCTAACAAGTTGTAAAAAATGTGAAGCTGAAGGTCAACAAGGTCAGACAATCACCCTTTTTAGAAAAGCTGCACTTAATGGCTAAGATTTTCTTGGCAGTCCTCAAAAACACTTATTAACAGCTCTCTTCTTTGGGTATCCCAGCATAAAGCAGAGGAGTGGTTTGATAGATCAGGTTTAAGAAGGTAATTCTGGTAAAGACAAAGAGTCTGGCAGTAAAGGCAGCAGCTAAACTGAGAATCTCAGGTTGGCTGTACTGGCAGAGCATGATGTGCAGTGACAATTCACTCATTATTGTGATGATCTGCAAAGTATTTCATTTGAACAAAGGAAATGTGAAAGAAGCCCTGGAGGCACCAAACTTCTCAAGAAGCAGGGCTGATGATAGGCCTTAAGAAATAGCTTTAAAATCTCTATTAAATCATAAGGTAAGCAACAAAATAATCTAGAGAAGCAGTATCTCTGCAATCTCAAGATAGCTTGCAATCAGCACAAGAAGTTTTCCTTGAATTCATTACAGCATTCTAGCAGAACTACTGTTGCAACAGATGTCAACAAGAGATGCTGTGTCTTTCCAAATCGCAGGAATAATCCTAGCATGGAGTAAGATTTTGTTTGGAAAACAAGCTGAGGAGCTAGGTTGGGTTACATAAACTCTGGGAAAGAAGAAACAAGAACTTTTTTTCCTTGGTTTTAATCTCTAGTAAGAGTTCTCAAGAACTGTAGTGGGAGAATCACTTTCTGATAACTGGGTATTTTTTGTGGATTATGATTTCTAAAAAAAAATATATATATATTTTTCCTGTACTCTGACAACTTGCATCATAATGAGATTGAATGAGCACACTTAAAATAATCTCAGAGTAAAGAACAGAATTTCAGAGGCTTTCTCTGGCACCTTTACAGTGTTCCTGTTTGCTCTTTCCCTATGTGTACTGCATGTTTGAAGTCCCATTCTGAGCCTTATCTAGTCAAGACGTTGCTCTCTGACCTGGTTTAAGATGGATCATATGGTGGCATATGAACCAGTGAAAGAGTTTTAATTTTGTAATACTGCTCTGTTGAGTAAATCTCTGAGTACTCGCATAGTGAAGTTCTCATGGAACACAAAGAATGCAAGATTTTTGTTCTACATCTGGAAAAAATGGGTGCCTTTAAAGTTGGATTGGTTGAGCTTAACTGAGGTGGGGAAAAATCTTGGGTAGTGTCAGT
Source organism: Calonectris borealis (assembly GCF_964195595.1). NCBI lineage: Eukaryota > Metazoa > Chordata > Aves > Procellariiformes > Procellariidae > Calonectris > Calonectris borealis. The sequence goes on from NC_134314.1 coordinate 15,487,173, forward strand.
AACTAACTTCTTAGGTTATGCAAGTTAAAGTATCTGCACGCTAAAAGTACAATAGGTCCAGTGTCAAATACCTTCTCTGACTATGTCCCAGATTATTCTTTCCTGTGATGCTTTTAATTTCTGGATCTGTTTCACTGTATATAAATAGTTAATGCATTAGTTATCTTTTCCTGACCCAATATGGTGTCCAATTATTTTCTTTTTTCTCTTGACCCAGTAGAAATCTTTTCCGGGGCTACACACTGCTTATTCAAAGAGGGAAGATGCATGTATCAACTCTTGCCAAAATGTTTAGATTTCACAAAGTTGACATGGGTACTGAAAAATAAAATAAATTAATGTAGAATGCGAAAAGGAAAACTTAAGCTGCAGCTGAATATGAAAGGGTGTGACCCTTTGCAGAGTTTTTTTGGGGCAGACAAATAAAGGCTTTAAAGCATATCAGCATCTACTGGGTATTTGTTCTAAAAGACCAGATTTCCTGAGGCTGAACTTACAACTTATGCTATTTTAGTACACAAGGGTCAATTCCACTTGACCATTTCTATTTTTTAATTCTGAACATGAATGGTTGGGAACCAAAGGACATTACATACAGGGGATGGTATGTTACTCAGGCAGGGAGTTTGTGAAACAACCCCTAATCAAATCGTTAAATGCAAAGTAGGCAGGGATTGAAACAAGAGCATAGCTCAGTTTGCTACATCCTTTGCAGCATGTTTAGGGACAAAATCCATTTTATGATTATGTTTTATTCTCATTATAACTTTTCATGAATTTTTTCAAGAACTGGAAAATGACAAAGTAGCAAAGTGTAGTAGACTAAATATCCCACCAAATATTTACTCTGTTCTTGTGTATGCCATTTCTAATACTGCTCCCATCACCACAGTGTCTCAGTGCCTTCCAGTAACGCACTAAGCAACGTGACCAACATCTGTCAAATGTTTGTGCTCTCTGTTTCTCTCCTCAGGGGAAGATGTGTGTTCAGCAGAGTGTTTTCTTTTGGAATTTATTTTTAATAAAATCTAAATGCATGTGCTCTTTGTTTGTTAGAGAAGTCAAAGAAATATGCCTTGCACTCAGGATGGTAGGTACACAGGATGCCATAGCCCAGGGCTGCCTCTGGGAGAAGGAGAATTGCAGAATTCTGCCCAGGAGTGGGTAAAAGCAGTGGCAGGTGATGAAGGGGGGAAAGTGGGGAGTTCTTAAAGGGAGCCATGGCAGAAGGGGTACTCACACAAGCTGGGAATGCAGGAAGGAGAGGATGAGGCTTTATTTTTGCATCTTTGACTGCTTGCATTCAAATCTTATGTTGCAAATACAAAAAAAAAAGTTTCAGTCTAATTCCCACATACTGTCATCAGAGCCATTGCTCACCTTGCTGCTTCTGCTCCTGAGCATCCCGGAGTTGGAATAAGAGGGCTATGACAGTGAAGCATGTGGCAGACTTGGGAGAGTATGTTTATACATTTACTGCCTATGCTTTTTTAATGTCCACCTCAGGACAACCTTAACAAATCCCAACGTCCTTTGCACATGTATTTTAAAAAAAGAGAGAGATAAAAAGGAAAAAAAAAATTGTCAGGCACTTGCAGGTGGTGAGAACATGGGTGAAAAGTTCTGTGTGTTGGGAATTAAACAATTTCCAGTTAGAAGGTAAACTTAGAGTGCTTTGAGCACATAATGGAGAGGCAGGACTGATGTGCTTTTTTTCTTTTCAGTCATTAAGAGGAACTCTAAGAGACTCCTATGAAAATCCAGGAGAAGCTAGCTCCATCCTCCGCCAGGCATTAGCAAGTGAATTTTGCCTTTGACTGAAGTAGATGTCTTGATGTTAAATAAATAATTGTAGGTGGTTTATTCAGTGGGATCTTCTATTGAGAAGAGTTGTGGTGAACGGAGAGTTGTGGTGGCCCAGAGAGTTGTGGTGAACGGAGTTAAATCCAGTTGGCGGCCGGTCACGAGCGGTGTTCCCCAGGGCTCAGTACTGGGGCCGGTCCTGTTCAATATCTTCATCAATCCTGTTCAATATCTTCATCAATGATCTGGATGAGGGGATCGAGTGCTCCCTCAGTAAGTTTGCAGACGACACCAAGTTGGGCGGGAGTGTTGATCTGCTGGAGGGTAGGAAGGCTCTGCAGAGGGACCTGGACAGGCTGGATCGATGGGCCGAGGCCAACTGTATGAGGTTCAACAAGGCCAAGTGCCGGGTCCTGCACTTGGGTCACAACAACCCCATGCAACGCTACAGGCTTGGGGAAGAGTAGCTGGAAAGCTGCCCAGAGGAAAAGGACCTGGGGGTGCTGGTTGACAGCCGGCTGAACATGAGCCGGCAGTGTGCTCAGGTGGCCAAGAAGGCCAACAGCATCCTGGCCTGTATCAGAAATAGTGTGGCCAGCAGGAGCAGGGAGGTGATCGTGCCCCTGTACTCGGCACTGGTGAGGCCGCACCTCGAATCCTGTGTTCAGTTTTGGGCCCCTCACTACAAGAAGGACATGGAGGTGCTGGAGCACGTCCAGAGGAGGGCAACGAAGCTGGTGAAGGGCCTGGAGCACAAGTCTTATGAGGAGCGGCTGAGGGAACTGGGGTTGTTTAGCCTGGAGAAGAGGAGGCTGAGGGGAGACCTCATCGCGCTCTACAACTACCTGAAAGGAGGTTGTAGCGAGGTGGGTGTTGGTCTCTTCTGCCAAGTAACTAGCGATAGGACAAGAGGAAATGGCCTCAAGTTGCGCCAAGGGAGGTTTAGATTGAACATTAGGAAAAATTTCTTTACTGAAAGAGTGGTCAGGCCTTGGAACAGGCTGTCCAGGGAAGTGGTTGAGTCACCATCCCTGGAGGTATTTAAAAGACGTGTAGGTGAGACCCTTAGGGACATGGTGTAGTGGGCATGGTGGTGTTAGGTTGACGGTTGGACACGATGATCTTAGAGGTCTTTTCCAACCTGTATGATTCTATGATTCTATGATTCTATTCTTCTGAAATAATCGCTTTGTGTGCCTGTTTCTCATTTAAACACAGCCTTAAGAATAAACTCTTATACTAGTCTTCACATAAATAGTATATCTAGTAAATTGTCCTTCCTCTGTTGTAAAAAGACTTTAACTACAGCCCTGCAGCTAAAGCAACCCAATTCTCGAGGAATATGCTTAAAATAAACACTACAGATAAAACATCGCATTGTCTTCAGGTGAAATTTTATTATCCTTTCTATCACAATTGTCACTTTTCTTCATTTCATTGTTACCTTTTTAACAGCTAAAACCTGGTGTGCTCAGCATGATTTAAAAAGTGAGGCATCCCTTGAGTTGGAGAGAAGCAACATTACCAAACAAAGCTTTAAAAATATCATTGTTCTCTGGTTGCAGAGACACATGTGCATTTGCATTCATGCAGACAAGAGCTGTCCGTAAGGGAGGCTTATTTTATTTTTCTCTGTCCCAAGACATAAATTTAGTCTCAGTGCTCTAGTCCCCAAAATTCCCACACATCTCATTGGAAAATATACCTGAACAAGGACTGCAAGTTCTGTCCTTGGGGAGGCAGAGAGTAGATTTTTGTCTTAGATTTATACCAGCAGTATGTGGAGACAGAAAATATGCAATAAGTCAAAGAGATTTTACTTATCAGAGCTTTAGACAACCATTTGTCAGTACTTAACTGTATTGCTGGATGACTCATTCCCATTTCTAATACCTAGGAATACAGGGCATGTGTGGGAACACAATGTCTGCATTGATTTTAATCTGGTCTCTTTTTGTACTGTCTACAAATAGCTCAAAATGAACCCAATCAGATAAGCAGAGCAGAAAATGATTGCAAAAACACATACAGTAAGCCACTCACGGGGGCCTCAGAAAGGCCAAGGAACACACAAAACAGAAAACGCCAAGGTAGCAAAGAACAACTCATAAAAGGGTACAGTTCCTCTATGCCATGGTTGAAAAATTCAGGTAGGCAAAGTGAATCCCTGTAAAGGTAGAGAAAGATTTTCTTTTTAGGTGAAGGACCAGCAGTTACCCTACCTGAAGCCTAGTGTTAACAGTACATCCTTTTTTATTCACTTCAGTTTTGGACCCCTTTCATGCAAATCCAAGCTCCATGTCAGAGTAGGAATGGGTAATCCATCACTTACACTAGGCAGGGTGGAGAAGGCAAGTTTTGCTGCTATTGTGCTATCAGTGCTTAAAACACTGTACTTGCTCCAGCCCTCACTGAACATCCTTTCACAGATGCCTGCTGCAATCCTTGACTCGAGAAGGCAGCTGGATGAGTGGGTGTGGTAGAATTTTGGGAAAGGGTTTTCCTCTTATGGGAGAATTTTTAAGTTTTTGAAGTTATTTCTGATCCAAAATGAAACAAAAATTTGAAATTTTGTTATTGTTTTGCTGTTCCTCTGAAACCAACTCGAATCAGGTCAAGTCAGATTTTTTTCAATAACAACAAGCTATTTGCTTTCAGTTTTGACATTTGCTTTTTTCTTCACCTTTTAGTGATGACCAAAATTTCAAAATAAAAACTCAATTAAAAAAACCAACTAAGCCAATTTTTCTGTTTTACAATTTTCCAAATAGGCTCTGTCAACATTTTCAAAAGCTTTTGATATTGGAATATTCATCAGAGAGATATGTCTCCAGAGTATTGCCATAACCTTGACAAGTCAAGAATTTCCAACAAAAATGCCTTGCTGGTCTAGCTCCTTAACACATATTTCTTCTGCCATCCTGAAGGTACCCTTTGGGAGCCAGGGCGGAGGGGGAGAAACAAGGGATGCAGAATAACAGGCTCACCCTTAATCCAGAAGTGATGATAGGAGGAAGAAACAGTTATAGAGGAAGCTTATACAAGACAGAGATGACAACCTATCTGATGTTAAAATAGTCACAGAGTCAGAGTAGCCTCTTTGACTATGCATACATAGTGTAAATTCCCTTTTCCAGATCAGAACAAACTATAAGTCCCCTAAGAGTACTGCAATTACACTGATTTTACATCAGAGCAAGTCAGAGAACTGTCAAAATTGCTATAAAGACAAGGATCAGAATTTCATCTTGCCTCTTCTGCGTGACCGTGCGTCTGCCTTTCTTCTTTCTGATAGGCATCTTTTCTTTGTGAACCATTTTTCTGAACACAATTATGTGGAAAAATGGAGGGACTTACTAAAGTTCCCGAGGCAGTGCCAACTGAGGGAGGCATACATCCACATAGCTCAGAGGAGTCCTTAGCTACAGCAGACAGCCAGAGCTACTGCATCTCCCTGTCCTGGTCCTGGAGCTATTTCTGCTGACAACAGCCCAGGGCCTTCACCACCACATCCCAGGGCAGAGCACAAGTATGCAGCTTGCCATCCTGGGACAAGCCTTCTGTAATTCATATGTAGTTCACACCAGGAGGGAGCACAATCTGCAGAGAACAGCCATGCAATTAATGTTTGCAGAGGCCCCCTGCATACATTTCCTGAGATCATCTTAACAGAAAGCCATGAGTTTCCTCCAATTTGCCAGACCAGATATGCAATATGTTCAGAACTGGAAAGAACAGTGTTGCAGTGTTGTATCACAAATTCCGCCCCCCCCCCCCCCAAAAAAATACAGAGACAATAGAAAATATGAGGTCTCCAAAAACAAGTGGGAAAGCAATTACACCACAATATTTGCAACTGCAGCAAGCCCAAGTAAAACTTACCTGTATTTTCCATCTAGGCTGGAATCAGGTTTTTAAGAAGCTATTCTGAGGAGAGCATAGGGTTTCACAGCTTGAAGGCTTTGTGTCACCCCTGTGTCCTGTGACAGTGATGACCTCCCAGTTTACTTCTGAACTGAATGGAAAGTTGCTTATGTATGTCCTACACTTTTGCTGGCATCTCGATCCTTGTCTTCCAGCAGCCTCAGGGAAAGATTATGAGAGATAATGAGCCCCCACAAAGAGAAGCAGAGGGCCTCATAATCCTGCTCCTTGGAATAACCTGTTCTACAAGGGCAACGTATTTCCTTGACGGCAGAAAAGTGTGTGGAACCTCTATGAGGAAACGGTTTAGAAGCTGTACTCCAAGTCCATTGCAGATATCCCAAAGTTTCGTGTAACACCAGGGAAGCTCAGGGATTCCCCAGTGCATCTTGGATTTACTGGCAATCTTGCATCTTTCTTTGCCAAGCCTGGATCTGCTGAAGCCATGATGATGGAGAAACCCCTTAGTCTTCTCCGTACAGGGTAGCTGCTAAATGGAAACACTAATATCACCTTGGACCACATTATATTCCCCCCAGGAATTTATTCAGTTTGGACAGGTAACAGCAAGCTTTCCATTCCTCACTGCAAAGCACAGGGCAGTGAAGATGCTGAAGGCCATCAAGATCTCGTCTTCTGCACAGAGGGGTTCATTTGTACCTTGGAAGGCCCGTTGTACCCAAATCTCAGGGACAGGAAGGCCTGAGGGTCAGCAGGATGTCAGAGGAAGAAATTCAATAAGCAACCACTTAAAACCCAATAATTCAAGAGGATTATCACCTTAGAAATCAACTAAATGGAGCATATTGCTTGCCAAATAAAGGAAAACTGGGTTATTTATTGTTTTAGCAAGGATTTTTTATTAAAGCAAACACAAAGTTTATTGTATTCAAGTAATAAAGATAAGCAACAAGGAAACATCTGAGATTAAATAATCACCTTCTCCAAGAACTAAATTTTTACTTTTACTGTGTGTTTTCTTTCATTGTTAAAATGAAATTTAGTTTTAATTAAACAACTAAATATTAAACCCCAGATTTTTTGAACAGGCTGCTAGAAGCCTTAGATTTGAGGGTTTTTTTGCCTGTAGCTGTCATATGGAATAAGCATCCTAAAATTACCGAAGACAAAGACATAAATGCCCCTGACTTCAACCTGTACAATTTAAAATCAGTTTATATAACTGCAAATGTATGGCTTATAGTCCCCATCTCTGCACACATACTCAAGTTTACTAAAAATAAAAAATTTCCTATGATTTACATCTGGTTTATTTTTTTCTTTTGAGCTAAGAGTTGATTCTCCACCCACACATGCAACAGCAGCTAACTCTCAATTAATTTTAAAAGAACTTTAATAAAAAAATGTGCTGGAGAGGGAGTTAAGTTACTGGAAATTAAGCATCTGGACTTCTCTAAAGTATAAGGGTTTTTCCATCACTCTGGAAGGTAATTTGACTTAAGGAAAAAATATATAATACTTGATTGATTGATGGACTCTGGTGATTCATTTTGCATGTTGAAACATGCCCACTTCTATCACTTGAACCAAACACTAGCTTGTTTTGTTTCTTAAACAGTATGAAATGGCAGGATTTATAAATCTATAAAAGTTGCCAAAACTAGATTAAGACCAACCTAGAGCTGATGTAATATGACTTTCCTTGGATGTAAGATCTCCAAATGGCAGGAGACCTTCCTTATAAGTGCTGAAATGTCAGAAACTGAAAAACCAGGAAAAGGGGGTGGGGAGGGGATAGAAGCTCTATCTATACAACACTATGTTAAATCATGGAGAGACTAAACAAGCAGACCAGCCTTACGCAAAGCCCCACAACAGAGACATTCGTGCAGGGCATGATGCTGATGTCCCATCTGACTTTCTCAGAGCTCGCTCCAGCAGACGCATCCCTGTGTCCAAGTGCACAATGTACCCATCTCCCCGGGACTTTCCTCGTCTGTACAGCAAAGGAAAGAAAGACTTGAAGTAATCCTAAAAGTAAGTGGTAGTTGAATAAAATAACCCCGACGGAGAGATGTCATAAGCTGCATCAAAATTCAAAAGAAAGCTTCAAGGAGATGATCCTGAAGCATTTGCACTGGGCTCAGCCTCAGTGCAGAACAAAAATATTACCTCAGGCCCCTGTGTCACACCTAAGCAACTGAGGTGAAGCACATCTTCTTTAGCTTTAAGCATCGAAAAGTTATGTGTCTACATTAAACCAGTTATAGGAAAGAGAGAGGCATAGCCCGGGGACCCGTTATCTCACTCTGCTCCAGGACCCCAAGCAGGTTGCATGGCTTGCTGCTCTGCACTGGCCACAACCTGGCTCCCCTCGTGGCACCTTACATGCCTACCATCACATACCTACACGGAGTAAAGGCGTGTAATCCTAATACTCATCCTTTAGCTGCCATGTCTTTGTATCAGAAAGAAATGATAGTTTTATTCCATGCATTCATTTTTAAACCATGTCACTTTTAACATACAAATGCTAAATGGAGAGATCAAAATTATTTGTAAGGACCGTGTTCAGTTGAGACAGCATCTGTGGTGCTGCAGCGAAACAAAGGGAAACACACAGAGAGTCAGTGCAGAGGAAAGCCTCAGAAAACCTGCAGTGCAGCAGGATGAGTAAACTAGCTAACGAAACACTTGATATCTTTGTACAGCAAGCCACGTTAAATGAGGCATGAAAGAGTAATCTGGACATGCACTTAGTGAAAGGAACAGACTGAAAAAGAAAGAACCAGCCATATAGCTTCAAGCTGTGATATTGAAAAAGAAATAATAAATGAACCAGTTCAGGGTTAAAGACAAAATTAAGTGTATTTGGAAACTGTGAAAAAAACTGAGGGATGACTTGCCATTTCTTTATTTCACGGAGCTTAAAGACAGGAGAGACCTTTGTATCATCTATTTTGACTTCCTGAATAATACAGGCTATTACATTTCTCTCCTCTTTTAATACTTAGGTTACATTTTCAGGTACAGTTAAACCAATGCAATGCTTAGCTGCATGAAAACAGGTACCCCTGATTAACTGTGTCATTGAACTACACTGTTAGGCTAAAGGACAGAAGGATTATTTCTGTCCTCAAGGGAATAAACAGTTCCGCTCCACAGGCAGAGAACAGGGAAGACAATTCAGCTCATGAAGGCGTGCCCAGAAGATACTAATCCACACCACTGACAGAAAAACAAAATCAAAAACCATTATAACAGCTGTTCTTCCCAGGTGCAAAATCTATGTTTTTCCCCAAAGCTGGTGTTTGGGTAGACTTTAAGTGTGCGAAGAAGGCTCACCAGTATATTCACCTCCAGAACAGACTTCCTGTTTCCACCCTGCCCTCTGCTTGCTCTTGCACCATTTTCATCCTCAACAAATGGCCCTCCTCATCAGTTTTGGAGAGGAAGGCAGCAGACAAGCTAAGCAAAACCCTGAAATAAAAATGGTCAGTTGTTCTTAAGGAAACAGAAGGGGAAAGAAGAGAAAAAAACCATTCTTCTCCATTCTTACAGGCAGTCATAAAAGTCCTGAAGCATAAGATTTTATTATAACCATATCTTTATTTAGAACTGCAAGTGCCATGGGCATACCTAAGGCAATGCTTAAGCCCCTGTCCCCTAAGCGAGACTCAGTAATTTCCACAGGGCTGCTTGAGAGTAGCAGCAGAGAAGACTCAGGTGTGAAATATTACTGTGGAGGAAGAGCTGCATCCCCTGTTGTAACAAAGGGAGAAAAGAGTAAAAAGGTTAAGTAAAGGTTTCAAAGTAAAAAAAAATAAAAGAACAGGGGAATTTAGGGCATCTAAATACACAAAAGGCTATCCAGTCTAATACTTAGCATAACAGATGACAGAATTTTGCCTAGAGTTGAATTCAAAGATAGAAATGTACGTAAATCTTATTTTAACAATGTCAAACAGAGAATCCAACACTGCCTCAGATCAGTTTTTCCTCTATTTATTCACCCCCACCTGACATCTGGATTGAACACCAGTATCCTTTTGTGCTGTCCCCCTGACACACACAATGCTAAGTACAGAGACAAGATCATTTTCCTCTTACTTAATACTCTCTTGTCCATATATCCCAAGACAACATTAGTCTTTCATGATAAACCTTGAACACGGAGCTGAGAGAGGTGGTTACCCATGAAGGCGTCATTCTCCTTTACTGACTCAAAAAAAAAAAAAAAGAAAAAAAGAAAAAAAAGGAATATAAAGTACATCAATATTTATCTGTGGATACAGTCTGCTGATACAATCTTCAGTCTGTGCTCCCAGTTGTATTACTCTGGCTGTCAGCCTGCAAACATCTAAGTAGGTAACTCATACCACTGTGTACCATTAGACTGTCCGCATGATTTACCACAACTTGTTATGTCTTCTGCAGACTTGTTATTAATGATTTAAATAAGAATATAGAAGTATCTCACAATGGATTTCTTTCCTGGTATGTTTTTTAAAAGTGTCCTGTCATTGACTTCAAGCACATCAGTGTTTTCATTTGTCTTTTAAATGGCTTATTATTAAAGCAACGAATTTTCTGGATTTTAAGGAGTCATCACTTTTCAGATTCTTGGGAGGAAGGCTGTAAACAATTCTCCCCACCATTTTTTAGCACTGCCCACAAGAAGATGATATTTTCACTATACCAACAATCATTTCAATTTTGGGGAAACTGGCAATTCTTAAAGCTTCAGATACATTAATTATAGTTTGCGCTATATTCTGCTTACAAATTAACACATGGAAGAAAATGGTGGCTTGTACATAGGCAAACATCATGTCTTTAGGTCAGAGGTTACACTTTTTTTGTCCATCAGAATAAAGTCCAGTATTTATTATCTTGTACAAAGTAATGGACATCTTGCATTAAGGAAATACCATATATTAGTACAAAGTTTGTTCATGGTCACGTTGAATCTGAAGCAAATACAACCTGAATTGAAGTTATTGTGTGAAGTTATTGTGTCTGTATGCCTGTAGCTGCCACATGATGGCAAAGGCCACTTTTAAGTTGATTTATAATTTGTATCATCCCACTGCATGAGTATCTTCATTGTTCTGCCCTGGCACAGGTTCACTGTCTGTACCTGAAATGCTCCAGGTTTGTACAAGAGTAAGCAGAGGGGAATCAACTTTACCCGGTTGCCGAGAAAAGAAAGTGATACAGCACTTGGCGCCAAGTAAAGAAATTGGAGAAAGAACTGACCTGAAATGCTGCAGTAGATACAAGAGAGGAGCAAAAGTCCATTGCAGTGACAAACATGCACAAAGAAAAGGAATCAGGATTAAGTGGTGGTTTCACAGCAAAAATAAGCAAGGGGCGTAAACTGTTTAACATAATCCCATGACATAAAATGGAAACAAAGGCCAACTGACAGAGAACAAAAAAAGGGAAAGAGAAAACAAGGGTTTCTTTCTTTGCTGTAGTGTAGTGTGGTTTATCTGATACTACCCACCTTGCAGAGCAATTTAATTGGATGAAGAGCTCTGTATTATTATCCGACCACATAATCACATTAAAGTTTGACTTACTCACTTCAACCAGAACAAGTAGGTAGCAAAGGGTCAGGGAATTATGTAAACTGGAGTGTGCATTTCTCCACGAAACCTGAAAGACTCAGACAGGCTTAAACTCTAAGAAATGCTTTTATCTTCTTAAAACTGATTTTACAAAAGTAAAACTCCAAAACAGATAAAACCAAACCTGTGTTGTTGACCTGTACTGTCTTAAACAAATCAGTGGGTGATGTATGTCACCACACAGCATGTTAGCTATTTTCAGCAGCTTTTCATGTGTGTAACGAGCTGATCTGTGGCTTATTTTAACTATATGTAACAGCAGCTGTGGAGTAAAGAATTTGAGATGTCAACACTCAACAGAAAATGGTCTCTTGTGGCTTTTGAGTATGTCATGCAATGGCTGCTCTGGACTGTAATTCTTCCCAATAAACATCTAACTCCCTCCGGTGTGTGCAAGGACAGAAGGCAGCCGTGGTGAGCAGGGGAGATGTACGCTTCCCTGCAAAGTGACAGTGAGGGGGAAGGAGGCAGGAGGGTAATGACTATGAAGTAAGATGTGCAGCAGACCCCTTAGTTCTCTCCATCAGATCTGCCTGGGCCCCAGACTGTGCTCTGTTCACATTCATCATTTAGTTTCTGTACTTCTTCTATGCTGTTTTTGGAACTGAAGCCACATTCTAGTCAAGGTGCTACTTTACATGAGCATAACGCTATCACCTCTTGTCATCTTTACTTATGTGGCCACCAACTGCGTTATTCACTGCTGCTATGCGTTGACCAGCAATCCTGGCCAAGCATGCCTTGGTCACTGTTTTGACTTATTCCATGCAACTTAGAAGATCCTAAACCATCAGAATAGCGTGAGAACTTTTTGTTGTTCCAGTGTGCAGTAACTGAAACTAGATATACAGTAGTGAAAAGTGGAACATAAATGCAGTTGAAATTTGTGATCCTTTCCCTGTATTACTAAACCACCAGACTCCCTTACTAAAATTGAAAGTTTTATTAGAGATGAAGTTGTCTTTCCTCTATTGTTTTGGTATTAGCTGCAAGAGTTATATACAAAGAAGAGCCTACTCAGCCAAGTGAGATAGAGCTCTTTTTCATTTTATTTTAAACTGCCTGCAATTCACCACTAAGATATATCCACTGTTTAAGAATAGGATGTTATCAAAGGGTCTGGGAATTCTCTCTGTGCAGGGCAAAGTGCTGAATCTTCATGCACACTAGAGATACCAAGTACCACTTCCACAGGAGTAGGGAAAGGACTGAAGTTAGAGATGACTCACACTAAAGGGCTCTCACTGTCTCTCTCCCCCCGCCTCCCTTCTCTCCTCCCCTCTCTCCAATTTGGCAGACAAGAAGGTAGGCAAGCTGGAAGCTTTTAGTTCTGCCTGATAGTCTAACAAAATACCTGGTACAGATGCAGGGAGCCAGCATAAAAGCATGGTGTCTGATTAGATGAGATACCAGGAGCCAAGAAAAAGATTGCGGTGCCTGCTGAGTTGAAACGAAAGTCAGGTTGAAAGGAGGTGTTCCTCGCTCAGGCAGACGGCACGGGCACTGGGGGAAGAGTATGAAGTGAAAGACAAAAAAATGTAGGGAATGCTAATGTTTTAGAAGAAAAACTGGAGCAGCTGGCAATTAAAAAAAAAAAAACAACACCAAAAAACCCCATCAATCACATACTCTAATCTTATCACAAGGAGTATCAGTATCACTAAAAGACACTTAAGCACGTGCGGAAGTCGCAAGCTTCACTGAAGGCCAAGGAGGAATTACAGGTACTCACTGCGATCCACAAGGCTGTACAGATGCTTTAAAATATATATACCCATGTTTAAATCCCTTCCTGAACAGGGTTATTGCATAAGCTTTGCAAAAGCCCAGCTTTCCCATTCAGCTGCAGTGGAATAGAATAGAACAGAACAGAATAGTTCGGTTGGAAGGGACCTACAACGATCATCTAGTCCGACTGCAATACACATCAGTTTCTTCATGAATTATAAATCATATCAAAGGTATTAGTAAGTCTAGAATTTCACACAGCTCGCTGTAGTATCTTCCTTCCTGTTTGACCCACACAAATAAGTGGGGATAATAAAAACAGAAAACGAGTGAGCAAGAAAGGTAGGATTGAAAATGTCACTGGGGTCAGCAGAGAGAGATAGTCCTTTAAAGAGAAAAGAGGTGTACACAACCGAGGAAAGTTCTTAATCAAAAGAGAACTAACCAGTCTGCACCCACGGAAGTGATTTGTCTTCGTTCCTTAATTTTATTACTCGTACTGGCTGCTCCATTTAATTACTATTAGCACTTGTGGGAGCCAGTAGTGGGTGATGGGCAGGGAAGCACAGGAGTGCCCTTAATGCAGAAAGTGACTGATCATTTCGGGATCCTCCATGACCTCCTCTCTCCCTGTTAAGTGGGAGGGTGAGAGCAAGCAATAAAAGGACAAGCCAATTTTTCCCCTTTTTAGTATTAAGCATTCCACACTCCTAGACTTCCTTTAACTCCCACTAGACATTTAAAAAACATCATGATCTTAAATATCAGGCTTTAAGAATTTTTAATTTAATTTTCATTAAAAATAAACATTTGAAAAATAATTTTAAAGTGTTTGCAATCATGCAGATGAATCTTGATCACATCACTGTTCAAATTCATAGTCCCTGTGTAATTACTTGTGTAAAACACCTCTTGTGAATAGCAAGTAAATCATTAATGATTAGGCTTTTGGGGATTGTTTTGAAGAGACCCAGCTGCTGTCTTTATGTCAAAGAACATCCATAAGGCACCAGTGATTAAACAACATGGTATTTTTGCATGTCAGACGTCACGTGCTTGGATATTAATTATGCTTAGCGCTTTTCAGATGCGAATCTCAAAGCATCTCACTGAAAAGCAGTTATAGCCCCCGTTTACAGACTGAGAAGCTGAGGCACAGGCCAAGTGACTTGCTTCATTTCATGCAGCAGATCTGCGGTCACAGTCCTGGTTCCAGCAGGGGAGAAATCCACTTGGTTTCTTGCCTTTTCATCCACCTTTCATTTTCCAATTGAAATGCTGAGACAAAGAAAAATTCTGGATTATTTAATGATAATGAAGCAAAAAAAACCCAAAACCAAAACCCTAAGAACTGGGCAAGCATATTGCCAAGGTTAGAAAATCTGAATTTAAATTAGAAAAATTTTCCTAGCCTTGTGTAATCTTACTTTTTTTTCTAAAAGGAAATATAGCAAAGCATTTTCCAGAATAAACAGCCCTTCATAGGCCCTAAATCAGCCACTGAAAAATAGCTCTCCTGTCCAAAAATTGTCATCCTGAATCATAGCTTTATCCTCATTATTGAGATATATATATGTAGAAAGAGAGAGGGAAGAATGAGAATTGCTCTGCTTCATTGTGATAGCAGCAAGAACTGTTCAGTATATCTGCAAGATATGTTTTTTGCATAAAATATGGTGGTTTTGCAAGTGGGTCTCAGAAGTAATTTTTCACTGTTTATACATAAATATATACATATGAAACATTCATTGAAGCATATATATAATGGTTCTAAGCCCAATGGAACAACAGCTGTAAATCATTACCAAAACGAGAAATTAAAACCTCCTTTTGTGTCAGCTGTGTAGAGGGCAGGAGTTATTTATAAGATACCCTAAATATATAGTTGAGTTTCCTACTGAACTCAAAAAAGGTACACCAGCTACTCATAAAGCTGAGTCAGTGACTGTAAAAAGATGAGTTTGCGGAGCAGTGCTGAGCTGGACCAGAGAGATCACTGTGACATTTAGTGGTTACAATACCACTGGAACAGCAACCAACTCCTCCAGAGGAAGTGGTGATGTGCTTACTCAAATTTTCTGCCCTCCCTCAGGTTCCTGAATTCACAATCTGAAAGTCTTCAGCAGGCTTAAATCCGGAGACAATAATGCTTCTCTACTTCCTTACACAGGAAGCTTTAAATTACAAGGATGGATTATTTTAATTGTTACTCTTTGGGTTCTCTGCTTGAGCTATTGGTAAACATCTATGGCAAAACATATGGATGTTGAAGTAATAGCTGTGTCAGACCATCATATTTGCAGCTACAGCATTACAAACTTTGCACCAGTGTATTTGGTAAAGACTATTATAAGTGGAAATATTCATAAAGGACTCGTAGGCAGTAGCTTTATGTCCTGACATTAGCAAACTGCCCACTAAATTAACCAGCATGTGTCGTCAGTAAGCAAGCCTTGAAGATAGGGAGCAAGCTCTGAATTGATGCAAGAGAAAGTCAGGGACCCCATAGTGCTAGAAGCCCATTTAAACAATTCTTATTACTACCTCCTTCTGTTAGTAAAATCCTAATGTTAGTGCTTCTATAGGCCAATAAATAGAAAAAAAGTTCAAGCTCAAATTTTGGATCCAAACGTGTTTGGATTATGATTTTTTTGGGCTCCTTCAATGAGAATTTGAGTCAACACTGCTGTTACCAAGAAATATTAAAAGATTATAGTAGAATTTAAAGGCACCATTCCCCATTGTGGGGATGACAAATCACATCTTCCAGTGCAGGAAGAGATGTGCATAATAGGGAATAAAGTGTCCTGCGATCACCTCTGAGTCTTGCAGTGCCCATTGCTAATGACAGCCCTTTTCCAGGTTACTGTCTGTCACACGCAGCACAGAAGGGGACAGGGCATTCCCTCTGTCCCCGTCTTCATCAGCAACTAGGCTGGCTGCCTGCTGGCACTCTTCATGTGTCAAAATACTTGCTGCTACCACATCAGGTGCCATACAGCTTGTTTTCCATTTTTAAACTACCACAGCCTCCACAGGCAAGCCTGAGGAGAGAGAAAAGACAGGAGGGGAAAGAGAAGGAGGTGAGAACTCCCATTGCCCAAGGAGAGGTCAGAATCAGTAAAAGCCTTCCCATATCTTTCAGCAGAGGATGCAGCTAACTATTCTTTCCTCCCCTTTGCCAAGAGCTTGCACCTCACCTCCTCAGCCCCTCAGCATCCAGTTCCCTTTCAGCCCTGGGCTCCCTACACCTTCCTGCCTTTGGGGGTGAGGAGTCTGCCCTACCACTGAGTGCCTGTTCCAAGGGATAGCTTGTAACAGTAAACAGCATCGAGCTCTTACATAAAATATTTTACCCCCTTAGAGCTGGAAAGAAGGGCAGGTTTTGCTGTCTCTGTTTTATAGACAGAACAACTTAGGTTCAAAAAAGGTCAGCTTGACTTGCCGAAGGTCATCCAGCAAACAGGAACAGAGAGTTTCTTGGGGTTTTACTGACCACAGCTGAGGTGTCTCAGGGTCCCATTTCACTTTCAAACAGGTTGTCTTTACAGCAAGAAGGCAACGCATGCAGCAACTCTGAGTGAACAGTTATTTGTTCAACATCATAATTTTACTTCAGTTAAATTTCAAACAATGCAGTGCTGCACACAGGGATGCTGATCAAGGGCTGTATTAATTGCAATGTTATTCCACCTACCTTAACATGCAAACTGCCAGCCCTTAACATGCAAACTGCTATGTGAAGGCAAGAGGATTGCAGCATGCACGTGCATAAGTCCCAGTTGACAACTGAGTGAAAACACAGCAGATGGTGACAAGGCAGTAGCAGCAAAGAGATAAAACTGTCAAATTTAAAGCTAAGCCTAAAGGCAGCTCTACCAAACCTTTATTATCAGTGGCGCTGAGTTCCCCAAGTTCTAGTATATAGTTATAAAGAGAGGGTGAAAAAGAAAATACCAGTGCTTTGGTACACTGCAGGGTCCTCTGTGCTGTTCAGAGTTTGCTCTACCTTCTGGCAGGCAGCAGCTGTCTCCTCTGAACCAGCCAGCAGCGGGTACACCAGTGCCACGGCAAGCAGGGACCACAGGCTCGCGGGCAGGTAGGGTTCTGCTGTGCTTCCTCCTCCTCAGCCTCTCCTCAGGCCAGAAGCTGAACAGACCCAGTGCTTTACAAGGGAGGTGGACATACTCAGAATAGGTGTAAAACCAGGCTGTTATCCCCATCGCCCAGAACAGAGGGCAACCAGCTACTCGGTTAGTGGTTTACTGCAGCTATGAAACGCCAGATGGAAAATCAGGTTGCTCCAAATAGGCTTGTGTTAATAAAATAAACCAAGATAAAAGAAATAAGGGAATGTGTATAAATTCAGCTATCTTCATTCGTTTTCCATCTAACCATTTAATCACAAAGCCAAATAGCTGATTGTATGGCTTCCTTATAAGGGGAGACAGTCACAGACAAATTGTCTTTAGCTTCGTTACCAAAAATTGTGGAAAAGACAGGAAGCAAAGTCCTAATCTAATTGTGCTATAGCCTAATGCCAATAATTACGTACCCAATATGATAGCTAAATTACTGGGATTTATCTGTCTTATCCAAAAAGATTAGAATAGCTTGTGTTTTCAGCTAAGCAATATTGCTTTTAATTTGCATAGTCTTGTTTGATCCCTTCAGTAATTTTACAAAGGATTAAGACACTTTGATTGGCTAAACTAGTTCTGGTTACAGTGCTGTTCTGGTTTTGGCTGGGATAGAGTTAATTTTCTTTATAGTAGCTAGTATGGGGCTATGTTTTGGATTTGTGCTGAAAACAGTGTTAATAATACAGGGATGTTTTCGTTATTGCTGAGCAGTGCTTACAAAGAGTCAAGGCCTTTTCTGCTCCTCGCCCCACCCCACCAGCGAGTAGGCTGGGGGTGCACAAGGAGCTGGGAGGGGACACAGCTGGGACAGCTGACCCCAACTGACCAAAGGGATATTCCATACCATATGACATCATGCTCTGCATATAAAGCTGGGGGAAGAAGGAGGAAGGGGGAACATTCGGAGTGATGACGTTTGTCTTCTCAAGTCACCGTTACATGTGATGGAGCCCTGCTTTCCTGGAGGTGGCTGAACACCTGCCTGCCGATGGGAAGTAGTGAATGAATTCCTTGTTTTGCTTTGCTTGCATGCATGGCTTTTGCTTTACCTATTAAACTGTCTTTATCTCAACCCACGAGTTTTCTCACTTTTACTCTTCTGATTGTCTCCCCCATCCCACCAGGGGGGAGTGAGCGAGCGGCTGGGTGGGGCTGAGCTGCCGGCTGGGGTTAAACCACGACAAGTGCTATTTCAAAGGAGCAGATTTCCTTCTTGTTCTGGTCCTGTTACCTGCTCAGGGGTAACAGAGCTTTCTCATGGGAACTGCTGGGTAAAATGCCAATATAGCTAACCCTAACATCTCTTCCCCAAACAGTACATGTGCAGGATTTAATAGCTTTTTCTATTCCTTTCTTCTTACAAGGACTGACAGTGAGCTTGAGTTTGAACAGCACATGACCCCAGTTGCACCCATACTGCCTGTAAGGGCTGAGTTTGATCTCAGACCAAAAGTTTTCCCAGTCTATGCCTGAAGGATCAGTTACCTCACCCTAGCACTAAGCCAGGGTGGAAGGCAACATACAGGCTGTGGAAACACAAAGGAGCTAACATAACAGCATAGGCATTCCTACTGAGATTATAATATGCTTCCTTCAAGCTATCAACACAGCACTCAGATCATGAGTCAGCCCATTCTTCCCCCTGATCTCCTTCCCCTAAAGCGATGAGTCTAGCTTAAAAGATGTAAATACATGCATATGTACACACATGTATATATATACAATTTTTAAAGTAATACAGTTGGTATATTCTTTATCTACTACCTTTTAGAACTATCAAGATTTTCCTTGTGTTTTCTTGGCTAAAATAGGTCTATTCATCTTTGGAAAAACTAAATGAGCATTTTTGCATAAATGCCTGAATCCAGCAAGTGGAGAAAGGTACTAAGTTGAGCAAAATGCACGCCTTACAATAAAAACAATGCTACATATGGGTTTACATGCTTTGCTGGACTGGTGCTCAGTCTGGCATACATGCAAGCAATAAATGTGTGCCTTCAAACAATAGGTAAAACACCTGGGCCAATATTACAGAGTAGAGATGTTAAAGGAATTTTTTGGTACCACAAGCTGGGGTTAAAACAAATCCCAAGGAACAAATCCTGGCCATGGAGAAGTCAGTGAGGAGTTTGCCATCAACTCTCCAGCCAGGATGTCACTTTTGCTGTTAGGTGTAGTCAGCTTGTTATATTTTATTATCACTTTTCTTATCCTTATCAGTTAAAAAATTCAACTTTTGCACTGCTAGTTCATTCATCTAAGGTAAGAATAAAAGGTTTTCAGCAAAGGGAAGTAAAAGTATTAGTACTATTTTAAATCATTATAGAAAAACAATGAAAAGCATATTAAAACATAGTTAAAATTAAAACTAAAAGCTCATAAATGTGAAGCTCCCTCATTAGAAGGAGCCGGAGAAGAACTACAGTATCCTTTTTGCTTATCTTTTCAGTTATATCTATTCATTTTCATAGCTCAAATTCCTTTGTAACACATTTTTTCCTCTAGTGACCCAACTGCTTTAGAGTTTTTAGTAGTCATTATTTCCCAAAAACACTGCAGCAATTTTAATCCTCCAGACATGTAAAATTTCACATAAAAGAGTAGAAATGTCCTAGAGAAAGCACACAAGTCACTTTTATATAAAAGCAGCCCTGACTATATTAAATCTCTGGCACAAGGAGTTGAGTATATAACTATTCAAGTCAACATCCATTTAGGCTATTTATTAAGCCTATTTATCTCTTGCTGTATTATAAGAAAGAATAATCTATTATACTGTGTTTGCTGCAGTCCTATTCTCTGGGAAGTAGTTTAAGTCCTCTTTCCTCCCTGTACCCCTCCCCACATGCTATTTTAAACCCTGTAATAGGGTAATTTCCTCAATGGTAGGCTTCTTGTATAAAATTCAATAAACAATTTTTTAAAAGTAATTTTAAAATCATTCTTATGCATATGGTTCAAAGTGAATTTATGAGTAATGCACATGTATGGAATATTCAGAAATATTTATCCTGATAGTCACCAGGAATTTCTCTTTGACTTTTTACTTAAGTACAATGAAGAGCCTTCATGCTCTATTTAATTCGTTATAACTGGACTTCTGTTTTTTTTTACAGTCCTGAAGTTTGAAAGACAGAATTCTAGGGGAAAAATATGATTTAATTCCACATATCACAGTCTAGACACTCATGTTGACTGGTAGCGTTACTCCATTTTTGGAAAGGTTGTATCTTTATGTAACATACAGACCTACTGATCTTTCTGGAACCACTCACTCTCTGAAGAAATGCACAGAAGTGTTTGTCTGAAATTCCAGACTTAGAAAAATTCACATTGATGCGTTGCCCCAGTACACATAGCAATGAAGTTAAGGATGAGAATGTGCATAGGCACTCACAGCAGCAAGCTGTATAAGATCAAAAGTGAAAGAAGTTCCTTTGACTTTACTGGAAACAATAAGTATTTGCACTATTTTGGGCAGAAAAAAGACGCAAAAAAGAGCGCACAACCTCCGGCATCTTTTGTCAGTGCTTAAGCCTGCCACAATCCACACTGGGAACTGGGCCAATTTTTATAGGGTAGCATTGTTGGTAATTGCTAGGATTTTGCTGAACTAACCGATGTCTTCACTCATTTATTTCAGTTTAAACTTATAGATGAGGTCCAAGTTTCTGCATTTACATTGCCATGACCTTCAAAGCACGACAATTCCTCAGTGCTCAAAGTACACACAGATGGAAGTGTTGTCACAGGAAATGCCAGGGCTGCTCAACACTTTTTCTCTGTGAAGTTAACTAATAAAAGATACAAACATACACCTTCTAAAGAGCCCAATACACATATAGTGAGCTCAAACCATACCACTTGTGTATCATCTGTTCTGAATCAGAATGCAACTCTCTTAACTTTTGTTGCCAACTGGAGAAAATGAAGTGTTTCTTACAGATTCTCCTTTACTTAAGGGCATATAATGTACTTCCATTAAAACACTGTCAGCTTCTCTGTGTGACATGGATTTTTGGTTTGGAGATCACAGATCTAAGCACGAAAACCCAAAGAACAAACTTTGAAGGAACAAAAACTTGTTCTTTCTGAAGAAGGAACTAAATGTCCCTGAGAGGCTCTAACCTTTTCCTGTGATGGCTGTTTCCAAGCCACAAATCATGTTAACAGCCAGCGTGGGAGATGTAGGACTGAATCCCCCGGTACAAATCAGGGACTCCGAGGAGTTGTAGGAGAAGACCATGCTCTGGTGGTCTCTCTTCCCCTGCACCCTCCTGACCTGGGTCAGTTTCATTTACCTCAGACACTTGATCAAAGCAAGGAGGTATCTCGGTTCAGCTTTCCTCTGGAGCCAACAGGGAGAAATAGGGAGCTCCCCAAGGCAAATCAAAATTTTGCAGCTCCTCAGTCTCTTCCTTGCTTCTATGAGGGTATGGTATTTAGATTTATCAAGGCATTACAGGGTACAATAACCTTTACAGATGCTACTGGACGTGGTGCGTACGCTCCCCATCACAGCATGTGAATGGTCCCCCTTTTGTACTAAGAGGCATCCACCTCTAAAAGCTTTTGATTTGCACTTCCTTTCTGACAGATTGTAAATCAAAATCTTTTCAGGGAGTGCTGCTTTGGAAGGTATATTTTTGCAGCTGATTTTGCCTGTTTAATTGTAGTATTTTGCCCACAACTCTCTTGAATCACATCTTCTTTATTACAGACTGTCTTCGCTTTTTGCAAGATGACAAAAGCCAGACTGCAAGTCAATGATGAGAGCGCACTGCACATTTTGCTTTCATCATGGCTTATTCCATAATGCGAAGGTGGAGCAGGTGATGTGTCTATTTTAAGGAAAAGGGAGTTCGGTGCTAGCTCCCACCCTGCTCCATTACAGATTCCCCATAAGGAAACAGGGCTCAGAAGAACTGAAGTGACACTGGAGAATTAATCGCGCTGCTCCTTCCGGATGACAATACAGAACTAGGCTATTAGCTGACTTCAGGTAGAAAGCTCTGGGATTTGCTGCAGAAGAGGCTGCAAAGAGAGAGAATAGCTCAGGGATAGAGACCCTCAAGTTAAAGAGGAGGAAATTTATACTGTATGAAAGCCTCAGCAGGGGCAAGGCAAAAGCCCCTGCAGCAAAGACTGAGCCAGTTACTGGTATCTCAGCAACATTTTAATAAGCTCAAATCTCAGGAAAGGGAATTCTGTAAGAAATAGTTTGAGGTTCATTTCAGTTCTGGGATAATCTGAAAGAAAATTTAACGGGGGACCTCCATGGGAACCTTCTTTCCAAAACCATACACTTTCCACAGAGCAGTATGGCCCTCCACACGCTCCTGCCACAGGGACCTCTCTCAGGGAACCTCTTTCCTGGTGAGCAGGAAGGTGCTGGCTCAGATCAGAAAAGAGGAAGATGCATCTGCCATGGTGAGTAATATGGCAGAAGAATGTCAGAGTTGAGTCATTTGGTGCAGAAAGGCTATGGGTGTCTTTTCATGAGAAGATTTTGAACCATAGTTTCACACCCTGTGACTCTACACAGGCTGAAGTGGTTGCAACACATAACAGATCTGGGAGACCAGCTGGGCCACCACAGAGGATCAGAGACCAGCAGAGAGGTCTTGGCCACTAAAGGCTTGCTGGGTGGGAGGTGAACATGAGGAGGGAGAAAACTCTGGGAGTGGAAGACTGAAAAGAGTTGACAGGTCTGGCTGGTGGGAACCAGGGGACAGTGTCCTTATGGGACTTTCAGAGCTATTGCATAGACAACTATTGTGTTAGAGGCAATCTCCCGACCATGAATGAAGCTGAACTCAGACAGATTGCCCAGATCCAAATGATTCCTGAATGCATACCTGAATGCCCATTTTCTGCAGGGCTCTTCCAATAGCTGAAACAAACCCTGGAGTGCTTAGTCACACTGAGTGCTGGGACTCACATGAACCCATCACAGCCTACCTTTGTCAAAACCCACAGGCCAGATTCTTATCTGTCCCAGATGAGGCTGTTGTGTTGAAAAACTTTCTAAATCCCAACCTCCCTAACTACCTCCCTACAACCACCTGTCTTCAGGTTTGTAAATTAGCGAGTGTACCTAAACAGAAAATTCAAAACAGACTTTCTACCTATTCTCAAAACTAGGTTTTGGAGGTTGTTTTATCCTGCAAAGGAAACTATTATCAGCTGCCCTTATCACCTCACGTTACCTCCTCCTCAATTCTGTTTGTTGCTCCTTCAAAGAGCACTCTAGCCCATTTTATTCCTTTATGAAAGCAAATTCACCTCTTACACATAGTAAGTAGGATGTAAGCACATAGTTGTGTCCCAAGAGAAAACACAGACAGATGGAAAGCACGATATTCTAGGAAACCCAAAAGATGATGAACATTTTGTGACTTAGGTTAGATATAAAGGCTACATGTATGTATCTCATTTGGAAACAACAGCCCTGTCACAAAGGGACTGATCTCTTCTTTGCTCTCATTCCAATACCATGAAAAAAAATCAGAATCATATGGATACACTGAGAACACAAGGACACGACCTGCAGTCCTGCAGTTCCAAACAGCCATGACTCAACTTCCTGCGCTTGAAGGAGAGTCAGAACAAAAGCATCTCGGAGTCATTTTTCTGAAGTTAGAGAGAAACGATTATAAGTTCACTGCAAATCTCTGAGGCGAATGAAATTTATATGGCTCCAGGTCTGATCTGATTAGGTGAATTCTCAGGAACTTGAGCGCTCCAAGTGCCAGTGAAGAGGCAGCAAATGCTCTGAGCGCATGTTGCTGGGAAGCTCTGAACACACGCTTACGTGCGTATTCACCTCGTCCCCTTACAACACAAAACCATTATGCTGGGATAGTGTGTCCCCATGGCACAAAAAGGAGAAAGAGAACTTGTGACCTGACATCAGATTAACAGAAATGTTTAGCAAATCTGCTGCAAAAATTATTTGGGAAACTTGCCACAGAACATATTCAGCCCAACTTCTCTTTTTTCTCCCCTCCAGCCCCCTAAGAAAATTTCTCTTTTTTTTTTCCTTTTTTTTCTTTTTTTTTTTTTTTTTGCTTTGCATTTCTTATTTAAAACAGGAAACAATTGCTTGACAAAGGATTTCTTGGTGCGTTATGGAAAATATTATTACAAATTCTAGTCAGGGAAATGCTCCTTTGAGTAACAGGCTTATTGAAAAGAGAACAATGAGAAAGAAAAGGTTTACCCCACACATGCATGCCTCTTACCCAGAGGAGAAAAATGTCATAGCTAGAAACTTCCTGCAGTCCAGAAAATCATCTTATATACTGGATGGAAAACTAACCTGAGGCTACCAACCTTATTTCTGAGATAGGTCAATTCTTCAGGCCGAATGGAGTGATCTTGGAGTGGTCACAGGAAATGAGCACTATCCTGTTACAAAAAAAAAGGAGACCTAAAGAAAAATGGGCAATTTGTAGATCTGGGGCACCATTTTATTTATCATCCAGTTGAGTCAATTGCTGTAATCTACTAGATCTACTAGGGCTGGCTCAAAATCTCTCAAAGTCAGAGACTGCCTCTCTATTAACTTCAGCTGGCTTTCAGGCTCATAGATGCTGTACATTGAGATACACAGTGTTAAGGCCCCCATCCAGCCAAGTAAGCACATATTTAACTTGCACAATGATAATACTCCCATTGAACTCCCAGGATTACCCCCACTGCTTAAACACTTGCTTATGTGCTTTGCTTGGCTCATTGACCAGAATTTCAATAGTGTTGCTCCAGAAATTAATTTGGCTCAACTTCTAATGAAATGCTGCAGATATTTGAAGATGTCTGGTACAGAATTTAGCACCAGTTTCACTGCAACGGTAGACATAGAATAGCAAGCAGTAATTATTTCTCTTAAAAATTTTCTGGTGAAGAAGGCTAGGAAAAAGTTAATCTCTACCCAAAGCATTAAAGTTAATCGTTATGATCATGTCTGACATAATGTGAATTTCAAAGCAGGACTTAGAAGTAGCAAGTGCATATCTATTGCTTGCTAACTGCCTCGCATAAATTCTTACAGGTATTTCATCTATTGTAGGGAAAAATTTGCAGTGGAATAGTCTTTTTCTTTCTTTTTTTTTCTTTTTAATAATTCCTGTGGAAATACTTCTTTAGGATGACCATTATTTTTTCATGAATAGGATTGTAGATATGTAATGGAACATAAATATTTTGTATTTAGACTAATAAAAAATTTAGTTCCATAAAAGATTTATCCCCACTAAAAATAATTTGGCCTCAGATAGGAATCAGTGGCAGTAACATATGAGGCAAACGTTGCTCCTGTAAGAATAATAGAGAAGCTGAGCAAATACTCCCAAAAGTGTTTGACAAGGATTTGCACAAATGTGAAAATGAATTTATGTTAGATGCACCTATACCTGAAACAACAGGGAAGAGTCCCTAAAATATCTTATCATAACCCTAGCTTAACGTCAATTAAACTCAGATGATCTGACAGTGTCCTACAAAAATATCCATTAGGGAGAATAAGACCTCCCATATAAAAATAATTATTTTATGGAAACTACAGAAAACTGCATTTACACTTTGCATGTAGCCAATAGATTTTGCAATCATCTGGTCCTGTCCTCATTTTACACTAGGTAAAGCCTACATATCTTAGATGATCTTAAAAGGTCTCTTCCACCCCAAACCATTCTATGATTCTATGATTCCTACAGACCAAATTGTTTTTAAAAAATCTAAAATAATTCCATGTATGCAGTTCATCAGCCCATCCCAGAGAGACTTCATCCCAAGGCAATCTTTTCCGGTTCTCGTCTGCTTTCACTGTTGTTGAACTCCTGCCATCTCATGTAACTACATATGAGCAACCACAATTAACTAACACAGCTCAGATTTTCAGTTCAAGTACTTGAAACAAATTCTGTGTGATACCGCCTACAGCGTAAAAATAAATTCTCAGGAGAATATCAGGCAAACCAAAGTCATAAATAAATGTTTGGAAATTACGACCAGCCTGCAGACTTTCCATGAACAGAGAGACAGACTAGTTTTGGCAGGTCCATCTTTCATTGTGAATTATTCACCCCTCTCTTAACATTTCTACTTAATTGTTTTTAATTTCATTGCTGTTGGGCAGAGGTGTGAAACCACAATAGTAAAATGAAAGTGGCCTCAGGAATTTCTCTATATGGGTCAAAGTCAAGGAAAATGCCTTAAGGAGTACTGAGCTGCATGTTTTAAGTGTCAATGTATTTTATCTTTGCTAAAATGAAGCAGGGTCCTTCACCCACACGCGCATGGTCAGTTTATGTGCAGTGGCAACAGCTATATGGCAGAAAGCCTAGACAGGCAGGTTAGGGACTGGAAAAAGTATCAGGGCTCCAGCCACTGCTGGAACACAGCACATTTCTGCAGTCCTCACTGAGCTGTCCTCAGCTAACCATTAACAGCTGATGCACATTATAGAGCTGCTTTATATCCTTAAGGAGTGATGAACTCCAGAGGACATCTGTAGCTATAGCACCTCATTCTCTGGAAGCAGATGGATTTTAGCCCTGTGTTAACTTCAAGACTTCTTCTGAAGACTAACTGGCTAATTTACAAGTCAAGTATATTCCGCTCCAAACACCCTGGCAAACCCTGGGTGACTTGCTTGGGTCAAGCTCCTCAAATGCACATGGGCTGAAAGTGTTTGATGTGCTTCCAGTACCCATTGGTAAGATAAGGGTAATAATCCAAGTAGCTATTACCCCCCCAGCAGCTCATGAGAATCAGAACGATGTTAGTCCCTTACAGCTCTGTAACACTCCTATCCCTAAGAGACTTTGTTTGAGAAGGGTTGAAGTTCCCTGTCTCAGAAGCGACTCGTTGAAATGGCAAGTACTGTTTAAAAGAAGACGCATTGCACACAGTCTGTGCTTCAGATTTACTCA
This sequence comes from Calonectris borealis, assembly GCF_964195595.1. Taxonomy (NCBI): domain Eukaryota; kingdom Metazoa; phylum Chordata; class Aves; order Procellariiformes; family Procellariidae; genus Calonectris; species Calonectris borealis. The sequence goes on from NC_134314.1 coordinate 15,514,299, forward strand.
CCATTGTTTTGATCTACTGGAAGGAAAACCATAGTATTTGGTAAGAGCAAGACATTCTTTCAGCTTTAACGTAACCAATAGGCATGTTTTCAAAACACACGTAAAATGTGTTAACTCTTAGTACATTTTTGTGATAAGTAAAAATTGAGGGGGCATTAGAGTGGAACTTATGGAAACTCTGTGTTAGACGTTAATCAGATCCTTATATGAACTAATTCCTATACTCCCACACTGGATTTTCGCATGCTGTTCAGACTGCAAGACAGTGTAACGTGAGAGGTCTCCCATAAGCATGCTAAAAAACTTCCTACGGACTTTTTCTTGATTATATTTACAGATGGAAGTATTACTGTCCTCTGAAAGATCATAAGAATAGGTGCCTTTTTAGTACTAGGGCTTATATACTTCTGAAAGTAAAATGTACATTTTTCCATTGAAGACTCCATCCCCCCTGCCCAAAATCCTATAAAGTACAATCCCAAGCAATGGAAATGGCTATACCACTGTAATTAATAAAAAGAATCTGAAGAAATTACAGATCTTTTTAAAGCTACTGACTTTGTTGTAAAAATGTTGCTGAAAATAGGGCTTAATTGCTGCATCTTAATGAGACATCTAAAAAGACACAGATAAAATAATTATTTCTTGTTAATATCCTACATATTTGAAGCCTAAAGCAGAATACTAATATTCCAGTCACATAAGCTACATCAGTTCTGAATTATACTCCCCTAATATTCACAGACTTTACTTGGACATACATACTTACATAAATCCAAGAATTTTCTGATATCTACAGATCATCAATACCATATGCAAACTTATCAGACTGAGCACAACATCTGTCTAGCATATGATTTTGGGTCTGTAAAGAAACAACTTGGAAGCACAAGCTGCAAAACTATTTTAACTATTCTTTTGCATCCTGAGTCAAGGTTATGCCAGAAAGTTTCAGAGATGCTGTCTGGTTTTATTGGTTTCTTGAGTGGCTAGTTGCTCGCCATGAGTGTGAGGTTCTCACCGTGATGTCATTAGCAAGTTGCTGTTCTCAGCGATAATTCCTGGATCCCAGGTGCTCTGGCCTAGAACTTTACAACAGAATTAAGAGATTTCTTTTAACACATGGTAGGTTTGAGAGTGGGTAGCTGGGAAAGCAATGAACTTCACTGTCATCCCTTTAATAAGTGCTAGGCAAGATACATGAAATATGAATATCTCTCTGAAAGCAGCATGTACAGAGGAAGGCGTCTGATTGTTTGGTGAGGGTTTATGCATTAGCTGTACTGTGCTAGAACTGCACGTGTCCAACTTTATGCTCATGCTGCTAATGGAATTTCATACTTTTGTCAATGGAACAAGGACTGTCAACTCCAATATTTTCTATTTCCTTCAAGTCTACATGTCCCTGAAGAGGTACAAGACTAGGAAGGAAAAAAAGGTAATGGGCAAAAGGTACATTCAACATTTCTAAATTTTTTTCCTATTAGGTCAAATTAACTAAATGTCCAGTTGGAGCCTGAAAGATGGAGAGGAGGAAGCAGATCCTTCTCCAGTTGAGTTTAGAATAAATGAGGATTCAAGCCAGTGAGTCACTGGCCACTGGCAACTCCAACTGCCATTAATCAGGAGTTAGTACCACAAAGGTTCAGGCCACTGCTGAAGAATGTATACCGGCTTGGTTTGGATAAAACAGGTGTTCTGATGAACAACTTCAAATAATCTATGTCAATAATCAAACTGATAGACATTCAAGTTTCTGTCAAAAACAATGTTTTGTTGTAAATGAGGAGATGCAAAATGCATACAAAATTCTCTATGGATACAGGAAAGAGTTGGAAAGGGAAGTTCAGGAAACAGCCCCTTTGGAAATGAGCACAATCTTTTCTTTTTATTTTTTGTTTTTAAGCCTTGTTCAAGCAATATTTTTTAAGGCTGGAAGTAAGAAACAGATAATATAAATCAAGTCATCTTTTCTAGAAGAATACTGCAGTATTTCACAGTAAGAATCAGATCTGTGAAAGTCCATGTTAAGGTGTGACTCCAACTCTGGTGGTTCTTTAAAGAAAGGAAGAGGTTGTAGCCCAGATCTGTAAGAGGTAAAACACATTGCAGTCTAGCATTCATTCCGTGGTCATTGACAGAAAGCCGTTATTCCAAAGACATTATGAGACTGAAAGAGTTATCTGTCTGTGCTTTGTTAGTAGACACATTTTACTGTTGAGTCACAAAGCTTTCTAGCTTTCTGCTACCTAATGTGGTTCAAGGCTATATTGCTACTGAAAGCAGATACTGGTTTCCTCACGCTGTTTTACCAGTGTCTTTCTGTACTGCATTACAATACCTCTTCTGTCCTTCTAACAGTCCTTTTACGAGATGGGACTGTTCTGCAACTTGGACAAGTAACTACAGTCAGACTTGGTCCACTCAGAGTTTAATCTAGATATGACCATATCAAGCCAATACAAAAGATATCTATTTTGAGATATCTTTTTTTTGAGTTTTAATTGCTTCATCATACATGGAAAATCCAAGGAGGGAAACAGAACTACTCAAAGATCACCTATTAATATCTTTCCAGTGTTCTCCAACCAAAAAAAAAAAAACATTGCTACCTCAGCCAAGGTCAATGGAATGAGGAGAAATCCCACCCAAAACAACTAGCAAATGCCCTGAAGCACCCCTAAATTTCAGTGAGCAGGTCAAGTCATCATGTGTGCCCATGTCTATTACCACAGCTACACACCTCGTTCTTTTCATAAATACCTTTATACCTCTGTATTAGGTCCTGTGGGTCAAAACTACCCTTGGAACCAAGCAGAGCAGATCTCAAGAAAGCTGAGCCCATTTAGCTATGAGCATCAAGTAACCCTGTCAGGTGGTATCATCTGACTGTTCCTGACCTGCCATAGCAAATGCAATCACATGTCTCTTCTGCCAGGAAGGGAAGCTGCAGAAAGTTATTATTCCCAATTTGCAAAAGAACTTCTAACCTTTAGTATTTCCATCACATGGCTTATTAATATTCCAGTGTAGGTTTTATTTTACTTTTGGGATTGCACCACCCAATTCCTGATTACTTTGTTTTTCCTAACGTGTTAGCTACTAAGCTATGTATTTAAGTAGCAAGGAAAATATTAGCTGGTTTCCTCTGTGATAAGAAAGGACAGAACAACCTCCAATAAAACACTGTCAACTCCAGAGCGCTACCTAGGCTTGCATAATATCGCTGAAAAATGAATGTGCAATATTGGAGAGCTTTTCTCCTTGTGGTCTTTGCATACACACTACAGTAGCCTCTTAGTTTATGTAAATGAATTATAATAGTTGCCTTTGAAAAACTTTCCAGTTGTAACTTAAATTTACCTCAGTACCTATAATTGCCATAATTAGTGTACTGTTAAATTCAGCCAACAGAGCAGACTGTTAAAATAAAGTTTACAGAGGCTGATAGCGATAAAGATATTTTACAAGGGATGTACAATTTCAAAAATGAGACTTGTCTCCCAGCTGGTGACCATCTGGCGTCCATGACTGTATGTTTGAGTATTAGTCTAAGTCATTATTGTGTCAGTCTTCCACACACACAGACCACCCAGCACCTTACTGGCCCTACTGCTCAATGCCATAACGGCACCTTTGTTTCTCCCTCAGGAGTGTCATTTGTGCATTGCAGACTACCTAAGGGCTGTTTCCTGCCCACGTGTTCTTTGGCCTTCTGCAAAAACACAGTCTCTCCGGGGGAAGAATGAGGTTTAATATTGCTGCAACAAAACTTTAGGAAATATATCCAGAGTTATAATTAATTACATTAATATACATTTCCAGTCCCTTTTGGAATCTAATTATATTCTTGCCCTCGACTCTCTGTAGCTATGACTTCCACAAGCTAATTACAGGTTGGCTGAAAAAGTATTTCCTCCTATCTCTATCTCAGTTGTTGCTTTGCACATCTTATCATGTCCATCTCCTGCTATGAGTGGTCTGTTTCCAAGTTTCTTGAGCACTGTCAGTTTGCTTTAAATAGCTCCTCAAAATGCTTTCTTCACAAGGCAATAATCTTTACTGCATATAAATTGCAGTTGAGGACACTTCTGATTTACAGAAGAGTACTGTAGTGATCTGCATGTGGATTGTGTAAAAAAATGAGCTGGCTAACTATGTTTGTGTTTCTGATCTTGACTTCAAATTAAGCTGAAAAGTCTTGGCTGAGCTATCTGTGAAGTGGTCCAGTTTATTCTCTTGAGTCATACTGATTCAGCATCACTCCTAGATGACATGTTTTTATGCTACAGAAATTTCATTTGTCAATAATCAGATCAAAGTCCTGCATAAGTGTTAGAGATCTACGTCTTTAATTCAGACACAGGCAGTCCTTGGTTACTGGTAGGACACTTGTTGGCCTCTAAATAGAAGGAATCTTCTCAGGCAGATCTAATAGCTCCTAAAAGTCAAGGCCAAAATGCCTAACCTCTATTGTGTGCATGTTTGTGTAGCTACAACTCTTTATCCCTCCAAGTGTGTACTCCCTCCATTCTGGTGTAAAGTCCTTTCTTACAGAAGTTGACCGATAAAACATTTATTTAAAAATGTATTTCCGTATCCAGATATATTAAGGGTACAATTGCTCTCCATATTCAGGCATGTTTTTCCATACAGGTTTATAAGAGGACTTGGCATCACCCATATCTTTATATATTTGATTTATTTTGAGAACTTACTCATTTCTCCCTAGTCCCCAGCACCAAATAATACGGGAGGGTTCAGTGCACAGAAAACAAAAAGAAGCTAAAAGCAGAGAGAAAGAGGGGCTTAGTTCTTGAATACAAAATAAAGTAAAAAGGTTCACCTAGGTGCACATTTAAAAATGCATTAGCAACATTACAGCTATATATTAGAAATAGATATGTATATAGAGCCTATCTTCACCTTGTGCCTCATTTATACCTTCTCATTTACCGTACATGATACTAATGACATTTGAACTTCTAGCATCAGTGGTTGAGACCACAGATTTAAACACCATGCTGAAGAAAGTTACCTTTGACTGAGACCTCCGTCCAGTGGCAGGCCCACCAGTGCTGACCAATATACCAGTGAATTTCCTTTGAGAGCACATGGAAGTCAATGAGGAACTGTCAGGGCACTGCCAGATCTGAATGTCCCCAATCTGGGTGATAGTATGTGCTCTGTAGGATTTGTACAAGGATCCTTTATGATCACCATCCAAATCTCAAACAGAAGGGAAACAAGCAAACAGTGACATCCGTCTCACATGAGGTATGGAAATGAGTTGTAACAAAATAAACCACTGCTCAGTGGGAGGAAGAAAAAAAAAAAGGATTCAAACCTGGCCACAAAGGCCTTGGGCAAGCATTGTGCAAACAGCAAAACTTGTAAATAATAAACACATCTTTGTAGTTCTGAAGCCAGTTAGATATCTAATGGCATGTTGGTGCCTTATTTATCCAGCAGCATGTGTGGTCGTCGTCTTCCTTTCTTTGGTGAAAGATCAATCAGACTCTGCCACATCCCCTTTTCCCTGTCCCAAGTAAATAATCACATCAAGTTCTCTAGAGCAGAAAATCAGGCTAAAGAGCCTAGGGTCTCAGAAATACTCTCTTTTATGTGGTAGAGGTGAATCACAAGCAGATACCACTTTACAGATTTTCCCTCTCCTTTGTTTTCCGTAGTAAAACTACAACCCCTCTGCCTGTCCATTTGACCCTAACTCCTGGTTCCTCCAAAATCCCAGCAAGACTGTTTCATTTGAGGGAAACAACAGCAGAACTACTAGCTGCAGAAGCTCAAGACTTGCCTGATTCCAGAGTCTCATGAGGTTCCTCTCCACCCACAACTATCTATACACCCAATCCCCCCCAAAACAATGATAAAACATGCTAAAGAACATGCATCTGTCTGTGCAACAGCAGAGCTTACTCTTTTAGAGATGAGAGGGCCTGGGGCCAGTCAGTTCTACACACTTATGAAGGTCAGCTGTTGTTTACTGAAAGAAGTATTAGAAAAGAGATTGCAAAAGAGAAACAGGCTCCTACCACAGGCCCTGAAGCAGGGGGCTCCGAGGGAGGCACTCATAATAAATAGTAGAGTTTCATTTGAGCACTTCCCTGATTTTCATGAGTCAGAAAAATTCCCTTTGAAAGAGATGTGATAGCAAGTGCTCCCAGCACTGAATAAACAACCTGATTGCTCCAAATGTAGGAGGGACTGCCCTTCATTTAGTGAAGGGCATAAATGCATACTGGTCCCAGCTAAGAGGGAAGGGTTTCACCTGGAGCCTGACCACTTTAGCCAAGACACTCTGTGCCAACCCAGCCAATGTTTTACCTGCTCTTGTCCCTGTTTCTAAGTAACTTTTGTGTTGTTAATTTCTGCAGACTTACAGGATGGCACTTTTGAACATTATTCCTCTATACTGTGTACATTTTTTTTTTTTTGTTACACAAACGTCCTATATGCTCTCCATCCTCTAGCTTTCTTACTCCTCTGAAGTAGATAATGGGGCAATCTGGGGCATCTTCAGCTCCTCTTTGCCCCGAAGTCCACTGCTGTGTGACGTGTCACAGGAAAGGAGAAAGATGCTAGTCTGCCTGTGTAGGAAACCAAGAAAGAGTGCTCCAAACTGGTCACTACCTCTTATCATAATCCTCCAAAAGGTCGGAGACCTTTGTCAGTACACTGAAGTATTTCTGATGACTCCCTGGTACTCTCTGCATGAGGTGGGGAAGGCAGGCACAATGATGGGATTTTCTCACAACACTTTTTAAATCCAAGGAAGGATGTAGCTTTTTCCTGTTGGGGGAATTTCCAAGAGCAGGAGTCAAAATCTCATTTCTGGTATGTATAATCTCTTGAGTCAGTAATATCTTACCCAAGCAGATAGAAAGTTGGCTTTGTTTCTTTTCTGGCTGTATTTAAGCTCTCCAGGTTCCCTTTGTTAGCATATTCAGTGGGCATCTCCCACAGCTCGCAGGCATTTCAAGACAGGTTAATACACTTTGGGACTGACCTGAAAACAAGGCCTGAGCAGTCCTTTGAGTCTCTCTTAATGGACCAACTTGGCCTGCATTAGATCAATTTACTCACTATGCACAAATACTTAGGTTGAGTTTGTTTATTAAGCATATCTGCTCTTTTTGCACCATAATGTTGCTAGAAATGCATGGATATTAGATGGTAGACACCACAAATGGGAATCTCTGGGGAATGGCATATTGCAGAAGCAAAATGAGGATGCATAAAATCACACCCTCTCAATTCTTCCCACCAGAAATGGAGAATTAGTAGTCTCAGCATATCAAACAAGAAAGGTGGTGGCCTGCAGGACTCAGCAATTCAGACTAATTCAGCTCTAAGATGAATTTGATTTTAGCATTGTAATAAAAAATTAATCCTCCTTTTATGTGACAATTTTGGGTTGGGTATCTAATATAAGCAAAGCACCAGCTCGCATCTTCTCAGGTGTTATAATTGTGGAGCTGAGCTAACTCACAGCCGCTGAGATCTTTTCCAACCTTCTATTCCAGGGCCGAGAGGCATAACAGATTGAATATAGCTACAAATAGCTATAGGCTTTGTCCTGTTTTCATGCATTTATGATTTCATCTTAAAGTCAATGCTGTTATAACATTGTTTACTGAACGTTTAATTTGCTGAGCACACAGAATTCCAGCTGACGCTAATGTGAATTGCAGGTGCTCAAACTGCTGAAAAAGATACTGTCCCTTTTGTATTTAAATATATGTTAATAGGGATCCATCAGGTTGCTGTGCTTCCACAATGATTAAAACATCAAAGAAGTCAATAAATATATTCATAAATAAGCAATAATTTGGAAAAAAAAAACAAAAACACATTAAATTGTACTTCCTGTCCTTCATCCCAGTTCTTCCTGAAGGGCTTGATCAAAACTTCCTGACGTCAGTTAAAACCTTTCTTTCTTTTGCATTTAGCAGACTTTGAACCAGGCTCTAAATGTCTGAGAAGGGAGATGAGCCTATATCACCTGAACACATGCCAGTTTGGGCCACCACACTCCAGTGCAGAGAAAGTCAGCATCCTCCGGAGGATGGAACGTGGGACACTGCGTGTTGCTTTCCCAGCTCAGTGTTGGAGCAACAAGTCCAGAGACCCTGGCACGTAGCAAAGGGGTTGGTGCGCAGCAAATCAGGACAGGGCTGCAAAAACACGTTTGTAGGCAGGGGCTTGTTCACCCTGCCAGCTCTGCAAGGCAGAGCTCATGGGCTAAGCACGAGGCCATGTTAACAGGATGTCAGGGGAGATTATGTATCATTTCTGCCATTCATTTCCCTTCCTGGACTTCAGCCTAACTCTTCAGTTCTTTTCAGGACATTTCAGAAAGCATTACATAAAGTGAAAACCTCAGGCTTGCATCTAAAATCCAAAATTAGTCTGTTATTCATATCTCCTGGTTACCTTCAGAGGCAGATAAAGAACGAATGACGCCACTGGCCAATACTCACCAACTTTTTGGGGGTCATCTGGCCTTGGCTATGTGACTGAGAAGCTGATCAAGCAAGGGAGGACAGACAAAGGAAAAAAATCTCCCCTACCCATCACAGTTTAGTGTAGGAATGCTATGGAGTAAATCTGTACTTTACACAGTAACTTTACTTTTACAGCCTTGTCTGTGGGAATACATCCTTCAGCCATCCCCCTCACCTCCCTCCCCTCACCACACGTCACGGAGAGAGCTACAAGATATGGGGGTAAGGAGGTGGCTGCTTTGGGCCATAGGTTGGTTGTTTTAAGATTTATAGTTGTGAGAATAGGATCAGCTATTGCCCTTCAAGATTTTTTAAAAGCAGTTATTTCTGCATCTGTGAAGGAAACAGAACATTAATGTAAATTGTGGTCTTTCTCACAAACTTCCAACACATTCATTTCTTGGCCTTTCCTAGAATGAAAACCCAGCTGGTGTGTTGTGTACATCCTAGGACCAAGTGTTCACCATGCCTCTCTACTGATTCAGAATTGCAGACTTCTGGGAGGAAATTTTATTTATTGTAGGGGCAAGAATGTATTGTGAGTCACCATGTTTTTCTGCTGTCTGCATTAAACTGGAGTGAAATTGAAATCATACTTCAGTCCCTATTTAAATGCCTTTTCTTGGCAGGAAGAATGAAAGTTTGGCCGCCGAACTCTGATTGGCAGCATGCTGCTTGGTTGGTAGCTAACTCTCAGCATTATTGGGTCCTCCCCGTTGTCAACAGGACGGATCTTGTCCAACAAAAGCAACATCCTGTCAGCTACTCCTTCTTCCAGGAACCTGCCTTTTCCTCCCCCGCAACTGCTCTCTTTCTCCAGGTTCAGGCAAGAAAACAGTAATGCATGAAAGGGATAGAGCTACAGAAGGAATAGCCATCAGAGCTTAAATTTGTGCTTCTTATGGGCCGTATAACATTCTTCCCCATTCATAAGGTCATTAAGAGTGAACGAAATGCAGCCTCTTTCTTTAGATAAAGGGGAAAAAAATACTTTCATGTGAGGAAGTCATAAGGAAAGAAGGGGAGATATTCTTAGGCCTCTCTCCAAATATCTCAGGAATACAGTCTTGAGAGTGCAGCTACAGGAATCCCGGCAAGGAAAATTGAGTTATTTGGGACAGGGAGGGCAGCCAGCCAGGTAATGCGAAGACAATGCTTGGCTTCTTGCCAGCATCCTGCCATGGAGACAAGATCCCACACTTTAAGGCTCTTAAGGGCATATGATAATTTATTTCCAGATGTTAGAAAACAGCTGTGTAGAAGTGGAGCATGTTGGGAAGAATGAGAAAAGGAGGAGGGAATGAGAAGGGTTGCAGAGGAGGTTTCAGTTTCTCATTGCAGGCTGGACAGGAGATAATCCCTTCTTTGATGCTCTCTTCTCTGGGATTCGATATTCCCCCTTCTTTAGCCCAGCAGATTGGAAGAGAGAAGGCAGAGAGACCCAATCCATCAAAAGGAGGAGGAAACAGAGCCACTCATTGGGATGCAACTGGCAGAGCGATATGAAAGCCCTTCCATTACCCCCAAGGGAGACTCAGGACCTCAGAACATACGGGAGCAGGAAAAGACCAGGTGTTGCCAGCCAAGGAACATGAGTATCTCTCTTCATAAAGGAAATATATGGGAAAGAGATTGCTTTCTTTCACAAGGGGAAAGAAAAAGGCTGAAAAGCTGACCTAGAAACAGGGGATAACACACACAATGGGGAACATGCAAGAGAACTGATGACAGCCTTAGGCATGACTTCAATATAGCCTAATAATTTACAGGAATGGATTAGTTGAGAACATCCCATAAAGAGTGTACAGTGTTTTCAATTAATACTTAGGTATATACCATGATTACAAAATACCTTAGGGCTATCCATTTTTCAATGACGTGTCTATATTAATCCTGTACTTTTTTTTCACTAAGTAATGGCTGCTACTGACTGCTAAGAATGTTCTGCTTCAGTAAACTTTGATTTCATTTGCAGTTGTGCATTTATTAGGCAAGATTATCATCATCCAAGTTTCCAGGGTTGGGAATTCATTTGAAAAATATGGTCTATTTGCATTTAATTATCACATATTTACTGAGGAAAAATATAAACACGCCTGTTTTAGGCAAGGAATGGAGCCAGTAATGTACTGCAGACTTGGGATTGTGCTTTTTAATATAATCAAACTACTGTTATAAATAATTCACAGTTTCCACTGTGGAAAAAACTGAATATAGTTTTCCTGATAGCTTGGGTTTTTAAAAAAAATGTAAAAAAGCAAGGATATTTTACAAAATACTAAAATTACTGGGACAAATTGTTTTATCATATGAGATATTATTAAAATTCACCTTGAAAGAGGATGTAAAGGGAAAAAAATCCCCTCTATGAGAGATAGCTACCAGTTCCAGCTGTTAGAAGAAGAAAAAAGAAGAAATATATTATTATAAGACACCAAAACTAAACAACAAAATGAGAAGATGAGGAAATGTCAAGTTAACTTTTGGGAAACAAATCCTCTGTTCAAAATTCACATAGTTCCAGTCACTGCACAGACCTCTTACAGTGTCCCTGATATAATTGACTCACAAAGTGGAGATGAGGGATTCCGACTTTACATCAGAAAGGCAGAATTATTGAACTGATATTAGATGAGAGAAACAAATCTCATGGCATTTCAAAATTCCTGCATGAGTGATTTTCTTGCCCAGCTGCTGTGGTGTCCTCTGTGCAGATTTTGGTGGGCTGAAACAGAAAGAACAATCAGCTTCTTTTTAACAAAGGACTTTCATCCTTCCACAGTGAGCTAGAGGGACTGCCATTGACGGTTACCAAGCTATTAGTCAACACCTAACCAAAAAAACCCCTCTCTCTATAGAACATGCTGCACTCGGATTGCACTAGGCTAGAAAAGATAGACCCTGTAGGGTACTGGTGGGCTGATGGGTGGGTGCTGGCTGCTGAGTCAAGGAGCAAGTAGCCTGGGGGCAAGTACGTAAGACTGAAGTGAAGAGTTATATGCTGGTGAGAAGTAAAGCTGAAGATGTCAGTAGGGTTTGTGAGGCATTTCATGGGGCCATGTAGAGGTGGACAGAAGGAGATAAGCGGCTCCTTGCACTCCACTGGTAGCCTAGACACCTAGCTCACATGTAAACACCTACACTGTCAGAAACCTAAGCAAGTGTCTTATGATATTTGAGATGCATAAGATGTGCTGGTGTGGCAGACATGACACAGACCCTACATAAGACCTGCATTTTCTCAACCAGCAGCTGAAGGCTAGGCAGGCTAGTCCAAGGTGTCCCAAACAGTGCCAGACACCTATGTTTAGGTAACTGAATCGCACCTTGGGTGAGGAACATAGGTGTCGCTCAGTGGCTCCAGAAAGGAGCCAAGAAGCACTCATATTACTGAGGAAAAAGGAAACATGCCATATCAAACAAGATGGGGAAACATCCCATGTAATCACAGCTATGGAAGGGCCAGATGATCTTTTATGACAGTAAATTCAGGAGTCAGCCCATGAAACTTCCCCAGATACCAGTCATTTCATGCTGATAATTCCCCTGCTGTGATCTTGTTGCATTACAAAAATAAATAATTATTACCTAAAAGTTCAACTTTAAGCAATTTCAAAGTGGGTTAACCCCTTTTTAGTTTGATTTTATTTTTAGACTCCTAGAATATTTGCTGGAAAAGTATTGTAAATATATTTATTGCTACTGGTTTTATTTATTATTATTATTGAACAAATGAATACTAATGCCTGTTTCTGCTACTGCAAGAAGCATAATATTCCCTTTGAATATATTGTTCTATAATTACTAGGGGTTTTTTTTCAGCTTCCTTCCTCATCTTTAGATAGTGTGAACATTGTCAGATTCATCATGTCTGTCTTCCGTAGCCTTGAACTTGGGGTTTGGTGTATCAAGTAAGATAACAATTTCTCTACACTGGTATGTTCTTCCAAAGAAATCAACACTCATCGAGATGCTAATAGCATGAGACAGATCCAATTTTATATTTTTACTAAACATTTCAAGAGCCTCTGTCTTTGCCCTAACCATATCATTCCTTGCTTTTGAAATTACTTGCATAACAATTTTCTACTTCTGAATTTGATTTCTTCTATCTGCCTTTTTAAAAAGTAAAAATGATATAGGAATGTGTATGTTGCCAGAAGCAAGTGAATCTATACCATCAGCTAAAGATTTGTGACAACTAAAACTTCAGTCCTAGGTTTAAAAGACATAGTTGCACAACTCTTTTTTTCCTCATTCAATTCACCACTACTGTCAATAGGTCTACTTAGGTGTGTAAGACTCATTCATACAAATAAGTACTGGCAGTTATGTCCCATGAAGAAAACAAAAAAGGCTTCAGGCAATTGGCCAGCTGATTGTTGATGACTTGACATTTATACAACTCATTCTCCCCATGAACAATAACATTTATTGTGCTGAGAGTTCAGGAACTAAGTATAACAGGAACCAGCAAAAGATGGCTAAAATTAAAGCAAGGCAGAAAGGAAGGCCATAATGCAGAGCCATGGCTGTTATTTAATTTCCCTTCAGAAATGAGAGGGAAAAACAGGACCATTCTTTCATCCATTCTTCTGCTCTAAAAAAAAAACCACAAAAACTACGCAGATACAGACCACAGAAACTCCAGACCCGAGGTCCTGGTTTGCAGAGATTCAGCTTCTGCCAAATGGGCATAATTAAGAGCATGGGATGACTGTAAATGAAAGCAAGACTTAATATTAAGTATCTCATCCCAATATCCAGTGGTACTAAAGAGAATGGCATCCTGAGGACTGAAACACACACCCATCTGTATGCATACCACAGTATTCAAAGGGAATGAGATATGGCAGCCACATAGAAAGACAACAAGGAAAAAAAATTATCACTGTCTTTTTTTTTTTTCTTCACTTTTCCTGAAAAAAAACCTAAAAGATTTTGCTCAATAAGGAACCAAATTCTGAGAGAGCAGATGGTTGTTACTTTTGATGAACAGTAGGTAGTTTTAAAGTTTTTGAAAATCTTTAGATTTTAATTTAGGAATTGGAAAGAAAAGTCATTCAGTGGACCTATAGAACACCTAAAATGAAAGTCTGGTCCCAGTGAGGTCAATGACTGGGCTTTTATTCCCTTCAGCAGGTCCAAGATTTCCACCACAGAACTTTTCAAAAATTGATGTAGAACCTAGATGGCAGATTCAGCCTTAGTTTTTCTCAATACTGGCAAATATTTGGCTAATTCACTTATGATATTCAACCAAAAGAGTCTTTAGTTCTAAGAAAATACGTAACTGATTAGAATTAACTAGGAATAAGAAGCAGAACATATGCCTATGGTTTATGTCAGTAAGTTGATTTTTGTGATTGCCATAGTACTGTATGTAAAACATAAAATTGTAAGTCATGAAGAATACTCCTAAAAATAGAGGAATCAGCTTGATTTTAACCTGGAATAGCTGGAATATCTTGATGCTGGTTTAAGAAGGAGCTTTGTGCAAAAAACAGTTTCTCCTTTAAAGTTTATGTTCTCTTACAGCATCTGGTCTGCAGTATCTTGAAGAGAAACAAGACTGAGAAAATGAAGATACAAAAGGTTAATGTCAGCAAACCTGTCCCTCCACCTGAAAAATATCTTGGATATGTATGGCTTCATATTTAATCCCTTTTCTGATAGTGATTAGTAATTAGCAAAATCCTATAAAGAAGATAATACTTAACTATATCAGTCAGGAAAGATGAAAACAATCTTTCTTGTGAGCTTTCTGGCTCATGCTCACATAGAAAAATATCGTAAGAATTCCTTGTCATACAGCATTTCACAGTCCTGCTTTCAGACATTCTTCAAAACAAAAACTAAACAGCTGTGAAAAAATAAGCTACAAAAAAACCCAAATAAGCAAAAATTCCCTGATGTGTTTTGATCTTATTAGATTGAGGTTGAGTAGTTTGGGTCAATTCTTCTTTTATCAGCCTGATTCACATGTTGCTACCAAATATGCTTTAATACAGTGCATTTACAAACTATCGCTATATAGAACAGAAAAGCAAAACAAAACTGTTAGAATGAGCTTATTCTTACTGCACGCACACCAGCCCTACTTCAGCAAAGAAAAGACTTATTGTTTAACAGATTGAGACATATTAAAGCAAAATCAAGCGACTTGCCGTCTGCTGGACAAACTGTTGACTGGAACATTATAATTTATGCTGATTTCAAAAGGCCAAATCTTACAAAATCTAAATAAAATTCTGCTACAGCGCATTCAAGTTTGATGGAATGTAGTAAGAGCTGGGGATACTGGTTGTGCTATAGCATAAAGCCTTAACTGTCTTGAGGCAATTACGAAAATTAAAAATTGCCCTCTGTTTTCAGTTTCTGTGTGACTCTCCTACACGTGGGGAATAGGAGGGGCGGATATATCCCTTTCAGACCGTGGATTTTGAAGGGGAGAAACTCTGCAATAGTGACTTTTCTATAGCAATAATTTGCTTCCTCAGATCACTGCACTCATCAATTCATGATTCAGGAGCCACAGCACCATTCACGGGACAGCAGGAAGCAATTGTGAGGTAGGAATGGGAAGGGAAGGGAAGGGAAGGGAAGGGAAGGGAAGGGAAGGGAAGGGAAGGGAAGGGAAGGGAAGGGAAGGGAAGGGAAGGGAAGGGAAGAACAAAATTGGTAGATTCAGATCAGGAAGAAGACAGATGACTATGGAGACTGAAGTTCTTTCTACCAGTTTGCTGCATTCCTTCCACCCAAATTTTTATCTTTTTTCCTGTTGGCATTAACACCATCAGTCACCTGAGTCATTCTGCCCCAGAAGCTCCCCAGTGTGAAAGGAAAATCTGTGCGATGAGGCATTTGCAACCAGCTCCTTTCTCACTGGTGACTCTGCTTAACCCTCTTTATATGAAAGGAACTACAAGGAACAGGCTGATGAAATAGCCCTGTGTCATACAGCATAAGAACAACTTGTTCCTCACCGAGCTGAACAGAAGACACCACAAAATGGACTCGGGTTTTGTCTGTATATAAGTACATTTATATAAACACATAAGTAATTTCAAATTGTATAGATATATAAATATATACATTTTAGTATATAGTGTATACTATATGCTATTAATTATATGTGATATTTATGTACATACAATATATTTTAATAACTCTATCTTATTTATAAATATAAATAATCATATAAAATACTTACAATGTGCAATTAAATATTAAAAAATAATATGGTTAATTGTTCAGTACCATGGCCCAAATGATAACGAAACTCAGCATCAGGCACAATTATTTCTAAACACAAGTGTGGAATTTGAAAGAAAACTATCCTCAACATATCATGGGCCAGAAACAGGAGCACAAGTTCTAGGGAGTGAAACACCATTACTCCTGAAGTTCCCAGTGCGAAATGGCCATCTAAGTGTTTTTCAAAATGCCCTGATAATGTGCATTTCATTCTTTTTATCTTTTATTTCTGATGTTTGGGATATTTTGCAGAGGAATACTGAGTTGCAAAGCAATAATGTATATTATTAAAAGCACTAAACCACAAAGCTTTTAAAAACTGCTGCTCTTAAAGGATATAATTTCTAGAGGTCTAGAAATTACAGGGAAGTTTAGTCTCCTGTTCTGTCCTTCTGTATCTCACCTGGAGTGACCAGTGAAAGTTGGCCTTGGACATAGATACCCAAAAAAATGGTGATGGCATGGAACAAATTAACATTTTTTCACAGGGAAAGTACCCAGCCAGGGCTGCATTCCTTTCAGTGGTCATATAAGCCCTCAGCAGTTGAATGAAATAAGATTACAACACAGTAGTTAGAGAGTTGTGATTACAACATTTCTTGGCTTTTGCAGTTCAGTTCAGCTTCAGCACTAAAAATAACAAACAAGTCAGGCCTCCAAAACACACACAGGTTGTTTAAAAACTGTGAACTTTTAAAAAAATAACACATCTGAAGACACTTTATGCATTTCTGTCATTTTAGCTTTATTGTACAATCATAAGAGACATAAATCCAAAGTTTTAACCAGGGACAGAAAGAAAAAACTCCAGAAGATGAGGTCTTAAGAAAAATATTAAAACTACAAAACTTTTGTTAAAAGATGAGAGGAGACAGCACTACAATACAAGCTGGAAAGATGTTATGTGTGAATCTATGAAACCCTTGTATGTGTTGACTGCTGCCTGGGAGTTGTGCATTGCTATGGGAGGGGGAAAAAATGACACAGCAGCAACAAAAAAAAGGGACCGTGGAACGTATCCAGCTGTGTGAGGGGAGGAGACAGTGCTCTGCATTCCTCTTTGTCTAATTTCACATTTTATTTTAAAGTAAAAATTAAATTATTTTTAAAAAATCAATTAACCTCTATTCTTCCCACCCTAATTCTCAACCTCCTCTTCATGAAGGTTGTTCATTTCAAGTAGAAATATGAAGTGAAAGAAACCCCAGAAAGAAGGGTGTTTTGTTATAATTAACCTACCATAATTAATAGATCGGTAAATGTGTACTGCATTAACCTCCAGCAAGTGCTAAGTACAGGCAATTTGCAACAATATCCCTTTACAATAGCATTTCCTATTGCAAGAAACACCATACTGGTTTATAAACGAGAGGACCACATACCTTCACCTTATGAAGATACTGAGTTTGCCCTTGCAACACTTTTTTTCGCACGAAACTATCTAAAGGTTGGGTGGGGGGTGTGTAGCAAAACCGAGCCGTGCTGCAGCACTGCCTCTCAGGG
Organism: Calonectris borealis; assembly: GCF_964195595.1. Classification (NCBI taxonomy): domain Eukaryota; kingdom Metazoa; phylum Chordata; class Aves; order Procellariiformes; family Procellariidae; genus Calonectris; species Calonectris borealis. The sequence goes on from NC_134314.1 coordinate 15,531,584, forward strand.
GTCTGCTGAACTACACAGCCCTGCACACCCTGACTGCTACTGCAGTTACAGTGCAGCTGTGGAGACCCCTGTGGCAGCTCCAGCCTGATGCCCACCTGGGTCTGCCAGCTGGCTTCAGATGAGAAGATGCTTTGAGACCCCAAGCAGGGGTTTTGCAGGCTGCCTGCAGCCCACAAGACACCCTTGGAGAATTCTTGCTCTGGAGTATTTGAAATTGGGTCCAAACGTTGGAGATGAATCGATGTGGGCAGCTCATTAGGGCGGCACAGGCACCTTGCAGCCACAGCTTCGTGACCATGACTATCATGACAAAAGCCTTGTTCCTGGCAATATTTCCACTACTAGTCAGGACTGAACATAAATAAATATATTCACAAAATGAACAACAGCAATAAACCCAGCAGAACTCCACAAAACGTCAGTGTGGATCAGGAAGGATCACTGTTGACACTGTCACACCTTGTTTGGTTTTATAAACCAGTAAACTATGCTTATCAAACCAGTAGATTTAAACTTTTCAAAAATCTTCTGCTATTTCCTTTTTCTCATAAATCTGAAGAAGGTGATTGCTTGCTCTTAAGTATAGTAATATAATATGTAATGTAATACAGTGTTGGATATAATTAAAAATACTATTGCTTTAAAAAAAAAACTTCAGAAAATATACTGGATGATTTCTCTTGGACTGATATTCCAAGGCATACTGGGAACATCTAAGATGACAAACAATACATCAATTTATGAGATTTTTATGTGACCTTTTTCAGAGCAAGACCATGAAAAGAAAATTATTCCATTGTTTTCATTTACCCTTAATAGATTATCTTCTGAGTATAGTTGCTGAAGTAGATTATTATATTTTGCTTTCCTTTCAAAAGCTGGGTTAAAACTTGCTTAGGTTCTGTGAGAAATGGGTTTTGCAATATTAGGTCAGTTGCAGCTAAAGTTCATACATAAAATTTGTTCCCTTCGTACAGTAAAACCCCAAAGAATTAAATTAGAACAGAGCAGATGCCTTGTCTGAAGAATAGGAGGCTGCTGATCTCATAAGATAGGACATATTTTACTTGATCCTAAAACTATTCAACCATTCTAACACATTAGTTTTACTTCAATAGTCAGAACGACCCCCAGTCCTAGAGATATCCAGACTTTATTATGCTGCTATATGCAAACATAGAGAAAAAAACCTGTCTTTGTCCCAAAGAACTTGCAATCCAAGTACACGTTTTAATAGGATTGGCGTATGAATAGTTATACTCTACCTTATTATCTATAAATGTATAATTGTATGTATAAAAATACCTGTTTGTACACATACTTCTTTTATTTCCTATGCTTAATGTTCCTGTTCAAGGCCCATGGAAACCAATGAGAATGTAAATTATTACATTGATTTTCTTAGACTTTGTGTCAGGCTAGAAGTAGGATACTGCTCTCCTGATTTCTGGTGACTACAAGGTTGCCATCTATATTTGAGCTAGATGTTTTGGCTCCTGTTTTAAAAAACAAGAGAGTTCCCAGGCAGTGGGTGTAGGGTGCCACTCACCTGATCAAATATCAGTGTCTACTTTGGGATGAGATTAGTTGCTCTGTAGGCTCCACAGGCTGCGCTGAATGGGTCTCCATGAACTGTGCAGGAACTGAGACATCCTTCCTGCAGAAACCTAAAGCTCAGGGGGCTGAAACCCACCCAAGGGTATTTAAGAAATCCAAGGACTGAACTGGTTGGTTCCTTTGTTATTTTTTTATATATGCAGAAGGTAACACAAATTTTCCATTACAAAACTTGTATATTTTCATGGGCAAGGATTTCCTGAAAAGGTGAAGGAGAGGGTCCCACCACCTCCCATCAGCCTCCCTCTCAAACAGTAGGCACAGCATGTTGCAAACCTCCAGCCTACAGAAGTGCCAAACCTTTCCCCAGCTCTTCTTGCTGAAGAAATAAGCTGTGATGATCTGAAGCAACTGGGGAATACGTCACTATTTCCTATTTCAGCTTCTTATCCAGCTTGGTGCAGAGATATGTGAGAAGCAGAATGGTACTGTCCCCCACCCCCTCTCTCATTTAGGATTGTTCATTTATGCGTGTGCATGCACACCCTTATGCACACATGCAGGCACGCAAACTCATCCATCTCCACTTTTACATAAGAGCCTGTTTGCTGAAGAAAGACAGAGAAAAAGTTCCAAGCCTTTATTTATTCAGAATACAATTTTGCAACAGTTACATGTGTGATTCGTCATGGGTGATGGGGTTGCAACATCAGGCATGAACCAGCCAATCTATAGAGAGCTGTCTTGAAGCAATTCATGTACTGCAATACCGTTGGCTAAAGATGAACAGGCTGCCAGGATTTTGTTGCTATTTTTGTGGGAGGAGAGAGTGAATTATATCATTGCTTGGACATCATATCTGTATCAAGGCCGAATCTTACAGATGTAGGCTTTGATACTCTGCTGATAACTGTTAGTTATGCCAGGGTAATACGGAGGTGGGCATACACGAAACACCTGAGCTGCACTGATGCTAAATGGATTTTTTTATATGTCATTTTAAATCTACCATTAGACTTACCCGTCCCAAACCCCATACACCCTTGTGATAGATATGGGGTGGCCCAAGCTGCAAATCCAGCTCTGATCATCAGCTGGGAGCCACACTTATCATTTGTTGTGTCCGCATGTTTAAATCCCAGGAAGCAAACACATTTCAAGCTACTATCATGACACTATTTTCATCTTTGCTTTGCAGACTAAACAATTAGTTTTAGATCCTCAGCAAAACTATAAAACCAAATAAATATTATGTAAGGGCAGTACATAAATAGGTTATAGAAGGGCAGAATAACATCATAAAGGGAAAGTATTTGTGACTCATTTATAAGTGAGTTTTCCTAATGTGCAGAGTACAATTGAAATAAATGGAAACTTTAAGAAATATTCTACATAAGGCAGAGTCCAAAAATGCAGAAGGTTATGCAAGGCTAACTGTAAAAATAAGCAGATGAGTCCTCTAAAATAATATTGCAACATTTTTTGGCTTCCATTTATTGGTTGCCATAGGATTTTTACTCAGTGAGCAACTGCTAAACACAAGGTTGCCTCATACCATAGCTTGGCTTTTAAGAGAAGAAAAACATTAACATTGTTTAATGAACACACTTGTCTGGAGAAGTATTAGCAAATGCTAGGAACTCATTTTCCTACTGCCTAAAACCAGAGAGATTTGCAAGTGTTGTGTTTATTGTGCTGTGCCTGATTTGAATCTTCCTCTCCGACAACACGCAGATCTCTCTTTCAAATAAAAAGCAACTTGTTTTTGAGGAAAGTTGTGGGGGGAGAAAGTCTAAGAGCAAACAGGCTAAAGTGCCATGTACACAACAGAAGGGATCACAAGGCACCTTTAATGAGCTATTTAGTTACACCAGCTACTTCTGGAGCCAGGGAGCACATCCTCTGGTGGACACTGAAGGAAAGAAATGGGAAATGCTTTTCTAAAGCATTTAATTTCTCTACTTAGCAGGCTGTAGTTTTTTATTTCACTAGGTGCACATGTAGGTGTAACAAGAGGAAAATAAAATAGTGACAGGCTATAAAAAGTAAATAAATGCATTTGCTCTTCATCTTCTATTCAGTCTCCCACTATATCTTGATATATCAACATTCCTCATTACTATTTTTTATTATGATGATTTATGCTGTCTCTGCAGTTGGGTTTACTTCTGGGTTTTATCCAGCGACTGCTTGATGTAAAAGGCTTAAAGCAGCCCACGTGTGGCCGTGGCTGAGTGCTTACTCACATATTACGTAAGGGTCAGGCCTCCTTTGGCCTGAAGCCCTTCTGGGCCAACAACGTTTGCAAGCTTGTTTCACAAGTGGCCATTTCTGAAGAGGGAAGGAGAGCATTTTCCCACATAAGTTACACATATATTTACATTTTTAAAGGTACCCAAGTGTTGACACCTAGGAAACTCAAGCTAATGAGAGAACAGTGTTCTGAATCTTAGGTTTTCAGAAGTTAAGGTCTTCTGGACCACCCTACATGCATGTCCATATAGATATGCCCACCCGCTGCCATCTGAGATGCTCAAGGGCACCCCACCACATCTCCAGTGCTCTCTTCACAAGAGGTCCTTCTTCCATAGCTCCTGTGTCACATCTGCAAGCCTTGTGCAGATGCCTTGGATACCTGGTGTATCTCAAAAGGAACAAGACATTTCTGTGTATGCAAATGAATTGGGACTCTGGCAAGCAGGGAGGATTAATCCCATCTAACTTTAGACATCTATGCCTGAGCTAGTCACACTGAGCTCCTTTTATAGTCAGAAAAGAGAAATATAGTTGTCAACATTTAGCTGGACAAATCCCACACCCAAATTCCACTTGTGTAAGCCATAACTCCCAGCTTCAATAGCATTAGATGGTCTGAATCTTGTCCTCCCTGTACATGTAAAGCTGGCAGTGGGTTTCTCTGCCCCTCTGTGAGGAACTTGATTTAAGAGATGAGAGGCAGAACAAAGCTTGGGCTTGTCTATACTGACTCCAGAAGTGCGGTCAGCCTCCCCTGCTGTGCTCTGACAGGGTAACCTTCTGTTGTGAAAACAATCTTGGAACAACCTTTGAAATTGCCCTAAATATCACAGTCTCCGGTCTAGTTCTGCAGCAAAAGCACGATGATTCCGCTCCAGACAATGAAGTCTACAGCCTATCTACTAAACTCCTGAAAGAAGGTCTTTCCTAGGTCTCTAGGGATTATATCTGTTATTGATTCAGCTGACTGGAACTCACAGTAAATTGATGGTGTCAAGAAGTTGCAAAGAAATATTGAAAGATGTAGTTTAGACACTTTTTTTCCGCTTCTCTGAACAATTGGCATCCGACAGCTACAATGTTAGAAACATTACTTATGGATGAGAGCAGCAATATTTAGAGTCTCTTAATCCCACCTACCATTAGAAAGAAGATGAGAAGCCTTCTACCCTTTAGCAAAGTCTGGTGCTTCTGGGGTAGATAGCCTTTGGATATAATACACACATTTCTCCCTTACTTTTATGGTGGACTCGCCATGGTGGCCTCCAAATGCACTCTGAGTGACCTAGCAGCACAAACCCCAAGGTAGCAAACGTCACTTAGAATTGCAGTTGTCCTAAATAAAAGCCAAGTGTACTGGCAGAGTAGAAAAAGTCAGAACATAAAACTGTTTAAACACAATGACCGAGGGATTTTGGTCTTTGTTCTGCAATTTAGGAAAACAGATTACCAGAAGTCTATGTTTGCTTGCATAAAATACCCTATATCTGCTACATTCGTTATCTTCGGGACTTATTTATACGCGAGACCATCCAAAACCTAAAAACTTAATTTCTCTAAGTATTACTAACTACAGAAAATGGTGATGGTGTTGTTGAAGAACTGTAGAAAAAGGAGCAGAATGATACGCATGTTAAATCATAGAGGTATGTTATCAATAGATTTCAAGGCATTTTACAAAATCAGTTATACAATCCCAGCTTACTTGATGGAAAAAAATAAGGCACAGGATTCCCCTTGCTCAACTGGCTAATAACTAGAACTCAGAATACCACTTGCCCCTTGCCAGGTCAGCATGCAGAGTTATTCTGGAACAGCTCAGCAATGCTTCTCTTACACAAGGGGCAAAGGGCATTATCTTTCTTACCTTTACCTATGCAGACAGACTACTCTAAAAGAAAAAAAAGAGGAAGGGCACAATCACTCTGCATCTCCTGTGCTCTGAGGACATAAATGCAACCTTGACCTTGTCCTGGCTTCCTACACACAGGCTAAATTTATCCTGGAAAAATTTCATCCTGCAGCAAAATGTGGGTTATATACTCATGGCCTGATCAATCAGTAGGGATGAAATCAGGTGATTTTGACTACTCCAGTTTTATCAGCTGCAGTCAATAGCAAAATGTCTGTGGATTTCTCTGAATCATGCATTTCATGCTGCCTGATGTTCCTTTTTTAAATTAAAGACAGCACATCGCTAACTTTCTGACAAATCTCGCTGCTGTCCTGAGGTTACATGAGATCACTGGTTATTCATGTTAGCAGCTCCTTAGACAGAGCAAAGACTTGACATTCTACACAAAACCAAGAAAATGTTTTTTTTTGACATTTCTTATCATGTTAAAAAGAAAAAAAAAAAGAAAAAAAAAGAAAAAAAAATGTTTTTTCTCTCTTTGCCATAAAGTCTCTGTTGCAATCATGCTACTGCTCTTCCAAGATATGTTCCTTCAACTGAATTATAGACTTTGTAAAAAGTAACAACTGGTAAAATATGCCTGTACTTCCTCATCTTGAGCATGTTGATTTGATTGGCCTTGATTTGAGCTACCAAGGAGAGTAGGCACGTTACGTAATTTTTGAAGCAACGTTTATTCTAATAAAAAGTTTGTGTGTAGTAAAATCTTTTCACCAAATGCAGCTGGAGCCCTGACAGAAACTCGGTACCCAGAAGAGTTGCAATTTTTACCCACAGATACACTCCATCTTACAGCTGCTCTAAAGGCTGTTCACATGGATCAGGCACATTTCTTGCTAAAGTGAAAACTAAAACACTTAATTAGCAATTACAAACACTTAGAAATTACAAATAATCTGCAGTTATGGTGATTACACATAGGAGGGAGTAGAATACGACAAAATACGAAGTAATAAAATGCCCATAGGTGACCAATAAGGATGAACTCCTCTCTTCTAGCAGGCTGATATCAAGCTTTTAAAATTAAACTGTAACTGCATGAAATTGAAGGTTTTTTCCAACACATGACTGACTAAAATGCATGCCTAAATTTTATCCTTATTTCCAGTGACTGAATTAGATCAAATTTTAACCATAAATTGTTATGAGAGAAACAACAAACTAAATAACTTGGAAGAAAAAAAGAAGATGTCCAAAATAAAGGCTGGATTTCATCCGACAAGTGGTCACTAGTTGGGACCAGTGGTCCTCATGGAGTAATGAGACTCCTCTTGTGGAAGCACACACAAATACCGAAGCCAGGTACTCAAGAGCAAACACTGAAATTGTCCTTTTAAGGGTAAGCATAGAACATAAGTGTACACTTAATGACATCTTTGTATAGCACAACACGTGTGGGTTGTTGAGTCAGGTCTCAGCACGAGCAGAAATCAGACACTTATCCACCTGTGCCCCATACCTTGAAGAACTTGGCTTGACCCATAGAGCACACTACTCCTAGGTGTCCTCTTAGTGCAGGTATTCACAGTTCCAGGTGGAAGTGTCTGGTTTTAAGGATACATTTGGTCACTACTGAAGGGAGGAAGATACCTCTGTTCTGTTGCTGCCCTCCACATCTCCAGCACGCTCCTGCAGACTGGGGAAGCGGAGGCAGCGTAACTTGGACTCCCATGGCAGCAGCCGGTGCTGCCTGCACACTCCAGGCAGCAGGCAGGGGCAGCAGGCAGGGGCAGCGGGCAGGGCCAGAAGGCAGGGGCAACGGGCAGGGGCAGCGGGCAGTGGGCAAGAGCAGTGAGCAGCGGGCAGGGGCAGCAGGCAGGGGGCAGGGGCAGTGGGTAGGGCCAGCGGGCAGGAGCAGCAGGCAGTGGGCAGGGGCAGCAGGCAGTGGGCAAGGGCAGTGGGCAGGGGCAGCAGGCAGTGGGCAAGGGCAGCAGGCAGTGGGCAGGGGCAGCAGGCAGTGGGCAAGGGCAGCAGGCAGTGGGCAAGGGGCAGCAGGCAGTGGGCAAGAGCAGTGCACAAGGGCAGCGGGCAGGGGCAGCAGGCAGTGGGCAAGGGCAGTGCACAAGGGCAGCAGGCAAGGGCAGCGGGCAGGGGCAGCAGGCAGGGGCAGCGGGCAGGGGCAGCGGGCAGGGGCAGCAGCCTCCCGCCCTGCTACTCGCCAGCCGGCAGCAGCTCTCCTGCCTTCCTTGCTGACCGATTACGCACTCTTCGATGAGCACGCAGAAGAGAAGACCAGCATTTGCACTGCTGTGTCACAGCATCCCGTTTCCCTTTGTCACTTTGAGTGGCTTTGAGGAGGCGAAAAGTTCAGATCTGGACTTCCCTGACAGGGAGGCTGCCCAATACCCACCTCAAACAAACTGATGTTTGGAGATTAAGATGGGAAAAAGTCAAGCCCAATGGTAGCTCCACAGATTTTTACAGAGGCCTTATTGAGCACGAAGTGTTTCAGTCTTTCCAGGACCGACTCCGGTGTCAGAGGGCGAGTGGGAAGCACGGACAAACACCCCGTTTCCTTCTTTGTGTGCTGCCTTTGCAGTATGCGTTTTGCTAACCTAATCAGATGAAGATAAACACCTTGCAATATACTGTATAACTGACGTCAGCTTTTTGTGTGCTTGGAATGATGTCAGCACCAGCTTTGCAACTACGCTTTAATCTCTTGAGCAGAAATGAATGCAGCAGCTAACCTATTACTTTCCACAAGCTGCCACACCAAGATTATTTTATTTTTCCCCTGCAGGCTATGGATGTTGTGCGAAGGAGGCAGGAGAGCCAGAACAACGTGATCCACTCCTGTCCTGAGCCATTTTTTGAGGAGTCTAAACGAATTTAAATTGAATAATAACTAGAATAAATGACACCTCTCAGCACACAAGTCAGGCTCATTTAGGCCCTTAAGAAATGGATTCCACTCATTTACATCAGCGCAAATAATATCAAATGAATTTCTCAGGATTTACACTCCCATCACTGTAAATATATTTTTCCTCACATTTATATACACTCACCAATAAACTTAAAACTTTCCAAGCCAAATATGGCCTAGAGTTTCAAACTTCTATAGGGGCCTCTGAGGAGTTATCTCACGAGGATCAAAATTTCAAGCAAATAGCCTAAATTGGCTTAATTCAGAAGTCAAAAAAGCAGAAATGGAGGCATGGAAACTGGTACCAAGAATGTAACCATCAAGGACATTGGAAAAAGCAAAAATCAGTGCCAGAACTGGCCTGATTTAAGGTTTTTTTTTTCTTTTTTTGAGAGAAATTTTCCTCAGTTGTTTTTCATGTTCCAGTGGAATTACACCATATTACAGGTCATTTATACCCCGCTTTACTTACACTTTGATTTCAATTTGTTTCATCGTGTTACCAATTTTCAACATTTGCTTCTACTGAAAGAATAGGAAAGTTACAAGCTAGTTAAGTTGTTAGCTACACTGTCACTTATTAAATTAGCAAGTTTTTCATAGAAACCTTAGACAAAACTTTAAGAATAAAGAACTGATCATTACTAATTCTTTTGCTATTCATTATGCTATTAGTCACAGAGCTCACTCATACATTTCCAAATTTCAACATAATCATTTCAGGATGAGGAGTATTATTTTTTCCCCTTCCCAATAATTTTTCCTTGGCATCATCACATTTCATACCCTTCCCCTCTGACTGCCAGGAAAGTGTGGTTTGGGGTTTTAGGGGCTTGGGTTGGGCTTTTTTTTTAATTTTTCCTTTTCAGAAACACAGGTTTACCAAGGTTATTTCCTCTCTAAGAGAATGCATTTTTAATTGACTTGTTTATCCCCATAACACATGCACACCTCAGTAAGGCTAAGGGATCAGGTTATATGACATCATGGTGCCAAAGGAATAATTGTCACTTGTTTGTGCAGTCCTGAAGAAAAGCCTGTAGCTTGAAATCACACACAGTGCTGCACTGACAAAATAAACGTTGTGGTAAATAACAAAATAAAAAAATTTCTCCTTCTTTTTTTTTTTTTTTAATTGGGAGGGGTAGAGGAGACAGAGGGGCTGGGGGGCCTCTGCTCCCAAAGTCTGCCATAGGGTCACATTCTGTGAAATGGTTTTGTTTGTAGACATGGCTTTTCACCCTGCACAGTTGTGAGAAGATCATCCCTTTCCCCAGGACCCAGAGGCAGCTAAGCCCATCCGACAGTCTCTGCGCAGCAAAATCCTGCATCCCACTGCAGTTGCTACCCAAATCGAGGGTTGAGCAGCGCTAAGAAAGCTGTTGAGGCATTTCTGCAGGAAGCAGTGCTGTACCCCTACTCCATTAACAGCACCCATGAAGCAGGAATAAAAAAAGAGCCAGAAATCAGCTGTTTGAATTACAGATCCCCCTCTCAGGTTTCACTTTAGGGACAAGGAAGCTCCGAAAACAAGGCACCCCTTCAGCATTTTACAAAGCTGACTTCAGCTGCCAAAGGATTCCTCCGCAGCAACACCAAGAAAGCTTTTGCCTCAAATAAAAAATTCACTGCAAACGAGCAATCATTAGTCAGCCGCATTTTTCGTATAATTACTGGCAGTGAAAAAGCAAGCGTGCAGGTTGCTGTAAAATAAGGTCTAACTACTTCCACCCAAACAGAACAGAAGCCGTTCACATAAGTTTTAGTGGGGGAGAGGGAAAGCCTCAGCGCTCCCCCCACCCCTTCTCTATGACTGATTACAATCTGCTTTTTTCTATAAAGCACATTTATTGTGGGAGTTTGATTTGAAAGAGTTTCAAGCAATTTAAACTTTGGCTGCAGGCTTACAGATCATTTAAAAACTGATCTTCAAGTGTTTCTACATGTTAATAACTTTTCTGGTTGGTGCTATAATCAACCTTCTTAATTTTCAACCTACTGACTGAAATATTCAACACATGCCAGGAATTACCTAGGATGAAATCATGTAGCACAAAGTTAGCCCGCCTGACAGTAATCCCTGTGCTAGCAGTTCTGGTGCAATACTTATTTTGAAGTGGAGAGGTTTGGAGCTGGGGGGTTTCTTTAGGGGTGATCATCAGCCACCTATAGCTTTTTCAAACCATAGAGCTGCTGAAAATAGACTGACTGCATCCTGGTTCACATCAAAGCCCAATTCAAATGGTCTTTTCTTAATGGACTAGGATTCATTTGTCCTGCCGTATGTTCACAAAGCACCTTATTACTCCACATGCACTTCTATGTGGTCTCATTACCTGCATCTATTAATTATTATCCAAGATGAATGACAGAAACAGAATCCGGCCTTAAATAAAAGACAGTAAATTAGGAGGTGCTGTTTCAGATTCATCCTTTCTGGAATTGAGGTGCAAATGCAAGATGCACATTTCTCTAGGACTTTGGAAAGTGCAAGTGCCAGCTTGCTCCATTTTGGTATCTCTCTTCATCAGCCAAAGAGACAATCACCATCGCCAAAAAGACATAGTTCTCACTGCACTTCAATACCCTCCTCGAAAAAGGTAAATGGGCTTGGTAAGTGGTAGGAACAAGCCAAAAGAAAATAAACAAAATAAAAGCCAGTTTCATTCATAGCAAGCGGTAAAATTTTTGATGAAAAGGCTTACAGTGTTACCTTGTAAATGTAAGTGCTAAGCTTTCTCAGCTCACAGGTCTGGCAAGAGCTTGTTAGCAGCACAAAAAATACCAGCTAAATGATCCTAACAGAGCAAACTCCTGCAGCACCTCAGACATTCAGTAAGAACATTGTTCACCACTGAAGTTTAGTTAAATATGCACAATTTTATTTATTGAAGAGATTAGGACAAAAACATTAAACCAAATACATGACAAAGCACCAGAGGCAGTAAAACCCCACCATGCACATCACCAATCTTTCCTCCTATAAGGTACTTATAAAATAAAAAAAAGTCCTTCTTGACACAGCACCATCTTCAGAGTGTAAAAACATTACTCCTTTATATTCTTAGTTACCAAAATAGAACCAAGGCAGGTCAGCTGCAGCTAGCTTTGTCTCTTGATAAAGAACTGTGAAACATCCTCTTGAGAGTGGGACCATAACTTTCCTGCAAGGCAGGCAAATAGCATCCATACGTCAAATGCCAAGTAGCTGTACGCACATGCCACATACTATAATTAAGCACAAATTCAAGTAACATTTACATACTACAGAGTCCACATGTACCTACCCAAAAAACATGACCACTTCACAAAACGTATACAGGCAGTAATATCAGAACAACTGAGGTACTGGAAACACAAATATTTATGCCAAGAGATTTCAATATCATACAGCAATATAAAAGCAGTAATAAAAACATTTGCCAGTCTAAATCAAATAAAGCTATCTAGAAAAAGAAGCTAAATAAAAAGTTATTTAGGGACAGAAATACCTGAACAGAAAAGAAGTGTGTTAACTACAGCATGTAACATGTCATCCCAAGTCAACCCGTAATTGAAGTACTGGCTTAATACATCACTACTGTGACATTTTCTTCAATAAATAGAATAAGTCTTGACAATACAAAAGGTGCATATTACTGTGTATGTTTCAAGAGGAATATCTGTAATATAAATGTTCAGCTTATTAATACCCTCTTATTTCTTATTCTGGACATAAACAAAAATCAAACCCAAACAATTCTTTTCCCGAGTTGAGAGGAATTCAAAGAAAAAAACCCACAATACTCTTCTTCAATAATAAAGAGCCCTCTATTTACATGTGGGCCAGTCAGTTAAAGAAGAGATCGGTTCTCAGATAAAGACACGATTAAGGGCTTTCTGCCCTCTCTAGTCATATACGTGCAGCATGGCAGATATGGAAGCCAGTATCTCATATCTTTAAAAAAAAAATTATACAGTTTTCTTCTTTTTTTTCCCTATTATAGCAGTAATGCATCTGGAAGTTCGAGTTATAATAGCTTCCTGCAACAAACCATTTGACACAAAACAGAACAGCTTGTTAAATGAGAGTTACTTCCCCTTAAGGGAACAAAGCATTAAAATGTCATTTCCTGACAAGAATATTAAGTAGTTTATTTAGAAGAAATGAGTTGAAAATAGCTATCAAGAGACATGAACTGAAATTTTGTTTGTTTTTAGCACCCACTTTTCATGTCCGTCTTTGTGCACCTAATTTTTTTCTTAAATTAATCCCATTAATTATTAGACATCCGATTAAAAAAAAATGTTAGCCAATTGTACTTTCCCTGAATAATGGCTGAAGTTAAATATCTAACAGTGCGATGCCAAGATGTGAGCTGAGGCAAAAAAGTTTCTATTTTTTGTGAGTTACCACTATTTTTAATGGAACAGAAACAGGAGTGATACAGCTGCACCAGAATTGGCATGTGCAGTCTCCTTGGCTCCAAAAAGGTGAGAAGCTACAATTGCTCCATGCTGCCTTTTCTCCTCCAAATCAATCTAACCTGATAGCAAGCTCCCCCCGCCCCCCCAATCTGTCCCCATGCTACATTTGTTATATTAGCTCCTTGTGGAGGTTCCTTCTCAATCCGAGGACCTCTGAGTGTCTTTTGCTACCAAGCTAGGCTGATGCAGGATGTGATTTAACACGGTCAGGAAGGGCTCCTTCATGTGTCCATCTCCATGTTGTGTACCTTCTGAACACCAGTCTTTGTGCTCAGTTAAAGAATGGGTCCAAGTCTTCTTCCATGTTGACATCAGGCACCAGCTGATCTGATACTTCCTTAGCACCATATCCTGAATTCGATACATTAAAATCTGTAGAAAACCATGGATGGTCCAGAATTTCCTGTGAAGTCAGCCTTTCCGATGGCTCCCGACGCAGTATGCTACGTATGAGGCATTTTGCCTTGGGGGATAGAGTTTCTGGAATGTTAAACTGCCCACGACGGATCTTGCTGAAGAGGGAACTAGGCTCAATGTCATGGAAAGGATAGCGTCCAACTAGCATGGTATAAAGCATGACACCTAGACTCCATACGTCCGCTGCTTTGCCAGAGTAGCTGCCATTTGTGTTCAAGATCTCTGGACTCACATAGGCTGGGCATCCATGCTTATCAGAAAGAGAGTCATCGTTTCCTCTTAAAATATAAGCATCTTCTAGGCTTTCCAATTTCACTCTAGTCCTGTGGGCAGAAAAACCAAAACCATCAAGGTAAGCAAACATCAAAACACAAATTCCTAGCTGGTTACAATTACATGGTTATCACAGTAATACTCTACAAATTCAACAACCGCAGAAGCGCATCAGTTTAAAATCCCACTCACAGCACTTGTTACAGATAATTGATACTGTCTCTTCTGTACTGGTTAGAGATATTAGAGACGTATAGGGAATACTGCCACACACCCAGCTACAAGATTTCAAATACAGTAAATGTCCAGTAAACTCATTAGTAAGGTCTTAAAAAGACAAAAGTAATTGCCATATTCATGTGTTTGGTAAATTTTCCATGGACATGATTTCCAAAAGGAGACATAAACCTCAAAACTTTTTCTGTGTTGGCTGCACTCTAATGTACCTGTGTAGGACTCATGCCCAAATACAAGCCTAGCCCTAACTAGACACAGTTATTTTGACACCTTCACACTGGTGAGCAGTGACTTGCACCTGTAATTCCACAAGGTTTAACAGGAATAAAACGGTCACTCTGACCTAAATGATCTCTCTGACCAACCAACATTTTTCTTTATCCCAGCATTAAGGAAGAGCAATTTTAACAGATTTCAGTCTTCCTAAATAGACTTTTGGGCACAGAGAGATCAGATGAGCTGAACGCCAAGATTAACAGCAAGCTTATCTACCCAGCCGAACCCGAGGAGCTCCTCATGTTGGAATGAACAGAGAGGCTAGCAAAGGGCTTGCAGAGACATGACAGGGATGCCTTATCTAGATTGCAAACTCCTCCTGCCTGCAAAGCACTGTGAACTTGTCATTGTGCTGCAGTAATTATCTCTGCAAGAGAATTTTCTTCCCTTATGGATATCACACAGGAGCAGAAAAAATGATGCCGAGTTGCTTGTCATAGCACTAGATGAACATAACCTTTCTTTTCTTTTAATTCTCACTCCTGGCGTCTGTAACTATATTGAAAAATCTGTCCCTGTTAAAGGCATCCAAAAGGATTACCAATTACCCTTTAGACTATTTGCCAGCAACGGCTGGTTTTGAGAGCAGAATCACTACAACGCAACAGGACTTGTCCAGTGCATCTGGATGGAAGAGTGATCCAGCAGTAGTGCAGGCTTTCTTTTCAACAACTTGGGATCATAACTCAACTTTGGGTATTACTGTCCTCGTCCCTCAACCTCACCAGTCTGTTTGATCACTCTTAGCCGTGTGTCATGGCCACGTTCCCATACCACAGACATTCATAGGCAGGGACTGAACTTCATCCCAGAAAGCAGAACTCGCGTCTCTTGACTAAAGCACATCATTTAACAGGCATTAAAACAGACAAGGAGAGCCCTGTTTCTTAAATGTTTACTGAAGACAACATTGCTTGGGCTTGAGTTGCAAAAGGCAGCTGGGCCAGCTTTGGCTTAGACTTGGTTCCAGGGCAGCTCAGCGCTATCTTCTTTGAACCAACAGAAGAGCATTTTACTCCGTGGAGTACTCCAGAGGCAACTGTGCCATAAACTCTCATAATGACACTTGGACATTTTCAACAGCTAGAGACGTTTACTAGCAGAGGTGAAAGCCCCTTTGGCAACGTGCCTCGAATCAGGAAGTCATAAATACAGAATTCGGAATACCTGGCTCCCAAGCACAGTGTGTCAAGGCAGCTCCTTCTCTCCTTAAATAGGCCAGTGTTTTCTCCTCCAGTGAGGATGCTGATGGGGTTTGCGCAACACACCTGCTTCCTGATTAATTACCCATTGCCAGCCTAACAGCACTTCTCCTGGTGATGGACAACCCCCTCATTAGCACTCAAACAATACTTTACAGCAGCAATACCTCACACAGGAAGCTGGCTGCAAGGAAAAATTTAACTACAATTATCAAGACCACAGCAATTTCCCTCTGTACACAGCTCAGAGGGTCCGAAACAGGAGAGTGACTAGAGAAGAGTCCTTTCACGATGCTCAGCTTCGACATGTTCCTGCACCTGCACAGCATAGGAAAAGCAGTTAGGAGAAACACCCAGAGTAAAAAACATGCCCAAGGAGGGCAGAGAACAGAGAGGAGGAAATGAAAGGGAAGGCAGGGACATGAGTTCTGGTTCCATTTGCATTGCCCACCTCAGTTTTTCCATAGAAAAGTATGTGTAGCAATAAAACGGTGAGGCCAGCTACTCAAACATGCATTAAGTCAGTGAACTTGCCAGACAGGAAAGCATCAACTCACTCCTGCTAACTAACAGAAGCAGAACACACACAGGGAGCGGGACAGATCATGCTATTTATGAACAACTTACAGGAGGGAATACACCCCCTCCACACACTCTCCTGCCATCCCAGTGTCAACAGCGCAGGGAAATGCTGTTTACTCTCCCATCCTATTTCACATTTCTGAGAGTTGCCAAAGAATTTAGAGAAACTGTTCAATGAGAAGCTTTTATATTAGAGAAAATTATTGGAATTCCCTAATCTCTTATTTTCTACAATGGACGCAGTACAAAACCACAAAGAGCAGACTGCAAGGTGTGTCAAAAAATTCATCTTTTTCTCCAACAGGAGAAATCATTTCTTGATAATAAAACAGAAGCAGCATAAAAAAGCCTTAACCCTGTCTTGCTTTTCTTGCAAGGTGCTGGAGCCTGCAGCCCTCCACGCATGCTACAGTGGGTTTTGTTTAAGCAAGCAAATGGAACAACAGCTGGCCCTTATCTGCCTGCTCCTCCATAGGCTGTGGCCAAATGAAGCAAACACTCAAACCAGGTTTTTCATCCTGCTGAGTTGACAAGCTTTGAGGAAACAAAAGGTCCCAAATTAAACAAAAACACAGCCTTCAGTCCTCCTTCTTCCTCCTCGCCAGCCCCCAAACCTCCAACCAGTAACGCCCTCGTGTATAAGGTACAAGCGGTGAAATGGCTCCTCTGTGACGAGGCAGTGCTCCAGCGCAGGTACAGCACTGGACTCGCCACTCCGCGCAGGTACGCATTTCCCTCGCAAACTGCAGGAGCTGCATCTCCTGAGCACGTACTGCCAGGTACACGGCCTCAGTGTGACTTTCTCCCCCTCCCAATTACCAGAAGCAACTTGGGTGTTCTCATTTTCATTTGTAAGGTCGGATGTCTTTGCAGAAGGTGACAACACGGGTTTTCCATCCTTACAGCAAGGAGAGCGCAGGAGCAAGGCAAGGGCTCGCCGGCTCACCTGCTTGGCACAGCCGGTGCACAGAAGCGCTCACAAGCTTTTGCTGCCAGGGCCCTGGCTCGGCTCTGCCGGAGCCCCTCACCGCGAGCCAGCACCGGGGCTGGGAAGACCCACTCCAGCCTGTTTCCACCAATGACGGATGACTTCACGTACCTCAGCCTCACATACAGAACACAGTCTGTAATCGTACTAGAACTGGATGATACGCAGGTGTAAACAGCAAGTCTCACTCCCCTTTTTACAGTCATTTCCCGTTTTTTCATGCAATCAAAAAGGAGCAGCCTGGCTCAGGAGCCGCTATTTCCCAGCGCACAGCACCCCATCTCTGCAAGAAATAGCTTCCAGCTCTGGCTGGCCTTCCCTTCCTCCACATTTCAAGCATTGCCTAAAAGAGCTCCATTTTCTGCAAGCCAGAGAGCTTTTTTCTTTTGGGTTTTTTTTTGGGGGGGGAGGAAACAGGAAAGAGGGGAGTCTAAATACACAGAAATGCAGAGACATGCTGGATGAGAAGCAATCTCTCTCTCCCCCACACACTCTCTCTCAGAGGAAGCACTGAAATCAAATATCCAGGAAAAAGAATAAAAGCCAACAACAACAAACAGACCCTCAAAATTGCAAGTAGTTTCTGAGAATACAGAACCTCCACAGCAAAGGGTGGGGAGTGCATCCACTTGCAGAGTAACCGGACAACCCTAAATTCGACACTTGGCAGGCAAGGGACAGACTCAAAACCAAACACTGAGATGTGAAATCACAATCAGCTTTGAAGTGCCTCCCATCACAGAGCAGAAAAAGGACAAACAAAAATCATTCCCTTTTTTTCTAGAAGTCACATTTCTAAAAAACTCTCATTCTCTAAATAATTAACTCACATCAGTCAACTGAAGGACCCCCACAAGAGAAAAAAAGTTTTCCAAAAGCATCGGCATTCGAATTCGACCATTCAAATGGTTGCAACAAAATTAATCCCTAAAGTTCAAATGTAAGCTACTGCCAAAGCCGGATGAGAATCACTTTGTACACATACTGTAGGGCAACAAAGACTTTTGTCAAGGCTTACGTAATTACAGTACATAATTTCAAGTTTTAATGCAGACCCTGAATAAGCACTTGGAAAAAGAGCATTATGCATCTATCAGATCATTGATAAAACACTGCATTAGTCTAATGCATTAAAAAAAAAAAACACAAGCCTGAATCATGGCTATTTAAAAAGGGGAAGCTATTCTGCCTATGAATGCTTTCCCATTACTGGTGAATGAAACCACAGAAGTGCAATCAGAGGGCAGCAGCAGCACTCAGACGGGAAATGCGTCTTTGTCCCCATAGAAACCGTCAGGGAAACCCATGAAAAACAATACCACTCTGAATTTCTTATCAATATGCCATTCATTACTTGACTGCATTCAGACTTTGCTCTTCAGTAATGTAACAAAACCTAATCAATTAAATGTCTTCCAGAAGATTCTTCAATGCAACCTCCTGAGTTAGCACCCGTCTCTGGCAGACGATTTAGTTGCACATCCTACACTTTTTTTCAGAGTGATTCGCATCATTCCTCCCTGCAGAGCTTAGGGGCTACTGGCAAATTGCTATCCTGCCTTTTGACACCGAAGTCAGGGCTGTAAGAACCCAGCATTCACACTTGCTCTCCAAAAGCAAACACAATTTCCATACCAAAATCAGTGGAATTATTCAGAGGGCTCTAAGCTCATAAGGCAGGAGAAAAAAAAAAAAAACAACCTGGCACATTTAAAGCAGAAATACTGACTGAAAGTCTGAGTGTTTCAGAGGAAAATATCTCAACTGCAGTGAATAAACAGTCAGTAGTAAAGGAGCCCATGCCTGAATCAATGAAAGCAGTTGCTTCTAGTCTGTCCCTGAAGCCATCTGTATGGGAAATAACACCTGAACCACAGCTGAGCCACTGTTACCATTTTGGAAACACTAACTGCAGACCAGACCCACAATTTTAGCACAGCATCATCCCCGAGACGACAGCAAGATCAGCTGCTTTGGGAGAAGATGGAAGGAGCCATCCTGCTATGGACACTCCAGGTATATCATCCACTTGCTATTCAGGCTGGGTCAAAATTAGATGATCCAGATTTACAGCTTCTATGTAGCAGCCTGATGCCTCCAGAGATCAGAAAACAACTGTCATTGCCATCTGAATTGCCATTTCATTAACACGACTACAGGTAAATATAAAATGGCAACTTTTAAAGGGAAGAGGTGCCTCACAATATCCCCCCCTACACATAAAAACTGAAGGCACCCAAGCAATGCCACCTCATATTTCAACATTACTCTGACTGAGGCCAGGAAAGCCTTTCCCTAGGTAGAGGCACTCAAGCCATCAACTGCCCAGTAGATCAGGGATTGCTCCTATGTGGCCAATAATTCACAGGTCATTTAATCAAGGTCAGCTGCTAGCACCCCATCATAAAGATGAATGCAATCATGCCATTAGTCACAAGTAAGAAAAAAAAAAAAAATAAAAGGGAAGCTTGACATTGGAAACAGTTATCTTTTGTTAATTGATTTTTTAAACTATGGGAATCTCTCCTAAATAATGCAGAAGTAGGCTGCCGTCGCGGAGACAGTGAGATGGGGAAGGCGGCTAACGAAACCCCGTGCAGATGATTTGTGGCTCGGTGCAAAGGCTCGTTCTGAACTCAGAACTACCCGATCTCCTCCGGGGGCAGCAAGGCACACGGGATCAGAGGGGAAACGCTATGCCATCAATTTAAATCCTGCTTCTTTCACGGTAAGATCCCTTCCAGTGCGTAACAGCTCACAGCCTGGGAGTCCACCACACAACATCCTACGCAACTTCAGGGGAAAAAAAAACAAAACCTGCACAAAGGCTGTCAGACAAACAGGCTCTTGCATAATGAAACAGGCTCAAGGATATGTTTCGAAAGACAACTGGGACTTGCAGGCAGTATAGGTTTACAGGACGAACCTTGTTCCTAAGGGAAGATTCCCTCACTGGTACTTCCGCAGAATGAGGAAGCCTCTAAAAATTACATGTTCCCCACCCTTCCTCCAAAGGGATGCTACCAGCACACTCAGCCCTGCTCCGCACCCCCTTGCTGACATGCAGGACCCAGCAACTTAGGGCTTTTAACCTGTTTTAAGCTGTCTTTTTTTTTCTACAGACTTCCACTTAAAAAATGCTCTGAGACCACCCCCTCGCACACGTCCAGGAGGGGCTGGGGGCCCAAAGACCTCAGCTTTACAACACTCAAATAGGATTGCTGGGAACAGCCTGTCCTGTATGCCATATGCTTAGTTTCTTCCATGCCTTTATTGCCTTCGGAGATAACATGTTCCCCAAAAAGTAGGTAGGTAGCAATGTGTGTGTTGGCATGCGGGCTCTGAAATCCAATGAAGACCCTTCCACGGAGAGGCTCTGTTGCAATACTGCGAGGAGTCCATTATTTGATAAGCACCTGGCTCACGGCAGGTACTTCACCTCACTTTTTTAGATCCCATTGAAGGTCAGAGTTTTAAAAGGCTCTGCTGTTTTAAAAGGCACAACTGTATGCTGTGTTCACCACCTTTTCTAGGTCTTTTCATACAACCCATGGTGAAGCTCCTCAGGGAAAGGAGACCAAAATTTTTTTAACATAACTGTGTTTGTGAAAAAAGCCCTACATTTTCTGAGCCTGCAGTGGGTGCTCAGCACCTCTAAGATAAAGCAGGGCCATTATTTCACAAGGCCACTGGAAACCTTTTCCTTAGATGTCTGTAAACCTGTCTCCAAGCAATATACCTCTACCAAAAAGCAGGTGCTTATGACTAAATACGCCCCAGGTTGGCTCCTGTTTACAATCTCTGCCTTTCCTCTCCCTCCCAAGCCTGAAGTAATCTCACGGTGTGGTAATAAGGACAATTAGACAAAAAGGCAGTAGAAGAATTTCACCATGACAGTCCACTGCAGCTGCCGCTAGCTGGGCTCCCTGCCTCCCCTCCTCACCCCCAGCACAGACGTCCACAGACATCCTCAGTTTTCACTCAAAAATCAACATAGAATATTTTGCACCGAGTCTATACATGGAGGTTTTCACGTCTTCAAAATGACTTGCTCTTGAACTCTTAATGCAAGATGTCTCAAGAGACATCTACTTCCAGGGACTGCAGAGCACCTATCCTCGGAGAGATCAATCCCGTAACGGGCATCTCATGACAGGCACTCAACCACGCCGACCACATCTGGCATTACAGCCAACATGGAACACAGCGCTCAGCCAGAGGCACCTCTCAGAAAGTTACACAGCGTGGCTGGGGAGGCCGGGCAGGACATGGGGACAACCTGCAGCAGTACAGCCCAGCCTAAAGGCAGGCCCCCAAGCAGGGCTCCCCTCCTGCTCCAAGCACGGCACGGGGCTGCACCTCAACACCACCCTTCAGCAGCGCTAGTACACAAGGCTGCAAAGGGAAAAGACTGAAGAAAGAGTGAAGAAGAAAAGATACGCGTCCAACTATGAGCCAAATACAAAAGACAGCACAGTCCAAGGGTAAAACCCTTCTGCAAACTCCAGAGTCGGGTACTACAGCACAGGCTCTCACCACTCGTGGTCTCACTGAAGGGCCTTGAGCTGACTCAAGGTCCATTGGAGCTCCCGTCCTCATCTTGGGGCCAGCCAGCAGTCAACTTTTCCCTGGCTTTTGCTTTTATTTATGAACCTTAGGCATAGCACTTAACCTCTATGACTATCTATGCCCTCGGGAGGAGATTTAAGCACTTCACAAGGCTGGTGCGATGTTCAAAATCTGCAGATAGCCTCCCACGCCCCGCTGGGAAAGGTACTACATACCCAACAAATCCAAAGTGCGTTGCTCCCAGGAACACCAGGAGAAAACAGAGGCTTAGTAACCAAACCACATGAAGGCAAAAAGGAGCACGAACCCTTCCGTGGAAAACAGTTGTGCAACTGCTTCATCCTCTATCATAAGTTTGACAGCAGAGATTTGCTGCCTGTGAAGAAATTTGCCTTCCTCCCCATATTCTAGGAATAATAATTTCTGGGTTGAAATCTGATCTATGATTCTCCACTATTGAAGAAGTTATGCTCTTTGGTCCTGTGGCCCCATTCAGGGTAATGTGAAGTGCTTAAATGACAAAACAGATGAAGACCGGTTTTATTTCTACATCTTCTGGTATTTAAAGAGCACTCCTGTTTTGTTTAATTTTCTTCCACTTTAGGGCTCTCTTTCTAGGACTTAGGGAAAGCGTTAACTTACCTGTTCTCTACTGAATCGTAAGTAAAACAGCAAGCTCTAACACCATGGGGAAAAAGCGGCCGACTGCCTTACAATTTGACAAATGCTGGGGAGGAAACTTACTGCTAACTAGAAGAAAATGAAAGATCTACTTGGTCAGTATATGCGTTATTTTTTGTGGGATCAGGTTTGTATCACTAGGATTGCAAACAACATAACTGGGTCACCTTAAAGCATCATCCACTCAAAGCTGAGAAATTCTAGAGGAAAGAAAGAAAAATAAAAACATTCTAAGAGCACCAAATAAATAAGTTATGCTAACACAGGATTTCTAAATTAGTGTATTGTACTGGCTGCATTCCCCTGGCGCAGAGCAAAAAGTGTCAAATTCTATTTGTTTTTACTGAATCCCACCTGCCTACCATTTCTCATATTTACTCAAAGAATACAGGAAAATTACAATATCTAAATACCAAAATTATTTTAATTTTCCTTTCAACAAGTATGATGAATGTACAAGGTCTTTAAGCTTCAAATATTACGACAGCTAATATTTTAATATAATTAAAGGCTTAAAAACGCACTAAAGAAATTAATAATTCCCTGACAGCAGAAATGTTCTTGTATTAAGAAAACCATTGGAACAACCAACACAGAAATGCTTGATTCAATTCTGAGATCTTTGAGGTGGCTCTTTCTCAAAGCATCTGCTATATATCAGACTGATGAACTGCTTTATTAGCTATATACTGTGTATAGTGCTATTTTCAGCACAGCTCAAAAAGCCCTGCAACATCCTTATGGGACATCAGCTAGGAGAAGGACACAGTCGCTCTACTCAAGGGCCTCCTACGAGGACAGGCTGTACAAGGGAAATTTTAAATACCATGACATGAACACAGCAAAAGTAATCAAAAGCAAAAGCCCCACAACATCAATATTGACCTGGCTTAATATCCAGGACAAGAAAAAATGACCAACATGCATGGAAGCAGAAAACATACAAAACCACGTTTTATCTTAGCTCATCTCTACTGTTTTGGATTCAAGTTTTATTTAGAAGTTTAAGGACCCAATTTTTAAAATATTCAAGAATCTTATAGGTACTTTAGAAAGTCTGGTGAGACCCAGCATGGCAAGTCAGTGTTCTTTTCCATATTTTCAGTGCTCTGAAAGTCACTGCCCTTCTTTAATGGATGTGCTGCTGCTTGCTAACTCAGTCTTACAAAACATTTCCAGCCATGCTGTAATGTCTTAGAAGTTCGGCTTCATCAAGATCAGCTGCAGGTTTAAGGAGCTTAGCTCTGAAATTTCAATACTAAAAGACCACAGACACACACACACATATCCCAAAAAACACAATCCCCCAACGTTCTTTTAAACGAAATGGAAAGAAAAAAAACAAAACCAAAACCACAAAAGACCTAAGGTGTTTGGCAACAGCACACATCATTTTCATGGAAGGCAATTTACCATATCTTCAAAATTTCTGCAGTTCAGGATTAAAAGAAGCTATAGATAAAGTACCTTGAAACACAGACAAATTATTTTTGTTTGTTTCTACACTGTGGAATTTTGGATTTCATTTTAAGTGCTGATGTATTTACACATATGCGTAGTAAGACATAACACGCCACCACAGTCTACCTTTCATTTAGCACATCAAGAGAACACCACTAGTAAAATTAGGACCCCTGCAAAATGCTCAGCACTACCAGCCTCCAACATTACTTTTTTCCACCTTCTTACTTCCCAGTTCATTACAGACATCCCAAGGCACTGCAGTCTGCAACATCCAAATAACATGCATTCTGAGCAGCGACATCAGGAGGAGCAAAGAGCACTCATGACTGCTGCTAGATCAGGAGCCTAAATCTTTGCAAATTCCAGCTGTAATTTAGATAATGGAAATGAGGTGGAAAGAGTTTCAATGCTGTATATACCAGTCTGCAAAACTCCAGGAGCTCTGATTTCCTATCGAACTACCAGGGTATCATTAGGAACAATGAAAAGAGTATGTACTAAGAAACGCTTTAATTGATTTTGTTTTTTAAACAAACGGAACTGCTTCCATATATCCTTCACATTCTCTCCGGCTCCTCCAGTCTGGCAGCTCTCAGCTAAGAGCAGAGAAGTATCTTACTAAAAAAATAAAAGTGAGTTTTCCATTCATGTGTTGCCTGCATGCTGGATTTCCCATCTTTTCTTCTACCAAAATAAAAGCTGCGAGAGTCTTCAATAAGAGACAGTTTCAAAGCAGTAGGTATTAAAGGTGAACTGCAGAAAAACAGCCTTGAAGAAATAGTTAGGAAAAGAACTACTGAGAAAGAGCTCCACTGAAGAACAGGCAACACGCAGCAGCGGAGTTCATGCACGTTTCTCGAAACATCATTTTCACCTCTTTTCTTCCTCCTTGGTTCATTACCAGTATCAAAGAGCAATAGATGGTGCAGCACCCATCTCCCAGGCACTGCCGCCGACGGCAGCTTCTGAACGGCAGGCTGCTCAGCACGCGGCATCCTCACAGCACCAGCACCTCAGGGAAAGGCGAGCTTGGAGTGGTACAAGCAACACACAAACACCTCCGTGAACCCAGAAGGACCAGGAAGATTTTTCAGCCTAAATATAGCAGCAGATTGAAAGTGATGACTGATAACAGTCTGATGATCAGAGCATGTGAAAAAAAAGACAGTCGCTGTTTGGTTCTATTTCTATCTCACACTATTTCATCTTTGTTTATTCAGCAGAGAAAGGACTACAATACCTCTCTACTTACAAATCAACATTACATCCAGAAGAAAACCGCATTATGATTATCTTAAAAATAACCAGCCAGTAGTATTTGACCTTTAAAGTGAATTATTGTTTAATTAGAAGACATTGTTCAAAAGTGAGTAACTGTGTGATTTTGCAGACTGCAGTTACGTTAAAAACATTCATAAAAGCAAACGCTGCTATTATAGTATGCACCACTCTTCTTGGGTGGCAAAAGGATTTGGCCCTGTGCCTCGTGTTGCATTCAGTTCCTAGTAAGCAGCAGGGTAGAGGTTTAAAAGTATTCAGCAGGGGCCCACGTCTGCGCCCACCGCGCTGCCCTGAGCTCACGCTGCCTTCGCTTAGAGCAGAAAGTTAGGGTGAGCCCTAGGGCTTCTCCGAGTCCCATCCTTCGTACAAAACCACACAAGTTTATATACATCCCCAGGAAAAAAATCCATTTTAACATTAGGACGTTATCAGCTACAACAGAAAACAATCCCTTCCTCAACTCTTTCGTACAAGTTTCCTTCTTATCTGCATCAAAGGTGCTATAATGGTCTTTAATTATTAAACTCAGAGTAAAAGTTGTGAAAGTGCAGTTTACATCTATCTGCTTTGCATTTCTCTTTGAATGGACGTTAAGCTAGTTTCATTTTAGGCTTTTTTTATTTCAAGAGGAGGAAAGGGTAATCATATATATTGGGGCTGCGGTAGAAAAATAGGGAATAGCTATTTGCTTTGCAGAGAATTGCCTGAACTGAATTAAGAAGTGAAAATATGCCTTTTATTTTTCAGTTTGTAAAGAGATTAAAAGGAGAAGTTTATTTTGCAAAACTCAACTTGTAATAAAATTTAAGTAGAGAATATTTAAACAGGATAGATGGTTGTCATTTTATTTTAAGGCCAGGAATTTCTCTTTTCTGACTGAATTAATTAAGTTTTTTCTAATTCTCAGACCATGGACTTACTGAGCCTGTAGAAAATTTACGTGTCTCTGCTGTTGCTTATAACTTCCCCAAACAGCCCCAAATGGAACTGATATGCACTGGTTATTTTTAACAAAGCTCTCCAGAACATCCATTTCACTCTGCAACAGTTTGAGCAAGCTTTCAGACAATTTACAGGATTTAACTAAAAGGGAAAAACATCTCCCCATCCTCTACCAAGAAACAAAGAAGCAAAAAGTCATGCTCTGCCCCCGTTTACGTTCATTTTTTTCTTAATGGTCATCTTCCAATTTAATTCCTCTGCCTGACATTAATCTGACAGTGTTCATTACTCGGTGCTTTATGTAGAAGTTGCAAGTGAATACATGATGTAACATAATGAAAACTGATAACCACAAGGAAAGAGATACGATGTTTCCACAGGTACAACAGTATAACTATAGCTCAGCATCAGAAATAGCACTTCAACAATCTACCCAGAGCATCTAGTGTTATTTCTTTCCCTGTCTTCCCATACTCCTTCCCCAAATCATTTACCAACCATTTATTGAGAGACAAGAGTGCGCCAGGAGGAGATTTAAAAAACCAAACAAACAACAAAAAAAAAGAGTAGCTCCCCAAGCACCACAACAGCTCTGATACTAAAAACAGGTACCCACACAGCAAGGCAGTTTTAGTCTTAGTATGATCAGTGACCACGTAATACTCTCAGAAGCAGTCTCCAGACCCTTCCTAGCATGGGAAGTCAAAAGCTGTCCTCAAAGCAGTCCTTCAAAGCACTGGTGGCCCTTCCCTCCAACCTATGTCCACATTAACCACTCGGCTGTTCTTCCTCTTCACACCTCCTCACTGGAATGAGCCATTTCATTCTCCTTCTCTCTTTTAACGCCAGCAGCATTTATGATAATGGAGCTCTTACAGACATCTATGCAGAGCCTTCCTTCAGGAGATGTCCCCTCCTTAGGGACGAGGGTGCTCCTCTAGGTGGAAATGCAGAGGCCACGCACAGATGCAAATGGCACTCTGTACTTACTTTACTCCAAAGCCTAAGCCAGAAGGTAAAATGGCACATCCATCCCATGGTTGTGATCAGGTTGCAGAGGGAAATAAAGAAAGTGTAACACCTTGTGTACCACAAAGGAACTGTACGGTGACAGTGAAAAGGGCACAGCATCCTGTAACTCTGAATCTGACCTCAGGCACCCCCACCTGTAAAGTAAGGGAGACTCTTACCTTTCCTCATCCTTGAAAATAAACTTTCGCAGCTTGAGATCTCGCAGTACCAGTCCACCATCATGGCAGTGTGCAACAGCGGAAGCTATTTGATAGAAGAGTTTGGCTGCCTCCTCTTCTTTAAGCTTCTTGCAGGTACGAACAAACGAATGCATGTCCCCATAGCTCCTTTCAAAGAACACATATGCTTTTGTCTCCCCAAGAATTATTTCAGTAATTTGGTTGATATTTTTATGCGCAGGCAGACAAAAACATGGTGCTAATAACTCCTGGTAGCAGCCAATATCAAACACCTGCAGGAACAATGACAGTAAAGCCAGGGTTAGCGACACGAAGGACAGTGAAGTTACGGTACATCTAATTCCGTTAACAGAACCATCTCTTAAGTACAATTTATGCTGCTGCTGAAGCTGCACCGATGTAAACAGGATGTCACAAGCCCACGGCACTGAGGACAAGACAAAACAGACTAGAGAACCCCACACAGAACATCTGCATAACCTTGACGGGAAAGGCTAGTCTTCAAAACTTGTCGCAAGAATAGTTTCATTAGCTAATAGCTGATCAAATTTAGAATGTAATCTGAATTAAGCTCTGAAGACCAGTGACATACAGGAGCAGTACTTAGAAGGAAACGTGTTTATCTTCTATTTTCCATCCAAATAAACTCATAGAGAATATGGCCAGCAGCTTTGTATAGAGAGAAGCTGTCATACTAAATCCACCCTGATCCACATGCCTCTCTCTCTTGAATTTATTAACCCATTAGAACTTTAAGGATTTTCAGGTTTAAAGTATCATCTAGCACTATTCATATTTACTTCCTGCCTTTCTTTCATGTCTGACAAACAGCAAAGTCACTTTCACTTTCAAAGTCTCAGTTTTACAATGGCTGTTTATAAGATCAGAAGGACAACCGGGGAAATAGCCCTGCCTGTTGGAGTGCAGACAAACATCCTTCAAAAGGCAAAGACAAAACCACCCTGAACTCTCTGCATTTCATTCAAGTGCCCCATTAAAAGCAAAGTGTCCCTTTACTAGTAAGTATGTTATCACTGATCTTATGAATGAGCTGTAAGAATTAAAACGGCTGCTGGGAAACCCAAATATAAAAAGTTACTATAATCTAGTGATGATGAATGAATCAGTATTTGAGTCAATTGAGAAATGCCCACATCACAAGAAGAAAGACTTCATTGAGAATAACAGAAGTCAGCGTGCTAAAAGAGAGTATGAGCAAAGTATTGACAGGAGTGATTTTTATTTTTAATTATACCTGCTCCAGAGGTATTACAAAGCAAGGGATTAGCACTTCCACCAGCATAAAAATTCTATTAATATGTAACTTACTCTTGGGTGCTTTGTTACTTTGGTAAAAAGAATTTAAGGTAGTCATGTGTCATTCTAACTGAACATAAAAATGAAGAAGTGGTATAAATCTCTAACAAACTGGTTTAAACTGCAATTGTTTTTCTTGTTTTTGTGTTCTAGTATTTGTATTCCAATAGTGGGTACTTGTATCCTCTCCAAGAAGCAAATCTCCCTGCTTGCTTTGAAGCTTTAAAAAGCTTTCAAAACTGAATGAGAGAGATAGAGTTCAATCAAAATTTACCTGAGGCTTCAAAACCCGAGTCATTTAATGCTTCAGAGTGCAATCCTAACAAACTCCTTCTGCAGAAAAGGACCCAAACCCCAAGAAATTGAGACACCCCCTCCTCACACACCTCTTTCTCCCCACCCTGTACCTGTGCTGCTATATTCCAGCACAGGCAAAAACAACCTTAAAGGCAGACTGCCAAACAGATCCAACACATTTTACGGGGGGTAGATTAGCACTGAGGCATTCTGGTGACATGGTGTGCAGAACCAGGGTGGGGAGGGGGTGTTGCTAAAATCCCTGGTGTGTAATTCATTCCAGAGGAGAATTCATTGACATTTGGATCTCAAAACTCATAACTACTACATTGTAAGTGAATGGCTCTTCTACAAAGCGGCTGCTATAAAATAAAATCTAAGCAGGAACATTCGTGTAGCTCAAACCCTCATGTGAAAAAAAGCCTTTCCAGAATTCTCTCCTAACCAGATTATCCTGATATAAATTAGTTACATTTTGTGGTTCTCAGACGACGTTAAATAAGTAGGTCTGGATATGTACCAGTACTATGTTTGAAAGGGGGGAGATGGGAAGGGCTATCATACTGCTACAATCTAGACTACTTTTTATAAAGGGCTTCTTTGTATCCCAGCTTTAAGATCCCTGGCCTCAGTTCAGCAAATGTCCAATAAGCTGCAGTTTGATTTAGTTCTTGCTGGGAATTGGAAGTGAGAAGTTACCATTGTTTGGATGCCACAAAGCCTTGAAGCAAATAACGGCATCTGTACAGTCAGTGGGTGCAGCCAAATGAATCTTGAGAATCATCAGTATGTGTCTGTTATCCAAACCAATGTTTCTGCAAGCAATCTTTAAGAGCATCCTCAATAAGATACTAGATAGCAGGTCTCCTAGCCGGAAGGCTACTTCACAAATAGTCATGATACTGCAGGCATTTTAAAGCACGCATTAAATTAATATGAGTTCGGGACTGACAACTGCGTATTCACAAACTAGCAATTCAAGCTAAGATCATATTTTTGGAGCACAGCTAGAAGTAGTGCCTCACACATATGGAAAACCTGGTATTATTCAAATGTCAGGATCAGCTCAAAAACATACAGCTTAAAGGGAAGGAAAAAAAATAAAGTCCACTCTCTGTGAGCTGCAGTTATGCTGTTCATACTGTTATCAAAACAGTGCCTTAATCCTGCAAACCAAACAGGAAACAAAGAAGAGCATAGCCCCCGCTTTACTACTTGCTATGCAAGTTCACCTACAATTTCATGCAGAGCAGCAGCTTTGTGGGATCTGTTTATTTCATGAAAAGATGCCAATGTCCTAGAGTGCTGCACTGTACTACTGCACCGAGCAGGGCTTTCATTCTAGAAATTCTCATGTTCTGTTTCAGTTTAGTAACAAAGCATTCAGTTCAAGCATGCAATATGAGTCCTTTGCAAAGTCACGGGCCCTTTTTTCCCCTAAATAATCACACAAAGTCCTAGGTTGCCTTAACATCAGGTTTTATAACTCAATCAGTAAGCATATTTAAATTGCCCTCTGAACTCCAATCTTTACAGATAGCAAACAGGAGCAATTATTTTCACTTCCCTGCTACAGCCTGGTCCATAACTTCTTATGAATCAAGTACGAGAAAGTATGAAACAGTCAGCAATACTATCATTAATCCCTGGAATACAAATAAGCTATAATACGTCTACTTTTCCATTTTGCAGTTAGTTCGACATTAGAAATTTGCCCAAGATAGCCAAATAGCTATACAATTCCGTATTTTGGGAAGAATACAAACACTGTAGCGTGTGTTGCAAGGTTGCAATTCACTACGTACTTATAAAAACTACTACTGGGTACTGCCTCAGTTTGCTGGGCATAAGTCTGGCTCACTACAGACAATGCAAATCGCAATTTAGGAACAAAGGAAAAATATTCCCTCAGCCCGAAAAGAGAAAAACATCCCTCCACAGACGTGCACGCATGTGGGTTTCTTTTTCCCACAGCTCACCTTTGAATAGTAGGAGCAAATTGGGAGGAGGCAGAGAAAAGCAGGCAGGCTACAAAGAGTGGGATAGCTATTTTGTCTGCTCTTCTAAAAAACGTAGGTGTGCAGGTTTTATTCTTGCTCAGCTGTGCAATGGGGGAGGATGCTGTTTGCAAACAACCTCCACGGTGAGGGAGCTCAGGCTGATTAATTCAATGTGGATTTTTTTTAAATCACTTTTAAGACAAAGCTGATGGCAATCTCCCCCTGCTTCTCCATCCTCTTCTGTACCCCAACTCACAGAATAAGGGACAGGAAAAACCAAGGAAGCCAGCAGGTCCCAACACCTTAAAATTAGCTGGGGATTCCCTACTCCATTTTGAAAAGTGAGAGTGAGAAAGATGAGGCTTTCTCCTGATCTGAACTCACGTTAAGACCTACTTGAAGGACGGCTCTTTCCAGAACAATATCCCCCGGGTAAGAGGCAGAACTGGCTCCGGGCCACCGCTCTAACATGGCCATTGTCTAGAGAGAGGGAAAAGTTACAGGATGCGCCTTTAATCCTGTCTCCCTGCCTTTTGTTTCTCAACTGTTTTAATAATTGAGCTACACGACCGTGCGTGGCCCTCCTGCAAGACACAGGAAACCCACACGCGACAGCGGGCTAACCCAGGGGGAGAACAAGGAGGAGAGGTATTACCTTGCAAACCAGCTCCTCGCCACTGTGCAGATGTACGGCTCGGAAAACGTGGTCTCCCTCGAGAGGCTCCAACAATAAGTATTTCCCGATGCAAGAAACGCAATGCGACAAGTTCGGGGTCTCCGGCGGGCTCGGCGAGCCTAGATTCGGGCTAAAACTCTGGCTTGGCTCGATGGACCGTATGGACGAGAGCTCCTCAAAATCCTGGGTTTTATTCCGCGGTCTCCCATATCGTGCTATCGTGATAGGGGTTGACCTTTGTATGTTCATGAGTATGGAGAAGACCAGCCGAGACGCTGCACCGGAGCCCTGGCGTGGAGCGCGGTCCCTCGCCCGTCCAGCTGCGGCTGCCTTTGTGTGGCGGGGGGGGCGGGAGCGGGAGCGCGGCGGCGGCGGGCGACCAGCCTCAGCGCCGCGTCCTGGGCACAGGGAGAGAGCGTTCAGCCCGCGGCCCTTTGTTCCCGCCGGCGGCCGGGCGCGGAGCGGAGCGGCGCGGAGCAGCGCGGCGGCAGGGCAGCGGCGCCCGGTACCCGGGGCGGCGGCGGCAGCGGCGCGGGGCGCGGAGCGGCGCGGCCGGGCCTCGGCGGCCGCCGCTCCCGCGGGGCGCGCAGCGCGGGCGAAAACAAAAGGTTAGGTAACGCGCTGCGCGCAGCGGGGATCGTCCTTTCTCTCTCCTACGGCGAGGCAGAGCCGCGCTGCCGCGGCCGGGCTGTAGATGGCGTGGGAGCCGCGCCGCTGGCGCCCGGGGCGCTCCGAAAATGCCCCGCGAAATAGCGAGGGAGCATTTAACTTGGAGAGGGCAGCGGCCGGGCCGACAAAAGAGCGCTCGGCGCGACGGGAGGCTCGGCAGAGCCGCCCCGGCGGATGGGGCCGCGCACCGGCCGCGCAGGCAGGGCGAACAGCAGCAGAACGCGGGGCAGCGCGCACCGCTCCGCGCCGGCCAAAAGGAACGCGCTGCCGTTGTCGTGGCCGCCTCGACAGAACAAAAAGTGCAACCGCGGGCGAGGGAAGAGGAACGCTTTCACGTTTCCACTGCAGAGCGGGATTTTTGTTGGGGGGCTCGCTGCCTTCGCGGCGGTTTAATGTAGTTCACGCACAAAGAAATGAAACACCAGCACGGCGAGAAGGGGGCTGACTTCTTACTGCAGGGGCAATAAACGAAAGGCCGGGGGTGGGGAATAAACTGGAATCGCTTAAAAAAATGCAGGGAGCAGATTTCGTTTGAATCTTTTCTTTTTTTTCCTTGGGGGTAGGATAAGGGCGAGGAAAGGGATGGCCGCGCCGATCCCCCTCAGCAAGGCATCGTCTCCCCCCGGCGTATTAATCGCTACTTACGTGGCGGGGACGCTGGCTGCCTCCGTGCCTCGCTGCCGGCCGCCGCACGCCCGCACGGTGCCCAGCGCGCAGGCTGACTGCCCCGCCGCCGCCGCCCGCCCCGGCCCGGCCCGGCCCGGCCCCACCGCCCACCGCGCCGCGCCCCGCCCCGGCCGCCCGCCCCGCCCCGCCCCGGCCGCCCGCCGCCTCCCCCCGCCGCCAGCCGCGCTCGGGGTAAACAAGGTGAGACGTCCTTCCGCAGCCCCGCCGAGCTGCGCCGGGCCGTGCCGGGGGCTCTGGGGGCAGCCCGCCGGGCTGGGGCCCCGCGCACCAGCGCGGTGCTGACCGCCGCTCCCCCGCCGCCTGAGCTCCGGCAGGTCCAGCCTCTCGGGGGATTGCCCTTGCGGTTGGGGGTGAGATGTCAACTAATTAATTTTAATATAATGACAAATTAATAAATAATAATAATGCCAATAATGGAATAAACGCCCCTGAAAGAAGAGTCCGGCCCCCGCCGCCCGGGCGCGGATGCCGGGTGCATTACTACATGTGCTGGCGCCGGAGCTCAAGGCGGGCGTGCTTTTTTTCTCAATGAAGAAACGTTTTTTTCCGGGCAGCGTGGGTCTCCGCGTACTTACGGGAGCAAAAGCGGTTGCTTCCCGGTGCAGTCGGGTGGGAGGAGTTCTCCCGGCTTGTCTTAATCCATCCCAAAATTAAAACGAGGCGGGGGGGCAGAGGGAAAACGTAAACCCTTTCGCTCTGCACAGAGAAAGCCATGAATGAGGTCGGTCTGTCCCCGCCCAGCACCACTGCGGTCTGCTAGGCTTTTTCACCCGCTCCCCTTTTATTGTTTAAATAACAGGA
This sequence comes from Calonectris borealis, assembly GCF_964195595.1. Taxonomy (NCBI): domain Eukaryota; kingdom Metazoa; phylum Chordata; class Aves; order Procellariiformes; family Procellariidae; genus Calonectris; species Calonectris borealis. Next base: position 15,565,218 of record NC_134314.1, read on the forward strand.
GCTTGGATATATATTAAAGTGTGATGAGCGGCTTCCTGAACTCATAACAAGCCTGGCGTTTACTCCCTAGAGTTTGTCAGGGTGTTGTTTGTGAATCCCTTTAAAACAACGGCAAAAAAAAAAAAGCAACTAAGAAACTAACACCTCCCAAAAAAAACCAATACAACGTAAACCAGCAGTAAGAAGAGGACAGGGCGAGCAGGGCTCAGTCCCGGAGCTGCAGCCTTTACAGGGCGATGCCAAGGGGCTGGCCGTGTCTTGGCTCCCCTTTTCCCACCCCAGCACAGGAGAGGGTCAGAACTGGGGGAAGGGTTGTTTTGGGGTGAGGACCTGTGGGTTTGGATGATGCTTGTTTTCAAGGGGTAGGGGGAAATGAGCATGCTAATAATGAAATGACCCTGATAGAGAAGACTGTCCTGAAGGTACCTGCTTTGGGTAGAGAGAAACGCCTCTGAACAGGGCTCCAATGAGGCTGTAGGGATTCCTTCATCGGGACGGGTCTTGGCAGGGGAGTCTTCAGAAGTGGCTGTGGTGAGGGGTAGCTCTCCTTCCACAGCATTGCACGCACCTCATCTCTCATCTTCCACACTAGGAGCTCTATGTGCCCAGTTATGCGGTTATAAGAGCAATACCACTGAGAAGGATTGTCATGATCTTAACTTTGGCATGGAGAAGATGAGCCTCTGGCACCAGAGACTGCTAGGATCTGACCTGGTGAATGTCCTTTAGGTAGTAGGGAAGGACACAGAACCAGTGATCTGCAACAACCTGTAGGATGACCTGCAGACCCGGTCTTTGCTATCTGCTGTAAATGAAAAGGTGGTTTCCTCCCATTCCTCAGTTATTCCCATCACCTCTGAATACTCTGTAACTTTTCAATACCATTTTTAGAAATGGGATGAGCAGTGCCGGATACTGAATCATTGCAAATAAGGACAAGCCATAAAGTTATGCAATACATTCTCCAGTCTCACATCCTGTGATCCAAATCAAACATTCTTTTCTTAGTAGATGGCTTTTTACACAATTTCTCCCTTCCTCTCCCCCTGCATACTCCTTCTGACTATGACAAAGCATGAGAGACCTAGGCTCTTGCATCAACCTTTGTTCTCTAGACCCATGTTTTCTGTTTAACTTTCTTAGTTACCCAGCATCAGCTGGAGCCACAGTCCCTAGTAGCTCTGGAAAGGCTACCCAGAGCCTCCAAGCCCAACAGGAGAAAGGAGTGAAAGGAGAAAGGGATGAAAAATCTAGTTCATTCTAAGCCTCTAGTTGGAAACTCCTGATTTATAATGGAATCTGAAGAAGTGATTCAGGATGGAATGGGATACACCTGACATAAAGATAAATATTCAGTTTTGGAAGGAAGAGATTATAAATTTCAGTTTCTGGATTTAATTCTATCCTAAAAGGCATGGAGGGATACATGTAGTGTGACTGGGAGTGACACAGGTATCTCTCCATGGGATCAGTTTCAGTATATTTTAATAATTTTACTTTCCTTTTGTTTAGAATCTTTCCCCAAACCTAACACCTTGTAAACATTGCTTCTGCTCTCAGATATGTCAATGAAACTATTGCCATTTCAGCCCAATGTTAAAGGAATAAGTTCTGAATGAACAAATCTTCATATGCCTCGTAGAGACGTTAGGTGTACATAATACTATGCCTATTTTTACTGATGTAGGTCTATGTCAGTCAGCTGAAATTGTAGAGCAAGTTCAGCATACAACATGCGAGATGTTAAAAGGAATCCGTTTCTAAAAGTCAGATCAAAGTCTGAAGACAAAGTCAGCAGTAAAGTTTTGTCTGCCTGTCTTGCATAGCTGTGGTGCTTACGTAGGAGGCATGGATCAAACGAGAAGAGATGCTTGACTTGAAACACATTGGCCAGGATGTCTGGGCTAAAGGGATGCCGTTGGCTGGTCCAAGCCTAAATGTCATGTTCACGGTACTTGGAGACTCTTATTTGAAATAAACTGTGTTGGTAGTGGCAAGTATTGTTTCATTATATTTTCTCATTCAATTGAATGAGAGAAATTCTCTGAATATGAAATATAAAACGGTTACTGAATCAATGTTTCCAAAGAAATAGCCAGCAGCATGGCATACGACAAAACTATCACGATCTCCCTATGACCTTTCTGACGATGCTGATACGTGTCAGAATGAAGGTTGCCTTCTTTCCCCCAGGTGAGCTGGGGTGGATTGCTTTTAGGACTGTTTACTGACTGACTTTTCACCTCTGGACTTCATTGTGCTCATCTGCCTTGTCTGGAAAATGTCGCCTAGAGAGACAATCCCATTAGAAGTTTCTTTATCTTTTAAGTGGGCTCTGCAATTGTCCACTTCTTTGATGACTCTGTCCATTACTATTGTGCTGAGTTCCCTCTCTGGAGTGGCTCTTCCTGTGGCAAATGCAGCTGGGGGGGGGGTGGTTTCCCTGGAGCCTTATTTTACCTTTTCCTATTCTTCAGTGTCCCAAAAGTCTCTATGGAGGAGGTCTTCCATCTTCATGCTATGGGAAGTATCCACCAAGCTCTCCCCTTTTCTGTATCTGCAGGTAAACAGCAATAATAGGTGTAGAAATTGGAGTTTCCTGTGTCAGGGACTAAGAAAAAAAATTAAGTAAAAAAGCATCTAATTGTATTGTAAACCTAACCTTATGCAAAGAAAAGTATCTTTTCTGTAACTCTGACTTTCAATATGTTTTATCTTTTAGCATCTGCTTTTGCGTATATAGACTCTGTGTGGACAGGAGCCAACCCCCCCGCAAGCCAATAGCAGTCTTTCTTCCACTGATGTCAATGAGCTTAGATCAGAGCACAAGTCTTGCGAGTGATCAAAGACAGTTCTACATAAAAAAGACTTCCTTTTCCAGGTCAGTCTGCTCCTTGTCCCTTTACAGAAAATATATTATCAGCATACAAACACAAGCCAGAACAAAAAGGATAATAATTTTTGAAGTGGTAAAATAAAGACCTTCATTTTATTTTTTGCTGATTTACAAAGTGCAGGGCTGAGCCTATTGGGAACATTAAACAACTATTAAGTGTTGAGAACTGTCATACTGAGAAGACAGTCTTGTTCCAGCAAAATTAATCCAAGTAGCTAGCTCAAAATATGCTTGCAAATACCTCACCACCAGTTGTCAAGGCTGGATCCCCATGCCAACTGGGATATGCTTTTCTGTTTTTTGTAATTGTTTTTTTTTTTTGTAATCATTTACGCTAGAACTTTAGTATGTTAGTAAGGAAGGCTAAGCAAAATGATAAATCCTGGGACAGTAAAGGGACAAGTCTTTTCTCCATACATCAAAAAGGGCAATTCAAAGACATGGAGAAAAGCATCTATTCTTTGGAAAGAGGTGCGATTTTGACTTTTGGTATGTGAGTCCATTTTTTATTAAATTAGCTGCTGTCAAGAGGTAACTTGACAAGAAATGTACCCATTTGCATGAACTGCATGTGTGGGGCTTACATGCGTGTGCAATAAGGATACAACAAAGTATGTAAGGATAAATACCTGTGTGCCATATCTGTAGTCAGAATCAAGCCTTAGGCTTCATTCTTCACTCAAACAATAAAAAAAATAGGTGTTATTGAATAACTCAGTGCAAGATTTACAACTGACTACAGTGCAATAAAAAAAAAGCACTCCACAAAGTAATTTATGTACAGAAGCCAGTTAAATGAGGTAGAGAGAAGCAGGTCCAACATTTCTGCAAGCTGCCTTCTTGTTATATTGCACAGAAATTGTAAAGAAAAAAAGCTGTTAGCTGAAGTGCTGTGAGGTTTGCCTTCATATGTTTATTCATCTGGGACCTAAGAAGTTCTTAGTTGTCTGCAGGACAAATCTCTGCGTATGGGAGAGTGTTCTGCCTAGGAGGCAAAGCAGTCCTTGGCTCAAGAATCAGTGATCTTTGTCTCTGGTTCCGGATCCCAGTAATGTATTAGATTTTTCAAAGTGATAGTATTACATACCCAAGTTTTAGCTGTGGCTGTGACCACAATGTGTTCCCAGCCTAACCATTCCTGGTAGTTTAGAAATCTCCATCTGTATGTTGGATGTGTTGCTGATAGGTCTCAGATAGCATGAGCAAAAGCAAATTGACCTTCTAAATCACAACACTGCCCTCCAAATCAGACTGTCAAGACTGTGGGCTGTTGGCTACCCGAGTCAGACCTTACATTTCTCTGTTACCACTAGCTCTCATTATTCGCAGATGGCACCATTCCCAGAAGCTAAAATGTGGTTGTGTTATGTATATCCATATCAATGTTATCCCTCACTAATTGAAATCAATCTTACATGGTGGAATTCTCTTCTGAACGGCTCCCTCTTTTAGCTTTATGAAATTACCTGAGAAAAAGCACTCCCTCACTGGTCAGACGTAAGTGGCATGTCTTTTATCTTTCCTGCATTTTAAGTTATGTTAGTATTGCTAAGAAAAGACAAAGGGTGGGCTTACTTCCTTCGTAATGGGCGAGGTGCGTAGAGCACACCTATGGGTGTAAGATCAGGAAGAGAAGTGCTATGTTTGCACATTCCAGGGAAACCCTTATATGCAAGAGGAGCTGTGAAATATTATGACTAGTTATTCCTAACCTTTTGGGATTGAACAGACTCAAGTGAACTCCCAATTGCCATTAAGGTCTCTTTTCTTTTAGAGGTATAATGTCCATTTTTCACTTTAGGAGAAAGCTGCCTTGGGAAGTTATTTTCCAGACAAGTACAGAACCTGAACCAGATCCCTCTTAGGCAGCTTTTGCTACCTCAGTTGCACCCATCAGCATGATGCTGGTAGAGGCGAATGTGAGATGGAAACATGACAACTGGATGTGCTTCTAGGAGTTGTTCTCCAAAACCTCATTGCAATCTTGTGTTGCCAGCTTTTTGGGTAGCACTGAAAAATGAACAGGTTCCCAAAGCAGAACTAGAAAGAAACACTACCCCCATCATTCACAAAACACCTCTTGATGTACACAAGAAACTCTCATTAGCTAAATTTGGATTCTAATCTTCACTCAGAAACATCTTCATTTTATTTACTTAAAAACATATGCTGATATAGTTTACACAGTTGCATTCACAGATGTTAAGGGCATAAACCATCTTATGACCATTTCTGACTCTTCAGCATGGGTCATTAGCTTACCTGGAATTGATTCCTGTTGAACAAGAGCAGGACTTGAAAAAGACTAGACAGAAAAGACATGCAGCTCTATCACAGTGAGTGGTAAATGGTTGCAGTAGTTGCCTATCCTTGATACAATGGAAATTACGCACCTTCAGCTTTCCATTGTATATACAATTTCCTTGTATATTTTTCTACCAGAGCAAAAACTCCCATATTAGACAGTGTCTGTTCCATATGAAAGCACTTACAAACCATAATCAAGTTATTCCTTAGCTTTTACTTTGATACACTAAATCTAAATAGACTTACCCTGTGGAGTCACTCCATTTTACAGCCTTTTTTTTTTTTCATTCATATTCTTGTGGTTCTTCTCTGAACTACCTCCAATTTACCAACATCCTTCTTGAGTTGCTGATATCAGGACTGACATCATTCCAGTAGCTTTTACCAATGCCAAACGCAGAAGGAATACAACCTTTTTACTCCCCTTTGATGCTACCCTCTTGCACACAGGAAAAGATTGCATTGGCCCTTCAGATTTCAGAGGGCTCTGGGACTCAGCTGGTTTTCTGCCAGGACTCCCAGTTCATTTTTCAGTCTCAGCTTCCCAAAGGAGAACCTTTCTTATGTGAGAAGGGCCCGAGGTGTTTGTTCTTAAATAGATCTTTTATGTTGGGTTATATGTGAAACACCTGTTATTTCTTTTGCACCTGCTCCTCAAGCAATGCCAAAAAGGCATTGCCCACTTCTACCCACTTCCAAATTTTGGTTCATTCAAAAATATTATTAGCAAAGGCACTGCTTTCTCCTGCATTGCCAATAGCATTATGAATAAGCACAAGGCTGATAAGCAGTCCCTGCAGAAACCACTCTCTGATAGCCTCGCATTGCATTAGGCTATTAGATCTAGTGCTAGCCAGCTTTAAAACAAGTTGGTTGGCCAGGTGTGTTCATCATATTAGTTCTGATTTCTGTCAGAATCTCTCGTGATACTGTATGGCAAATACATCCAAAGTCAAAGTATACAATATTACCACAATTGCTTTTATCCACCAAATTTGTAGTCTCATAAAAATAGCACATTAATTTGATAAGATCTTTCTTCCATTAATCTGTGTTGATTGCCATTAATTAAATTGCACTGTTTTAATACTTTATTAATTGACTTTCCTATCAGCAACTTCATCACTCTGCCTGGAATAGACGTCAGACTGACAGGCCTATAATTACCTGGTTGCCCTATTTTGTCTGCAGAAGTATTGGCAAAATATTAACTTTCTTCCAGTCCTTCCTCAGAAGGATGTTGGTTTTAGCCAATGGGCGGTCTTTCTTAATTATGGCTTTTTGAAGATATAATGATTTTTTTTCTGAGTTGCTGTAAATTATCATTCACATTTTTGTTGGTTTAAATTTTATCCTACAGGCTGGCTGATAGATGTCTTCATTTTTCTTAGCTTTGTGGAACAGGATCTTTTAAGGTAATAAGTATAAATTTTACCGGTTAGGACTTTATCCTGCTTACACCTAAAACATGTAAAATGCATTTTAAAAACACATAAAACATAAAACCAAGTCATTATCACTTCCACCTAAGCAAACTCTAAATTTTGTTAATATTTCCCTGTCAGGATGAGGTCTAATGTAGAAGTTTCCCATGCCAGATACAGCTCTTTTTGAGTCAGGAAGTTGTTTTGTGTATTTTTTCTTGAAAATCCAAGAATGCTTTAGTACTTGCATCATGAGACATCCCTTTGCTCTCCCTTCAGATTTATCTTGCCAAGACTGAAAGTGCCATATATAGTGAAAGGCTTTTAAAAGGCTAATCGGGAAGGTCACCCTACACCCAGAGGTAGGGCTGGTTAGATGAGCCAATTCTGGGTTGTTTGGAACAAAGCCTTGCTTCATGCTATACTGTGAGCGTTACCACGCTGCTGGCACTGAAGACTGAACTCCATGAGAGCACTAAAACTGGAGAATTTTCCTTGAGTGCTGGCCTGGGTTTCATCAGGACATATTAGCCAGGGAGACTTACTGTCTGTCATGATTCTGGCTCAGCACTGTGCTGCTACTGCCCAGGTGTGTCCTAGCTTTCAAACGATAAGCATCAGATCTGCCATAATTTGGGGAAGAAAAAAAAAAAAAAGAATCAGATCATTTCATTGTCCTTCTGCGTCTGTGCTCTGTCTGCAGGTAGCAGAGGTCTCTTTCAGGTCCTGTGGAGCATGAAGAGTAGTGGCTCTGCAGGCACCAGCCTGTGCCTCTTTGTTTGCAAAGTGCTTCCTGTTTGGATTTCCATGAGCATTTTTTTACCCTCCACTTGCTTAAGTAATGACATCAACCAGACAAAAAAGTATATGATCTTACTTAGAATGATCTTTTCTCATCTTCAAGCATAGGAGTTTTGTAGGCAGACTGAAAACATAACAACGACCATACAAAGTCAGACCAGTGGTCCATCCAGCGCAGTGTCTTCTGTCTGACACAGGGCAACAGCAAATGTCCCTGGGAGAGGACAAGAACAGTGCAAGCATATAATGACACACCCTCCTAGCAGTCTCTTGGGCCCTTCTCCCAGTGATTTGCAGCCCATTTGCTCGCTGAACCAGCCTTTCTATTTGATATCAATCAGCGGATTTTTCTTCAGCAAATTCTTCTGATTTGCTTTTGAGCCCTCATGTGCTCTTAGCAACCGCAGCATCCTGTGGCCAGGCATTCCATAACTTAATTGTATATATGAAAAAGTAACTCTTTGTTTGAACTTGTGTCATTCAAGCCTCTTAATTTCATTTGATACCCCCTCGTTACTGCGTTAGAGGAGACAGCAAACAGTACTGTACTTACTTTCTCCCTGCCATTCATGATTTTATAGACCCTGTATTATATCCCATCTCTTTTCCCAGCTGAAGAATCTCAGTCTATTTAATAATTCCTTTTATAAAAGATCTAATTTCACTGTTCCTTTTCTAATTCTGCTATTCCCTTTGGGATGAGAAACCAGAATCCCACTCAATATTCAGGATACAGCAGCAGTATGGATTTACAGTGGCACACTGTTGGCTTCTGGTTTGTTCTGTCTTTCTTTCTAATAGTTGTTGATACTGACTTGTTTTTCTGACCACTACTAATTGCTATGCTAAATGTGACGGTCTTGACTATGGCTGCATGTCATGATTCCAAGATTTTTGTGTCCCCTCAGTGATTAAGACCAGATCAGAGCCCATTGCTGGGTCAAGGTTATTTTTTCCCCTTTGTGAACTGCTTTGCATTTATCAACATTGAATTTCCTCTGCCATTTTATTACCCAGTCATTCTGTGGCATAAGGCGCCTTTGCAGCTCCTGAGAGTCAGCTTTCATTTTTATTACCCCACATGCGCAAACATTGCAGACACATTACTTGCTCCCATTTCCTGATCGTTTTGAATATAGCCTACAGGACAATATACGTACTAGGTGTTCGGTATTGGGAGCAGCTGGCACCACAGAGTATTGCCAGAGCCAACCTCCAAGGCAACGTATGGATGCAGTCCGTGAAAAGGGGCCAGACTGGAAAAAGAGAGCTCAGCCTTCCTACAAGCTTTTTGGAGCTTCAGAGATAGCCTTGGCTCCTTGTCTTCCCCTTGAAAATGAAGTATGTAACTGAGGCACCTAAGTTACAATCAGTCACCTTGGGCTCCATCAGTAGCCAGCAATGGCCCTCCTTAAGGACAAGTTAAATTTAAATCCTAGGTGAGCTGAAAAGAAGTTTTCTGTCTCTTTCCATCAACCATAGGAGAAAATTCTCCATTGTTAAGCACCCAACTCCAATGAGATGGGATAAATCCAGACTTTGGTTTGTAGGCTTTTTTTGGTGAATTGTAGACTGTGCAATTTTACAAGCACAGGGAAAGCAAAGTTATATGGTATCACCTAGGCTGGAACACTGGCTATTTGAAGCATGTTATAGCTGATCTATAATTCACATGCTTATTTTGACAGGCTGGCTCTTGTTAGTTTTCAATGGGTGTGGGAGGAAATAGCAGTGCCTAAAACTTGCACATTACTAATACCATTGCCATATAAAACAAATATTTGAATAGGAAGTTTCAGAAATGATTCAGTGCTCTAGCTACAGAATATCCTACAGGAATTTTTTATAGTAACAGAATTAATGAAAAGCAAATCCTATTTCTTCACCATGGGCATAGGGTGGTCCCGGTGCAGCAGAGCCAATGTGATAGTCTATCTCAGGGGCAGAAAAAGCAGCCTCTACAGATTGCTGCCCCCCTGGGTGACTGAAGCTTACTTTGAAAGGACTCCCTGAGCTGAGAGGTTGCTATATGCTTTTTAAGTGACTGCACCAGATCGTGTGTGGGTGCAGCAGACAGGGCCTAAAAACCCTGAGCTGCAATACAGAAGCAATTGAAAAGCCACTCTGTTGTTGCCGTTCTACCAACTGCAAAGGAAAACTCTTCCCACCCCTACAGACTATTCTAACCACATCCTTTGAAGGTACTGAAGCTATTTCACTCACTTAGCCCACAGTTTTCTCAGCATTAAGTCATAACTTGAAAGCTACGGGCTGAGGAGATAATTGTTACGTCAGTAACAACATTTCATTCAGACACTGTCAGAAGCGGAGGATTTCTAGGTGCTGAAAACATGATATGACCACCAAACAAAGAAGCCAAAATATCACTGTAAAAATAACCACCTTCGCACCATGGCTTTTTAGTTCACTGGGAACAATTTGCAGGAAGTTTGGTCTCAGATCTCTTTCATATCTGAAGTATGGCTGTTCCACCATGCAACGCTCTAGGAGTATAGTTAGGATCAGCCTGCAAACAGTTTGAAGCAGATATTGTGCCTTTTTGTGTCTTGTGCCTACTTAATCACAAAATATCTTTGAGATTTCTCAGTTTGTGTCTCAGATCTCTATTGAAAAATGGGGAAAAAGCATTTCATTAAATACTGGAGTACTGTGGTCATTTCAGATGCAACAGTAAAAGGGGACACATGAATTTGTGAATCTGAGACAAATTTGACGCATCCCTGGCACCACTTTGGCAACCACTGCTATGTGCAGTGACACAACGTTGTCTGTGAATTTCAACAGCTTGGCCAAGGAAAATTTCTATTTTTTCAATTTTCAGTAACTTTTAAAATGTTGATGAGTGTATAATAGGTTTTTGACACTGGAAAATCCACCTCAGACTGGAGAATCCCCTTTATCTTTTTGAAATAGGAAAAGCCTGTGTCTCTATCTGTGCTTTGTTCCTAGAATCATTTTTAGATTGAAACGTAGTATACTACTATTTTTTACTTGCACCTTTTTTAATGATCACATATATATGATACTGCAACAGGTGGGGTTATTTATACACGTGGAAAAAGATGTTACATCTGTAAGTTGTTCAAGATCTTAAAATAACTTGTGTACTACAGGAATCCTTTCTGTTAACCTTAGAAAAGGGTGGAGGTGTGGGGAGGAAATGAACATAAAGTCATTTTATTTCTGTCTCACAAGGCATGAATGAATAACTGTTATCATCTAATCTTTCGATGTGGGTCCCCGGTCTGCTACTTACAGGCATTTCACGTTACTTATTTTTCTGGATGGAAGATGGACAAAGGAATATTGAACAGAGAAATTTTATGTTTTCAAAATGGACTTGAGAAGTGTATATTTTTCCAGGTTTTAGGTATGTGGAAATTAATGGAAACGATCCCAAGACTAAAGTAAAGAGCTGTCCCTTCAACTGAAAAGCTTGTAACATCCTGCAGCGGTGATGCAACAGTTTGCAAGACTGACTGAATAGCCAAGTGTAATTCTGATCCCTCTACTTTGCCAGGCTGTGACACTGGCAGATTTCCAGAATAAGCCAATTTCAGAACTGTGGAGCCTCCAAATATGATCTTCTGTCAGTCACAGAGATTTCAGCTCCAGGAAAGGAAAGATTGATTGGCAGATTATAATCACTACTGTATGAGACAGTGAAAGAAGTGATCTTTCCTATAGCGGGATGCCAGCTACTCTGGGACCAGTCATCACCTTGAACTGTGCTGGGAAGCGGCGGTGACTTAGCTCAAGTATCACTATGTCTCATCCTGCTCTTGTGATGCAAACCACTGTTTTTTCAATAGGTGCTACAGCGGCAACTCCCAACCTCTGCTGAAACAATCAAAATGCTTCAGAGTTTCCAGAGCCGTCCCTGTTCTGGGCTTTCACTTCCCTAAAAAAAGAGAAATAAACAATGAAGCTGAAGCTCACACATGATTTTTGGGCTTTTACTGCAGGACAGAGCAGCCGTCCCCGGACCAGTTCCTGGGGAGCGTTCTGCCCTCCCCATCCCATCGCGGGGTAACAGCGACGAGCCTCTGTGGCTCAGCCCAGGCAGCATGTCGCAGTAGTTGAGGCTTCAGGTCACAAAGCTGTGGTCGGGGAAAGTTCATAATCGAGAGGTGCAGTAGCACCTCGCACTCCCGTGGGGTTCCCATCTCGCATAGGACCCAGTGCCAGCATGCAGAGAGAGGGTTGCTCAGGCGAAGGCTGGTCATAAATTACCAAGGGAAGTTCCTCAACACAGGATGTGGGACCAGGATGGTGCATGAAATCAAATAACCCTGATAAACGCACTGGCTGTAATAAACAAATAGACCTGAATGTATTTGCTCCAAAACAACTAAAAGACTGTGTTATTTAGGTAGAATGATCTTCATAACCTTTTTCTAACCTGACTACTCAACATCCCAAATTCTTTTTCCTTTCTAATCCTAGAAAATCATATAAAGGAATATACTGTGTCTGTGGCAAACCTACATCTCTTGGGTGGTCCTGATAATGGGATACTTGGTTAGACACGAGCTTTATTTTTGGTGAATTTTATGGCTCCTGCCAACACTTTAAGAAGATTACCATTTCTGGTAAGGGCCCAAAACATTAAAGGAAGAATAAAAAGAGAGCAAGTTCTTTCAAGAGAATAAAGCTGATGCTGTGGGCAATTGGAATAAGCTACATCAGCTTTCAGAGATTAAACAGGAAAAACTGCAAAGAAGATTTACCAGTTGAAACTCTGTGTCATTAGAGATCACTTTTTTGCCATCAAAATAAAATGAATTTAAAAAATGAAACTGTATGTGTGTTTGCTTAGGAGTAGGAACAAACAACTATTCCTCCACCTACCGCTCAGCTGCTGCTTTATATAATGAATGACTACTCATTTTTAACATTTTCGGTGTCTTATCTAAATGAAAAAAAATGAAAGGACAATTTTAATTCAGAGAAATGCTGCCCATCTTGATACCTGTAATTATCTAATATAACTTAATATTATGGGCAAAACAGTAATAGTCTGGCATTCGGTAGTTCCTTATGACAATTACGAGCAAAGTTAGTTGACTGTTGTTAAGGTTGACTAACTGTGTTAGTCAAGAGGAACGTTGTTTTTTGTTGTTGATAACCTTATCAGACTCCGACCAAGTGAATTGAAAATACCCCTGCCAGACATCTGTCTCAACCTCTTTTTATGTGTTTTCTTTTGGAAAATTTCAGCTAAAATGGTGTTTTGGGAAAAAAAAAAAAAAAAAGAAGGACAACTGTTTATGTTTGGCCTCATGTGTGTCATTGGTAGGCTCTTTCAGCCCCACGCTTAAGCAGCAAAAGCTAGAGGAAAAGAGAGAGGCTTTTTGTCCTGCCACCAGAGAAATGTTTTTGGTGGCCCCATGAAAAAAAACTACCTGGTCAAATCATTAGCGTCCTACTACCAAAATATTCTACTTTTGCATATGCTTAGTAGAGATGAGACCTTCACTGAAGAGACCTCTGCAATGACCATGTTCTGCCAAGAGCTACTGTGGCTAAGCAGAATTTTCTGTGCATTACAGAGGATGCTATAGAAGTGCCAGACAGGAACCAGCCTAGCTCCTTCTCCCTTCTGGACTCTCCAGTCATTCTACACTATTAGATGGGTATAAAATGACAGAATAGGACAGCTTCCTTCAGCATGTTGGGTTTTGTGGGTCAGCTTTAGGAGATGCGAAACTCTTCCTATTGCCTCTGTTTACCCGGATCACTTGATTGGAGGCAAGGATCAAATTTAGACATTATCAAATGTCTCTGCATCAGTTGCCAGATAGTATTATTACAGAATCTCCCAGGAGCCTGATGCGGACAAGCTCTGTAATGATTATCTATGGAGAGAGAACCACAAAGAGGTCAAAATGAGTTTAGTATATACTTTATAAAATAAACTACAGATTTAAGGTGATTTGTTAATAAAACTGGAGTCCTTACTTTGAACAAAAGGGCGAAAAAAATGCATCTGTACAGCTAGCACTCTGTACAATATGGAATTGCTGAGGGAGGAAAAAGCTAAAAACTAGTAGAATTAATATTAAAATTACTAACATTTATATATGATAGAACAGTATTCTTAAAAGGTTTATCTCTTGGGAATTTTAGTGAGTAGCACAGTTGTCAATTGGGGTGACTAGCCTGGCTCACTGTGAATAATATTCAACTTCTTGCTCTTAAAGAAGAGGTCACTGTTTCAGTGACAGAGAAAAAGAAACCATACCATGTAATAAATGTTCAAAATATTGATTGTATTTACCAGCAGGTAGGAGGAAAATAGTACATATAGCAGGTAGATACAAAACATCCCCTTCAAATTATAATTACCTCTCTCTCTCAAATTAAAGGGTCAGATACCAGAATACATGCCGGGAAAAGTTTGGATAAAAGATCAAATCTAGGGCAGATTGATCAATTGATTGAAGGAACTTGCAGTGAAAATTGCAGTGCTTTAAGAACTCACAGGATACTTGGGGAATAAGGAAATATTCTGAGAGGGTGGTTTTTTAGGAGGGAATAAAAGAGATTTCGAAAGTTAAATCTCTCAGCTTTCTTATTACATCGTGTTTACATAATCACATCCAGATGCTTTAGGCAATAGTCGTTTCCTGTGCTTACAGTTTGCTGTTGTCTCATCATTCCTTTATTAATCTTTTTGAGGATTAGCAAAACAAACAAGATAACTGTGAAGCCAAAAACAATTTCATGCTACTTCCTATGAGAAATTGTTTTCCAAGGAGCAGTGTTATCTTTTTACATATCCTGGATTTCCTCACAAAACGCGTTGGGAATTTTTTGCTATAGGTATACTTTCAGTGTCAGAGGTAGCAAGGCGCTGAACTCCTCTCTCCTCAGTGTCGTGTGTAGGTAGGATTCTGCATGCCCATGACTCATTGCAGGAACAAGGCATCATTTTTTTTAAGTCTTCCGTCCAGCCTTTGTACGTAAGACCATGCACACCTATAATGGCCTATAAACAACAGCACCTTTCACATTATTGTCTAGCTAAAAATAGGCTATGCACTTACTATAACATGGCATTTACCAAGCAGCTATTTCCTCTGCATGTCAGCAGAATAAAATACACATAAATAAAATATCTTCTATACACTGAAAATAGCACTCTATAATCATCCCAGCACACAGTACGGAGTTATTGTGCAATGACAGCACACCTTGTTGAGTGATAGTGCAGGGCTGTTGCCCTTTGCCTAGCAACATACCAAAGCATGGGATCAGAGTCTACACCCTGTCTTATTGCTCAATTAGGATCTGGCAAACATCCCTCGATCTTACCCTGGCCCATATCCACATATTTTAGTCACATATGTAACTTCACATTGATGTTGTTAAGGGTAGACCTGGTTACATGTCTGCAGGGTCTGGGGCTGTTTGTATCTTGGATTCTTTTGCAGGAATCAGACCCATTGAAGGAGAGAGGGTTTCCTGGCTAATGCGGCACAGATAGCTAGCATTTAACAGAAAGTTAAGGTCCTCAAAGTCTTAACCGATGAAGAAGCCAAATAAATTGAGTTGAATATTGCCACGGAAGAGCTGCAAAATAAGGAAGAAGTTAAAATAACCCCTGCAATCTCCTTGACAAAGTATCCTGCATATTACATATATAAAATTATATTTAAAATGGAAAATACATATTCACAAGCATAACAATTAAATCTTTAGAAAACCCTGGGGATTTTGTTTTACTTTAGGTGTATTTTAAGCTATGTAAATGAAAGGCAGTGGTTTTAAAGCGTTGTCAACCTAAGCCTATCATTATTCAGGACTGGGTTGGTCATGGAGAGTCCCGGGGAAGAAGGGATCACTGCCTTTCTTCCTGTCCTGGGAACCATCATCTTGTTTCATTTGAGTCGGAGGAGCCACCACCTTGAATTCAACCTCTGTGTTAGACATGCAGCTACTGGGAACTTCCTCTACTTAAAGAGAAGTTCAACTGCAAAGCGTGTCTCATTTTCACGAAATAGTAGCTGCAGAGAGTGAGGAATGGTAAAATATCTAAAAACACTATAAGGCCTAAGAATAAGTTCCCACTTCTTCTAGGTTTATCCTTAATTTTCTGTAACATTTAGTATTTCTAATATTGGCTTGAAATAATTTTAATAGTTTCCTGGTAAAATTTGACCAGTAGTTAAGGTGACACTTCCTTCATCTTAAGAGTCAGAAGTGCCTCACTGTATACTCAGGATTTTGAAGTGAATTGGACAAGAGCTGGAAAAACACAACTCCCATCTGGTCCCTGCTTCTCTCCAAACTGAAATGTGGTCTCTTCCGGTAGGAGTAGAAGCCCAACATCATGAAAATGTTTCCATAGATATTTTCTTGGATTTTAGAAGACCTATTTGTAAAGGATGTTTCAAGTGCCTTTTTTATAGTTTCCACTGAATGGTGTTACAAGCCGTGATGATCACAGAACCATCAACTGAAGTCTCAGTTCAGCCTTACCCTTCACCTGGATGGAGCTCAAAGCTGGAGTGGTACCTATGTCTCCTTAGTGTGGGTGACAGCCTACCTGAGTATCAAAAAAATTGAGGTTTTGCTAGCGCATGCAGTTGCAGAAGAGCCCCAAATCCCTGAAACAATGTCCATCACGCTCATGGGACAGAAATGTATCATAGGCAAAGTTGTAGACAATCAAAATGGATCTAAAATTAGCATCTTTACAAAATTATGGAATATTTTCTGACAATAAACAGGAAATGGAGGTAAAACTTTTAATTGAGTCCCACTAAAATTGCAGGACCAGCTCAGCCCTTGCTACAACTCAGTGAAACCACACCAGTGAGACACTATAACTGATAAATAGATTCTCCAGCATCGACTAAGACACAAACTCACAGTGAAATTTTTGTATTTGTTGGGACACTTCTGTTTTGTCGTGTGGTTGCTCTGAGGTGTAATCAGGAGTGAGGTCACATTGCATCCTTACTCCCATTGGGGACAGCTGACATCATATCTCTGTCCTACACAGTTCCATATTTTCAAAACACTTTTAGCAATATGAGAGCTTTGAAATTTCTGTTTCTCTGAAATTTTTCAAGAGGTCCAAAACCTATTTGTGAAGCCAAACAGATAGAATAAAAGTGAGACCGATGGTCAGGTAAGTGCATCATGGTTACGTTGACCCCTATTCCTTGGAAAACTAGATTAAAAAGTAAAAGAAATTATGAAATAATAAATAATAATTTTTTCAGCAGCTTTATAGCTTTAATGAAGAGCAGAATTATGCCTTCTCATAAAAATGTAATACTTCGTGATACCTTAAAGGTGTTCCTAAAAGAAACTTAGATTTTTTAAAAATTGAAAAAGATGCTGTTTAAGAGCCTATTCCTACAACCCTGTATAAATAGACTGTACTCACACCAGTACAATCATTGCCTCTTACATGTTTGAATTAAGGTTTCTCTTGCAAACAAGCACCTGGTGTTTCCTTAACAAAAATAAACATATTAAACACACCAGAGGTTTTGAGTGCTTCTGTGTTTATATTCTACAAGACCATCACTCTCATGTATATATCTTTACTTCAGCTTGTGGAAGATGGAAATTGTTTCCTTTTGTGGATCTGGCCCTTTTTCTGCCCCTGCCTTATCAAAGGTATCGCAAGAAGTTGGTGATGTACAGAGAAGGAAACTGTAACTGCCCAGAGGAAAAGGACCTGGGGGTGCTGATTGACAGCTGGCTGAACATGAGCCGGCAGTGTGCCCAGGTGGCCAAGAAGGCCAATGGCATCCTGGCCTGTATCAGAAATAGTGTGGCCAGCAGGAGCAGGGAGGTGATCGTGCCCCTGTACTCGGCACTGGTGAGGCCGCACCTCGAATCCTGTGTTCAGTTTTGGGCCCCTCACTACAAGAAGGACATGGAGGTGCTGGAGTGTGTCCAGAGAAGGGCAATGAAGCTGGTGAAGGACCTGGAGCACAAGTCTTATGAGGAGCAGCTGAGGGAACTGGGGTTGTTTAGTCTGGAGAAGAAGAGGTTGAGGGGAGACCTCATCGCACTCTACAACTACCTGAAAGGAGGTTGTAGCGAGGTGGGTGTTGGTCTCTTCTGCCAAGTAACTAGCGATAGGACGAGAGGAAATGGCCTCAAGTTGCGCCAAGGGAGGTTTAGGTTGGACATTAGGGGAAATTTCTTCACTGAAAGAGTGGTCAGGCCTTGGAACAGGCTGCCCAGGGAAGTGGTTGAGTCACCATCCCTGGAAGTATTTAAAAGACATGTAGATGAGGCGCTTAGGGACATGGTGTAGTGGGCATAGTGTGTTGGGTTGACGGTTGGACTCGATGATCTTAGAGGTCTTTTCCAACCTTAATGATTCTATGATTCTATGATTCTAACTGCATGCAAAAAGTTGGGACCTTCCTCTGTTGCAGTTAAATTGTTCATCGCTTGAGACCAGAAAAAAATTTTACAGGCTTACACATACCCTCATTAGAGCTGTACATGACAGTCAAAAACCCTTTCTTATTCTCATTAGAGTACAACAGTGAGTGACGAGGCCAAACCTTTCAAAGCAAGGTTTTCAAATACAGATTACCCAAGTCATACGTGACACCTCACTGAGAAACTCAGAAGCTCTGAGCACCTCTGACTCCCATCAAAATGTTAAGACTGACAGATATTAAGACTGTAAGGCTTTACAGCGTACGATTTTCTAGCAAATCCAAGCAACAAGTTCAGAGTCATCATTGGATGCTTCACCACCATTACCACTGCTGCCACCAATGCACTGCTAGTCATGCCTCTTATACAGGAGTAGATATAATACCCCTGTTTGAAAATCTTCAGAAAAAGAACAGAGAACAGAAAGACCAGCATCTTAGGAGAGAGAACACGCCTTACAAATAGCTGTATCACTTTTGCTGTGTGCTAGGGAATGCATGGCTGGGCACACACCTTCTAAAAGTGCATATTTGTTTAAGTAGCAGGGTTCACCTGGCCTCACACTGAGTGCATGAGTGCCAATTCAGGGTGCATAAATGTCGACTATTATAATCTCCTAGAAGGAAACTATAGTGTAATCCCTGCTTTTACAGGGATTTGCTATTTACTTAAAAGTACGAAAAAGGAATGTATTCCCCATAGGTAAAATTCTCACCTGCATTACAGGCATAAACAAGCCACGTGAGGGCTGTCTTTTGCCCCTACGAGGAGACTTTTGCCTTGTGTGCTGGAGCAAAGGCTAGAACCATTTTGTGTATCTTATTAATACAAGAAATCTCTAGCAAGTAATGTTCCATGTTCATACAATTTGTTCTTAAGATAGCCCTAGTTTCGATACCATCCTTCAGACAGATGCGGATTTATCTGGAAGATAGCTATGTGCAGCTAAGCCCTTTGTTGGCATTATGTGTTTCTGCATCAAGTGGCGTGATGGTTTCACAGTCCCCATCTTCCCTCTTTAAGTCTGCATCTGTGTCTTCTTAGAAATATTGAATATTTACAATACCAGTAATTTGTTAAGAAAATGTTTGGCCACCTGTATGATTTATAAGGGCTGGGCCTAAATTCTGTAGCCAGTTGAACAGGGAGGTTACCGCTATTGTAAGTCATTCCCATGAGTTCAGTGCTACTATTCACTTTTGTGCAGATCCCCCCATTCGCAATATCATGGCTTTAAATAGCGTCTTTGTCACATATTAAAGAGAGAAAGCTCTTTCAACCTACATACTTACCTCAATCTTAAATGTATATAGTGCTGTAAAGGAAAAATTTACTCAATACCAGACTTTCAAGACTTCCAGGATTGCTGCATGCTGCTAAAGTGCAGAAATGGATAAAGGGCGAAGTGTTGGTGTTCTTCCATTTCATTGTAAGTACAAACTCTCTTTGAAAGCATATTGCAGTTGTTTATGCTCTGAAGAGAGCAATATTTTTAGCTTTACCACTTAGAGTACTGGGATGTATTGCAAACTTTTTGATTAAGCATCATAGGCTACAAGAAAAATCTTAGAGCTGTAATGCTTCTAGCACATTTTTAGGCAGTTACCATGCCAACATAAAAATGATGAGCAGAATGAATCCAAGAAGTTTTTTGGAAAATGAAATAGTTAATGCAGGGTCCAAAGTTTTGGAACACTGTTTTCCGTTGTTGGAAGATTTATCATGATCCATATATAAACCTACTGGTTATATCAGGAATTCATCAGCTGTCATTAACTTAGTCTGCAGACCTGCAGAGGTTTCACTCGAAGAAAGCATCTGTTTTAGCCTTTGCAGAGTTTGGAATTGCTGTAGAACCAGGAGCAAACCTTCAAGCAAAGAATCGCGCCAGACTGCATGCTTGAAAAGTGTATGTTAGGTGCATGTTAAGCAGTGAAAAAGAATCATGGGATTCTATAGAAATTCCTAGATAAGATCTCCATAATGCTAGATAAAAGCTCACTATATACAGAGAAACACAAATGCAAATAAATAACTAGTATTCGAAAACCAATGCTGACAACATTTGAAAATCAGACATAAAAGACATTTAACCAAGTTAGGACTGTCAGTGTGCCCACATACCCAGGGCTTTTTGTCGTGGTGACTTAAAGAAATAGCAATACGCTTAGGATGAGAATGTAGTAGTCCTTGTAGTCTCAAAGAAAATGCAACTGATTTTACAAAATGCATTGGATTTTTTTTTCCTCGTGGCAAATTCCATGATATTCAGATGTCATAGTTGTATATTTCTATATATTTACGTGTTTGGGCTACCATATTTTCCAAAGGTGTGTTGTTTTCAGAAATTGGGGATAAAAGGAATGAAGAAAAAAGCCTTTTCGAAGAATAATGTTTGCTAGTGTCAACTCTGCAACCTCATTCCCCTGGAAGACAATGAGATTTGAACAGCTAATTTGAAAGAAGGAAGTTATCCATGGAATTCTCTGTGAAAGAACAGTCAACTCCAAGTCTGGAGAGAACAGTTATTTAGGAACACAAATATAAGTAAAAAAAGACATCCCTCTTACAAATCCTTCTTACAAAAGTACTTAAAAAAAGGAAAGACACAAAGTCCATAATTCTTTAAACGCTGTGTTTGAAAATTAATTTCAATTTACACAGGTACTAATTTACCTATATATTCTCGGGCACTCCTGTCTGAGTCAAAGACAAAAGTGGAAATGCAGTATTTTTCATATATTTTCATATTATATAGTTCAACAAGTCTGGTCTTCAACAAGTCAACAAGTCTTCATGCTTGAAGACCAATCTTTATGAAACCTCCAAAGGAACTCCTATGATAGATCTAGAAATCTTTGAATATTTACTAAAATTATTTTAATAGATTTTTTCCTCAACATCCTATTCCAAAGATGTAATTTCCTATTAAATTTGTGGGATAACCCTCCGCTGCAATGGTAGAAGACAAGAACTTCAGGTGTTGTGCTCTGTTTACTTCAAAACAAGGACTTCAGCTCCTATTCAACAGAAGGTCTCCTTTAATGTTAGTTTATCTTTTCAATTTTGGTATGGGATATTTGGTATTGGATACTGGTCAATGGGATTACTTAGGTTTCCTTCTGTGGGAACAGGTCCAGGCCACTGGCGGGTGGGTGGGTTTGGAGCAAATATACACAGTTGTGAAATGCGTAAAGTGGCAGAAAATCCAGCTGCCTTTCTTTATTCATAGCTTGAGGTGGAACAGGAGGAAGAGAAGGCAGTGGTGGTAAGTGGAGGACACTGGATTTTGCAATACGTGTAGGAAGACAGCCAACATAAAGAGGAAAAAAAACGTGAGCAGCAGCCAGCACACAGGCTACTTTACAGAAGTTAGATGAATGTTCATCTGTGTCTTGCACCAGGTCATGTAAAGCAAGAACAAGGGCGACATTTCCAGCTGTACCCTAGTGTGAGAGTAATTGTGGTTTGAAAATCCACACAACATATGTGACAATAATTAATTAACAGTTAGCCCTTTGTAGTGCCCACAACTCAGTGCTTCTAAGTGTGCGCTTGGAGCCCTCTGTGCATCGATTTACCAAAGCCTCTGCACTTGAAATTCAAAATAATCAGTTTACCCTTTGATGAGTTAATCCTGCTGCTCCCTTCCACCTCCTCTCTCCCAGATCCAACAAAGCCTCAGAAATTTGGGTTATAGAAAATTGCCAAATTGAATCAATTTAGGCCTGAATTACCGCAGTGATTGCATCCTAGGATTATCCTGGAGTATGAGATACTGCCCTCTTCTCACACCACATTGCCACTACTGTGAGTCTGCAGCTCCATTGGTCTAAGCTAAATTTTACTCTCTGGCATAGCCCGGTAGAAATGAGAGGAGATTCTGGCCCTGGTTTTAAATATTTGAACAGGGTAAAAGCCAAGAAGGGTTGGAAATTATTTAGCCTGCTATTAGGGGATATAATTAGACATACTTGGGTATAATTAGACTTGGATTAAATGAAGGGGGAAAAAAAAGCAACATGAAAAAACAGCCTTGCTAACACTGAGATCCCTTATACATGTGAATAAGGCGAAAACGTGTGAAAACCACGGGGGAAATGAAGTAGGTGACAGGATAGGTCTTTTCTCTCTAATATTATAGAGGGCCAGCTTATACCCTTTGTTTGCTGAGCAAGGAAGAAAGGATGTCCCCAAAAACCCACAAGCACAGCCTGTACTTTGTGATCAGGGATACCATCGTACTCAAAGTACCCCCATCTGGCCGTGGCACATTGAACGGGATGTGTCATCTCTCTCCAGACCCTTGTGGGTTTCCTTGCGTAAGGCACAGTGTTATATTAGGTAGGATCTACAATGAGCCTTTTTTACTCCTCCAGCAAAGGTGAGGTTGTTTCTCAGGAGGCTCCGTTAGGAGAATGGCATAGGAAAGAATGATACTGCCGCATCAGGCAATGACCCAGCAGAGAAAGTCCTGAGGCTTTTCTGGGGATACACTGAGAATTAAGGCTTTCTAGCTCCACACAGCAAACCATTCACAACTAAGGCCACAACTTTGCAGTTCTAGCAACTGCGTCTTTCAAAGGTCCACCGCAGACTTTCCTCAGAAAGTTAGTGAAAAGAAAAACAAAACTACTGAAAGAAGATTATTAAGGTGGAAAAATCAAGCACTCAAAATGTAGGGAATTCAACTAACTTAAATTCAACTGTATGCAATCCTAATTCTACCCTTTTGTGTGTTTTGATACAGTCTTTAATTGCATAATCACATACTATTTGGTGAATAATTCCAGACCCAGGGCCGATTTGGGATTGTGTGAACTAAATAAGGCATGAGACCACACACAGTGAATAAAGTGGATAAAAAGGAATATTGAACAGCTGCCTTGTTTACTGAGTACCACCCACTAAATGAGGCAGTGATTCTGGAGAATTAAAAAAAATAGTACATGATCAATATAATTAAATACTCAATCATAATTCTTAAATACAAGGAATAGCAGAGAGGCTATGGGCAAATCAAGCCCCCATCCCTAAATCTACCATTTAGTCAAATCACGCTTGTTTTGCTATTTTTTGCAGGTGCCAAGAGTGCCTTCTCTCACTCTCCCCTCCCAGTGACTGCAGTGCACTTCTGATTCAGTTAAGCTTAATCCAACTTACCCTCAGTATAACAGCTGGAAATGCTTTCTCAGCCTGTTTTCCTTTCATACAGTGTTATAGCAAGGGTGAAGTTCCATGACTGCATGACTAAGGTTATATATATGCCGTATAGAGAACAAAATGCATTTGATCTGGCATTCAGATAAGGAATGTCACTCAGCACAAGTAGTTCTTGTGTTAAAATGTCGGCATGTCATTGATTGTCAAACCATTTCTTTTTCCATCCTCTGAAATACAGAAATCTTATGATGCATCATCTCCATAGATATCATGATACATCACTCAAACATATCTTAGAAAAGTTTCATAATTCCATCGGCCAGGAATGTTTTGGGACGATCTAGAAAAGTTAGCAAACTTCCTACCAAAGGTGTGTGTTTTCTGAAAGTCTTCCATTAAATATCTGTTTTAAAAAGCAAAGAAACATAAACAAACAAAAAAATCACTCCTGAATAATCAAGAGAAAAATATGTTTGAATCTACATGTTTATAATTTTCAAAATATCTTTGTCTCCCACCTGATGGCTTTTAAAAAAAAAAAAAATCCCAGGTCAGAGTTTCCAGCATTAATACCCATGGATACCTTTGCCTAGCGTACAAGTCTCTCTACAAAGTATATGAGAGGAAGTACAACCTCAATGTGAAAGGTGGGGGCCAGGAAGCCAGCAGGGTGTTCCTGTTTGTACCATGCTAGTTTGCTGTCAGCCTTTGGAAATGACATCATCTGTTGGTGCACAGCTTCCTCATTTGTAAAACAGAGATAATGTGCTCCATAAATTTTATAATGCATATTGAACTCTGATGGAAGTCATTGCAGAATTGCAAAGTATCCTTCTTAAAATTTAAGAAGGCTGAAAACCTATGTCAACTGCTATTTTTTCACTGGTATGATCTTAGTGAGACTTCTGAATCCATTGACCCGATTTCCTAAAATGTTGAGGGATACAGGTGAAACTTTTAATCACCTGTCATTTTAAGAATGCGTAGCTGCAACAAATCTATACATCTACTTTAAGCACAAGTATTGAGTATTTTTCTTGACAAAGGATCTGTCGTGCAGCACCTTGCAGAACTAGATCAATGTAATATGCTGTTTAAGAGTAATCCTGAGATACATTGCTTCTCAGAAAAGTTACTACCCTCCACTTCAGAGAAACATACGCCTTATGGTAGGTAAAAAAATCTCTGGGTACCTCTTGCCTTCTTCACAGAGGTGTTATGAGCCTTCATTCTTTGAGCTGCTTGGATGAAAGATGCTCAGTGAAGTAAAGGTATTTTTATGTCTCATTAAACATGAAAAGAAGGATAAAGTGAGACTAGGAAACAAAGCAAAGAGAAAAAAATATGGCTCTAAAGGGGATATGAGTCAGGAGCATCAGCCATGCCCATTTGTTGGGGTAATTGAAGGTGTCTTCATGTTCTGCAACTTTGCTACGCAGGAAGGAGGTATTTAAACAGATACTGTACCTGCCATAAGAGTACACATAATGTTTGAAATCCCCTGTCTTTGCTCACTACCCTCACACACAATATATCTTTGAACTGTTGCTGAATGGATAATCCATATTTCATAATTCAGACTGTCAGTATTCCTTTACATAATTATAACAGCAGGAAATATATAAGGCCTTTGTGGAACTTGGAAACTCTATTGCCTTGGGCCATATTTAATGTGTAATAAATTATTCAACAACAAGGCACTCTTCATTCTATTTACAGTAAGTTAGAGCTAAGTGTGTGAGGTATACATAACTAACATGAAACAGTATTTACTATCGCTGCCAAGGCTGAAGTGTTTTCTGAAGCCATTAGTCTCATATTCAGTGAGCCAAATCCCCATCAGGTGAAAACTGGCATAGCCTCATTGAATTTACCTTGAAAGAAAGGGAAATGGGAAGGGTGACCTGTCTGATCTCCAGCTGAGAATCAGAAAGGTCAAGGGATAACTGTTGTGGTATCTCATGTTTAAGTAGGTTATAGGATATTCCCTGCATTTACTTTTCTGTCCAGCTGCATATAGTACTCTTGAATGGCAGTCTGTCAACAACAATGTTGTTGGAAAAATAATACTAGCTTCTCTGACTGGATCCACCAGTCTACTTTAATGTATGCCTCAGCTCTGTCCACTGTTGACAACCAAAACGGGTGATGCACCACGTCTAGCCTTTGTTCCTGACAAAAAGGTGTTTTTGTTACATGGAGCTTGTTCACTGAGGTCTAGATTTTAAACACCTGTTTGATCCACGTAAGTTTTCAAATGCTCAGACTGGACCTTAAACCGCTTACATATATAGAGATATAGATATTTATATATATTTTCCTTTCCTACTAATGAACAACTCATCCACCCCAACTACCTTAATGTTACTCTGGATGCAGCTGGCAAGGTATGTGCTACAAAATTGTCATGTAACAGGTGAAAGTTGGCTTTATTGAGTAGTGAGAGTTCAGGGTAAAATCATAGAAGCCAGAATTAGAATAAGGTGTGTGTACTGGCAAATTTTAAGGCCAAGGTTTTTGTGATAGATCAAAGGAAAAAGAAGACATCTTGTTATTTGTTGTCTATACCAAATATTTGCTGATTACTTTGTTCCCTGAGTCTCAGAAAAGAAGAAAATCAAACTCTTCCTTATATCTCTCTCTAGATTCACAGTTCCCATCAATTCTCTGCTGAGACCCAGCATTCTCTCTGTGTAGGCAGTCTTTGAATTTCTGTGGAAACAAAAAGGGTCTATTTCACCTCTGATTGCTGCCAGGAGTAGGGTAAACCTTTCTTAGCAGCAATTACATTTCCTGTTCAGTTTCAGCATATTATTTTACCTGGCTGTCCTCATTACTGGGCATGGGAAGCACTCAGCTTTGCCAGGAGAGTGCCTGCAGGCGTTCCACCCAAAGCCTCGTGCTTTATGAGGTAATTTGATGTTCCTGATTGTTAAAAAGATTTGAGTTATAAGCAAAACTGTTGGCTTGTGAAAAGGGGAGGGGGCAAGTTTAATGTCTAAAATGGTCAATTCCTTGAGGTTTCAATGGACTATGAAGTAACTTGGTCACTGCCTGACCATGAAAAAGAAAAGGTAGAAAACAGCTTAGGTGGAAAAAAAAAAATCTTCTCATGTTCAGTAGAGTCAGGTTCTCCAAGTGCATGGTCAATAGCCTAGGTTCCTGAGAAAATGGAGGCAGCCTGGGTTGTACTCCTTGCTCCAAGAACAGTTCATTTCATATTTTTGGGATAAGAACTAAGTTCATGTCTTCACACTGGCAAGTAACTTTACTCAATTATCTTTAATGGATACAGGCCCACTGGAGTATCAAACTGATGAGGAGAGAGGTGTCTGCTATGCACCCACACTACTGCAGTCGACATTTGGGTGGTGAGTGTCCTCTCCTAGTAAGCAATGGTGTGGGTTTTAATTCCTTCTTGTGAGCAAAGGCACTCTGCTTGTTTAGTTGAACACTAAGCTACTGAGGAAAAGTGAAGGCTCTGCCTTTGCTAGAAGGAAAGAGCAATCCCTTAGGAAATAGTAAAGAGTTCGTCTAGGTTCTATATCTTTGTAGGCTGAGTCATGAACCAGGTATTGAGTTGCTTCGCACTGGAAGAAAGAGATGCATCTGAGCAGGGATAGAAACAGAACTGGCCGCAGCTGAACTGATCACTGGCTCGTACCTCAGGGAGTACAGTCTTAGGTTTTCTGCTTAAGTTAAACTTCTAGATCTGATGCATCCTAAAGCAGCTTTCCAAAATTAGCCTCATTAGCCCTTTTCTCAGACAGACCATCTGATTTCTCAGAGCTTATGTGGCACAGAGGGTTTTGGACCATGTTCTCTTCTTCAAACTTAACTTGTAAAACTCCAAATTAAACACTTTCTTTTTTCCATGGAATGCTGGTGGCATGCAACTTGACTGTCAGCAGAAAGGAACCATTCAACGTACACTTACTGATTCTGTAACTCAATTTCTTGCAAAACTTCTATTATTTAAGAAGGATTTGCTAGTGTAATATGTGTAGAAGCAGATCCACTAAATTAATAATAATAAAAAGCATATATTTTGCTTATATTTGCTCTTACAGATGTGTATAAGCTTTGCGGAATCAGCTCAGCAAGTTTTAAACGTACTTACGGAAAGAAAAGTCTCTGCCTACCAAGTTAATGGTGGAAATTGAGAATCCTTTGCAGCTGCTGTTGTGTTATTTACAACACAAGTTTGGATCAAAAGATGGGTTTTAAAGAATTTCTAATGCTTTACTCTGCTGCCAAATATGTTCAGCTTTCAACAGTGTTGAAACAGGCATTTCTACAGTGGCAGTTCCTCCAGGGTGATAAATCCCAGTTTATGTTCTACAGACGGAAGGTCTCCATGATCATTCTGCCTGTGTTCATAAGCCAGGATTCAAAAAAAGTCACACAAAAGGAAAGTCTAAAGTCATATGTAGTATTTGCTCTGATTCCCTTCCACTCTCTCTAATTAAAGAACAGGCATTCATTCATTAAATGTCTTCTATTAAACATTTCATTTTCATGACTAAATGCTCCTTTCTACTCACATGCTTGACATTACTGATAGCTGTAGCCACCCAATATGATCCATGTCTCTTGTGATTTATTACATACTGAATCCTTTATTGTACTTCTAAATTGTTCAGAGTGTGCTGCTGTCTGAGTTCGACAATGCTTTGCAAGAAGTTCAAGTGCTGGACAGTGTGATTGCTAAGCTGAGATTTTATATGCAGCTCTCTGAGCTGTTAAAGTGGCACTTTCTAATTCAAATAGAAATACATCAAAGAGCCATGTGTACTATTTTTCTTCTCTACAGCTAATCCCTGTGTCTCAGCGGTGCCTTTCTATTACACTGATTACAAAACACAGTTTTAAGTCAAACAAGATTAAAAAACATAGTACTGTGACTCCTAACCTAATTCCTGACAAATCTGTGATGCACCAGATGCTCCTTCCCTCGGGATGAAATGATACATGGCTCTCTTTGTATTACCACTGCACAGACATGTTTACTCCACCTAACTTGCTCACACGGGGTAGAAGAAAAGACTCTTTAAGGGAGCCGTGCTTTCAAACGCATTTAGGAATGGAAAGGGTAGCAGACAGATTTCTTGCTTCCTCACCTTTTGGTGCCCTTGTTCACATCTATTTTGTTTCAGTAGTACTTTGGCGGAAGAAAGTCAGTGGGTATGTTGAGCCTTTAGCTGTTAAATTGTGGGAGCTAACGCTCATTCTGTGAGGCAGTCAGGAGACTCTTCCCTGTGCACAGAAGAAGGCCAAGAGCTGTCAAATATCATGATCTAAAAACACAATAAAAACTTCAGCTTTTTCACTGTGGTGTTCTTAAAGAAGCCAGGAAGAAGGCAAGTATAATCTCAAAACAAAAGCAAAATCCTTTCCAATTCACCTTTTCAATTCCAAGTGCAAGAAATTATAATTATTTATAGACTTCATTCAATTAAAGTCTGTGAAGTCCCTTAACCACTGGTAAGCTAAAGCAGATCAGGAGTGCCAGGCTGATTTCTTTTCCACATAAACATCTCCTGGAGGGACGGGGATTGGCAGGGATGCCGTGTGGCATTCTACAACTCATGGTCTCGCTAATATTTCAGGAAACATGATGCATGAGAGCTACAGGCCTGGTCCTGCACCTATCAATCTCAGTGGCAACGTTTCTAATTATTTCATTAGAAGCAGGACTAAGCCTGCTTTCAGAATTAGGTACTCTCAGTGTTTCAAAGGTGTGCAGAGGAATTGCCAGGAAAATTTTGAATCAAGAGGTAAATCTATGTCAACACGAAGAGAGATCCGGTTTTGGTCTCTGTCCCTCTTCCTATGGGGGGGTTGTCATTTGCCTCTCTGCCTCTAGACATAGACCCAGACAGACCCATTACACAGAAGCAGTGATTTGCTCTTTCTGCCTGCAGCCAGTGCGAGCTACCTTTGTTCATGCTCCAGCCCTGTCTGTCGAGCCTGAGGACAGTGTTGGTGCAGCAGCTCCACGGGATGGTTACCAATGACTGCAAAAAGAACAAATCCCCACTGTAGATATGGCCCGAGGCTATTTCTGAGACCTGCCAGGATGATCTTTAATATTTATTGCTAACTGTAAACTAAGCAGGCACCAGAAACCAAGCAGAGGTCTGTTCACCTAATCTACCTGTTACAGCTCCACAGCCTGGGGCTTTTTCAATAAAAGCATGGACCTGAACATCACTAACTAAGTGGATTCATCATTCAGATGAGCTCTCTTACCCCTCTTTAGTTAGGAACAAAATGAGCTGCAGCAAAATTTTCTTCTGTGCAGGCTCCTCCACAACCTAAGGCTTTATTCAGTCAACACTGATCATAGGAAAAATATTTAATGATGGGAATAATGTTTACTAAGACTTTAAGATCCACCATGGTTTCCTCAGTGAAATCATCTTTAAGACAAAGTGTTCAAAAAATAGGAGCCTCTGTTAGGCTGTTGTTGAAACCTAAATACTATCAATGCAGGTCAAAATGCCAGTATTGAACTCTCTTCTTCCTTGGGTAACTCTTCACCCTTTTCCTTTTTTAACTATGTATGGTAATTCTACATGTTTTAAGTTACAGCTGAAAGAATCCCTTTGTTTAAAATGAATGTTTATTTTGTACTTGGGAGGAAAAAAAGTCTCTTTGTGCTGATTGTCCTTTTCTGATTTAATTTCAGGTCCTAATCTCAATGTAGAAACTGTTTCCTGGTCCTTTGCTGAAAAGTGGCTGAAAATTCAAGATCCCCTGAATCAGCAGCAGTATGAGGGTTCTTCAGTTAACTTAGCCAACATAACTGCTTCAGCAAAGGTCATGAAATGTGTGGCTCTGGAACATTAGACCGAGTCCAAACCCAAATGTATTCATGTCTACAAATACTAGTGAATGAAAAAAAACTTGACACAGTAATGACATCTTCCCAGGACTAAACAGCAACTGGATCATTGGGAATCAGCAAAATAAAAGCAAGGGAGAAAAGACTTAATTATGCTCTATAGAAAGAAAAGTTAAAATTTAATATAAATTAGTGTTGTGTTGCACAGAATATTATGGTGACAGCAAGCTGGAAAGGGAGAGAAACTGAAAGAAAGCAATACTTTTGCACCACTCTTCTGTATTCCTGGTATATCCTTCCTTAACATAAGTGTTAACGTTAAATATAATGCGACATGGTGCCAAATGCTTCAGAGTTGATACGGACTGTGAGTAGGCTCTGTATGTAAATGTATCATTGCAAGGGTATGTGAGAACAAACCACTCCGCCTACATAGAGAGGTGTAAATAGCTGCATATACTCTACATAGGACTTGATGATAGCATGATTCTCATCTATAATCATTAAATGCTCTCAGACCTGATTTCAAATGGATTTGTCCATCCTTTCTGAATTTTTAGTAAAGATATTGAAAATGCCTGTATAGACTGTCTGAGACAATTCTGCAGAATGCTAACACATGCTTTAAAGCTTCCCTGTATGAAATGGTCGAGGGAGTATAGCACAGAGTTTGAATAAACCTTCAGATTCCCTGATGACACATAATGGTAGGAAGGGATGGGTTGCACTATAGGTTAAACAAGTGTATTTCAATTGGAAAAAAACCAGCAATTAGAAAACACTTTCCTTCACATTATTGAAAATGTGTGTCTGCCTGCCTTTTAATTACAGTGTGTGGAGACACTGTGCTGAATCACCCAACTTGGTATGTTCTAGAGAGCTTATTGTCATCATCTCCCTCCATGGACTCCATCTCTCGCCTGATAAGAGAACAAAAACAAGAGCTATGATCTGGGGCTGATTCATTAAAAATCTCACAGGCAGACAATGCATTATAGATTTTCAAATCATTAGCCTAAGCAAATATTAGATCGCACACCAAAACAAATAACAAAATAGGCCTACCATCAGATGATTTCTCAGCTTTAAGTCAAGCACTTAGAAATCATAGTCAACCAAAACTCTGGCCCCATTGTGGAAGAGCCATAATTCTTCCCCTCATGTAAAAGGTTAAAATAGGATTTCATTTGCTATGAATTTGTCCTTAATACATGCAAAACTGAACATTTTTGGAATGTGACCTTCCATGGACAAAGTCACAGACAAACTTTCATGAAAGATAGCAAGTGTGATATTAAACTAGATGATTAACAGCAATGATTTGGAGAACATAATGTGACAGCGCTGAGTCTATGCTGGGAGATGAATGGTACTTTACACATGGAAAAATGGTTCTGGTATTTTCACCGAAAGAAGTAAGTGAGTAGCAATGATGGTGACTGAGTTTATCTTTAGAGTTCTGTCTAAGATCTGTTCTCTGTCTGTCTTTTAAGTCTCATTTCCTGTGCTCATGTTTGCTCATGGCCATCTCTAAAATTTCAATGGCAAATGAATAAGTTATTAATAAGTCTAGAACTGTAAGACATAGAAAGAAATGAAGCCTCTCTAATCTGCTTTATTTCTTAGTACTGCAAGATTTTTAAACACATAGGCAAATTCCAGTGAACTCTAAGAAGTCTGAAAGGCATGTGCCAAAATGAAGGTGAACTGAGGCTAAATTTGCAGATGACTAGAAGTGAACGCAGAAGTTAAGTAGCAACATGCTACTTAAAACAACAGGTATATCTCCTTTTCATAAGTCAATGTATATTTTCCTGTGTGAAAGTGCAAGTGATATGGGATTGATGCTCTTGAAGAACTGGAGGATTTGAGAGTTTCTTGTGCTACTTGGGAGCTTCTTCACTGACTTTTCACTGTTCTATTTCTTTAGAAATATGCAGTCAGCTTTTTCATTTTTTGAAATAATTTTTTTGTACTTGGACATCCTGGAACATATACAATGGAAGTGGTCTCTACAATGTATAGGAGGTATATACTTGTACTACCTTGTTACTATTACTTTAGTTTGGAAGAGATCCAGTACTTCATTCAGATACATTTTTGAGGCTGAAAGAGCATGACCATGCCTGTTGACTCTGTTGAATTTCCTAGCAACCATTGTTCTTTGTTTTTTCCCTTGTATTTTCTTTACATACCCTGTTTCCCCAGTTTCCAGTAATCTGAAAAACATTCCTTTCTTGGGAACTAATGGCATCTCAAAACAGTAACTCTGGGTGGTGGCACAGATGCTTCTCTTCTGGCTTGTATCAGTGAGATGCAAGTCACAGGACAATTACAGATAGGAAGTGGGGAGGAACTAGTCAGCTGCATCACATGGGCTCAGCAGCTCAAAACACATTAGTTTGTTATGTTGCCCCTTCACATGATATAATCCTGATTTTGATGTTATGTTATACTGACCTTTAAGTTTACTGACTAAAGAGAACAGTTATGTAACTGGGATCAGCTAAACCAAACAGAAAAAAAAATATGAAGAGATGGAATCCAGACCTAGGAAAGTACTATCACAGAAACATAAACTGCTGCACACAGATTTTGCTGACCAACCAGTTTTTTTACAGTGTTAAAAATTTTTTCCTTTAAAAAAGAGCCTCCAAGTATGATCCAGTTCCTTTTGGTCTTCTGTCCTAACAAGATAACTTCTTATTTGTTATGTCAGAAAAAGATGCTAAATGATCCATGAGTCCATGTGGAGATCAGAACAGATGGGCAGAGGCATGTATTAGTGCTTTGTTTCCTTTTTTAAAGTTACTTTAAATACCAGCAGGTGTAATATGCTTTTAAGTAGAGCAGGCCCTGATTAGCTGAAAATAGCTAATGCTATTTAAAAACATGGCCCTCTAAGAGCAGGTAGTTCTTGAAGGACTCCCAGAGTAAAGCGGGAAGGAGGGCTGGGCACAGCTGAGTAGCCAAAAAGAGCGCTCTGAAACCAGCTAAGATTAGTCTGGGTTGGGTCCTGGATTTCCTAGGGCTTGAGTATGTCCCTAGAAAGTTCAATATGCAATGAGTGCAAAAGGGATAGGACTGAGGACAGGAAAGAGGTATGGAGGTGGTTATAAGATCTAGGTGACCACAGAAAAGCCCTCTTTTTAACAGCAGAAGTTGAGAAGGAGAGCAGTGTGGGACCACAGCGAAGGCAGCCCATCTCACCTGAGGGCAGCCCATCCTGTTATAGGCAGTCTGCATGGTCCTTCTCTCCTGATCAAGCTTGTTTTCTTCTTCCAAAGGCTCAGTATCCCCAACTCTGATACCCTGAACTCTCTAAGACGTCTCCTTTCTTCCTATTCTTTTACCTATTTTCAACTACTTGCTATTTTTTTCCCTGCTGTGCGGTGTTTGTAGGTTGAAAGCCTTAAGGTAAGAGTGACTTGAGCCCTAGTGGGCTGAACGACCCGTCTCAGTCAGGCCATAGTGGGAGAGCAAGTGCTGCCAAGTGCTGTCTCCACAGCCCATGGAGGTAGGTGTACACACTCTGCACAGTTTGCTCCAGGACATCACCCTGGAAAGCTGCTACCCAGCTAGCTGTAGAGCTTAGCTTAGCTTAGCTGGCCCTCCTGGCAATCAGCCTTTGGGTTCCCAGTTTTGCTGTAAGGAAAGGGCAGGCTGCAGAGCTGTAGGCATCTGGGATGACTCTGTGCTGCAGCTCAAGCTCAGAGCGGAGGCTGCCCATCAAGAGAGAAGGAGGGCAGAGAGGTCTGATTTCAGTGGGTCCAAGATTTCACCTAGAAGGATTTTTACTGCTGTATGCAAGTAAGTGGAGTTTACTTTTATTATACCATAACGTACAGGTGCTTAAAGTGTATTCTCTGCCAGAGTCTTACGCTGTGACAGATAAGCTTCTCTGGGAAGCTCCATGAGCAGCCAAGACTGTGAAGAACTCTTAGGTTTTTGTTTTGTCATAAAGGTCAGGCCACGGGAAGGAGGGAAATCTGGAATGAACACATGGTGCATGTTCTGCCCGGAGGGTGGGAATACACTTGTTTACATCCTCTCTCCCCAGCTTCCTTTCTGAATAGTAAGCAGCGTGCCTCAGAGACTCTCTCTTTGGACTTCTTCATTAGGGATTTTGCTCTCTGGTAAGAGGGCAGTCATTTAAAAGCCATTTGGTTTTTTTTGTTTTTTGTTTGTTTGGTTTTTTATTTATGGAATTCAAATCTATCACTGGACTATGCACAAGAAATTTGGAAGCAGGAAGCCCTGAAATAGGCTTGGAAACCAGAGAGAAATGGTATTAAATGGAATAGTTTTATTTTGTATTATAGAAGCCAAATTCTGCCATTCAGCAGCAATGCAAGTAGCGTGTACTGCAGATGTTGCTTGCACCCTGTACTCCAAAGTCTTCCCCCCCCAGCAATCCTTTCTCCTGCAGTCCTCATTCCTAGTGCAGTTTCTGTTATTTAAATATGGCAGCACTTTTGGAATAGACCGAAACAACACTCTGATGTTGTACCTACCTTGTTTTGGCTGCCTATCACTTCTACATGGTATTTTGAGCCATTTTCATTGTTCTGTATTTGCTGTTCTATCGACTGCCTTGACTTGCAGATATGCTTCACTACCCATTGATTGTATCTAATGTTTTCCCCGTTCTTTTCCAATGCTGCTATTTTTCCACTTCATACTCTTCTCCTCCATTTACTTGATTCTTGTCTTCAGACCTTACGTCCTTCCTGATATCATCAGATTGTGTTTCTACTGAAGGATAGGAGCTGTCAGGGCCTTACAGATTATCTCACTACTTTAAAAAAAAAAAAAAAAAGTGGGATTTGCTTGTAGTTCTAGCTCAGTTCTTGTGCCTATATATCAGTCATGGATCAACAAAGTCACCCATGAAGAGCTAGTAATCTTTTTTTTTTTTTTACTTTAAAATCAAACCTTCCTATCTAGTTCTTCCAGAGTTTCCATCTCTAACATTGTCTCTAGCTCCATTGCTTGTTATGACTCCTTATGTAGACATTTATAACAGTCAAAACACAGCATTTTTTTCCTGAAACAAAAACCGGCTTACACGCCAAGGAAAATAACCTTTAAGACTATGTGTAACAATGCCATCTGGTGACTCCTGCCATAACAAGCTTTTCTCTCTGCCTTTATGTCCCACTGCTTCCCCCCTCCCTTTACCATCCATGTCATCACTCATCTCCCTAACTCTTCTTCTCCTTCCCTTTCCTCCTCCTCAGTCACAGTATTTATCAGAGCTGTAATATCTCCTTTACTGCAATGTCTCCTTTTCATTCATTGTATCTTTCTCTGTTGATGCCCTTCCACCACCACAGTATAGGTTCAATGCTAGATCCTCCCTCTCATTTAAGTCTGGAGTGCTCTCTCCATTTGAAACTTCCCCAAGTTTTTGTACTCTCCGTTCATCTCTAATGTAGATGTGCTATATATCACTTTTTCACCCTGTCTACCAACAGGACAAACCTATATATTGCCTTTTCTTTCTGTTTATAACAGCGACTACTTTCTACTGCTTCTCCTTTTCCATCACTCATGTCCTCTGGAGTCCAATGCAGAAGATGCCTCATTACTCCTTTCCCTCCTTGTTACTATAATCTAGTCATTATCCTGATTTTTTTTAATTTAAAAGTTTAATGAGTAAATTTTCATGCCCTAGTCCTTCCTTTTTCTTTGGCCCCTTCATACTAATGAAAGCTTTTTTCCCAGGAATGCTGATTATAGAGAGTGGGTCATGGGAGGTGGAATCCTGGTAGGCAGCACAGCTCAGAAGACTTTAGGAGTGACTTACAGAAGACTTACATTTTGGAGTGTAAGAATGAGGGGACTTAGCATAAGAAAAAGGAAATGTTATTGGCACAATACTGCAGCCAGTGCTTCATCAATTTCTCAAAACTTATATTTAACCAGAAAGAGTTGAAAAGAGCTGTAATTTTTTTTTTATGTATATGAAAGATCTCTACAACAGAAGATTTACATCTCTTGCTTCCCTTATTTAAAAAAAAAAAAAGTTATTTCATTATGTCGTATGAGGACCTAATATGGAAGAGGTGACTGGAAAAAAATTGACAAGTTCAGACTACAAAAGTGTAACAAAGTTTTATGCATGAGGAGAAGTAGCCAATGGAATAACTTAAGTTAGGGACTTGAAGGCATATGTTATCACTTCTAAAAAAATATGATATAGCTGGGAATTCAGATGTGTTGTGCTGAGGATGTATTGCTGACAGAAGTCAAACATGGTGATCTACATGGTCCATTCTAGCCCTGAACAGTTGTCCTCGAACTAAGGGTCATGATGTGGTCATGGCATGTATAGATAGAAGCTGCTACTCATTGCAAATTCAATTGCAGAAATGGATCTTGCAAGCAGAAGTTTAAGAGAAATCTGAATGCAAGACTATGAGTGAAGTCTTTAGTTTAAAAAGTTTGGATGTGAGAGAACTCACTTCCCAGGATTTCTCTGTACTCTGTGGTGTTCTTTCTACCTAGTAACTGTTTTTCCCCAATGACATCCTGAGTGAATCTGCCTGTTGCTGTCTTCTAAGGACTGTGCCAGACAGTATTTCTGCTTCAGCACCTTTGTTCTTCTTTCCTATTCCAATCTTTCCTATTCATGTGATTCGACTCTGTAGTGATGCCTTTGAAACAGGCATGTCTTTGACGTCTTCTTTTTTCCTTTCATTCAAGCTCTTTACTCAACATACCATCCGTCACTTCTGTCACCTTATCAAGGTGAATGGGTGGGTCCAAAACCAAGTTTCTTCCACCTTTCCTTCAAAAGCTTTCTGGATGAGATCCTCAGCTAGTGAATGTCATCATAGTTTCAAAGCTGTAATTGCAGAGTTAGCACTAAAGACCTAATGATTCCCTCACTCTGTCCTTCATTTCCCACCTGTTCGCCTCCATGCCTGAAAACACTGCCATCTTTTTCTGCCCAGTGCTGAATTTCTCTTTCCCTTGTTGGAAGACAAATGCAATGGAAACTGTCTACAACAATACTAAAGAGGGGAAAGTGAATCTATCAAAGAAAGGAAAAAAGATAAAAATGCAAATTAACTCAAAGAAGATTTATAAAAAAGAGGACCTGGTCAACTACATGTGAAGGAAGTGTGGAGAAGTCAGATGAATGGGCAGTAGAAAATATTGTAAGATGTTGTAAACTTGCATTCTAAAAACCTCCCTCTCTTAAAAAAGTTTCCTCAAAACTATGATTCATTTCTTACATAGATCAGCACACTTATGACACTGGGGATAATATCAGTCCGCAAGTTCTTGTGCTTTAGTTCTAGTTCCATATAGCGTTCCTTAGTATGTATAGTCCATTACTGAATACCTACACAACTGTCTCAAAAGCTCTCAACTTCCTGGGAACAAGTCTGTTCTCTCTTCATCCAGAACAGCTGAATGCCTTACATGGCAGCAGATTGCCAATAAGATTAAATATTTTTGTGATGTGCAGAGCAGACCAGCTTTTTTTAATTTTGCATGAAGATTCATTTTTATACTTTAGATGGTATCCTATGATCACAGCTCGCTCATAATATGCAGCTCTGGCCGTACAACCATTTTTTCCCCAAAACCGTTCCAAATCAGCACAATGGTGGTGAAATAGAGCTCCTTGTGAAGGATGACCACCCACCCGCTTTGCAGAATGATAACAATTTGATGTGCTTGGCTTTGTTTTGCAATTTGACTCAACTGCTCTGCATCGTAAGTGCTTAAAAAGCATAAAAGACAAGAGGACATTACAAGTATCTAATGTTATACATTACATTTGTATGCATACCAGGGTATAAATATGCGGGACATGTGCCTGGACTATTAATCAAATTCTTTATTAAGCTTTTGAAACAGTATGAATCTATGAATAATGCATTATTTCATAGCATACTGTTCACCTTATTTAAAAACACGGAGCTCCATGATTAAACATCTACTTTTTTTTATCCCCTATACGTAGAATTTTGGGGGTGGTTTTCACAGGAGATTTATTGGAGCATCTGAAACAATTCTAATAAGCAGCGAGCCGTTGAATCTGCCACTTCATGAATAGAGCTGGTAGTAAAGCATCCGCACAGCTGCAGGATCTATCTACAGCAATAATTTTAGATCAAGTGTTTTGTATTTGCTTACAAAGCACCCTCTGCTGTTTGAGCTGCTACATGCTTTGTAGATAACGCTGCTTTTTTGGAAAGATCAAAAACCTTTTTGTGGGGCCCTGTAAGAGCCACAAAAATATCCAGAGACAATCTTATCAATTTTGCACCTATAATACATGTTGTGTGACGTGTATTTGGAAGTGTCATGGGATTAGGACACATGTTGTCACATCAGTAGCTTGTTTTCTTATCCAAGTAAGAACAAAGCTGAAATACAGCTGACAGTAAGGGTAAAAAATTCAGTAGATGGGACAAAAGCTTCCATGTTTGATTGCTAGATTGGCAGAAGAGCAATGGAATCTCCCCCACTGCCAATGCATTTCCTCTCTTGAGACTTGTATATCACATGAGAGGACAATATTGAGTGGGCATCAACTGCTTAATATAATAATTATTTCATGGTTATGACTTCAGGATTTATGTTTTGGATGGATCTTGCATTGAATTGGAAGTCTGGAGATGGACTAAAAGAGAGGTTTTTCTGTACCTTTTAAAGAGGTGTAAATGCTGGTGCATATGGCTTTTTTCAAAGCCCCTTTTTTCAAAGCATTGTGCAGCGCACCTCCCTTCATTTGTGTATCTATTCCTGTGACTGCCAGGAGAAGTCAGTGGGACCCTGCACTAGAGAATAGATTCCAAATAAGAACATTAAACAAGGTATTTTACACAGAAGAGGTCATGGTTTTATTAGTCCATTTACACTGGCTGAGAATGCAGTGCAAAGTCAAACTGAGGGTTTTTCTGAAAATTGAAAGGGTAAGTCGAAGAAACTGGGAGGGGGAGATCTGCTATGGCTGAATAACATGCAGGGAAGGAATCACATCTGCCCCTGAAGTTGGTGACTATCCAGTATATATTGAATGTCACTGCAATGAAAGGAACAAAACATTTACTTGCTTTAAAAAATAACTTACTCTCCATGTTGACTTCAAGGGCACTTGTAATACATGTTGATATTCCTTGGTGTGATTGAGCATGTCTAATTAATAGAGCTGCTTGGGAATTTTGCTAAGAAAAATCACTTCAAAAGAAAAAGCAATTTCTGCAGAAATTGTAATTTTCCGTAAGAGAAATGAAAGAATCAGAAGAAAATACATTGTTGAAGGCTATTGAAAATCAAAGCACTTCAGTTCCTTGAACTGAACACAAATATAATTTCAGTTTATCTCAGATACTGGGAGACACTATAGCAAATACTTTGCTAAGGTTTAACTCTTCAAATTTGATTTGTGATTTTTGGTTACCGGAATTCTACTGAAGCAGGTAATCTTAATGCTGAACACCTGTCTCAGAGGAGGACCTTATTATGGTGCTTTATGTTGGACACCTGAAACCACAAATGATTCTTGACAATTTGGGCCAACGCATATTAAAGATTGGGTTGTCAGAAATCCTCAGTACTGATCTAGCTCTGTTCCCATTGACGTCACTGGGAACAAGTCAATTTGACTTCAATCAGAACAAAGTCAGGCTGATGCTGAGTTGTTTTGAGATCTCCACCCTATATCTTCCGCATTGCATTAATTAATTATTGCTCAAGTTGCAGCTTAATTTAATAATGTCTCCCAAAACATGATGAGCTTTGCTATATTTCCTTCTTCACCATCCCCCTGTCAGTTTACCAGCAATGTGGAAATATAATGATGTCTCAGTAACATTTCCCATATTTTCCCCTAGAATTCACTTTTGAGCAACACAGTGTCAGCTGTGTGTATGAGAAACCTTGAAATAACCTTTTGTATATCTCATTTAGTCTACAGGTGTCTCTCTGTAGGTCACTTTCTGTGTATTTGAGCAACCTGAATAATCACATAATTTGGATGTTAACAATACTGTGTTCCTAATTCAAGCAGTGTTCTATACACAGAATAGATCAGCAAGGGCGAGCAAGATAAAGAAAAAATCCGAAAGGACAATATTTACAGAGACTCTCTTACCAATGCACATCTGTTTGCTTAAAAAAACAAAACCACATACACACAGCCAGTTACCAGGGATACCTGTATCAGTTTTGTGTGGTGAGTGAACTTGTTTTTTACTTAGCATTGTTTACAGTAGATGTCTCTCTCTTTCAAGCGGTAAAATGGACAGCTCATCCTCCTTTACACACCAACTTAGAGAAGTCAAGTTTTTAAAAACTGACACTTTATGGCACAGGTGCTGGGACTTAGTAATTTGTATTATTGTTAACTCAGGCCCTTACACAGTTTTGGCCCAGACCAGCTTGCACTCAACTAAACAACTCCCAGGCATGACTCAGGAGCCAGCATAGACTGAAAGGGAAGTATGGGTGTCATCAGCCAGTTCTGGAGGCTAAGAGAGCTTAGGGTCTGGCTGGGGACTGAATACAGCAGCTGGACTTGGGGACAGAGCATGGCCTGCAACTGCTCAGTTACCTAGTGCAGATGTGGACTAAGATATGCAAATTGCTGTAAGGATGGAAAGTATAATGTAGTCTGCGTGGGAGACAGTGTTACATAGCCTTGTGAAAGGCTCCGAGTTGTAATAAATTTTTGTGGTGAAAAAGGAATACATCATCATTGCAACAAAACAGAACAACGTATGTGACAATCACAGCATTGTGTAGGTTGGGAGGGAGGGACCCTGGAGGGACCCCCACTCTCACCTCCTGCTCATACCAAGCTCTGTACAGCGGGGTGCTCATGGCCTTGTATCGTCAAGGGGTGAGTATCTCCAAGGATGGAGTTCCCACAGCCTCTCTGGACAACCTGCTCCAATATTTGACTACTCTCACCCTAATTTTCCCCTCTATCAGGTTGGAGTTTCCTGTGTTCCAGCTAGTGACTGCTGCCTCTGCTCCTTCCAGTCTGAACCTCTGGCTCTGTCTTTTCTGCATGCTCCTAATAGTTTCAGATAGCAAAAGGATCCCCCTCGGCCATCTCTTCTTAAAGCTGAGCAAACGCAGTTCCCTCAGCCATTCCTTGTACTCTATGTTCTCCAGCTTGGTGGTCTTTCACTGGACTTGCTTCAGTATGGTAACACTTTTCTTTTGCTGAGGAGCTACAAACAGGACAAAATATCCAGATGTGGTCTCACAAGTGCTAAATAGAGGGGCAGGATCACTGGCCTGGAGCTGCTGGCTACACTTCTGTCTATGCTGATGCAGCCCAGGATGTAGATGGCTGCCTTTGCTGCGAGGGCATCCTGCTGACTCCTGCTCTGCTTACTAATGACCAGAACTCCCAGGTCTTTTTCTGCAAAGCTGCTTTCTAGCTTTCCATGACTTTCCCAGGGACAGAAGTGGGGCTGACATAAAACAACAACAAAAAGGCCTGGGACATAAGAATTACAGCTTATGCTGGTGACACTGAAATCCACATTCCCCAATGTCTGGACAGTGCCACTATTTTCCCCCAATCATTTGGGTATTAGTGACCACATTCTGTTTCATCAGGATAGCCAGTACACAGAAATACCATGCCTGTGAGCCTGCAAATTACAATACACAAAATCTCTCTGATATATGACCAACCATCTTGCCATTCTTTCCCGTCACTCAAGCAGTCCTTGAATGAATGAGGTGAATCATCCCTGTGCTACAACATATGGAGCAATTCTCAGAGTAAGCGTTCATTGATGTGGTCCATCATTCATAAAGCTTCCCAGTAGAGAAGACGCTTGGTCAGTGAAATCAAAATTGATGATCTGTGTTCTGCAGCAGAGTTTAGATTGATCTCAGCCTCAGCATAATCAAATTACCATTGCACTGGGTTTAAAATGGGTAGAACAAAGCCTAGTATAATAAGGCTTTTCTTGTACACTTCAGGCTATTGATCATGCTAGAGCGAAGGGAGGAGAAGATTGGTGTAAAATGGTAGTAAATCAGAATAGCAGCATTTTCCATGAGTTTTGTTCTGACATAAGTGATAGCACAGGATTCTCTACAACTAAGACTGGACTCCTTACATTTTATTTATTAAGGTGGAAACAGAAACAATTGACAGAGGAACAGATCTTCCAGTTTCTCACAAAACTAAAGAATTAAATCCTTACAAAAAGGCTTTAAGTAAAAGATGGTGATTATAAGTTTGGGGAAAGGCTAATCTTGAAATTGCATGAATATAGGTGTACTGTGGCCTAAACATCATCTTTTTTTCCCTTCTTCACAAAAAAGAAAACCAGACTTCCATCACAAAGTGTTTTATCCATCTTGAAGATGCTTTGTTTGCTTCCTATCTCCCTGGGAATAACTGGTTTCTCTGGCACACTCCACTAAAAATAATGCTGAGAAGACTTTTTATTTCAGGGATAATAGTATGTAGGCTTCTTGAATTTTACATTGCAGTCTTATGAAAGGATGAATTAAATTCCTCAGGACTGTGGATGTTTGGACTACGGGAAAGCTTGGTGAGCCTAGATAGAAAATAATAAACTCTAATCACAACCCACAACCCTAACCACAACCCACAGAAAGCAGCTTCTCTGCCATAAGGCCAAATTTTGAGGACCTTATTTAGATCATAGTTGGACTAAGTCCCATTTTCTTCACTAAAATTTACCAGCTTAAGGGCATCAGGATTTATACCCTTGATTCGAAGGAGATACTGTCAATAAAACGGTCAAAAAAATCCTTAAAAGTTTCTCCCTAGGCTCTGTGGCCCTCAACTGGCAAAATGAATCTTATATTCACATCAGTATACCCTAAACATACAGCAAAATTTTTATCTGACTCTATAAGCAATCCCATTTGATTCCCAAGATAAAGGGCTGGCTGGTACATAGGTTGGATGTGAAGGAAATCTTTTTGCTCTTGAACAGGAACCAGAAATAACCTCAGGCTGGATCAGCAGGCGATGGGGTGGCAACACAGTCACCAAACGAGGGCAGATATGCCTAAAATTGCTGACTGTTGCTGCCCTGAGAAAAGAGGTTTTAGATCTGCAATGAGA
Source organism: Calonectris borealis (assembly GCF_964195595.1). NCBI lineage: Eukaryota > Metazoa > Chordata > Aves > Procellariiformes > Procellariidae > Calonectris > Calonectris borealis. The sequence continues at coordinate 15,608,186 of NC_134314.1, forward strand.
CTTGTGAGGATCTTTAAATGAGGGAAGATGCTGGAGAGACCAAAATGTCTTTTTGCAGTTCTAAGACACCTTCAAAGATGAGACAATGGAGGGCTTTTCCCCAGGCAGGGTCAGCACCAGCCAGCATAGCTGCCCGGAGGTGGAGGGACAGCATGGTGCTCCTGTCCAAAAGGCAGTGTCCTGCCCAGCTGTCATGCTCCTGCTGTTAATTAGCAATGTAAAAAGAAGGGCATTCTAGCATTTCTACTTTCATTTCCATTCTTGGATATCTAACAGCTGAGAGAGGGAGAGGGAGAGATTCTGGTCTTAAGCATGCTATGGTATAAAAAGCTGCCAAAAGACATCACGGTTACGCTGAGTTTGATTGAACAATCCAAAATATTTGCAGTTCAGCATTGCCAATTAAAAATACTTGCCAATTATCAACTGCTTGTAGTGGGGAAAATGTTCATTAGCTTACAAATCAAATTGTGTGTTATATCCAAATAAGTTTGTATTAACAGCTTAGAAGCAAGTGATTATCTTCCCTACCTTTGGGATAGTTTGCTTAAAATACTATTAAAGACAATAAGAAATCACAATGATCTGCAAATAAAGGACATGCAGTAAGTAGAAATCATGATGTGCTCTTCTACTTTCTTACACTTGCCAAAACCTCCAGGGTGAGTGCTTACTAATAAACAATAAAAGGATACATTTATAGACAAGGTGGAATGATTTAATTTCATTAGTTTAGACTCAGGGGGGTTTGTTACAGTGATAAAATCTGCAAAGAGATGATGTTGTATTCCTGTTACTCCATATTTACACAAACACCAAGAGTGAAATTTTGTTAAAAATGAATTTTTAAAAATATAGATTCCTGTTGAAATTGAAACAGGAAGGAATACAGCAAAACTATCAAACAGAACAACAAGCCATTATCACCGCAAATAGATCATTTTAGTTGCCATGGGTAACCGGTGCCAGTAAGGTATTCAGGCACTGCAACCGCCAGCACTGATACCCTGCTTTGAAAGTGCTGACTGTGCGTCACATTGCAAACTTCAATAATTATTATGTGTAGGAGGGTGGTGGCACCAACAGGATATATACTTGTAATGAGTCATTCTTTAAATAGCTTAATTTATCATCCTCAAATAAAGGGGAAGGGATTTATCCAGTACGAGGCAGTTTGAAAAGCCTGAATTATTAATAAACTGAAATAACAGCAAGGCAGGAAAACCTGGACAAATACACACACCCACAGAGACGTATGTAAAAGCTTAATGACAATAAGAATGAAGGAAAGTGCTTCTGCAAAAATATAAAGCATAAACCAAGAAACATACAGGAGCAGCGTCACAAGTCTGCATGCAGCCACACTCCATTTATTCATGCTAATGCGTGGATGTAAATAGCTAGCAGATAAGGTGTCCATAAATGCGACTCAAGGACATCCAGGCTTTCACAGACCACTGACACTGGATGTGCTTGGCACAGTAGTTTCAATTAGGCAGTGCTTTTATTCTTTCATAGAAAGAAACACAAGATCACAAAGACTAAGGAGGGTCATAGCTTGAAGAGAAAGCATCCTGAGGAAACTTTTATCTTCTGGCAGGAAATACTGATAACTCAATATGTAGCACTTTCTTCTGAGGCAAAATTGAATAATGCACACTGTTCTCCCCACCACACAAGCACACACGGTAGCATAAAGGTGGACACGTACTGTGGGACGTGGTAGTCATTCATTGAAGTGATTGCACAGTTCTTGTTAATTTGGTTTCAAAGCAGACTTATAACAAGAATCATAGAGATTCAGCCTGAAAGGCTCCTTCCAAACTGGGGACCCCAAGACATCAGGCAAGGACAGAAAGCAGGTGATCAACAGCTCCCCATCCTCTGCTCCGGTGCAGGGGAGGAGAATCAGAGGCACAAAGAGAAGGGAACAGCAGAGACCTTCTTCCAGGTTCCCAGCTGAAGTGGTAAAGGACTGAAGGCCTTGGGGCGCAGTGTGCTTCACATGCATGTCTATGATTAGATGCAGGTATCTATATCACACAAAAAAAAATCACCTAGTTCAATTTCCCACACTGAGGCAGGAGGACATAGGAGGACAGGAAAACACAAATCATTTTTGACAGATGTCTGTCTCCAGTGATGGAGAGTCTATAGACCCACTTGGTTACTAGGGCCTCTCTTTCAATTACTGAGAAGCGGATTTTTTTCCCTTAGTATACTTCATTCATCTTCTCTGCTGAATATATCTCCCCAATCCTCCCCCTAGGGCCATGCAAAATAAGGGATATGATAAATATCCCCTTGCCAGCCCCCCTTATAGCTGAAGTCTTTCCTGCCATGTTGCACATCAGGCTTCTCTTGAGACTCAGCTCCCTCTACCACCAGCCTTGCTTTGTGTCATGGTTTCTACTCTTTTGTTTGCTGCTGTTCTTTCAGAGATCTCTACACTGCACTTTCATGCATTTATGAAAGTCCATGCTGGATGTGCTATTTCAGCAGCTGCATCCCTGACATCACTGGCCACATCAAATAGAACAGCTCTTTCATATCTGACATTCAGCATTTATCTTGATGCATTCGAGGAGGAGATTCACCTTTTTTTACCATGACATTGTGTTGACTTATGTTTAGTTTGCGAGCTGTTACAAGCCTCAGATCCTTCTGCTACACTCTTAACGGTACAAAGTTGCAAGTACAAATTCTTTGTACTTGTCTTAACTGAATTTCAAATTGCTATTTGTTGAGGTAATTTCAATATTTTGTCTTCTGAATACTTTTGTCCTTTCACCTGATGCTTTTTTTTTGGAAAGGGCGTCATACTTAAATTTTGTATGTGAATTCTTTTGACAGCATTGACTAGAACTGACATACAATAGATTATCTAGTGACCTCCCCCCCACACACACACCATCCCAAGCTATTTTATGGTCAATTATAAATGCACCTGATAGAGATTAAGTGTAGAACATAATTCTTTAGCTTGCATATGGGGAAGACGCATAAGACAATGTCAAAAGCCTTCTTAAATTGAGATATATCCCATCTGTGCTTTCTATCATACCAGTTAGGCCAGTTATCTCATTAAAAAAAAAAGATCTGCTTGTATGATCTGCTCTTGCTAAATCTACATTGGCTGCTTTAATCACTTTGCTACCTTCTAGGTCACTTTTCAATAGTTTCCAACAATTTGTTCCAAAATTCTCAAGGGTTTTAAATTACACCAGTCTGTAATTCCTGAGGCCTACCATGATCACTTTTTTAAAGACAGGTATATTGCTTGCCTTTCTCCAGTCTTCTGGGACTTTCCCTACCTTATCCTCTCCTTGAAAGATAATGGTCAACATCTCAGATACTGCTCCCAGGCCTTCCTGAAGTTCTCTCCAATGACCCATTAGGGCCTGCTGAGTTTAACACAACTATCTTATCTAAAATCTCTTAATTTTGATTGTCTCTAGCACGTGGTATCAATCTTGAGGAAGTAATGTGCTGTGGCAACACAATCATTTGTTCTCATTGGCCTCTGTTTTATCTATGTTCAAAATTACCATGGATGGAATATATTGTACTCAACAATTTTACCACAAGCCATGGAGTAGAAAGCAGTGATTTCACCTTTTCTTTTTGAACTCTTGACTGCACTCGTCTCTTCTGAGCTGACAGTAAGTTTATTACTTATCTAATTAAGATTTAACCTGATTTTTAGTTTCTTTACTTTTTTTTTAAATTATGCAAATAAGGAGTGGAGGGCTGTAGCTTTCTCTGCATCACCCAATGTTATCATCTTCTGTGTAGGACTAGATAGTTACTTCCTTATTGTTTTCCTCTTATTTCTGGTACAGTTTTACTCTTACTCTTAAAACAATTTTGTGCTTTCTTCTTTTCTTCTTTCTGTTTTTTAACTTGACATGTTTTCCTCATTATATGCTTGTCCTTCATTGGATTTGTTTCTACTTTTTAGATGATGCTTTAAAAGACATTCAGATCACCAAAGAGTGACTAATGCAGCAATATAGGTCTGCTTGTATGATTACTCTCTGTTATTTATTTATTTTGGGGCAGTTCACCATTGTACAGCAATAGCCTGATCTCACACATGGTGCACTAATTTTCACATTACCGTATTAAGAAGCCCTACCTGCAAGTCCTGATTTGTTTTTTTCTTTGTTTGTTTGTTTTTTAATATATCATTAATTTTCTGTTCTTCCAGCACTTAATTTTCCTGAGAATAATGACTTTATATCTCCATGATAATTTTCAGCAAAACTATTTTTCCTCACTTTCTATTTCTGACCAATCATCTCATCACAAACCTGTATCTAGGCTTTTGCAGCTAAGTGAAGGAGAACTCTGCAGACTCATGAATGCCCCCTGAGAGATGAGCCATATAGGTGGCAGGATAGTTTTAGAGTTAGGACCCAATCATTTAAAATAGTCACATTCTCCAGGCACCCTTTTCCCCGGACAAAATTCTTGCACTAAAGTTATATATACACACATATACTTCCTTTCCCAGTGGAGACCACACAGAGTATAAAAATACCACAAAATATTTCCTGTTTAAACACAGCAATTACTTTAATGAGGCTATTGATTGACTGCTATCTGTTGCATTATTTACCTTTGATATCTACAGATGCTTTTGAGATGCAACCTATACAGAGACAGACGTTGAAGTTCAGTACATTTTCTTTTCAATATAATTTGAGAACCATGCATTGTATGCACACATAAGCAAGAATAATGTAGCTTATTCCTAGCTCAAGACATATTAAATGGGAATGCAGCCTAACATGCACTGCAGCAGTTGCAAGTCCTGCTTGCCCTCCTGGCCACTACCTCCATTTTTTTCTGCGTAAGGAGGAGACTATCAAAACCTTCCTCCCCATTTTTCAGGGTGTTACTGTGACTTTTTTTCCCTAAGAGTCTGAAAGATGGTTTATGCCATTCTATACTGCTTTTCCTATAGACCAATGTTGACACAGCTTCCCATTACTTCCCGCTACTACCCTTAATATGCTTTCCATAGCTGTTTAAAAAAGAAAAGCTTTTTCATTTGGTGATCCATGGTGGACATTTACCTTGATAGCTCTCCTTTTTTAGCCATTTATCTTAACCGAGAGATTTTCAGCAAGTCTGCTTCTTTTATCTTCTTGAACTTCATAATGACTATATATAATCTTAATTAGATGACATAGTGTTTCCTCCCATTTCTTCTATCTGTATTTATTAAGCAAGCCATGCTTTCCTGTAACAGTTCTGGTGTTCTTCGTGCCAAGTATATCATAGCTTTATAGATGCTCTAAAGCTTGTAGTTCTTTCTGTTAGCTTTCATACTCCTTCCATGTGTGCATAAACATATTTGTTTTCCCCATTATTCTTCCTCTTGTCTCAATTATGACTACTGTAGTTTCCCACTTCCTCCCTTTCCCACTCCATGTCTGTGTGTAGGCATCTACCTTCTGGTTCTCCGTGGATATTTATCCCCAGTCCTCTCCAAGTCAAATTTAAAGCCTTCCTTCATTTGGTTAGAATTGCTGTCTAAATATCCTATCATCCACCTGTGCTATGTAGACTTACCTCTCCCCTTCCTTCTCTAGAACCTTTGAACTTACAGTTTAAGTTACAGCATCATAAGATATATGCTTACTGTCTAGAGAACTCAACAGTCTGAATCCTCAGCAGGCAGAGATTCCTGCTGGGAAATCCTAAGCTTACCGCTACTTATTGTATAGGAGCTTTGAACTGACTCATGGAGATGCCAAGGTTTCTTGACTTCGAGATCTTCAAACATGAACAACTCTGTCTACTGCTTTTACAAAAGATACTTTCCCTTTGAAGACTTTCAAAGGCATCCACCTCTACTAGTAAGCAGAAAGCTTAGAAAGGTTGGTTCTGAGGTGACTAACATTTAAGCTCAGGCTAGGTGATCATTTGAAAGATCTGAGTCCCACCTCATCTTTCATAAGGCCGATGCATACTTAAAAGTTCTTAAGAAGCAAAGGTTTAGTTGCTTTGGGTTAAGTGCCCAGGAACTGTGTTGAACTTACACCTGTTTTCTTACTTTCTTTATGCCCACATCTTACTCTCTTTATGCCCATATTCAGTTCAAATCACTCTCAGTGTTTGATTGTCTTTATAATTAAGGAAGACTGTTTGGAAACTTGTTGCTGAGTCTGTGTGGGAAAGTAGACTTTAAAGGCCAAAGAAGAAAAGGAATTTAATATAGAATGGCAGTTGCCGTTTAATAAATAATGGAACAAATGCACAATATCAAGGAAGAAAGAAATATATATCAGCTTCACAGCTGACAACTGAAACAAAAATAATTGTTTCAATGCATTTAACAAATGAAAAAATTGCAAGGCTCTGGACTTGTGGCAGCTATCTATTGAGGTAAAATGGTAAATAGCTTCCTAGACTCTTGGGAAATAATTTGTTTTAATTGTGTGCAGTCATATTCAAATCAATATCTGAAAAATCCATTGGGACGCAGAGAACTGGAATAAATCAGAATTTCAGAGCAACTCAGATAATAGATTATTGTTTAAGGCTGACAGGAGATAAGACTTTCACATTTACATACCTTTTTGGTTCTTCTATTACAAAATTTGCTGATATTAAATCAGTTTGGTTTACTATAAGGATGAAAAGGCACTTAACATTTAAAACAGGTACAAGGAAAGACTACTATTACTGATGCTTGTGCTTTGTCCAAGTAATCATTACTATTGCCATAGGTAATGGTCCATCAGAATTTCATTATACCCCACTCTTTATACCTCAGTCATTGAAATTCCCTACAAAACAGTATTGACCAGGCAATTATGGGCCTAGGATAGAATATCACTCATTTACTCACACAATCAACCTGGAGAAGAGCAGTGAGGAGACTGGAAAAATCTTCTTGTACTTTGACAGATGTACCAGAGACAGAGATTTGGTAAGCATACTCTGAATCATTTTTTGAAGAAGAAATGTGTGTGCACCTCACTAGCAGCACCAGGAGGAAGAATTTTAGTAGCATGTTTATACTTGACCTCAAGCATGTAGCAGCCAGAAAGCTCCAATTAAGCAACCTTAACTTTGTACTGGTGTCCATATGTATGGTATATGTTTGATGTGGTTTATAAATAAGATATCTGAGGGAGAGATAGCTGAACTTTCCTTTCATGGCTCATCAACTTGTAAAGCATATTCATGAAATACGCTAGTCAAGCTTCTCATTAAGGAATTTATCCAGGTAATGGTATAATATTTTGCATGGGCCACTTGACTTATCCAATAAAAAGTTTTACAAAACTGAATGTATTAGTTGTGAAATATTTTCCTGAAATTTATTTTTCAGTATTTTACCCACTTCGTGTAGGCATGACTGAGAATTGAATTTGGCACGAAAGATGTGCTTGGCAATCACAATTATGTGCCCTGATTTCATAGATAAGTTGCTTGTGCTAACTACACTTTAGATACCTATCTCCCACATAGGGACAAGGAAATATGTCCTGTCATGTAGGACTATTTCTAGGCTTAATTAAATGTTTATAAAGTAACCTATAATTAATAGGTCTCATTAAAGCCAGACAGAAAATGGGAGAATGAAACTCAGTCCATTGGGTTTTCAACAAGGAGGAACAATGTTCTGACTTGATAAAATGCCTCAATAAATATTGTGAGAAAGAGGATCTGTTTGTAGATGGACAAATGTTGTCAGACATTCTAGCTATTTCCAGTCACCATTATAATTTAATTTACACATAGTTGATTTAGTTATTCTTATGTATACAATATCTGGTTAGGAAGCAAAAATAGTGGGGAGGATCAAGGACAAGTAAAGGGCTTTTATCCTGTTCTGCCAAGTTTCACCAACCACAAGGCTGCTTTTGCCCTGGCAGAGCAATGTAGAGAGATCTTGGTATAGTATTAGGACCTTGGTGAATAAAAATCAGCTGAGAACTACTTGAAGGTGAATGCTTTGCCTAGCAAGAGGAAGACTGAAGAGAGTTAGGTTGTTTGCTCCAACTGCCTTCAGACTGGCTTGCTAGACCTTTCTGATATCACATCTGTGAAGAACTTCCCATTATGTGAACATGTTGCACAGAACCCCTTGCCTACTTTCAATATTAGGGGGTCAGGCTAATGAAAGCCTTATGCTAATGGCTGGCAGATAGATGGAAAAGACTGTGAATGCTAAAACATGTTCTAGTACTCTTAAATTATGAAAAAAAAATCAGGGTGGGGAGGCTGATGTATCCATTTACCTTTTTTTAATTTATGTTTATTGTGTCTGCCATTAGAGCAATTGAGTGTATAACTTAGCAAGGCTATGCCCCAGATTTCTGGCTGTTCTTTATCAGAGACGAGCTATTTTCTCAAGTTTCTATCAACCAAATCAGTGTAGTGTCAATTAAAAAATGCACAAAAATTGTACATATAAATTCTAGGCACACCATTTGCCATTCTGTTGGAACTGAAACAATGGCATGATAATAAAAAGACATTTCATTATAAACAGAGAAGCATTTGAAGTCTCCCTAGACTGTCAAGTGATGAGTGCAGTATCATGAATGCCAACGCTTTTCTACTGCTGATTTCATTATTTGCCTTCACTTGGGTATTATCAGCCCAAATGAAGATCAGGCCTTAAAATCACAGAATCCCAAAAGCCCCTTCAAAATATTTTCTTACTGCCTCACTGAAGTAAATCAACCTTTTACAGGACTGGTGTGAGGTGTTTAAGGGCAACTGCATGTCAAAATACCTTTTAAAAATCTGCCCTTTATTGCTTCCAAATTTTTAATGAATAAATATCTTTTAAACTAATTTTGTGACACTCCTAGTTAGAAATGTTGCTTTCTGAGGTCTTCTTTTTGTTTGGATTTTTTTTTTATTCTAAGTGGCAGTGACAAATCATAAGGAGAAATATGGGTCCAAGAGATAACTGAACATCCTATTAGTCTCAAGAGACTAATTATAAAACCTTTATCCTAGTTGCCTGTTAATGAAAGTATGCTAATTTGCATATCAAAACCTTTGTGTTTTCAATGATATTTTTCTAAGGCTTTATTTTTTCCCAATAACATGGCTCTATTTTCTCTTTTTGACATTTAGTTACCTTTAATATTTTAATAAAATAAACATAGGTGTCACATTCCACTTTTTTCAGTGTGAATCCCTTAGCTGGCCAGATATTATTCAGCATATACTGGAGTCACTAACTTTTATCATTATTCATCGAACAGATTGTTTGAAGAAGGGTCTTTTGACCTCCCTCCTTTGCACAATTTAAAATCAACTGCAAGTACAGTCAGCTTTCCAGAAAAGCGAAATGCATGCACATTTCTTCATTATCATTTTAAAGGGCATAGATCTCTCATTTTACATCTAGATGAATCTTTTTTGACATGCACATTTAAAAAATGTGCTTACAGTTATTTTTTAAACTGTTCACATCACCACTGTGGCAACATGAAACTCTGGCTATCAATGTTGTATATGTCACAGTAATTAATCCCTGGTCTTTCACAGCTTCTTGCACTGCTAGTTTTCCGAAACATTCATTTTGTCTCTGGGTTCCCCATTGTGAGTATTTATCTATCGGAGTATTTACACCATGGCCATCATTATTATGCTACCTCAGCACCTGCATCCCACATTGGGCTACAAGCCATAGGTCAAACATTGTAACTCATCCTTTAAAAGAGCATGAGGAAATAATGTTTTCATATGAAAGCAAGAGCAAAATATACATTCCTTTTAAATGATTTTTATTTTTGATTACGGAAACTAACCAGCAAGGAGAGAAGACAAAACACATGGAATTTGATCTGTGAATAAATGAGTACCACCTGTCTCTTGTGCTGTAATTTCAGCACCTTTCAAGAACTCTAGATCCTATCTATGGCTCATGTTCCCTTCCCTTAATTTTGTTAACATGCAGTAGTTTTTCTCAGAGCTGTAGATAGGCTTTTTCGACCACGGGTGCTTTATTATAGTGTAAGAAAACCTTAGGAATCATAGGAGGTTTGAAAAGGTCACAGGATTATATTTGGTGTCACTATTGTTGGTTTTATCTTGTTAATTGAAAATTCTGTAAAAAAAACTACTGGAAGAAAATTACTTGTGCAAGCAAAGTCCTTTAGTGTTGTTTCTGGGGACCTGTGCCATACCCAGTGATTGCAGTATTGTTCCCCAGGTCACTGAGGGGGGCTATCTGCTGCCTTGCATTTCCCTGCTGGCAACTCATGCAATCTTTGTGCAGTATCATGGCTTTTCTCATGCACCTTTGCACCACTTGTCAGGTACAGGTATCCCCTGAGTAGAATTGACTGCTTTCTATGAGTAACATTGAACATCATAGCTGTACAAAAATGGTTTGGGGACTGTTATGTTCTAAAGACTGGACTGATCAGCCTTCTTGCATTCAATAAAGATCATGTACTCTTCCGGGTGATGTCAGCCAAAACACCAGAATATAGCAAGGTTGAGCAAATGCTTAACCAGGTGGACCAGGCAGTTTCTGTGACAGTCAAGAAAGCAAGTCTGAGAAGTGTAAATACAAGATAGAGAAGCAGAGTAATGCTACAGCCCCAAGGAAAATGCTGAGTGAGAGAGTGGTGCGTGAAGGACTCTCAGAGCGATAGGCGAAGAAAACGTACTCCCTTGCTCTGCCTGTGTTCAGAGGTGGAGAGCTTTGCACATGAAAGGTACCAGGCTTCATGACCTGTTCTTCTTTCTAAGGAAGAGAAGACTACTGACCCCAGATACTTGCTAATCAAGTGGTTCAAGAAAGGGTAGCGGTGTTTTAGAGGCTATTTAGAAAGGGGCAAGTTAGCATGCTGTTGCTTCACTTGAATCTCTACATTATAGCCATTGTGAAACCAAAACTAACATATAAATCCCTTTAGAATATGTTTGTTTGCTTTTTCCACGAAGCAAGAGCGGAGGCTTGGGAACAACGAGTTCCTTTATAGAGCTTTGACAAACAAAATTATTGACGTTAAATGGGGAAAAAAACAGCTTCTGAAAAAGAATACTATATTATTCCTTCTTATTTGTGTAGGATCACTCATGCTTTTCCCAACTTGTCTAATAAATGCATAAAAATAAATAAGTCCTTTAGTGTTCAGATTTGCTACAGATTTGTTCAAATGTTGCTTTCAATTCATGAGCAATTTCAAGGCTGTAATGGAAAAGCTGAATCAGCTGTGAAATGTAACTTTTGACTTAATTATATTAATTGACATACCTATGTATAATTTTTTTGAGTATTTGGTATAATTGCTTCAAATGACATTTAATTTGTCACTTGAAGTACAATAATTAGAAACAGTTCATGAAAGAAAGTCATTGCAACTTCAAATGAAGTATTTCAAAGGTATAATTATTTTGAATGTTATAACACTGAATAGCTACACTCATGAGGCTGGGAAGCCGACACTGCCAATGTTAAAGTCTGTGGACTGGAGGGTCTCCCTTGCTACACAGGCCACATACTCACTTATTTGCAGAATTTGGGGGCATAGCACTATGTGAAAAGGAGAAACCACATGCTAGTTTCTCCTCCCCGTAGGCTAGAGACAAGCCTTCTGTGCAGAAATGTTTGTCATCCCAATCTCATTAGAAATCAATGGAAAACATTCCATCAAACTCAGTGGGAGCTGAATTGATCCAGAAGTATATTTTTGGCTCCGTTGGAGATGTTTGAGAGGCATGTAGCTGGCTGATGGAGCAGCTGCTTGATTCAGTCCCCACTGAAATACAACAGTGCAGTGCTAGGGTGGCTCCGACAGCCCCGCACAGCACCAGCGCCTGTTCCTTGGGGAAAGCCTCCACCCCCACCTCACCTCGGAAAGAGGCAGGAATGCGTGACAGAGGGAAGAAATTAGCAGCAGCCTTAATAATGCTAACTGGCAAGAACAGTGACATAGCTAGGAAGGTATTGCCCAACATTACACAATATCTCTCACATAAAAACAAATAAATCGAAACCACAGAAAATTAAAGCAAGAAAAAGGAAGGTGAATTTCCTCTACCGCTCCAGCCAAAAGGGCATGCAACCTTTCAAAAGCTGGAGGCCCCGCTCATTTGCAAGAAAAGTGACTGTAGCCCACGTCATGCCAGTCGGGAACCGGTTCGCTGGGCACTGGCAGGGAACTGTCTTCTTAAAACACTTGGGCCAGATCTCTGAGTGGAGCCTGTCCCTTGGAAATCTGAGCGAGGAGTGGCTTTCTCAACTTCTCAGCCTTAAGTGCCAAGAAGCTCAAGTGCTGAAACGTGATGGGAAGACCAAGGTGCGGTGCCATGAGTCCTCATTCTGCCTGAGCTCTGCAAGCTCCTGAAGAACATAACCCATACTGACAGCAGTGAACATCGGGGGCACGACTGGGTGAAGTGAGGGATTTCAGCATTGGGAACAGACAAACAATTTCAAGTTTATTTAATTGCTGAGCACAGTGTTTTTGTGAAGTTTATGCTTTAACCCCAGGAACTAGAGAGAGCTCTTAAAAAAAATCAGGGATAGCTCTGTTTTAATATTATCAATCTGAATGTTGGCCTAAAAGCTTTAAAGAAACTCCTAGCATTGAAATCATACCTAGAGACTTAAATAACCTGAGTATACCTCGGATGGATTTTAAAACTGTATGCCCACCTTCAGAGAGGGATTTTCCTTTGGATGACAAATCAAGTCAGAAGCTGTGCTGCAGGCAGGAGAGTTAAGTTTCAGAAGCCAGAAAACACAGTTCTTGGGCTTCTAGCAGTCCCATTTAAAGTTATCCCTTTCCTCTGTCCCTTAACCATCGCCTTCTTCAGTTCTTTACACTTATGAGGTATTGGCACAAGGAAGGAGGAGTGAAGGGGTTGTCTGGAGCTCCTCTTACTAGTGCCGCACTCAAGGGAGTGTGTTAGTTCCCCCACCTCTTGTCAGCTCTGGCTATGGCCACTGATATCTTGTTAGGTCCATAACGGGTCCAGACTGACATGTAAACACAGTTCTGTGGCCACACACACCTATAATATGTTTTGTTTCCTTCAATGAGTTTGTAATATGAATCTAGGCTAATGCTATATGCCACATGCAGTCTGCTACATACCTTTTGCGTAGTAAACGTTTGACAATAATATTTTGGTTTTGGCATCCACACCAAACTTTCCCTTAATCTTGGTTTCAGAGGAGCAGGCTCCTGCTGGATCAGGAAGGGGAGGCAGCAACAGGAAATTTTGGGAGTTTTTTCTTCTGAATAGCCTAGTAATCTCTGAAAAGCCTAGTAATTGAACCTTCATCAGAAGTGCTTACATAAAGGCCAGCATTGGTCTGGAAATGCAAAGTGCAGTTCAGTTATAGCTAAAGGCCAAAGTAACCAGGCAAGCTCAGATTTACATCACCACGTTGCGCCAATAGCACAGCTGCATCAAATTACTCTCTTCAAAACAGGAAGGACTGGAAGCTTGATTACGAGTGCTACAGAGACGACAAAACACAATCTCATCTGTACATTGTGTATGAGATCTCTTTTTCCCCTCGGAGAAATGATTAGTAGAAGGAGTTCGCCCACATAGGAGAGGTCCTAGTTTTCTGCAAACAGGTCTGGCAGTTTGTCAATTTGAATGTGCAAAACAAAATGTTTTTCAGAAAATGGTGAACTGAAGGCAAAACAGTTCTATTTTTGTCCATGAAGGTTGAAGCGTGTCACTCAGCTTTCAGATAACAATGGTAATAACCTATGAGCAGTGCTTAAGGATTTTGTCCCTCCAGCATCTGGCCTGCCCAAGCTGATTCCTGCATTTGCATGTTGATGCAATAACTTTAACTGGTCCTTGTGCAGGTGGATGTCCTGGCCTGCAGCACAGCAGGTTCAGGGCCTTTGTGTTTTTCTTTTCTAATAAATTAAACCTCTACCTGAGCCCTCACATACAATTAATTTTCCATTTTAAGACTGTATCCCAAAGGACTTTCAAAAGTACTGAGCCAATTATTACTTAGCTATGGTAGCTTAAATGCAAAATATTACACTGGTGTAACCAAACTGAATTTGGCCAGTTGAATCTGACTTCATTTTTATTAGCCATTGTGTGTTTGGGTTGTTATTATATTTTTGTTAGACCTTTGAGTAGTTGCCTAAGATTTCATTGTTTGTGCAGCATCCAAGCTTGAGTAAGAATGGAGAGCTAAAAATCAACTTCGGAAAATAAAAAAAATCATAGGAACACACTAAATTGGACAGTCTCAGAAATACTTTTTCCTTTGTATACTTACCAGATATCGGACCATTTCAAATGTACGTTTGATTTCTTCTCTCTCTCTTTCTTTCTTTCTGTCTTTCTTTACTTTTTCCTTTCTTTCTTTCTTTCTTTGCTTCTTTGCTTCTTTCCTTCTTTCTTTCCTTCTTTCTTTCTTGCGATTTCTTATTTTCCTTCCCCTGAACATGAGCAATCAGTTTGTACCACGCAGCTTCCTTTGCCTTATGGGAGCTATACGACTTGAGTAACCGCTTGCATCTTTCTACTGAATCTATTTAAGTCTGCTGATTTTCTCCCTGGGTTTCTACTTCTCTTTTAGCCTTGCATCCCTCATGACTTTGCAATGATACTATACTGGTAGGAATGATCATCTGCTGCTGGTGTACTTGTGCTTGCTAGTTAACTTTTACAAGATTAAGTGGAATATACCAAGTACACAAGACTAGCTGCAACCTATTGCTACCTGTCACACTCACTACTGCAAAGCCTGCCAGAGAAGGATGCGACATCAGTTAACAGAGAGGTCTGTGCTGCTCCAGCTAGATCATGACTAAATACAAAAGCTAAGACTAAGTCAGCTCAGATATTGCCAGTCAGTTTTGTGACTGGAGTGGGGACATAAGCAAAGTGCCATGCCTCAGCACCATGACTAGTGTCTCATCTCACTCAGTACTGATCTTAAAGCCTGCTCTTATATGGTTGTCTACATACAGAAAATGAATATTTAAATTAACTGATTTTTTAACACTTCAGATTGCATGTATTTTGCTAGCATTCAACACGCTCAGTCTCTCTCACTCTTTTTTTTTTTTTAATCCAGTGCCTTTTACTAGGTCCTGATAATATTTCTCCTACAAAGATGCAGAATTTGCCAAGACAAAGGAGTTTGTTGCTGTGAGTTGGCTATACTCAGCAATGGTCTGCACAGTACACTACTGAACTTTATGTACTATAAGCCTTTTAAAGTGGAAATTTACTGCGGTGTCTCACCTTGAGGAGGGAACCAAAACGAACTTACTAGAACAGTAATTTAAAGACTGAACTTTAGAGGGAGGGGAGAGAAATAAGCCTCCTACCACTCCTTCTCCTAAATAGTCGGGATCATGTGAAAATCAATAGGCTGACCTCTTTCTTCCTTTTTTTTCTTAACACTGTAAAAAGTCCAGCTGTAACTTTGTGCAATTGCTTTTAACCAGAAACTGTTGCAGAGGGAGCAAGCACGTACATGATGTGATGGTGTCAGTGGCCAGAGCCCACTCCAAGGGTGGTGGGCTGCCGCCCGCCCTGCCGGCGCAGCAGCTCTGCACCGCACAACTGCAGTCAGTGCAGGATTTCTGAGACCACCAGCTCCATTCTGCTCTCTCAGAGTATCTGCTTGTATGCTCCTTGCTTACCTGAAACCTGGGCAGACGTAGCCGGAGCTCCCTCACTGGCTCCACGCAGCAACTCTGACCAAGGGAAACGTGATCTGCAAGGTGGAATTTCCTGACTGCTGCACAACCTTGTTTTATACATAGGTTCAAATGTAATGATGAATAAAATTTCCTAAAGCCTTCATTTTCTGATCTCTTCTTTAAAAATTGTATATATAAGAAGAAATCCAAGATAGCCAAGAAATCCAACTCCAAGTTTTGGAGCTCTTCTGTATTAAAGTAAGTACCAGTAGTGTATCCAAAAAACATAACATGGCGCTGCAAGACTTACAAAGTCTTGAGGGTTTGTCAAAGAACAGATCACAGCTGGCCCAACTACAGAGGTAAAGGAAATGTGCTCCTCTGACAAGAGATGTTGAAATGGGGGGTAAGAAGCAGAGGCTTAGGGCTTGGGTAGGAAACTGCAGAGCCCAGCAGCAACCTGGCTGGCTGAGAAGACCTAGAATCGTCTTAAGAGCCAGCTGGGAGAGGGACTGTACTGCATTGGCATGTCCCTGGGTGGAAAAAGAGGTTTTCCTGAGCTTGGATGATCTTGAACAGGGTTATTCATTCATGGCTGAGTGTGTACGACCGATAGATTTGCCAGCAACTGTTTTTAAACCAATTTCTTAATAAATAATTCACTGACATTGAAACTCTTCTCAAGACCGTAGCAATAATGATGCAAGTCATCAGGAGATGTGTGCCAGGTTTGGGATAATATTTCTAGATGAAATTTTAGGAAGTGAGACTCCTGAATATGATTAACCAGCATAAAGCGCATTTCCTGAGGTATATAAGAACAAGATGGTTGAATCCAAAGAGAAATTTGAAGTTGAGCTCCTGTGTCCCAGAAAATACTTTACTCACTGAAATATTTGCCAGTCTGGGAACTCCTCCTTTAAGGAAAAATTGTGCAGAACTGTTTTTTGATTCAGTCTAAAACAGGACATTAAAAAAATATATATTTAAAAGTTTGGGAAGGGTAAGGAGTTTTTTTTCTACTGAGTTCCGCTGTATGTAGATATCACTGGTACAATCCCAGTGCATCCTATGGAGGCTGCAGGTTAAAAGCATCCTTCTACCAGTCTTACTAATTAAACAGAAGCAATTTTTGAGACTTTGTATCTTAGAAAAGGCACAAGGGTTGTTTCCTTATTCAGCTCTTCGACATAGAAGTCATTAAAGTCTAAAGGGCAGCACTGTGGCTCAGTCCAGCGAGTACCTTCTTGATATGCTCCAACCTCTACGCAAGGCTGGCAGAAGTACTTCTTGAATCACTCTGTAGCTTGTATAGTACCCAAGTGCTTTGGTCATTGAAAGGTCAATATAAACCCTTTTGATCAAATAAACACTTGGGCAAGAAAGAAACTGGAAAACTGCTATTTAAGAGGAAAATGACTGGCTTATAAAGGTTTCTATTGGAATGTATGTTATTGTTGCTCTGTGTGTTACTTTTTTAAAAGGAAAGGTAAAATAAAATTTTACACATATTTTTAGCTGCTCCCATGAATAAATGTCCAAGTATAAGACCAAGGTGTTAACAGCCACAAAACAGACGAGCTGTTCACACCTTCAGGAAGCTGATGTGTGTTATGGTACCTTCATAAGAACAATAACAAAGGTGTGGGTTTCGTTTTTTTTTAAATACTTCTAGTCAGAAACTGAAATGAGTGAACCTTTAAAAGAAAACCACTGAGCTGAATAGCAAACTAACTTTCCTCCCTGGGCAACAGAAAAAATGGCTACTTTAATAAGAAGCAAACATAAACCACTTCTTATGTTCATTCATGTCTGCATATTGTTTCTGAATGCCAAAAATTACTTAAGAACTGCTTCCTGAAGTAAAAAAAAAACAGCATGAGAAGCATCATTCTAATTTCTGCTAAATGCAGCAGCTGCTGGCATGCTATTGGCACTCACTTAAATTTATGTTCAATTCTGTTGATAGCACTGCGGAAAAGGATGTATTTTCAAATAGTAAGGGAGGAAATGTTAGTGCTACTGTTGTTTATGAGTCGCACAGACAGTGGTTAGTGGAAGTAGTGTGTGTGCTGTCTTGGCTTGTTATTGCCACTGGGAGGCTGTCGTATAGTTGTGTGTTGAGAGAAGGATTACCCCAAACCATAATGGATCCCTGGTGGAAAGTTGGACATTGTGTAAAGAATGAGAATCTGGCTCCAAATATGTAACAGAGAGAGCTTACATCATAAACAGCATATAACCAGTGCAAACGTTGGAAGTGCAAGAATCTTAAAAAAAAAAAAAAGATGATTCAGTTTGTATAAAGCTGAGCTCAATAATAACAGTAATAAAATGGTGTTCTTATTAGAGCATCTTATACATTGGTTATACAAATTATTTACCTGTTTGTTCTCTGATTCTTTCTTCTGGAGACTTGGTTTGCTCAGGTTAACTCTTTAGCACAGGGGTTATGGGGTTTACTGCTCCAGAATCTAGATGCCCTGAAGGTGAAGGAAGGGGCACACCGAAACTTCCCCATCAGAGCTGGGACAATTGTTAATATTGTTTACTTCCTATTGAAACTGCTTCTGCCTTCAAAACAGGGACTCCTCAAATTCATGCCTTTGGATAAGGCAGAAGAAAGAGAGGGAGAAATAAAAGTGCTGTTTTGCAAAGGAGCTCTGGAGCTGGGAGCGTCGCTGTGCCGTTGGGTTCCCCGGGGAGCCGCTGCGGAGCAGAGCAATGCCGTGTAGCGACTGGCCTTCACCGCTGCGCAAGGACTGCTCACTCCCAAACCATTAGGAACTGCTTTTTCCCTCAACTTATTTCCTTAGGAAATTAAATTGTAATTGCGACTTACAGATGGATGGCATCACTTGTATTTGCCTGCTACCTCTTGGTTCAGCTATAAGGCTGTGGCTGGGCAGCAGGCAGGAAAGCTGTGGCCTTCTTGCTGTGGCTTGGATGCTTATTCTGGGCCAGGTGAGACCTCTGCAACAGGGACTGGGTAACGAAATGCATCTGAACCCACTCAGCAGGAAGAAGCCTGCAGCGATGGGGAATGTCCCTGTCCTTGCACCTGCCTGCAGCACAATGGGAGATTCCTGGGAAGAGCAGGGAGCAATGTCTGCACTGGAGAGGTGACAAATCCCATTTCTATGGACCAGGAAGGGACTGGGTAGTTCATTGCAACTTTGGAAACTACTGGAAATTGTTGCATGAAGTAATGACTAGAGAGAAGGAACTCTCCTCCAGGTAGCCAGAGAGGACACTTATTTTTGAGTCTTGTAATTTCTTTTGCTTCATGCAGATGAATTTCCCACGTTTCAAAGGTTGTTTGTGGTCTCGTAAAACATATCTATAGTAACTGGATGTCCTTTTGGGCACTTTCTTGAGGGCAAACCTTCTGGCAAGTCCAGCTGGAGCACCCACCACAGCACCACTAACACAGAGGTTGCTTCCAGCAGGTCAGCTTGCTAGAGAAAGGCATCACCTGTTAGCCAGATGCATGACCTGTAATGGAGGAATATGCTTTTTTTTTTTTAGTATCAACAAGCTTTCTCTGAAGTCTCTTTAAATATAGGTGTAGACCATGTCTGAGTAGATTAACACACAACCGCAAGGTGAGATGATTGTGAGAATCTGCTGTTCATCTGGAGAAAGCTCATGGGGAAAAGATCCGAGGGAAGGGAGCTGTTAGATGTGAGCTGATATTTCTCTTACTTAATAAAACTGTGCCTAGAAAAAGTGGCAAGTAACTACTAGAAACAGGAAGATCTGGTGAGGAAGGAAATCACCTGGCCCTTGGGAGAGAGAGCACTTGGTTTATGCATTGCTTTATTTTGGACTTTGTTGATTCAACTGCTATGTAGTGTTTGGGTGAAAGACCTTGAAAGGATTCGAGCAGTGATGTTTAACCTTTCCAGGAAGACTTAGAGAAGCCAGCAATCTGCAGTAGCGGGAACTGTGTTACCCTTCAGAAACTGAATTTATGCCCAGAAAGAACTGAATACTGCGACCTGGTGGGATCATTAGAAAATAAGGTCATAGCTGAATAAAGTTCTCAAAAGTTTCCAGTACTTACTTGCTTGAACCTCTGTCTTGCCTGAGGCTAACTCCATCAGCATTTTCTTGGGACGGTGAAGCTATAAGCAGCATACTGTAAGACAGTTCTGCTGTGATTAGATGTAAGGAAATACAGGGCTGTCGGTTGTCAAGGCACTGCTGGTATTTTAATTTGAAGCGTCACTCAGTCTCCTTGAGTTTCTTTGCGTTGATATTGAATAAAATAGGAGAGGAATGAGTTTTGAGAACAGAAAGGAATTGCTTAGTGGGCTTGAAGAGGGGAGATCTTGGAAGGAGGCACTGGATTTAGAGGACCCAGCCTGGCCTCGCTACCCGGAGCAGATTTTTCCATGTGCAATATCCCTCCACCCTGACCTCCCTAGAACTCTCCTTGTTGCACCAAAGCAATTGTCTGTGCAAGGAATGGCACAGTTTGATTCCCAATGAATCACATGAAAACTGATTTAATGAAGTGTCCCTTGATCTTATGTGTATTACTGAGGTAGGGTTTTTTCCACTTGCCTGGGGCTTTCTGAAAAGCTTCAATTGCTTTTTCACCTGAGTTCTTTTCTAGCCTATTCCCCTAGTATTGGTTCCTAATGAACCTGTGACATTTATTCCCATAACGTTCCACTCTCCCATCCCTAAATTCCTCTCTTTCCTGAAGTGAAATTTTATCATTTTCTTTACTAGGTAAAAGAGAAAAAAAATACAGAAAGACTTAACGCTTCCCAGAGCTAGCAGGTTCTTTTAATTCTTTCTATTATGACAATATGACAGATTCTTGCACTTCCCTGGCTCCCAGTGGAAATACCAGGCTCTGAGGAGACAAAGAGGAGTATAAAGACAGAAGGCATTTACTCTTAGCAATGATTTTTCTAATGAGAGTTTTTAGTGGTGACATTAACAAACTGTTCTCTTGAAGAATTTCCTGGAGGCTTGAGTGTCACTACATGCAGCATCAGGTAGATGACAAGCTCTCACCGCCACCCCACTCACTGCAGGAACGGCATCCTCAGCAGGAGCGGGTCTGCACTCATTTTTGGCAGAGCGATGGTGAATGCCGAGTGAAGCGAGCAGCACAGCAGCTTTCTTCTAGGTGTTTGTTTCTAAGAGTTTACATCTTTTATTTGTTATTTTTGGTGCAGGGGACATTGGAAAAGCAAGCAAAAAAAGAACAGCCTCATATTGAGGGATTGAAACAGTTTTTTAAAGCTTAATTAAACTTCTAAATCTGCACTCTAGACAGTTAAACATTGCAATAGGTAAGATGAAGCGCAGAGAAGTCAAGGGACTAATCCAAGGTCAGTGGCAGAGTCACGAGTAGCCCCTAGGGGGTTCACTCCGCTCCTCCGCTGGTGGTAAATCATTGACAGTAATTCCAGTCTGGCCAGCAGATTTCCCCCAGTCTGAGACCAGTGAGAGCAGGGAACTTGCTTTGAATCCAAGCCATCTTTGTCTGGCCAGCAGACAGCCTTTAGCTCCTGATGATAATTGCTTTATGTATTTAATTATTTTATCATAGCCCTTTGTTATCACAACAACTTGGATAGTGCCAATTCGATTGAGGAAAGACAAAGACAAGCAAGAAAAGTTAATGCAGAAAAAGAATACCCAGATGTGGAAGTGGGCCAACTGGGTGTCTATCTACCTGTCTGAAACCTCTTTCTAGGAGCCACATCAGGAAAACAAATGTTTAAATAAAAAGATACCAGATTCAGATACTTGGAAAAAACTTTTTGTAGAAACCAAGCGCCCAATGAGTTTGTCAGAAATCCTTTCACAAGTCTGTTAGTCCGTTAGCAAAATCAACAAAACAGTCTACATCCTTACGCAGATGCATAGATCTGGTGCAGATCCACCACAGGAGGAACCCCTCAAGCAGTGTCCCGGCTTGCCCAGGGAACTGGGGCACAGGCACCCACTGGAGTCCCGCAGGAAATGGTATCGTGGTTACTCCTTGGCACTTGGATTTTGGGACCTGCCTGTCATTTGAATTGTAGTATGGTTTTTTTGAAAGAGCTTCCAAGTTCTATTTTGCTTTCTACCCCAATTGTATAATCTTGGAAGTATCAGACCGTCATAGTCTGAGAAATCCGTTTTCCATCTAGCTTTACTCGTGATGCTTATCATGAACCATAGATTAACGAGTGATTAAAATTGCACTACAGCAAGTATGTAAGTGTAAATCTGAATGATGCATGATTACTCTGAGCCAGCAGACATGTACAAATAATTGGCCTTTAAAGTTCATTAGTCAGTTTTATTACAAATAGTGCATTTGCATGATGTTTGTAAATTTATGCACCAGCGGGCATAAGTGATGACAGCATTCCACTGACTAGGCAAAGCAATTACAAAAAGCACATCCGCTATTTGAAATGCCAATGCAAAACACTTGTTTTAATAATTGGTCATACTGTTTTAGTCCTGGGAGCAAAGCTGCTAAACTCTTTAGTTACAGCAAGTGACATAGGCAGGCAAAGTGTCCCAACAGGCTAAACAATTGCTTCCAAATTGTTTTCACCATTGATTCACCCCCACTTTCAGTATGTCTGAATTAGAAGTAGAAAGCTTTTGAATTAGATGCTGTTAGGTTTACCTTTTCCTTTGGATGCTGAAGAGCCTCTCTGTGACTGTCACAGAGGATTTAGCAATGTAGTGCTATTCTCTATATGTGAATCCAATAAGAACTGAAAGATAATTGGGGAGATTGTAGGGGTTATACTGTTATTAATACTGATTTGTTCCTCTCTGGGCTTGATGAGAAGATTAGTAGTGGAGATAAAGAGGAAAACGCTCAGTTTGAAGAAGAACATGGATTAATCCTTTAGGTAGTGAGAGAAGCTAAACCCCATCTCCTGGCTATTTTCCTCACTATTAATAGTATTTTTAATCTATGCACATCTACTTTTGCACTTCTAGAAAGTGACCAGATATGTCTTGGTCAATTAAAAATTAAATAAGAGATAAGATCCATGCGTGATTACACTGAAGTGTTGCATGCCCGTGCTGCCTCCAGATAAGGACTGCTGCAGCATGTTTTCCATTTCCAGGTTGTCCATGATTCCCAGCTAAGAAGCTATATACATTGGGATACCAGAACTGATACAGTACTATCGACCTGAATCTGTTTCCTCATTGCTTGTTCATCTCAGGTCCAATGTGAGACAATTAACATACCATATGTTGCGCTCTTCATTAGCCAATACATTTGACAGTGCTCCTAAATGCTGTGCATGACATAGTTTTTTATGTGCTCGCACACACCTGCATTAATAAAATCTGAGGAGGCAGGTGTGTGTATGCGCATATATATAGATGTATGCAGGCATGCATGGCAGTTCAGTTATAGCAATGGTAAACATCCACAGCAGGAACAAACCGATGACGAGTGAACCATAAAAGGTTCATTTGAGAGAAACTTATAAAGACTTGAAGGGTTCTTTGAAAGTAGATTATATGCTCCTAAGATTTCCATTATTTCACTACAATGGAAAAAAATTCCTGCATTAGGTTAAAGATCTAGTAGAGAATATCTCACCTTATCAAACTAAATACAGCCTGTTCCAGTTAAATTGCTTCATTGCTTATATTTATTAAAATTTGAACTTTAGTACAGAAAACTTCCAACGACTGGAAACATAGGAGCTTCAAATGCAAATTCCTTAACTTGTGATAATAGTAAAAACCTGGGAGCCACTAGCCTGTGCTAGATTTTGTTCCCTTCTTGCCATCCCACCCACTGGCTTAATTGTCACATAGACTGTAACATGTAACAGTGGTGCAAGGCTGTAACAGGTAATGGTGCAAGGCATAAATGCCACCTCACCACACTGTAAAGCACTCATCAAACCAAGTGGGTAAGGTGATTTTGACTACATGGCACCCAAAAAGCTTCCTCTGTCATTTGAAGTGATCATCTTTAACAGAGTTTCTTGTCCATTGGTGCCTTGACTAATGAAGGCATCTGCTGCAGTTGCTCTCCCAGTATCACAGGCACTTCTCTGTCCATGTCGCCTTCTGAGTGGCGTTCAATGTTTCCATGTGCCCTGTAAAGAACTAGTAGCAGTTTTCCCTTTCTGAGCAATGTGTTAGGAGTATCTGATGTCAGAGTTGCTTTTAGCTTGTCAAAATGACCCAAACTGAGCTTACTCGAGGTTAAGGATTGGATATTTTTTAAAACTAAACAGAAACTCCCTTCAGGATAACTCGCCTTCCAGTACAAGGGTGAACTTTTCAGTGTAAGTCTCCTGATTTTCTCAAGTTAAATCTGATCTTCTCAAGTCTTAAAGACTACTGCTTAGTCACATGTGCTCGAAGTGACAAAAGGAGGCTTGGTACCCTGAATATACAAGTGATTGAAACGTCCTGGGCTAAGTGATGGAGTACTGACAGATCACAGTGTGGATGCCTACACTGTGTTGCCTGCAGCGCGTTTTGGATAAGAAATTGATAAATTGATGCTTAAACCTGATAGCTGTTCAATTCCAATAGCAAACTGGGGTGTAGAAAATGAATGCCGTGTTTTTTACAAAAGGAAACGCTTTACTTGGGCATGAGCCATGACTGTTGTGGCTAGGATAACATTACATATTACTGTACATTTTGTGTTTTCACCACAAGGGAACAGATGAGTATCTGAACAGATACAAACACAGCTGAAAAATGCAGGCTCTCATTTCAGATGCTTTGAGTGTATTCACTGGGTAATCATCATGAGCAAGGAAAATCTTCTGCCTTTTTTACCTTACAAGGCTTTTCAGAAGCATGGACTTGTTTTAATTGCATGGAAGTTCTTATCGTAGGAAAAAATTGGTATAGATACAGTGAATCATTTCAAGCTGATGTTGAAGTTATCATCTTTTAAGTTATTAACAAAATTCCCCTTGCAAAGTTGCCATTGCTGTTTGTGTTTTTGTCTTGCTTTTACGGTAGGCTGCTCTTCTCAGTTAATTCTCTCTAATGTAGTAGGTGCTGTCTAATCTTATCTTCTCAATAGATGGAAAAGCTCTTTTCTTCTCTCCAGGTGAAGGATTTTGTCTTGTGAAAACACAATGAGCATCATAGACCCATTTGTCGCATAGATAAATTTTTATCAGGGTAGAATTTAATTTCTGCAGTGTAGATGATTGTTCAGGCGTTCTTTGCTTTTCTTTTCTTTTCTTTCTTTCTTTCTTTCTTCTTTTTTTTTAAGGAGAACGTTCTCTAAAAAGTATCTTCAAGGAAGACAGCAGCTATAGGAAGAAAAAAAGGAGATTAAAGGAACACGCTTTGACTATCCAAAGGTTAGACTGCATTTAGAACAGTTTGTGAAAGCTGCATTTCATCATGGAAACCTTCTTTTATACACACTGATCTCTTCAAGAAGGGTTTTATGAAACGAGTCATCCACTGTGGCTGTACACAGCTTTCCAAATTTTGGTAGGATGTCTGGAAGGCAAAGCCAATATTTGTTAATAGAAATATGAACAATGAAGTAGCCCATTAAATCCTATTTTGTGTGAAATATTTTGTCCACTAGTTCCTGATAGATTTGGATACCACATTTGCTGTTCAGGAGAAAAGCTTTTCTCTTCATGCAGTCTGCAGCACAGTTTATTTCCTGCCATGTAATAACAACACCCTAAAACACCTTGTTAATCTGAACAGATACTTATCGTTCTCAGAGAACCAGCTCTTTTCCAGATAACTCTCTTAAAACAGCCAATGCTAGCAAAGAAAAGAGCTTCATTTACTGCTATCATCCCAGTTTAAAAGAGCTCTTAATGTCTTCACAGTTGCCCTATGAAGACTCTCAGTAATTTTCAAAGTCTTAAGCTGCTTTACCTTTACCTGTCAAAATGAAAACAAACACACAAATCCTTTTTCAGCGACTTTACCAGCTCGTTCTTTTTCAAATAAAACCCTGGTATGTGCTACGTTTGCAATTGCCTTCATCATAACTGTTGGACAGACGGTCACTGTGTGCCACTTGCCCTCCAGCCTTTTCAGAGCATTGGTCTGTGAGTCAGTTCGCTGTGCCCTGGCCAAGGCGGTTCGGGCAACTGGTGGGACTGCCAGACCTAAAATAAAACACCCGCCCTGCAACTTGGTTTTTGGAGAGAAAACCAAAGCAAAGGCAATTCGGTTTTCCTTTCCTTAAAGACTCTAATTTGGGGTGGGAGGCTGGGGAGAGGAGGCAGGGATGGAAGGAGGAAGAGGGGATCTCCATGTCCAAACCTGGTGCCTGGGCCTTCCCCACCTCCTGCAGCAGGGAGAGCTCTCTCTTCTCAGCAGATCCACCCTTGATCTTGCTACAGCCAAAGTCCTACAATGTTTGATGCTCACATCGTATTACTTACTTCTAATGTTATGTAGACTCTTTTTTTTTAATTGTAAATGAACTTTATTTATAGTGATTGCACACACACAAAAACCTCAATATTGTTTCAGATTTTTTTTTTTAACTGCCCACGCTGTTGTTCAGAAAACCCTGTAGGAATAGAATGGGAACCACTGGGCCTGGCTCCAGACTTCGGCAGCCTGGTTATTAAGGTGTGAAGGAAAGGGTTTTTACAAACTTCAATAAACAGTTACTTTAGTTAATAGCCTTGATTATTCGCCCCATTGTGACTTACACTGATTTCAGGGAGGGTTGTATTATATCCAGACTGAAGGCAGGAGGTTATGTTTCTGCTGAACTCAACAAAAGGTGGATTATGCGCTTGTAGTACAGTCGCTTTGAATAGAATCTGGACCCATATGATGAAACTGTTCTGGTCTCTAATTAAAGACTAGTATCTCTGCACTGCACACTGAGTTATTTTGGGGCAGTGAGAATGCCACAGCAGGGAGTGTACTTGGAGAGTTGGTACTGAAGGCCTTGTTACACCCTGCATTAAAGATATGTGAGTAACTGTGAAAGCTACAACTTCACCTGAAACTGTTCCTTTTTTTTTTCTTAAGGACAAAAAAAAAACCCCAAACTTTTTCAGTAATTAAATCTTATGTTGGCTTGAACAGAACAGAGGAGTTTTTGAAGCCTATTTAACTCCTCTTTGAAATAAAGCAAAAACAGTGTATGAACAGGATAAAAATCTCAAGGAGATTTAGGTGCTGCTAACAGAAAAGAAGAGCAGCTAATTGTGCTGATGCTTTTGTCTAGATCAGCAGGACTCATTGGTCCACATTTTCTGTTCTTCCAGAAAATTGTTACCCTTCCTGCTTTCTCTATCCCTGCAATCACATGCACAGTCTTTCATGTGGGTCATTTGTAAATAGAGCCAATGTCATGGCTTCTGTCTATTCATAGAGCCGGTCAAGATCTTCTAGTCTGACTTCCTGACTGTAATGGGCTACTTCAAGCCATTAGGACTCTACAGGGCTCAATAAAGCAAGACTTTCATAAGTACACCCTCCAGAATACATTTAGTTTGGATCTAAAGCCATCATGTGAAAATTCGTCTTGTCTAGCTCTAGTCACCAAAAGGAAGTCCAGTCAAATCTGCAGTCAAATGCAGAAGCTGCAGAGAGTACTTCAACTCATGTACCTCTCAGCTTGACAAAGTTTTCTAGGCTACCCCTATGTGATCTCTGTATCAGATGGCTAATGTTACTCGAGCTAAATACCAAGGGATCAAATTGTTTGTTTCAACAGTGACGATCATTAAAGAAGACTGCATTTAATTTTAAATTTGAATTCATCAGGATTAAACTGGTTATTTCTGGCTATAATCAAGCCTTTAGCCAAACAGATTCAAGAATATTTCAGTACTTAGCTTTATGAGGAGCAAAATATCACTTTTACAATGTGTTCAGCCTTCTTTCAGTCTTCATTTTGAGAAACTAAGTGGACATCTTTAAATATCAGCATAAGACAAGTTGCTCAGTACTTGAAATACTCTGGCTGTGCAGATTAGGATGATGTGGAGTAATATGCCATTTTGAAGACAGTCTCCTGATCGACCCTGCTTGCTTTGTAGGTTCACAGAGTAGTGGTGGTGTGCACAAACCAGATTGCTTATGGAGAAATTAATGTGGAAGATCTGCTCCAGTTGCATATGAAATATGTTCTACCTCCTTATGGGGACATCAGGTTCAAACTGGTCCTTCAGACAGCTTCAAATCACATGAATGTTAAGGATACTTTAGGAAATCTTCTTAAATCTAGTCCTAAGCAAAACCCAGGAAGGTTATCACAGAGGTAGGGGCATCAGCAAGAACTACCTTGATATACTGACCCACTACTGTTGTGCTGAATTGCTCGTCATTGTAGCCATTGCCTTTGTGGCTCTCTTGTATATTTTTGTCAGCTTTCAGCATGCTTTTTAGTCCTAGAAAACAAAGCCAGGGACATAGGGAAGTGATAAAACATAGGGAAGTGATATATAGGCTTATTTCATACTCAAAACCATGATCGGTTACACCTGTACAAATGTGCCAGTGGTTGTTTGATCATTGTTTTGGTTTGCCTTTTTTGGGGGGTTTTCTTTCAGTTTGAACAGTGAAGAAGTTTCCACAATTTATCTCATACAGATAAGAAACAAGGACACTGGAATTGTGTTGTGTATTCCTAGTTCTTTCTCCTTCTTTCATACATTACACAGTCCTATTAATTATTCTTGTCACTGTATTGTACTAAGAGCTTGTGTTAAATTTTTATCCACTGCCTCACTGGGCTTCACTTTGTTTATCCTAATCTGCAGTTAGAACCTGCATAAAGGGCATTTTCTTAGAATGGACTGAAGTTACCCCACTGTGCAGGTTCCTACAGTTTTCCTCTGTCCTTTTTCCTGTTCTACGCCTGATCTTGTGCCATCAATACACTTTTCCTGAAGCAACCGTTTTTACCAACCACCAGATGTCTGATAAACAGGTTAAATATTATGTGACAGAGGACCAGCCCATGCAGTTTACCTTAAAGACACACAGTCAAGGAGTGTCTACTCATTAGTCTTTAAGTTTCTTGTTTTAGAAAATTGCTTTTCTTATGAAAGAAGTAGTAGAAGATCACTTATTTGTATGTTTTTTTGCTGTATACCAAAGTTTACATATTATCCTTAGGAGGCTACCAGAAGTCTGCTTTTGCTCACAAACATCACACAATGAGAAAGCTATCGTTTCTGGACACCCTGAGTTGCCTGCTTACATATGGACTAAAACCTATGTAAAGGATAAATTGCATTTAAAATTAAAATGCACAGATAACATTTTCCTTCTTCTTGTTAACAGGACTAAAACATAAATGATTATGTGAAATACAAATTGTATCTTTCTTGACCATATATTCTCTTATATGGTTCTGTTTTCACTTGACTTGAAAATATTACTTGTGTACACAAAAGGTGCTATGGTCCCATTTCAGCAAGCTGCTTGTACTAGGCGTGTGGTAGTTATCAAAGAAATTGATGGTATTTAACTGAACAAGGCTGCATGCTGATGCATACTTAAATGTGTTGCTGAATTAGGGCCTCAGGAGACAAGGTCATGCTTAAAGGATTTTCCATTGTAACCTAAATAGTTGATAAACACAATGGTGAGGGAGGAATGTGACTCAGTGAACAGCCATTTGGGCAGATAACTTGAATGCTTAGAAAGAGGGAGCATGGAACTAATAAGCTAATTTGCTTAAAGCTCTTCTTATGTCTCTTCTGTTTGTGATTCATGTACGGAGATCTGAGCTTTGAAAAGATACATCAGAGGAGATGGTAGACTTGGTGTATACCAGGATGAACTCCCTGGACATGAGTAAAGTCCCCATCTCTGAATTCCTCTAGGTTGTAGGTCTGTGTGTGAAGAGCATGGCTAAGCAGCAGCCTGACACCTATTGTAACAAGATTTGTGGAAAGAATAGAGATGTCTTACAGAGAGAAGGGAGGAAAAGGAGGGCCAAGATCAAAAAATAAAAAATATTGAACCACAGGAACCAAATGTTGAATGACATAAACCAGAAGGCAACACTGAGCAGCACACCCTTCAGAGCACTCCCCCGAAGGCATCCCAGGAGCCAGTGGATGCTACCCAGCAGGGCTCAACCCAGGCAGCACAGGGCAAGGCAGCAGAAATGAGCCATGCAGTGGCTGGGATTCCTCCTGCAAAGCTTCCTTCTCCTGGAACTGCCCCAACCAGCTTGGCTGCAGCCAGGGGCAGGTCAACCAGGAGCCTCCAACACCTGGGACCAGGTCCTGCACTAGAGCACGCTTTGGTCTGAGCCAGCGTAAGTGTCCCTCTTTTTGCACCCTGTGCAGCCCTGCAAGAGCATCATCTGAGCTGCCAAGGGCATAGGGTGCAGTGCACAGCTGCTGCTTTCAAAGACCCTCCACGAAATAAGCTATGTTCTCCCTGGTGTTATTAAGGAGATCACAACATAGAACTTTGCAGGACCCAGAGGGTTATTTTCACTACCTCAATATATACCTCAAGTAGAAGATTAAATTCTTTGCTTTGGGCTGCAGAAGCATGAGTCTGTACCTCATTCATGTACTAAAAAGCTAACCCAGACACAGATGGGGGTACCTGCACACAAGGCGACAAAGTGAAGGCAGTTGGACATGAGCTCTATATAATACCCTTTTGTGTGCTGTTGGGCACAGACATTGTGTGCTCAAGAAATAGGGGTGCCCAAATCTAAATTTGAAGGCATCTAAAGCTTGTGGGGAAGTAGTAAACTGACACTATAGTTAGTAGCAAAAGTAGTGATGTCTTTATAATATTGAAAAAATTTGAAATATAATAATATAAAAAAATTCTAGCCTTTTTTTTTTTTCTCTACCCTGTTACATCTAACCTGCACCAAAGTTTGGATATCCAAAAGGAAAGCTAAAAATGGCAGAATTTTTGCAAGCATAGCAGAACAGCATAGCTTTTAGGGATGACCAGTTCCAGCAATGCTTCCTTGAAGGCACAGAACTAGCAGCTGGTTTTTTGTTTGGGTTTTTTTGTTTTGTTTTGTCTTGTTTTCTTTAACCATGCTAGTAAAATAATTATTCAGATGAACTTTTATATATATATAATTTTTTACATACATAAACCACATAAGCCTTTACTGGAAAAAATTGCAAATGAGATTCTAGATGTTAAGTAGGAGAGGCAAAGCTGAAATACAGCTTGCCTTTATTAGCTTTTGTTGGAAGTAGCTGGGACCTCCCAGAGTGAAACAGTTAGTTAAACATTAGCCATTCAGGTACTAAGGACAGTTTAAAAATATCCTGACTGTAATAATGGATGAAGCAAGAGCACATTTCATCTATACTAGTTGACATGTTGCATAACATATGTTAAAGCTGAGTATAAAGCCAGTACTTCATTTTCACAGGTAACTGGAATCACCACTTTTTAATTAAAGGCTTATCTGTTAAACTACTTACTCTGAATACTTTTCTGAGTTTCAGGTATTTTGGTTCTCACACGGTAAATGCATTATACATAACTTTCCTCTTTTTCTCTACCAATTCTATTCGAAAACATCATTTTAAGTTCTTTTAAAAAAAAAATAGACTTTTCCCCTTAAAGAGCTACAGATTCTTCTCCTGTCTTGTTCTGTCAAGTGTGCTGAAGACTGTGGAAGTTTATAATGCTTTATCTATAAAAGTTAGTTCAATCTATGAAGACAATTAAATACATTCATGGTCATAATCTCCTCCTCTCTCTCTTCAAGTACAGCAGATTCCAGTGTATGAGTAAGTTAAAAAAAGAAGGGAAAATAAAAGAGAGAGCAAAATTTTACTGGTATCTTTCTTGTCTCCTTGTAGAACATTCTTCAACCTTATTCTTTCTTTGAGTGAGAAATAACTTTCCACCCAGACACAAAGAAGAAGAATAGTAATCTCTGAAAACTTACCATAAGTTTGTAGGCAGGGAACTGAAATTTAGTCTTACATGAATTATCTTCATAAAAAGATCAACAAGTGGCAAATGGCTAGGTTGGGGGCATATTGGTTTGAGGAGGAGAAAAGTTATGTCCTTGAAAACTTACACTACCTTGTAAGAACTCCACCCATTTTTAGCTTCTTTGTTGTTTTCTTTCCAGGGAAAATGTCTATGAAGAGAGCGTATACATCATACTATACCGTGAGGATTTGAATGAGCTACTCCTAATAAACATTTCTACGGGACTTCATGTGCTGTTTAACCTGAGTTGCAGTGTTTCTCAACAGAAGCAGCTTGATTTTAGAGGTGGAAATAGTGACTCCATAATGTAAGACCCTTGGGAAAGGACCCATTCTATCTGGATCAAATGTGTGCAATTTTGGGTTCTGCATGAATAACACTAGACTTCTCTTGCTATCTGAATTACTAAAAAAAAAAAGAAAAAAAGATAGGAGGTTTCAGAGAACTGACAGTAAAAATAAGGAGTAAATTACTTTGTGTGTGCTTAACCCAATTTTATACTTGAAGTCTACTTCTTTCTTTGTAACACTACAAAGAGTCTATTGAAATCATTGTAGAACTCTCCATTTCAGGGTTATTTTCAAGTGGGTTGGGTTTGGGTTTTTTTCAGAGCAAATGCTTCCAAGCATGCTGCTTCTCTCTCTAGTGAGAGAGACACTAGTTCCACACAAATAACTTACTGTCTTTCTGCTTTACTTTTGATCTGAAGAAAGAGTTGTTTTACACCGAAAAATGCTGACTTCCTTTCTTGGTAATCACGGTGGAGCAGGTGTTCCTTCTTCCCACGGATTGCAGGTGTGCTGGGTAGCTTTCTAAAACCATTTTGATGTGTCCCTGACTGATCTTCAGACAGCCAAAGTGAGTAATTTGCAGTAGAACTCTGTTTTAACTAGTCTGGACTATACTGCTCCTTGGTTAAGGTTGTGTGGATAAAATCATCAATACTGTTACCAGGCTTAATTTTTTTTTTTTTAATATTGCCAAAGGTCCTTATTTAGAGAGAATTAAAGTAGTTTAAAGGCATTAGTCAGATTTAGTACTTTCTATTGAAGGTCCAGCAAGTGTGAAGGTGGAGCTGAGCAGAAAATAGACATTTGACTTGGATTATTAAGAAACGTCATGAGGACGGACATTTTATTTCTCGTTTTGCAACTTCTTTACTGCTCCACATATCTATGAGAGGTATACATTTACCATCACTGATTACTGTTCCACAGGGTACACTATGAAACATACATCTCAACACACGAGGAAAATTTAAAGGTCTTACAAAAGAACAAGTTAACATCACTTACCTTGTGTAGACCTTCCCTGGGTAGTAAAACTTTATGAGAACAGATGTACATCCACCAATAAAGAGGTGGTGTTTACCTGGCAACATAGATGAAAGAAAGAATATGTGACAGTATAAGATGCAATAGGAAACATAGCCTTATTTTGGGGGATTGCCACAAATCGTTATAAAATCTGAAACCATGAAGGAGATTAAGCAAATCATAAATAAATACTGATGGATCTTTAAAATTAAATTCCTACATATTTTGGGGGTGGCATGTATTGTTGAAAGATATTTTAAGAATGTTTGTGCAAAATAATTAAAACTTTATCTGGAATTATTTAATACAATAGAATCATTTTCTTGTAGATAAAGTATTTATAATTTAAAATACCACATACAAGGATTAAAGGTTTTAGAAGGAATAGTAAAGTGCAGTTCATACTTCAGCAAATGTGACCAAATAATAAAAAACTCATCAGGACACAAATGTATAAGCAAGTCTAATACTGCTGGTTTTTGACTTCAGAGCATTGCTCTTGAGAAATTTGTAGTTGCATAACAGATTGTGTTACATGATCTGGTCAGCTGGCTCCTCCATTCCTCTTCTCTCCTCTCCCTAGCAATCCAAACTGCAGAAGATCTCATCTCGTCTTCTCAATTTTAACCTGCTTCTCACTTCCCCCAAAATTCTAACACCTTTGAGGCTAGCTGCAGTTGAGGCCTCCTGGAGATCCACGAACTAGGGTGTTTGTAGCTTATTTTGCTTCCTGACCTAGTTGGGTAGGTGTTCTCTGATCATACATACCAAGCTAGTCTCTACAAACGCACAAGGAAGAGGAAGTGGTGTTAGCTCCTCTTCAGCTACAAGGTGAGAAAAAAGTAGGGCAGTCATCTGAGATGCTGGACATACAGAATAGGATGCAGTGGCTTTCTACAGGTGATCTTGCTATCTCAGATTGTATTATATGCAGTGAAGTCTGAAGAGCTCTTCAGCTGACCAGGATAGGTGTCTGCTTCATTTCTCTCTAGACATTATTGATTATATAGGAAGCTTAGAAACCTGTTCATGTGTAGGCATCTGGGCCACCAGAATTTGGAACTGAATTACCCTTTCAGCACTTATATGTTTTATAGGGTCCAGAGCAGAGCTGAGTGTCAGCCTTTGTCCTACTATGGCTGTCCTAACAAGGTAATTTTTGAGTCCTCTCTGTTACTACCCAGTCTCTTTTGCTGCAGTGAATATTTAGCTATTCAACCTGAGGTGAAAAAAATTCAAAAGGACCTACTGAGGAAGTGTTCCCCTCACCCAGCTTCCCTATTCTTCTTGAACAAAAATGCAGTCTTCCATGAGAGCCTGGGGGTTAGGTAATTACCTCTAAGGCAGAAAGAACCTTAACCTAGACCCCTCGCATAATAGAGATAAAAAAGGGGATCATCTTTCCTTTGGGAAATGCTCTACATGGAATCTCATCTAGTTGGCATTATCTAAACTTTCTTGTTGGGCTGGACCTGGCAGGAACAATATGTAGAGAATAGGTGATATACTGACTGCTAAGGATTTGAGCAATCCCAGCCACAGAAATAGATTTTAAGGTGTTGTGGATGCAACAGCACAAATACACTTCCTATCCTTTATTTTTTCAACTGCAAAAGCCATCATTTGGGCAGATTGGCAGGGAGTTGGGATGAGGGAAGAAGGGTTAGTTTTTTGTTGGTTTTGTGGGATTTTTTTAGTTTAAATTTTGTAGGTAGTATAGTGGAAGTCCTGTGATTTCTTTTTTTTTTTTTTTTTTTTTTTGGCAGGAGGTGTCTGTATTCTCTATTAGTCAAAGAAAGTTTAATGTTGTCAACAACTGCCAAATCACATAGAGATATACAACTATTATAATGGAAGAATCTATTATCAATTTAGATAATGCTTTTGACAGTGCACTGAGCAGAAGCAGAGTTGATATACACAAGAAACATGCAGAATTTCCTTTTATTATGAAGTTAAATCCATCTTTCCAGTGCTGAGCTTCTTCACAGCACACTGGCTTAAGATCAACGGTAATGCCACTCATTCTGTTGTGTGTCAGCTACATGTTGGAATACATTGTTTTGGTGAGACCATCAGGTTTTGTTAATAGCAATTTGCCATCACAGGTTTTCTTAAATTAAGCCAACGTACCTATAAAACTAATGGCTGGCTGGTTATATTCAACTTATCAAGGAGTCTTCAGTAGGAAAATAAAGACTTTTTTTTTTTAATAGATCTTTTCTATACCAATGCTATCTGCAGGCAGAGCTACTTAGCTGTCAAGGCATGTGCATGGATTCTGCCATTGACATCTTTACCTCCATTGCCCTCCCCATTGAGATAGTGTGTAATGTGGGATGTCATAAGTTTCCTCCAGAGTTCGTGAGAAACATGCATAAGTAACAGACAAGTATAGAGAACCCAGCCTGTGACTCTTGAACTGCTAGTCCTGTCACAGCTGAAGTACCAGAGTCATTTTTATCTTTCTGTACTCCATAGGGTTATTTCGGGTTTCCACTGGTGTAGAGAGAATCTGGGTCACAGCTCAACCATCTGTCTGTAGATGACTTTTCCTCAGAAATGGTTTCTGTCTCATTTCAGTCTGTACCTATGATCTGAAAAACAGCGAGAGCTGGGTAAGATATTTCCACAAAGTATGTTTTCATTCGAAAATGCTGAAGAGTTGAAACTGAAACTTTTTGTTCCCGTTTGTTTTGACAAATATTTGTTGAGATTATTTCATTGCTTTAAAGTAAGGTTTCTTGAGGTTTCTTTTCAAACCTGGCTAGTTCCACAGTAGCCTAGTGGTTATAGTGCTTCCCTGAGGCCAGGGAGACTTAATGTCAGATGCCTGCTTGATGTGATTTGAAGCACAGATGTGAGCTCAAGTTAGATAAGGAGACTTCATAAGCTGCTTTCAAACCCTTGGAAGAGTTACAGCTTGATGGATTGGGTTAAGTTCCATGAGTGTGTCATTTTGTGCAACCAGTCCCCAAAGTAGCCTTGTAGTATGGTGATAAATTCCCACTGTTGAGAACCTGACGGTGAGAAGATGGAGCAAACTTTAAAAAATCTAGGTCCTTCTGCTCTCCTCTTGGGACAGAGTCATCTGTGGGTGTTGCTTCATGCTTATTGCAAGTTAAGGCTAAGGGTTAGATATCTTGATTTCTTCTACTAAGATAAAGGTCAAACAACATGTTACAGAATTTGGAAACAGGTTTACAGGGTAAAATCAATAGACTCATAACTCCACTCCAAGCTGTTGGTTCAGGAGCTCTTTCAGGAACGTTGATCACAATTGAAGTTGAAGTTGTCTGTGTTGTTCTGGCAATTATTCTCCCCAGCTGGGTAGAGATTAATTTTGCTTTGGTTCGAGGCTCCAACTTATGCTTCTGCTTTGGCAGCACAGTCCTAGATGGTAAATAGAGGGTCTCTGTGAGGGCTTTATGTCTGCCATGGAGATTCTTTAGACATGCTTTGAAATTTCTTGTTTCCCTGCTAACAAAGAGATCTTCTATTCCAATGGATGTGACTTTGGCCATTTGACATCTATGATTGCTACTGGAATTCTCATAAGTTTATTCAAGAAGGGGTCTTTGAGTCCAGAAGTGCTCTGAAGTATTGCTTCTACGTTTCTGTTAACTCCTTTTCCTAGAAGTAGATTCAAATATAGTCTTAAACTTTCTCAATATCATTTTGCATACCAAATGCCCTAAAGAATTCTTTTGTTTTCCTGCAGCAGTTTATATTTTGGTTCACCCCTGCAAGACTGCATGATTTGTAACTTGAACCTCTTCATACTTTCATAATAACATGTAATTTACCATATAATAAAAAGCATTCTCTGCAGAGCATCTCCAACCTGTTTCACAATTGAAGTTATGTTAAAAACTTTCCACAGGGCCTCCACATAGCCTGTCAAAGTGAGGTACATGGCTGATTTGACACTTAGAATACCTCTATTTTCCCTTTTTCATAGAAATAATATCAGCAGTAGCATTCAGTTAACCTCAGTAATGGACAGACATTCCTACAATATTTCCTTGGACTTGTCTGCCTGAGGTGAGTTAGTGCTCCTTTCCAAGCAAGTCTGAAGATCATGATTGCCTGGCAAAAGCAATATTGACTTTGCATTGCCCGTCTTAAAATTACATCTCATTTTATATAGTAGGATTTTGTCTTCTATTTCGGTCTCTCGAGACATTTGGCAAGCTTATCTTTTAATCTTTGGAAAAGCAGGATTTTGCAATATTTCCTTTCTGATGTTAATTCCTGGTGCTTTGGAAGGAAGTGTCAGAATCCCTGCAAAGGGACAATTATATTGTAACTTGCCCAAACGAAAGTTTCTTTGTAACATCAGGCAGTAATTCCTTGGCATGTGTCCCAAAACATGAGGATTATATCTTTTATAAGCATGGTATTATCTAAAATCACCATAGATAAAAGTTTTTGGTCATATGAACATGTAATCTTCTATGTAAGACTTTAGTTTTGGGTAAGGCCATAGGAAGATGACTGTAATGGCCTGAAAACAAAGACCAAAATCACACTGATCCCAAAAGGCTTTTGGAACAGTGGGAATCACAGGTTTTACACTGATTATAAAGTAAAATGCACACTGAAGTAGGACCTAAAATAAGATTGTTATATACTGTGAGGACAGTTACAGTGCCCTTAGAGCTGCTGCTGTCACCAGGCAAAAGAATGGCCATGGGTCCACGCAGATTAGTTCCCCTGACCTTGACCAGATCAAGGAGATGGATAGGGAGATAAATGAGAACAGTACAAGAATGTAGTGATACTTCCCTAATTCATTCTTGCCTCTCTGTGGAGCCTGGGGATTGAAACAGTGCAAACCATCACACAATATCGTGTGGCAAGAGATTTCCACAATAAAACCATGTGTTTTACAAGAGGAAAAGGCCTCCATTTGCTTGGGGATTTGTGAATCTTCACCTGAGAACGTTAGCTGAAATATGAAATTTTAAAGTAAACTTCAGGATTGTGTGTGTATGTATGTATATATGTTTTGAGATGACAGTTGTTTTGTGTGATGGATGCCTGTGGGAATCATAATGGCAGAATACATATTTTATTTTATTTTTATTTGACAAACCTCTGAGGTAGTTAGCTCTTAATGAAAACCCCTGGTATATCACGCATTTGGAGAAATGGTCAGAGCTTAAATTTGGTTTACTGTGACATTTTGCCCTAGATTTGAATTCAGCTTACACATATTAATGGCACTCTGGAGGAACTGCAGCAGATAATAGAAGAAAAGGCAGTCATATTTTGATCTTTTTTTCTCCTCACCATTTCTATTTCAAAATATTCTAGTTTCAAGCAATGACAGAAAGTGTAATAACTTTCTCAGCAAGTATAAATATCCTTAAGAAATATCAGATACTGAGTATGCATCAGTCTTTTCTGGTAGGAGATTTTTGTGATGCAGTTCGTGTGGTTCTTGCTCTTTTTATTTTGAGATCTCTATTTTGTTTTGAGATTATGCAGTTTTACATATCAGTTTTGGAGTATGTGAATATTACAGTCATATCTGAAAATATCCATACTACTTACAGGCAAGGGTTAAAACTGTCCTACCAAGACAATTTTGCCTGAAAAACAGAGCTTGAAGTAGGATAAACACCTGTTTAGCTAGCAGGGATTTTTCTTCCGCTTTGTAATCTGTGTCGTTGCTGCAAATATTCAAGCTAGCTGGAAATATTCTGTGCTGGCTGCGCACTACACTGTGGTGTTGTGTTGAGGTTGTGACTACAAGTGCATTGTGGCTCTGCCTATATTATGTCCTAGATGATCCTATAGAGGATGCAGCACTAGCAACTTCCCCTTGTAGTCTTGCCTGGGGTCCGAGTTCTGTGACATGAATATAAAAACAAACAAACACACACAACCCCAAACCCAAACAATAAAAAAAAAGGCATCGTTTGGCCCTACTTTCAAGACAAACCTGTTTCAATGAATTAGAGCAGTCTCTAATTTGGGCTAATCTGAAAAGATTACAGGCAGGACCACAGACTGGTACTGCAAATCTGTAAGACTCAGCAGAGGGTGGGGAAGGCTGTTTGTGTCATGCTGCTGGAAGGATTTCTGCTTGATTGTTTTCCCACTGCTGTGATTTGAGGGTGAGGGTGTTACATTGTGCCCACGCTGCCGTCAGCTCTGGACACAGCACCCTGAAAGCAGGCGGTCTCGTGCTGAGGGCCGTCCGGATGAAGGCAGCCCCAACCTCATCCAAGAGGAAGGGGTGTAGTCCGATGTACGCGTCCCATTGCCTGCAAATGGCTCTGCCGCCCCATTGTTTCGAGTGTCTCAGTGGAAGTGGATCAGGAAGCTTATCTAAGGCCATCCCCACCCTTTCATTGGCAGCAGTTCTTTGAACACACCACTTTTCCCTCCCTCTTCCCTCCTCCCCTCCACTCTGATTTAGAGCTAGCCACTCCAGTTGTTCCTATAGCTTACAGCGTTCGACATTTGGTGTAAAGAAATCTCATTTTAATTCCTCAGGCGCTATCTGTTTCTTTTGCTTGGGGCTCATGACAGGTGCCCCTTTGTTCTTTGATTTGATATTATCTCAAATAGCCTTGGAGCTTCAGCCAGGCCTAAAAAACTTGCACTAGCAGCAAAGTGCCCAAATTAGCATTTTTGCTAATTCCAGAGAAACGCAAAGTTGCTGAAGCCCTGCCAGGAACCTGTCAAACTAATTTGCAGTGGGAGAAGTGGATCTGGGGTGAGGAAAAGTTTCAACTGAATATGGCACAGAAAACGGCCTTTATAGACTTTCCTATTCCTCCTTTTAAAGATAGAATCACGAATTTGAATTTCAGGTGAGGTAATTTAAGATAGACTGGTTGAAAATCTTGCATTTTTCTGAGATAATTTTTAAGAGTCATTTCCCTTTTGTAAGTTATTAAACCATTAATATTTTGTCTGTAAAGCACTTAAAATGCTCAATATTGTTGGCCTTTTTTATCTCAGTAATTCCATAGTTTTTCCTACAGCTTTATATTTCCTCACTTTTCAACTACATGGTTTTCCTATATTCACATGCCTGTGCTGTGAAGCTCAGAGTTGTTGGGCTTTTTTTCTGTCTGCTTTGTTAAATATGTAGTTAAATACAATTTCCTCTCCTCCTCTCTCTGCTTAAATTGAGTTCATTTCTTGCCTGAAAAATGTATGCCCAGCTCTTATCTAGGTGACTACCTGGCTATTGTTGTAGACAGGGGGAAGTAAGCGGAGCCCTTGGTTTTACTTTCCTTTCCTCTGCCTTTGCAACATATCTGGAAAACACAGACAAAGCAAAGGGTTATATAAACAGTAGATGAGCCATTACAGGGTGGGTCATATTTTATAACTGGAGTAGCTCAGGAGCGAACTACTATGAGCCAGGAGCAAGGAGGAATTGAGGAAAGAACTGTACATCTGAGTCATAGAGTCACTCCCAGGGTAGTGTGGTTCATGCCCCACCATTGCTGGAGGCATAAAGTTTCAACCCAATCCTTTATAATTTTCATTAGCGATATGGTTGAATGTTCATTACTCATTTTGAGTCATGAACTATATTATGCAAGTTTTGGTTACCAATACCTTGCCACAGTATTCAAGAAGGCAGAAGCAAATTGTCAGATAAACAAGATTAAACATTTTTAGCGAGGGAAATATTAAGGAAGGAGATACAATTTCTCTTAATAAAACTGCTTCCTTTTTGCACATTGCCAGACTTCTGCATTCCCCTGTTACACTGCATGTCTTACTGAGGTGTGTGTGAAGGATAAGCTAGCAAATCACTGTATTATAGGTAGGGAAAAGGTTTAAAATATGAGGCTGGGGAGGGGAGGAAGTGGGAGAACTTCAAAATGCGATGCTTTCCAAATTGAGGGTTTGTGTTCTGGCTAGGGCTTGTTTCTAGTTGCAGTGGACTGCTAGGACCATTCGGTAAACAGTGGTAAAACCAGGTCGGAGCTCAGGTCTCCAATCTTCCTCTTGCTTCATTCATTACCTGCACTGCCAGAAGAAAGGTTGCAGAAACAAAGGATGAAGCTATAGATGATGATATGCTGTGTGTCACACGGAGAACTTCTCTCATACTTTGCAAACCATTTTTGAAATGAAAAAGAAAAAAATATGAACTTAAGAGTCAATTATGGATTTTAGCTGAATATGTGTTACTATTACCTGCTATTTCTATTATTTTGTAGTATAAAGGCTGGGCAGTCTCTCCCTCTCTGATGTTAGTGTATTAAGCAACCTGATCTAACTTTGAAGGTAGTTCTGCTTTGAGCAGGAGGTTGGACTAGATGACCTCCAGAAGTCGCTTCCAACCTATTTTTTTTTTATATGACTTTATTAGCCCTTACAGAAACTCTATCATCTGACACCCTGCACACTAATGCGTACATCCCTCTGTCCTCCCACCCTCACCTCTCAGCAGAAAAACAAGTCTCTCTTTCTCAGCCAGACCTCTGTTCTGGCTCTGTGCAGGCTGGAGTCCAGGTAATGCAGGTACGTGGCATTCAAAGCCACAGACACTGGTGTGGTCTCCCAGTATCCTGTACCTGGTACCTGCACTGACTTCACAACCCAGGGTGGCTTATGCCTCCCCCTGGCAAAGTGCTCAGTAACACGGCTTTTGCAGCATTACCTGCATACTCAAAAATCTGTGCATCAGTGCTTTGTTAAACTGAGACTTAGCTTAGGGGATAAATAAGTTATGTCCCTCTTTTCTAGTGCACCAGTGAAGATGATATTGGTATAAGAGCAAACAAGATGAAAGCTCAGGTTATGGGCATGCTGAGATCTTTGGTAGGCATTGAGGGCATCTCTTTTGAATAGAATTACAGTCCATGTTTTGGAGACAACACTGCTAAATGATGTAGGGGGACATGGTTTAGTGGGCATGGTGGTGTTGGATTGACGGTTGGACTCAATGATCTTAGAGGTCTTTTCCAACCTTAATGATTCTATGATTCTGTGATGCTAAACCTAAATCTGAGACTCAAATTTTAGATTAGTATTTTTGGTGTTTCCCCAGAGCTCCGACATGTTCCTCTGCTTGTTTCCTAAAAGTATCAGAATCTGTGCACAGATTCCCGCCAGATGTGGCAACTGACATCACTAGCACCTACGCTGGCTGGTTTGCCCCTAAGCCACATTTTGGGACATAAACTCCTTGTGATTTCTATACTCACTGCTTTACTTATTGGAGACATACCTAGGTTGAGACAGTGCACTAAAGAAGTTAGCCCAGAAAAAATTCCAGAAAATATGAAGGGGGAAAAAAAGACACTTGCTTTGACAAGACTTAAGACTGGTGAAGAAATAAGGTTTTATAAAGAGTAGCTAAAACCTAAAACGTAATTCTGTGCTTCAGTATTTCTCAGCTAGGATTTATCTGCTGTGTTATGGATACAAAAGCTGGGCTTCTGAATGACCCTGCCTGGCAGAGTGGATTCCTCAGGGCTAAGGTATGGTGCTTGCCTGGGGAGCAGCAGCCCAGCCTTTGTTGTTCATGTTAGCCATTGCCTTTAGCCAGCTGCTACTGAGCTTTCTGCCTCCTTGTAAGGGCTTGGGCTCACTTCTGCCTTTCGTTCACTCATTTACCTGCCTTTATCTTAAAACTGATTTCCTGCTTCTCACCCAGTATCAGTGCAGTTTGGAGGAGTGTCAAGTCCAGTACCCTGTCCCTACCTTTTAGATATAAATGCAGATGCAGTTTGTAGGATCCCTCATTTTTAAATGTTGATTTCCTGCTTGGTTTTTTTCCTCTCCTAGACTAAGTAACTTTCATAATTTTTATCATAGAGTATAACACACATGAACTTTTACAATGTTTGTAGGACTGAGGGTTGCAATAGCAGTGATTAGTAATACTCTG
Organism: Calonectris borealis; assembly: GCF_964195595.1. NCBI lineage: Eukaryota > Metazoa > Chordata > Aves > Procellariiformes > Procellariidae > Calonectris > Calonectris borealis. Next base: position 15,650,929 of record NC_134314.1, read on the forward strand.
TGCATATACACTGCTGCAGCTTTTATTGCGTTCTTGGCATTTGTCGGCAACTGCACGTGATGTCTTTACACTCATTGTTAGTCTAGGTGACAAGCTCATGGAGGAAAAACATATTCTGCTTGAATGGCCTCTGAAGATGCAAAGTTTTCACATCTCTAAGCAGCTGTTGCCTTTTGGGGCTTCTTTTATCATGGGCATGTTATGAATTTTAAGTCAGAGTCTTCCCATCTCTCCCATGCTCCCAGCTAAAAAAAAAAATCAGTTAGAGAAGAGGCAATTAGCTAGCACTCAATCTGCTGCAATGCCATAATAGCAATAATAATGGTGTTTGGTCTGGATGCCTATAGGGACACAAGAAATTCCTTATCTTGTGCAGTTACTGGAGTTTTAATTTTATTGTTTTCACTTCATTTTCTTTTGCGTGAAAAGGAAACCAGAAAAGCCAAGCATGCTTTGGGCATTCTTGCAGTCTATTAATAAATGTGTGTGCTTGTGGTGAAGTTCTGTTTGGAATTCTGTAGAACAAAAAATATTTGGAACTTTTGTACCTCAAAAGCAACAGTGAAACTGTTAATAACAATTCTTTGCAGAATTTTATTAGCAGAATTTAATTAGCATAATTTACTGGTAAGGCAATTGCCCCTCTCATCCTCTACTCCCAAAGGATCCAAACATTATGGTCTGGACAGAGAAAAGATGATCAGACTAGCTGCTATGGATCGGCTCATTCAGGTCGCAGTGGAGAAAAAAATAGTTTAAGATTCTTAAAATTAATAAGATTTTTCATTAGATGCTTGATACCAAGAAAAAAAGAGTTAATTCACTTGCACATCAGCACAGTGTTCAAACTTAAAATAATGAAATATACTGATTGGAATAGTAGTTGGAAAAATACTTTGAGATGATCTGGGTTTTCTTTTCAAAAGTATACCAATGGTGGCGAATTTACTGAACTGGCAAAACTAAACCAAGTGAAAATTTCTACTTCATCAACAACTTGAATCATGGTCTGCCTTAATAAAGCATGAAGTTTAAAAATAAAGACTGTCTTGTGTTTGTAACAACTCCCTGCTATAATGCCACTTCTGCTTTTATTTTCAGTGTATTTAGCTTCTGTAGCTTGGACTTCTTTTGCCTTTGTACAGTACAGTTAATTTCTTTCTTAAAACATGCATAGCAGAAACCAGAGATTTAAATCTCCTCTTTCCTGCTGTGGCTAAACCACTCAAACAAATCAAAATGGGAGTACCATGTGTAAATAAGGAGACTAAAATCCTATAATGAATTATTAACATAACTGGGTCATCACCTGTTGAGGTGATCCAGGGATGTGGGTTTCTTTTCATGGACATTAATCTAGATCTTGTAGAACATCCCATTCCATTTCCTGCTCTGTCCAGCCTCTATTAAGAACATGACTATGCCTGGAAAAATTGAGAAAAATGCTGCTTTTTTTTGAGAATCACAATAGCGTACAGAGGGAGTCAATTATCCTTGGACAAGCACCATTCAAATTCCCAGTAGCACTAGAAGTGCCAAGAAAACCCCAGAAAGTTCAGCGGCTTTGTTTGGCTTGGAAAAACACTTAGAAATTTGGCTTTTCATTTATCCCTGATCCCTACAGCATGCTTCATCCTAGCTGGAGCTTGACTGAAGTCACATTATGTTTCCTTGATCAAGTATACCGTTGGAGTCATACGCAGGCACTGGACTTCTAAATGCATTTCGGGCCTGGGCTTAAGGCATGGGGAGCTTTTCTACTGACTTCAGGGTTTTAGACTGGGCTATGATGTCTGCCAAGTTAAAGTACAGTTCTCATAAGGTTTCTAGATCATCCTGTTACTAGACGGGCAGAAAAACCGGCAAAAGAATAGTCTCTTGGAATTTGATTGGTCTTCTGGACTGGAAGCAGAAGCAATCAAACAGAAAGAAAGGCTTGGAGAGGAGACAGTATATACATTTCAAGGCTGTGAACAGAGCCAGTTTCAGCTGACTACTGGCAAAATTCCACGCGTCCTTCTTTTCTATAGACAGGTTTATCTGTTCCCGTATGTTAGGCCGTGCTTCAGTTCCAGATTCATCTGCTTTCATTCCTTTGAATGCATCTGTCCTGTTAGTGCTCTGCCTTAGGAATTAAGAGGCATTAAAATTGCAGCCAGTTATTTCCATGATTTCTCACTCTCAGACCATGACAAACTCACTACAAAGCTTTTTCTGTGCCTTGCATGTGCATATCAAATGTGGGGAAGCCAAAGCAAAGAGGCAGTGCATGTCCAAAAAGGACTTCTTGGCTTCCACGAGTGCTTACAAGTTTTCAGAATGAAAGATTATTGAACGTTTCCCAAAGCAGCAGCTGTACAAATGGCCCCCGCAGTGGGAGGAGGAAATATATGTACTAATCCCTGAACTGGCAATCCATGCCTAAATATCGTGGGGACAAATTGAAACCCCAGACGAAAATACCTGTTAGCTTTCAGGACCATTGAAATGCTAAAATCTCATCAGGGTTTTCAAAGTTTCTCTATTTTCCTATCAGTCTGGTTTGCGAAGTCCATTTGTTGGCCCAAGGCAAGTATGCTCCTAACACTTTACTCCAGTAAGCATAAATTGACCTTTGATTTCAGTAGTACCCTACCAAATTGATGGATCAGCAAACCCTGGAGGTTAATATACTTTTGTATGTTAAGATTCTTTACCTTGCCCCCCACCTTGTAATGTTAAACTATTAGTGAAAATTCACGTCCTTGGATAAGTATATAATAAAACTTGTGGAGAAATGGGGAAGGGGAGAAATTACGCACAGTTTCTTCATTGTCAGCATTATGTCAGCTGACATTTCAGCATTGTCAGCTCAGGTTTGGAGCTCTTCTCGAATATCTGCCAATGTTCTTTCATCCCTGGCTCAAGGGAATGCCAGGAGCACTGCGCTTTCTCAGACTTGCCTGAGCATCACCTGCATGATCGTTTACCCAGCTCTTTGGAGGAGCATGCGCAGCTATCTAATCCCCTTCCATTTATGTTGGAGTAATACAGCATCTGATCACATGGCCTTTAGGTCTCTATCCTGCCAGACAAAATAGGGTTCTATAAATAGGTCCTAATCTTGTATCCCTCATTCCTATAGCACGTTCTGTTGAAGTGCAGAACGGTGCGTAGTTGATTTACCATCAGGTGGTCTGACATATTTGTACTCTTGAATTATGAATGAAACTTAATTTCTCAGAACTTAAATATATCATTAGAAAATTACTAAGAGCAATTTTCTCCCTTTCACATCTGCATAATGAAATTCACTTCAGTGTTGTACTCTCCCTACATATATAGATCCCATAGAAAGGTCAGAAGGTGTCTGAAATCTGTATAAAAGGACTAGGGTGCACATGCAGATTTACAGGAGGGGACAGAGGAGCTGCACTTTTCCCTCCAGATTAGTGCTTCTGAGATTTGTCTCTGAATATCTGGACTAGAGTACCTGGGTGGCTGGGACATGTCCTTCAAGGACGATAAAGAAGCATCTCTGCAGGATCATGTAGGAGCAGACGATCTTGTCAGTGGACTTGGTGAACTGCTGAGGTCCCTTCCAGTTCTATTTCTCTGTGTTTCATTGAAGTTTAGAGCATTCAATGAATGCTCAAAGGATCAATCTGATATATATAATCTCTTTTTATGAAAGAAAGATGAACACATTTGTTAAAGGTGATCAAATATGCCAGCTGTAAAATATGGTGTCACTTTTGACTGGTAAGTTTGTTAACGCAGCAGAAAAGCTGTAATGTACAAATCAGAGGTATAGCAGTTGTTTCTTCCTATTTAAATTAAGTAATAGGGATTCTGTAAGTAGTATCAGTATTGTTTGATATGTTTTGTAGTTGCTGTTATAATTTGATCTATAAATTATTATACAACTATAAGAGTGACAAGTGAATCCTGTGATTTACAGGATTTTCCGTTAGGTTGTTATTCAGATGTGGATTCCATGCTTTAAATACAAGTACTGTACCTATGTCATTTAAAAAATTGGTTTATGATTCTTATCAAAGAACTATAATGGCAACATTTGCTATTATTTGATATTATCATTATAAACAAACTTTGAAATCAGATGGAGAGTGCAAAATATTTCTGCTATAAATATAACCAACTATTTCTTTTCATTCTGTCATTCTAATTGCTCTTTATGTCTCCAGAAATGAACTGTGGTGGGTTAACCTTGGCTGGTTGCTCTCCCACTCCCCCTCCTCAGCAGGACAGGGGGAGAAAATAAGATAAAAAAAACTCATGGGTTGAGATAAGGGCAGGGCAATCATTCACCAATTACAGTTATGGGAAAACAGACTTGACTTGGGGAAGATTAATTTAATTTATTTCCAATTAGAAATAGACTAGCATGATGATTAACAAAAACAAATCTAAAACCACCTTCCCCCACATCCCCCTTTCTTTCCAGGCTCAACTTCATTCCTTTGTTCCTGACTCTTCTACCTCTTCCGCCCCTGCCCCGAGTGCCGCAGGGGGTGGGGATGGCAGATTGTGGTCATTTCATAACAATTTGTCTCTGACACTCCTTCCTTCTCATGCTGTTCCCCTGCTCCAGTGTGGGGTCCCTCCCATGGGAGAAAGTCTTTCATGAACTGCTCTGATGTGGGTCCTTCCCATGGGCTGCAGTTCTTCAAGAATTGCTCCAGCAAGGGTCCTCCCCATGAGGTACAGACCTTCAGGAGCAAACCACTCCAGCATAGGTGCCCTGCGGGGTCACAGGTCCTGCCAGAAGACCTGCTCCTCTCCAGGGGCTGCAGCTCCTGCCAGGAGCATGCTCCAGTGTGGAATGTCCATGAGCTGCAGCTTCCTTTAGGACATATCCACTGCTGTGGCATGTAGTCCTCCACGGCTGTTGGTGGATATCTGCTCCATTGTGGTCTTCCATGGGCTGCAGAGGGACAACCTGCACCACCATGGTCTTCACCATGGACTGCAGGGGAATCTCAGCTCCAGCACCTGGAGCACCTCCTCCCCCTCCTTCACCGACCTTGGTGTCGGCAGGGTTGCTCCTCTCAGGTTTTTTCTCACTCCTCTCTCTCACAGCGTTTTTACCCTTTCTTCAATATGTTATCACAGAGGCGCTACCAACATTGCTGATGGGCTCAGCTTTACCCAGTGATGGGTCCATTTTGGAGCTGTCTGGAACTGGCTCTGTCTGATACGGGGGCAGCTCCTGGTCTCTCCTCACAAAAGCCACCCCTGTAGCCCTCCCGCTGCCAAAACCTTGCCACGTAAGTGCGATACATAAACGTATATGAAAGTTACATTTCTTTTCTCCCATTAGTCTCTGTAGATTCATCAAGAAAGTATGAAAGTTTAAATACATTTATCTGTTTCCAGGCAACTTACTGTACTATAAGTGTTTTTCATTACTGACATTGGCATTCCTTTTATTTCTGTGGTGAAAATGGGCTGCAGAGCATTTGTCTTGTATGTTATATGATACTTTGTACATTGCCTACTTAGAGCATTTTTTGTGTTCTAAAAAGACATTATAAGTTTTAGTCCTCTCCTTGGACTAAAGGAAAAAATTCATGTTGTCCTTGAGTGCATGACTGGTTCCTACAGGTTACAGCATGATTGTATTGCTAGTCTGTTTTTGCAGTGATCAGAAAGGATTTGTCAAACAAAAGATCATAGAACATTTTAGACTTAAATAATTCCCATCCTTTCTGACTGCTGAAATAAAGGGTGAACTGCGTAACTCTTAGGGTTGAGTGTAAGAAGGACCCCATGGATGAATGAACTTCAAGAACCTAGTGGTAATGAATCTGAGTCATGTTATTTTTTGCTGTGTCTGGATTTCTTTGATCCCATTCTTGCTCGAAGAGAGAAGACTAGGGTGTGCTCATGTTCTCACTCTTTTTTGCCCTCAAAATATTATATGTTAACACTGATGACAATGATGTTAGAAGATGGAGTTCTTTTGGAGGAAATCCAGCATCCTCTGAACTTCCTCCTGCCTTGAAGCCTGAATATGGAATAAAAACATGACGTTCTGCCCATTTTCTTCAGCACAACCAGCAGAGAAAATTCTTCCTGCTGTGGCAGAAGATCAGACTAATATTTGCTAGTATGGCAGGCAGTACGGATAACTGTTTCTGGCCATGCCGAAAAACAATTTTGAATTTGCACTTTTCTTCAAAGATATTTATTTCTGCTTCAAGGGGTCTGCTTCATTACGTAGCTTGTAGTCTCAGATAGAAATATTGTGGGGTTTCTGGGTTTTTTTAAACTTTCTGTCTTTACCAAACTTGATAAATGACAATCACTAGAGCTGCAACTTTCTAAGTTTGAAATTTAATTAAAAGACACAACTGCAAGATTATTGTAATGAAATAACATATATTCATATATACTTATTAGTATGGAAGATGCTTTAATGGAAATGCAGTATTTGATAATTGATGTAAAACAAATATTGTGATCCCACAGGTATCACCAGATCTTATGTGAACAAAACATTCATGAGAGGTTTTCTCTCTTTCATTTAGTTAGTCGTACACAGCATCCTGAGGGTGATATGTGCTCTTCCTATATAATGGAATATAGGGACAGATTCTTCCATCTGTTGTTTCATATCTGATTAAATTGCACTGAGGAAGCTAACACTTTGCACACCAGTAAAGTAAGGAGTTTTAGTTGAACAGGATTTCAACACTTCCAGGACAGAGCTATACCTTGTGTAAAGTTCCTTTCTTCAGCCCCTCTGCTTTCTCCCTGAGTGAGTACCTGAGGCCCCTTACCAGGATCCATTCATAGCCCGCACTTGGCTTTTTCCATCCTGACTTTGGCTTCTGGGAAAGAACAATATAGAAACAGATAAAGCAACAGCAAAACCAACTAACCAATCAACCAACCCAAACCCCATTAATTTGTCTCCATACTGTTTTTCACCTCATTATCTGCTTCTTACTATCTGTAGACTTTTTTGAATCATGATGAGGTAAATGCGAGATCAAGGATAAGTGTACTGAATATCAGGAAAGAGAAAGTCCTGAGGAGGAGGAATGAAGCAATGCCAGGTAGGCAGGAGAGCGGAGATGAACAGGCACTCACTGGTGATGGAGTGGGGAAAGAGGACCTAAGGAACAGAAGTGTAAGAAAAGTTGGAGATGGGAGCAGACCAAGAACACTTTATAGAGATCTATTGCACAACCTACCTAATTTGCCCATCCCCTTGTTTACTTCCTTCACCCCTACCTCTTTTTCAGTAGTTAAAAGAAAAAAAACAAAAACAGTTTCTTGATTTGAAAGGCTGCCCTGATTGTTAATCATGATTTTATTATTTTTGAATCAGTATAAATCTGTACCTTTAATCTTACTGAGTATCTAATTTTGGAAATATCTCCATTGATATCGGCAGCATTTTCCAGGAAGTAAAGTGCCATTTGAGATGAGTGATTACATTTCTGTCTTCTACCTTTCTTGCATTATTTCATGGGGCTCATTTCACGAGACTGCCTGCTCTGTCTCTTACAAGCTTGCTTGTACGACACAGCTCTATTAGACTCTCCTTGTGACTCCCTATTTATAACGATCTAAGTTTAGAAATATTTGATCACATATTAGCAGTTGTATAATGTGAGAAGCTATTTGTATTTCTGTATCAGTAGATTAGGCAACAGCTATTTTCTCTCATACATGGCACAGTAAGCTGCAGTGCTGCGGTACTTTGTCAGGAAGTAGAGGAGCTATATTGGGTGTGCAACCGTAACTGCATCCGATGAAGAGACAAGAGTGCTGCTTTAGGCTGTTGTACAGTGCACTTTCTGCTGGCAAACAGGTGTCCCTTTACGTTCCAGCAGAACTTGTAAATTATTTTACAAATTCTCTTCCTTATAAGAAGTACTATGAAAGTTAAGAAGGATCATCTAAAACATTTATTATATTGCTTTATTATAACTAGCATAAGATAACAAGTAAATGTTGTAGTATTTAAAGCTCACTCCTCTAAACAAAGATATCTGAGCATAATTCTCAATTTACCTTCCAAATTCTTTACCCTCACAGTGTTATGGGAAGAATATAGATTGCAAGATGTAAGGAGAGGAAAGCTTTCAGGCTTGCATGTATAGCTATTGCTCTCACTAGGTTTCAATGTGGAATCACTGGGCTTTGTTTGGCTGAATATATCTGACATTTTCCCTCTCATTTGAATGGAGATATGGTCAGACTTCAGTGATTACATACACTGCAGCAGAGGCAAAATAATTCAGTCTTCGATCTGCAGATTTCCGGAGGCAGCAAGGCAAGTAGAAACATTTTTCTTTCCTATTCTTGATCAGGCTTTTTATCAGCCATGTGGAACCACTTTTGTTTGCTCAGCCACAGTTAGACTGAGGTACAGTTTAATAAGATCCATGTGTTAGAAGGATTTTTAAGCCAAATACTGGAGACTCTTCTCATTCCATGTTGGAACACAATATAAATCCTGCATATATACATGTGCATATGCATACGTGTGTGTACATGCATACATGTCTATAGATACGCATATATTTTTCAGTTGTTTAGAGATTGTTCCTCGCAAACTTCAACACTTCAAAATTTCAGTATTGCAGCTAAATACCATTGCAGTTTCTATTTCTCTTCTTGAAAGTACCCAAGTTAGATACTTAATGTAAACTATGCAGTATGGGTAGAATTAAAACTTTTTCTGCTTAATGAGGAGATAATCAAGGACATATCATTATTGTATTTAGAGGTGGATTAGATACAGCAGTATCATGAAAGTGTAACGGAATGGATGTTTCAAGGGTCGATGTGTCTTCAAAACATGAAACACGAATCCACTTTGCTGAATTTATCCTAGGGAAAAAAAGTCAAGACCTGTAAATATTTTTCCATGTCTCTGCAGTTCAGACAACAAGATGAAATATGATAAGAACAGAATCCTAAAAAGAATTAAATGGATTATTTTACAAAGACAAATCCTCTCAGTATTTTTTCCAGGATTTTCCAGGACTGCTTCTATGTATAGGACTAGTTTTGCGGTGGTGTAACAGCCTCTCAGTGGCGTCAGCCCAGCAAAGGACTGTAAAATGAAGAACGAGGTCCATTGTTCTCAACAGGAAGACAGTTTTCTGGGTTATATGAACAGAATAACTGAGTGATTGCCTTGTTTCTTTCTGCAAGGGAAGACACAGCTGGAGATAGAGGTGCACATTCACAGCACATGGCTACCTTGGTACCAAGGCTAAGAACGGCTTTACTAACAGCACTAGCATAAACAATATCCCCAAATAATGCCAGTTGCTGTGAAAATATTGCAAATCAATCCACGGTGAGGAAGTTCATCAGTGCTCACTGTGTCACCACGAAATGTGAAAAACAGTAGCTTTGAAAGCTAAGCCAATCCATAATTTTCTGAACAAGGAACTATTTCATAGCTGAAAAAGGAATAAGTACCAAAGAAAACTGAATGGAAGTGGAGACAATTTACTGCTATAGGCGCAGAGCTAGTGGAATTGCTATTTGTCAAGAATTGACCTTTTCCTCTTCAGTGGATCTACTTCCATATTGACCTATCTTAAAATCAAAGTAATTGCTATCCACTGTGTGCTACCTTGGGATTAGAACTTATTCTGTCTGACTTTTATGTATTTCAACTGCTGTACACAGGCTGGCAAGTAAACAAATTCAGTGTCAGACTAGTTGACTCAGTTGTTTCAGTGAAAGGAGCAGAGGGATAAGAGTTTTTCCTTGACTCTACTCTCCTTTTTTACTTACTGCAGAGTCTTCCTTGGTCACTTCTCTGGAAATGAGATCAGCAACCAAATTAGAATTTAATAGCATTTTTCAATTAAAGTTTGAAAAATGGAGGGGGGGAATGCTTCTGGGAGGGCGAAGGGAGTGGTGTTTTTCTTCTGTGGGACTGAAGGAACTTGATTTCTAGATAAACTTTATTTTTTAAAATTTCATTCTTTCTACAGCCATTGGCAAGATTGTACATTTATGTTGTGTGTTCCCTGGACTGATTCCTACAATACAAAAGAGTTTCAAATGACACCTCATGCAGAGTAATGCAAATCCTACTGAATAGAGTCCTTAATATGCTTGAAAGCAGCCAATTTACATCAACAATGGAGTGAGCCTGTTTTGGCTGATATTTCAGAGTTGAAAATAAGGTCTTCACAAATATTTTGTTTGCGACACAGTATCTCCCCGCACTGAACTTCCATGGTGACTGAAGCGGGTTGCATTCCTGTTTCTGCCTAGCAGAATATTTAGCAATCTCGAAGTCCAGGGTCTGCAGTTCAAGGCCATCCTGTGTTATGAGTCAGGAAATTTTGGGCAGCCCTTGCACTACTAAATTTGAATCTTCTTAAGTGATCTGAGACTTTCAATTTTAACTTTCCCAGTCCTCTACCATGCAGTTGGAAATGCTACAGGGTCCTGCTGGTGTCAAGGGATTCTGGGCTTTCTTCTCAACACATTGAATCTTTCAGGCTATCTTTGATTTTCTGAAATTAGATGATCTCATGGTCCCCAATTTCCAAGGGCCACCCAGGTTGTTGCTCAGAATGAATCTCCAGCAGTTCATTCTTCTTGAAGCAATTTTTACCCCCTGGAATCTCCCTCTACACAGAGTTCAGAAAATGATTACTTATCGATTTGAATTGGAGCTTGCCCTTTTTCCCCCCTCCCCAAATGTCAGCATTTCCTGTGGAAATAAAATTTTGAGTTTCAACCAGGTTTTAACAAAGAATCTAGCTGCCACAAAACTTGGTCATAGTAAACTGCGAGCCAAACTGTGGAAACTCTTCATGCCAGTGCTCAAAGCAACCCAAACCACAGTCATCCTGCCTAGAAATTAATCAAAACAGCAAAGACAACACTGAATATGGTTTTCAGCTAGATTTTTACCCGCCTTCTGGAAATGAAACACACATTGGAACCAAATGTTGTTTAAATCAAATGAGTGATTATAGCAGGCGGTAAGACATGAGACATGTTCACTCATTAGTGATCTACTGGAATGTATTTGTGGCTTGGACATCCTCTTGACTCCTGAGAATCTTTCTCCTGTTGCATTTCCCACTATCGTTTCTTTCTCCTTTCTTGGCAGAAAAGCCACAGCCATTTTAGGTAGCTATCTTTAAATGGGTTAAAATGATCTTCTTTGGCCCAAATGGATAAAGTGTTAAAACAAATTAATTACTAAGAATTTTGTCTGTCTGTTCCTCCTGACTGAGAAGAAGTGTTTTAAATCACATTAAGAGGGTCTATTTTAGAATATTCTTTCTACTGGTTACTTGACATGGGGGAAAAACCTGTTAAAAATAAAGTCCTCCCAAATACGCTAAAAGCCGCCTTCTTTCACACATATTTTGTCCCATACACAAGATTTCCTTCTTGGTAAGTCCTGCTATCTCCCAAGTTCTAGCTAATTTTAATTTGCATTTCACAGAGAAAGATATTCTGTGTAGTCAGCTAAGACAAAATCTCATTACTGTGGTCTGGGATTCTCCTTAAAGGATGACGTGCAGCCCCACCTCTTGCAACAAGAATCCTACTGTAAACTAGGCAAAATTGGATCGTGCTTTCATATAACAATAGCTAAGCAAACCAGCAGTGGATATAGCAGTAAATGGGAAGAGCTTTATGGTCCTGCAGTTGGGAATGATATACCTCTTATTCTGATGACCACCTTGTAATCTTATGGAAAGGTAGTTCAAATATTTGTTTGTAATTTGGGAAAGTCAGTGGCCACTCACAATATATTAGGGAAGTTTCCTAAGGTATCTATAGCTTTTTGTTGTTGTCTGAATATTTTCATACAGTGAGATCAGTTAAGAATGTGTTTTACTGTTAAAAAAACCCCCAAATCTCCACCCTGCCTCATAACACAAATTGGATACCCCTGAAATGTTTTGCTGAAAGCCGAATTCATTTAAAAAAACCCCAAATCTCAAAAATGTCAATACTTAGATTTTTCCATATGAAATTAAGCTTTTTTTCCCTCAGAATTTCAAGAAACAAATAAAATCATCCAGCCAATCTGAGATAAAATCAAATCTTTTCATTACAGGTTGAAATAAATTTGCACATGTGGAAAAACATTTATCATAACCATCTGCTGACAGAACTACCATTTGTTTGATGTTGCTGTACTCAGAAGTCATTGAGAGCAACTGAGAAGTGAGTCTGGTGAATATTTGGTGATCAGCAGCTTAACACTCCTTTAGTAAAAGAATCTTCACTGGTGTTATCTCACTTTCTATATTTCTGTATAAATGAATCACAGAAGAGCTCTGCTGTTTGCCATGCATTTTTTCTAAATGACTCAAATATGGAGTTCCGTTTCCATATATTCATATATATACATAGGAATATAATTCACATATGACTTCATTTTACCACTGTCCCAAATCCAATCCCAAAATTTAATATAAATAAATGTTCAATGTGTAACTCTTTCAGAGATACCTTTTCTCACATTTTTCTCATTAAAGCCAGTAGTAAATTCAACATTCATAAATTATATAAAGTTCTTTTTTTCAAGAATGTTTTGCAGAAAATTAATAAAATAAAAGAGACTGCCTGGCCTCAAAAAGACAAAGTTTTGTTTCATCAGAATTTTGAAAGTTAAGGAACAGAGTGCAGTCTGTACATTTTCCCATCCATTCTCCCACATGGGAGAATTTTTGAAACTCCATAAATAGAAGAAGTTGGGAAAGGGATAAACAGTTCTTAACACCTTTCTGTCCATAAGGTGAATGGTAAAAAAAAAAAAAAAAAAAAGAAAGAAAAAAACAAAATTCTGAAATTTCAAAACTAAAAAAAAATTGCATCTGGGTTGTTTTAAATCTCAGTTGCATTTTTTGTAAGTAAAAAATCACAATTAGTTTAATATTTTGTTAAAAATAAATAATACTTTCTGAACAAATAACAGCTTGTGGTATTTTTGGTTTTTCAGCTGTAATTTGATAATGACATTCCAGTAAGCTCTTTTGGTGTCCTTATCTCTTGAGAAAAGATACAGGATGTTTCATTACATCTGATGTCCTCAATTACTGCATGCTCAGGAAAGGAAAATCAGTATGGAATATGCAACAACAAAATCAGAATGGAGTATGCAACTTTTTGACTGACTATGAGGTCTCATCCGAAGGAAGCAAATGTATGTGTTAGGTAACGCAGCCTTGACTCCAAAAAGCTTGTTCAGGATGGACACCATGTTCTTCAATCACTCTTGGAGATCTCTGGTGTTTTGTTGGTACTCCAGATGCAGACAAGTTAAGGAAACTATAATCACCCACCAAACCCAGAAATGCCCTCCGTAGGTCCAAAGGGTTCTAGGAAGATGACAGCTGAAATGTGTACTTGAAAAATAATTCTGTGTCACTTTGTCAGTAATTCTTGTCAGTGCTACTACTGTGGTGAAGGTTCCTTTACAAAACAGTTACCTCAAAATGTTCTTGATCCATCTATTTCTTCAAGAATTGAACTTCTCTGCTAAAAGTTGTTCTGTGTGGTCTTTTTTTCCTTTTTTTAGAGCAACATCAGCTTGCACAGTGGTTCCCACAGCATGTGTTTCAACACACTTTAGAAGACCAGTACCCTTATTAACTGCTTAAGCTGAACTCATATTTCGTATGGCAGGAGTTACACTGGTAAAAGCAAATTTTGCCAAGATCAAATCATGTACAGCTGGTTTTGATGTGAAGACCAACACCCTCTCTTTCCCCCTTTGCATGGCTGACCTTGGGTCTGATTGTTGCTGACATGGTCACTTAGCAGGAACTTGTAGCAGGTGGAATGAAAAGGCTTACTCACAAGTGTTAAGGTAACTTAATAACATACAGTTTTAGTGGAGGAAAAAAAGAAAAATAGTTTAAAGGTTGCAGCAAATATCTCCTATTCATTCTAAGCTGTTGTGAACATTTGTAGCTTTTTATATGCAGTATTTGAAGGGGAAATACTCTCAGTACCCTAGTTAATAACAGTGGCTGATTGAAATCATTATAGTAATTCCATAAAGCTTCATTGAAGTTCTTCTGTCTCGGCTGGTTGTCAGATATGCTTTTCATATTTTGGGGTATAATTTGATGAATGTAAAAAACAGTACTTAAAAAAAATTACCAAAATCGTGTATGGAAGACCAGAAACAAGGTAGGAACCTACGTAAACAATGTTCTAACCCTTCTGAGAGGGCACAGCATTAGGCTTTTATATTTTAACTTTTTGAAGTTGTGAAGTTAACTTTGTGAATTGTTGCTGACCCAAGTGATCATTAAAAATTTGGGACAAGGCCAGTTGTTGCTAGGATGAGAAACTGGTGATAGATGCTCTCCAGTTTATTTGCAAAAGACATACAAAATTCCATTTCCCTTATATCAAGAATCCAACAGCAGACAGTTTATTTGCTCACAGCTTCAAGTGCCTTTAACAGAACCAGAGAAAAGCATATCCATATCAATCTCCTGTTTTTTCTTATGGCTATGCTCCCAGTCCTTAATCTGGTGGTGTATTTGGCATTCTGCTCCTCTTCTCCAGCTTCCCTCATCTTTCATCTCTTCACATAAACATACAAACCTCCATTAAAAGAACAAAAAGGCTATAAAGCTCTTTCATTCAGATATAAATTGTACAAGTCTTTTTTTTTTTTTACACTGCATGGTAATGTATTTCAATGTTTGGGATATGTGTCTAGGACAATTTGAAGAACTCTAATTCTTTTTTCTTGTTATTCATTACAGTCTTCAAGCTTTCTGTGATTTGATATCAAGCACAGCAGATGTGCCATGTGGTTCTTCTTAACTAGCTATATGCAAACATAAGTGCACACTGCTTCTGAGTGTTCATGGGGTAGGCTGGGTAGAGTATTAGTTGCCACTAGCAATAAGCAGCAGCTAAACTGAGGCAGAAATACTTTATCAAAACTTGTGATCAGGACAATAGCTCTCTCTTTCATCTGACACACAAAGATACTTATTTCCCTTCATTCAATGTTACATCTTGCCTCTAATGTGCTGAATATGCTGTCAACTCAGCTGAACTGGTTTATCAGTTGGAAAAAAATCTTTACTCAGCAGATGCCTCTTCTGGTTTTGATTTGCAAATATACTGCTGGCTTGAAAGAAGACAAAGAAACTGAGGAAGTAAGCTTCCTGGGCAAGAGCATCTAGCTTGGACAACATCTAGCTATACTGAATAGGGAACTTAAGGGTGTATGACTTTGCACCAAGATACAAGTCAGCCTTTTTTTCTTTTTGGGGGTGGGAGGAGCCTGTGTGGGTTAGCTGAGGACTTGAAATAGCTTTATTCTGACTGAGAAGTTGATTTGGTTTGATGTTTTTTTAAAAACCCAAAACAATTTGTCATGAGCTCTTCGTAAGATTTTATAACCATCATTGGATGTGGTTATGTACACATAGAAGAAATATTACATTAATTCTGTTGGCTTACTGTGTCCAGCTCTTATTTAAAGGATGCAAACTTCAAGCCAACCGGTGATGCTATTTCTCATTGTCAAAAGCGATCTCTTTACTTTTACATCTGTACAGGTCTAAGTTTTAATTCAACCTAGAGTGTATCACTTTCCAACTTAAATGCCTTCTTTGGTGGCAATGTAATTTTTAGCCTTAAACATATAAAGTTTATATCTATCTAAATAGATACACACACACATTGAACACCATTGCATGTGTGTGTATGAATATGTACATTTCAATCTACATTTTACAGTTAAAGGCACACAGCACAGAGAACACTTTAACTATCAGTATCCACTTCTAGCACCTAAATTAAGCTGTAAATGAAAGAAAGTAGACATAATTCTCTTTCACTGGCAGTTTAAGTTCACATATGCACCAGAATCTCTGTGTAAGGTCACTGTCATTGGTCCCATAATAATTTTCAACTGCTTTGAGTCCCTTTGAGGCCATCAAGTCCAACCTCCTGCTCAGAGCAGGTCCCATTAGATCACTAACAAAATAGTAAAAGAAAAAATAAAATTTCCAAGACTTGAAACTGATGATGGTCTTTAAAACTCTGAGCTATGTGTTCTCTTGATAGAAACTGCTACCACAGGAACTGTTCTTTTGACAGGAATTAAAACTTAATCTCTTTAGTACTCTAAATCACAAAGTAAAAAGACCAGTGACCAATGTAAATACTTCAGTCAGATTATTCTAATCGAGAAATACTTATTGCTGTTTTATTACAAGCTACATTTAAAAATCCGTGTTAATAGCAACTCTAGGGCACTTTTCAAAACCTTAATATATTCAACTACATCAAAGGAAAATAAATAACATTTTCTGCTTTAAACTTCTCTTGTTTGGCATGTAATAATGGAGGGATGCATGAGATTCTAACTACTGATTAAAGAAATCAAGGGATAAAATATTCAGAATAAATTGCTCTGCTGTAGCTTGCTATTTATCTTTGTCTAAAACAATCCATCTTATTCTTTTATTTGTGCAGGAAGCAACTTTCGAAATAACAGCCATTGTGGAAAATATTCTAGCTCAGCCAGAAGTTTATGCACACACAGGCCATGTTCAGCTGCAGAGTTACCTGTGCCTTCATGCTGCTGCTATCTTGAACACTTATGTTGTTTTCAAAGGGCACATCTATTTCCAAGGACCAAATAAAGTAAACATTTCAGACCACCCTAAGATTATTAAAAAAAAAGAAAAAGAAAAAGAAAAACTAGCGCTCTCTGGCATTCTGTTGCTCTTCAGCCCCCCTGTTCTGTCAGTCTTTGTAGAATAGAAATCTGCATAGGAGGCAGGAAAAAACCACTGAATGCTTTTATTCATAATGAGAACACCGCTATACATCTGATGAACATGTGGACCTCAGTGGTTCCAGAGGACAAGGGTGGATTTTTGGATGCTATCTTATTTGCTTGCTTCAATGGTGGTTGTTCCTGTCAAGGTTCCTTAAAGAGATTCGATCTTCAAAAAATATGTCCCTTGAGAACAAGGTTTTTTTTGAACTGGACATTCATACTAGCAATCACCAATTATCTTTCTCAATGGATGCTTGAAGCAAGGACCTCCTATAAAAATAGATTCTTTTTTCTTGACAGTTCTCCCTTCCTGGTTGTTGGATCACAAAACTAGAAAGGTTAGTAGTTGTCCTACAGTTTTTGGGCAGAATGTGATACATTTTCTATTCCCTTTAATCACTTAAAAAAACCTGTCCTTTTCCAGGACAGTTGAGATCCTGGAAGATATTCTCATGAAAGAAACATGAGCTGCCTAGCTGAACAGAATTTTTTGCCCTTCATAATTACTTTAAGCAAGAGCCATTGGCCCAGATTGTCCTGCCTAAATCTGCAAATGAAGATGTTCAGTGTAAAACTTCTTTCTGAAAGGAGTAGTAAGGGGGCAGAGACTTGAAGCTATCTATATTATTTGTTAGTACAGCATCTTGCACTTCTGCTCCAAGAATTGTCAGAAACCTGCAGTGGGTGTCCAGAATTTAGTGCAGGGTACGGAGGACAGAAGAGAAGGATAGAGAGAGAAAAGAGCTAGATGTGCTTATAGGGAAGGGAAGATCATATCTTCCTCATGTCCCTCCACCATCATGAAATATGGCAGGAAAAAGGTCTCAGATACTAATTTGGTTTCCATTTCTGTAGAATATATTAAAGGTTGTGAAGAAGCTGTATTTATCCTTGCTAAAGCCCTGAGAGACCGACTAGGCTGTAATCACATAGGAAGCCTGTGGCAAAACATAATTTGAACTTGTGCCTTCTGGTTTCTAGTTCAATCATTGGCTTTTCCTTTTTTTCTCTTTTTCTGTGGGGCTCCTTGGGGGCAAGGGAGAGGGGTCAGTTGGTGGTATGGAGCTGTGAAGGGATAGAGAGAGTCAGTTCGTAGGCAATATGCTTGAATCAGCTTTGCATTTGATAAAGTCTCAGATCTATTATAACTTCAGATCTTTTTGTTGGGGCAGGCCTACTTGTCTACAGTAGACCAACACTGAAAATGGGGTTAGCTGGTTCACAAAGAAGATATTCTAGGCTAATATATTTAGAGTGCACTTTGTGAAACTCAGTCTGTTTTGTTCTCCTCCAGGACCAGTGTATAGTCTTCAGTTGTTTTTGTTTAAGTTAAGAACTGGAAGAAACGCCCTTCCTCTGAGATCATTGATGGCTTACAAACTTTGCCATAATGTTCTAACTTTCCCCTTTAGAGCAGCATTTACTGCGCCAGCAGTTAAGCTGAGTATGGTAATTTAATTATAACTCTATCAAATGTGAATCGTCACAATCCAAACCTAAAAAGGATCTTGTTATCCTTTTTAACAAAATACCAGTTCTAAATAACTAATATTCATAGGGAATATAAAAGTTACAAAAAAAAAAACCTTTTGGTATGGTTTTCATACCAGAATAAAGGTCCTTCCTTTGATAATCCCAAGCATAAACAGTCAATAAAGGCTTTGTGCAAAATGTCTTATTTATAGTGGCTAGAATCCTTTTTATTACATCAATAATACCATACATCATCTTGACATTTATCAGTCATTTAATCTAGGTAAACTTATTATATCTGATGTAATTCCACTGAGATAAATCTGTTGTATGCTTTTTGTGCTATTTCTAGCATGGATGGGGTTTAGAACCATGTTAACTGGAAGTAGGAACACATTTTTTGTACTAATTAGCCCACTATTATTTTGAAACCATGCACTGTATTCTCATTGCACAACTGCCTAAGGAGATTCTTCTATTGTTTAGGGGAAAAAGTTATAGAAAACTACTTATGACTCATAAATCTCTTACATTTCAGTGTGATGTATGGCACATGCTCATATTTCTTTCTCAATTTCAGAAAAAAATAGCCTTCAGATTTTTTTCACTTGTCTGCTACTAAATGTCAGAATCCCATGAAATTTCAGAATGAAATGGCAAACACAGAGCGTACTCCTGAATTTTCTAAAATAATACACAGTCGTTCATGTCTGGTGTAGCAAATATTCCTCCAGGTGAGTTATTCTCTGTGAAGTTCAGTTTATAAATACAGTGATGCCAGACTCAGGAAATGTTACTATTCTTTTAGGTTTCCTGGTGCCCCGCTCACATAACCAATCTCATTCAGTCACAGCGACTCATAGAATAATTTAGGCTAGAAGAGACCTCTGGAGGTCACCTGATCTAGTACCCTGCTTAACACAGGACCAACTTTGAAGTCAGTTTCAAAAATCGTTCAGGGTCATATCCAGTCAAGTTTGGAATATCACTACGGATGGAGAACCTAAAACCTCTCCAAATAACCTGTTCCAGCATTTGATTGCTCTCATGATGAAAAAATTTTCCCAGGAAGGAGTGGCTAAAGATTCAGAATCTGCATGAAAACTTTCAGCACAATATCAGTTGTTTCGGAGAGAGCCTGAGACTCTGTGAGGTGATTTATGGCTTGGTTTTTCTGCAGTTTTTCTAAAGTATTCTAGCACTGGATGTTTAGCAATAAGAAGTGGAAAGTTCAGTTTTCATGGGGTAGCTATTTAAAACTTGACCTACAATGCCTGAAACAACTGCCCAGAACTCCCCCCTCCAGCACGCACAAAAAAAAAACAAACCACATTTTATAAGTGCTTGGGATAAGAAAACAGTTCTCCCTCCATCATCTGAAATGAAAGTGTGGAAAGGTGTCTCTGAGCAGCAAAGCAATGCCAGATTGAAAAGAGGTAAAAGCTGGGGCTTGGCTGTAGCTGAGACCCCCTGTCCAGAGCAGCAGCCTAGGCGGAGGATTCAGGTGAGACCCCTTTCTTCCCACATCTGTATATTTTTATTGCTGCTTTAGGTACTGAGTTTCTGTTTTAGTCACCTGGGGCTGTTCCCATTCCTGTACTACCTTATGAAGACTACAGACATCAAAATAAAACTAACGCTTCTTTTTGTTTGCTATTGTGCTGCTGCTGTCATCCCTATCTCCCTGCTACCACACAGGAACTGATTGCAGGTCCATGCCCCTGCCCGTGTGGAGTTAATCAGCTGTGTTGGGCACTTCTTCCCCTCTCCTGTGGGAAACACAACATCCAGCAGGGTTTTATATACTTTGTGCTGAGTAATCACATATTGTGATAATACACACTTAGCCAATCTGGCTTTTTCTGAGAAACTATTTAGAGAGGAAAGAGGTTCTAGCCCTAGGCACGCAGATCAACTTTGTGGTGACAATTTAAGATTTCTTACCTTCTGTTCTATAAAGCTACCCTTAGTAGTCAGAGGAAGGAGTAGGCATGCAGGGAAGGTATACGTGGTTCATCCTTCTCCCATCCCAGAGGAGCTCACCAGGACAGACCCCAGAGTCTGCCTTGTCTTCGGAGAACTTCCTTGACGTCCATGGATGCTTTCTTCCCATCCCAATAGCATTTACTGCGGGCGAATAACAGCCCCAAGTTAGCATACACTCATTTTTTTCTGTTTACAGCGTTCCCTAAATCTGTAGAATCCCTTACACTATAATTAATGAGTAGAACCCTATTTACCTATCTCTGCTAATAATGTTGCTTTACATTACAATGGACATACTAAAGAAAACATTGTAATGCTGCTGCTTAAACACTCAACTGTACCCACAGCAAAATGGTAAAGTTCACCATCAGAGTGTCTTTCAGGATGAACAGCATCTTCTGTCTAAAAAGAAAGCAGAAACTGTAAGCAAAAATAGAAAGGGAAAGAGGCTTCTCTTCTGTGATTTGAATCAGTAAAGCACAGGGTTAATATTTTGCCTTTCAGGTACTGAATGTGCTCCTTGAATACTTCCTCTGATGACCTAAACATGGTCTACAATAGTCCTCATAGTTTCCTATCTTAAATAACTAGCAGCTTGATTGTGATTTTATCTTATTTTTTACTGAGACAGTTATATGAGAGTGCTGACCTTCAGTTAACTGCCTGTTTCCTCTGCACAGGGTACACAGGACGTGAGAGCTTGGTTCAATTAGGCACGTTGAGTTGCATGTAAGTGGAGGCCTTGATCTCCACAAGCGATAGAATTGTTTTAGTTCACATGTTACGGTATCTTTGTGGTCTGCTTGTTACAACAGGGCAGTCCCTGACTCATTTCTACCTTGCCAGCGTACATACAATGACTGATACCATAAAAATAGAGCCATGCTTGCCAGTGTGGCTAGAAACAACCACAATTTAAATGTGTTAACAGCTCTTCAGCATTTCAGGCTGTACTGTTATTTAGCTATTTAAAACAACCTGTACACAGCTTGAACAGTTAAAAATGCCATGACAGTTTATTTCCTTTGGGAGATGGAAAGGTTAGAGCTTACCAAGATCATTGCTTTCTAGCTGAGGGTCCATCAGGAGATTCTGCACAGGATGAAATGAGCATAGCTGTTATGTGGCACTGGGAGATAATGTGGAATGGGATAGGGATTTTTTTAAGTACTAGTATACACATGGCTGAGCCAACATGCGGCAAGCAATGTTGTAAAAAAGACAAGAGTTTGGATGAACTGTGAACTCAAGACTTAACATTGTCCTCTCCAGAAAGCTGGACTTGGAGGTTCATATCCACAACAGGGCTTTAGGTTTTGATGGGTTGCATTTTGGAATATCTAATTTCCCCCAAAGATTGTGCAGGGGCACAGGTCCCTAAGCTGGAATAATAGATCCCACCAGACAGCTGCCTAAAGAAGTTTCAGTGCTTACTTTACTTTTGCATCTGGACTGCGATACCTGTCAGGCTGGAAAGGCAATGGCTAAATAAGTTCACCTCTGCATTGTGGCCTAGAAGGAGAGCTCTGTGACAGCCCCTGGTATATTTGCAGGGGAAGCAGAGAACAAATGTGGCCCACAACTCTGATGATTAAATCACTTGTCAAGGGTGGAGCATGCAATATAAAGAAAAAATATTTTTAACTGTCTTCCAACTTGCCCCTTAATTTGCTTCATTGATTTCTTAAGGTTGTTTCCCCAATGTTTTAGATTGCTGACACAATGCTTTATGATAGGTCTATGGGGAATGAGGCAAGACAACAAAAGCTACACAAGCAGCTATTCATTAATTCTGTCATTATGGCATAAATCGGTCAGTCTGGCTGATTGACAGGGAATAGTCATCCCTTACTGAATGACATATTTTTGTTTTCATTGGTTCCATAATCATTTCTAATGACAATAAAACCTTCCTCAAAGACACTTTTAAACATGGTATTCCGTAGCTTTCCAATGTCTCTTAAAATGAGGCTTGACACCTTTTGTTAGTGGATTGTGTGATGTGGCAGTTAAGAAGGAGCTCATCTTATCTAGTCATATTGCCCCATCTTACAATGCAGACAGGCAGCAACCACTGCCCACTCTGTCCTAGAGGACTTAATAGATCAATAAGAAAAAGGAAATTCATATGTGCTCTGAAGGAGGACTGTTGAATGGATGGAAAAGGACAAAAATGATGGAAAACCCCTGTCTTTTCATACAGCTTTAGCATATGTTTTAACGTTAAAAACTGTTTAATTTATAGGGGTTAGCTAAAAAATTAACTGACATCTATAAAGTACTTTGAACTTCTTTAAAACAAAATGTGCAGGGTCATCATGTATTAATATTATTTAGTTGCTGGAAAAAGGCAATCACAGTGTTTCATTGTTATCTTGCTCCTTGTCTCACTCTCTTCCTAATTCCTCAGGCTAATAGCATTCCTCAGTAGCATCAGATATTAATGTCTTTCAATATCAGATATTAGCAGTAAAATGGTTTCACCTAGAGGGTTTTTCCTGGACTGGGGTTTCCATTTACTACCGCTGCAATGACACAGAAGAAGCTGACGAGCCATGACTTACAGAGCTTAGGACTGGAATCATGTTGCTTAATTTTAATTTGCCTGTTCTGCCTGTAATCAATGGAGAGGAATAATTACTTCCAGAGAGCAATGATCCCATTTATGGTCTGAATCAGGGTCTGGAAATGACCATCTCTTTTGACAGTGCAGAAACCTGGGGTGGTTAGGCTTCCATTTTGTTACTAACTAAATGCTTATACTGGGAAGGAATGAATATATAAAGCCTTACCAATAAGTGCTAGACAGACCTAGATATAGGAGAGTAACTGGAAGGTCTTGGAAGAAGTAGCAGTAAAACAATATTGTGAATGTATTCAGAAGCATTTTTGTGCTCTGTTTATAGTCATTGATCTATGGTACCGGCCCATTGCAGGAAAACTTTTTTTTGCCTTATCTTAATTCTGTTTCTGCCCTTTCAGATCAGTAAATGGCTGGTATATATTCCTGTTTCTCTCTATCAACTCTTCCAGACTGAGTTATCGTGCTTTATATGAATGCTGTTGTTCTGAGAGTTGGGATTTACTCATAACTTCACAAGATAATGCCAAATGCATCAATGAATATTGATGGAAAACGTGCATTCGCTTGTACAAAAGAACTGGCAGTAAATAAACAGCCTATTTTAGCCTCTTTCAGGACAATATCAGATCAACTGTAACTAAACTGTGCCTTTTAAGCTTTCCTTGGCTGCAATGTGTTATCTTAATTACTGTTCAGTGTGTATCACACACTTTTACAACAGCATTTTACCTTACACTTCCTTACAGTGGCAAAAAGTGCTAATATAATAGATCATAATGTCTTAGCAGGAAATTAAAGGATTCAGGTGGTATATTCTTATCTTTCTAGGACTGATTTATCATTATCTAACTAGTTTATCTTTCACTCATGAGAACTGTGGTTGAATTATTTGGTGATATGATTTTTCCCCATACTACTATGCACATGTTATTGTGATTTCCTTTTAACTTTGCTAAGCTATATCCAAAAGAAAGCATGAAAGGAAAACAATAATTTAACTGGGGGAAAGAAGGAGAATATGTGAGAAACAAAAGCAACAGAAAGACTAGCTGGTCTGTTGAATTGAACTTGCTTGAGTGTATCTGTAAACAAACACCGTTTCTATATCCCCAGATTGTATACTAGTAATCTTGCCAGCATATATATAGGGCTGCAATGTCACTAGCATGGACTCAGATTAGTTACTGTAATATGTTTATTCCTTTCATTTCTATATGCTATCGATATATCCACTTATTAGTTCAAACTGCCTAGGGAAGGTGGCAGGAGATCTCATACAATTAAGAGATATAATTAGACTAGTAAAATGTATGTGTAAGCTTGGGGCTTGGATTGGACAGTGATTTTCAGAAGGGAATGGGCAGCAGTACTGTTTGGTTGTGTGGTTCCACCCTTATGTGTTTGGTAACATACCACATCAAATTGCATTACAGAAGGATGGGGTGAGAGGGTCATGGGGAGACGCCTTTGTCCCATGCCCCATTGGAAGCTCCTATAGATAACACAGTGCAGAATTTGCCATAGGGCACAACAGTGCTCCCAGATGTCTCCTGCAGAGTAAACAGGATTGGTGTTAGATCAGCTGGTAGCCAGTAAAAGGTCAGCTTTGAATAGCTGCTGAGATAAATCTATCTGGTGCTATCCTGTCAAGAACGAAGTGTGGATTGGTTTTTGGGGGGTTTGGGGTTTTTTTTCTTCTCCTTAGACTACCCTTTGGTTTAAATGCAGTTTGGCATATTGTCTGCTCACAAGTTTCCCAGAAATTCGTTCTAGCGCTGAAGAATGAATTATCACATACCTAATGTGATTAATGTGTATATGAAAATAAGCTTTCCCATAAGTGAAGAAATATAAAAGTAAGCTTCCCATGGCCATTTGTGATTACAAAGACTACATCCATCTTATTCAGGAAATCCATGTAATTTCACATTCAAATAAAAGTTAGTGTGTGCGTGCATCACATTTAACAAAGGTAATATGAAAATCACTTTGTCATATCTACAGTGAACCAGTGTTACTATATATTACGATTGTCAAAATCAATATGCATGCTAAATATTGCAATATAGCTTTAAGTACCCACATTTTTCATATTCCATTGAAGAAATCATTTTCAAAATACATTTGCCTGTCATCATAAAGATACGTGTATATATTAAAAAGGTTGTTGGATTGTTTCCAGCGGAGACTATTGCCTTACTGTGTTAGGTGCTGCACACATTTAGGAGGTAAAATAGAACTGTTGCTATGAAGTACTGGTAATAAAGGGACACAAGGAATATTTTCTTTCCTTGATCTTTGTGTTAAGTAGTCTTATCCATATATTTGGATGGTAACTAGGAAACGTGGGCTAGATCTTCACAGCTGTGGAGTTCACTGTAACTTCTAACTTTAGGAGCCCTCTCACTTACTGAAGCCATCCCAAAAACACTGGAGAAAGTTAAACACCCCTGAAACGCATCCTCAGAAGCTGGCTAAGCTAGCCAGGAGGCAAAGATAGAATATATTTGTCTGATAGGGCCAAATAAAGTAGGATCCTTCTGCTCAGTGTTATGAATGATTTCTGGACACCTAAACTCCATTGCTGAAGGAGGAGGAGAGACTGATCCCATGATACTCCTAGTCTAGGGGTCTGGCCTACAGGAGGCAGAAAATCAGAATTAAAGCCTAAATCATGTCGGGGGCCTAAACTCACACCCTATCTGTGTGTTGGAAGTAGCTTCTGGGATGCAGCTACAGACAAACCTTCTCACCCCTCTGGGGAGTCACCGCTTCCTCTGGCAGCGGCTCCGGGGCTGCCCTCACCCCTGTGAACTGTGGGATTGCAAGGATGACTCTGTCTAACCTCAACTTCCAGCTTTAAAGTTCCTGTTATTAATTTGTCTGCAGAATAATCCCTTGGTTTCAGATCATTCTGCCACATCTAAGTACCCTATATACAAATGATCAAGTTTTTCCTTCTCTCAGGCTTTTCTTTGAATAGCTGAGTTGACTGAGTTCCATATAAGCCTCTGAAAAAAAATTGTGACTCCCTTTGAAAACTTCCTGAAGATTCCCAGACTTTTTCAGGCACTAGTACTGGGCACAATATTCTGGTAAAAGTCTTACCAGCTCTGTGTGCAGAGGGAAGGTCATTTCCCTAATTTCTAGATATCGCTATTTATGCATCCAAAAATTGCATTAGGCATTCTAGCTTCAACACAGTACTTGAGAGCCCATGCTGAGGTGATTATCTGTCATGATGATCTCTGCTTTAGCTGGAGATCTTGCTGTGATATGCTGCACTAGTGTGTTTTCCTACCATTATTGCTAGCTTATGTTTGTTCCTTGCTTTTAAAAAAAGTTATGCTGACATTGAATTTGCTTCTATTCCTTACACTTTCTGAATCCGGAATCAGATGAAACAAATATGTCATATAGGTTTTAATATTTTGTATTATCTTAAATACCTGGTCCAGCATTTCTGTTATAAACCTGTTCTATAAGAATTTTTCCAGATTTTTTTCAGAATGTCAGTGGGGTCAGTGTGTTCAAAAATAGGATTTTAAGTTACTTATGCACCAATGTGTGAATCAAGACAGATCAGATCTAATTCAAACTCCCACTAATTTAGATGGGCTTTAGATACAGGGTGAAATAGCCAGATTTTTCAGAACTCCAAGCACACAAAACGCATCTGCAACAGTACATGGGGCGAACAAAATAGTATATTACCCATTGAACTATCTCAGTTCACTTGGCACACTTCGCCCAAATTTGTGCACTGTATGGTTGGTTATTACCATTCCATAGCTAAAGATGTCATTTTCTTAGGATTAATTTTAGCTGTAAGCCTTGCTCAAATTACTAGGACCTGATTTTCAGATCCACTAGAAAGCAGCTTTGTAGGTTCTTATGGATTTAAACCTACCTCACCTTTGGTAGATTTATAAAGTACATGATCTCTCCCTCACTCTGTTAAGAAGTCCTTAGAAACCAAAAATTGTGAGAGTTAAACCCTGTGTGCTCTGCCTCTTTCTTAACCTTATTCAAAAGAGAGAGACAGAATGATATATCTAGCATATTCTTGATTTGGAGCTAGCCCTGTTTTAAAGACTGGTTCTAGGCTTGGGGTGAGTAGTAAAGATAATTTTTCAAAAATTCTTTATTCTTTATCTTGTTTTTTTGCAAAGCTCTGTGTGGCAGCCTTGCATCTCCTGCATTCAGCAATGTGTTTAGGTTAGTGGATGTGTTTTGAGGTTATTCAAGGGCACATGGGGTTTTGTGTGCAAGTATGGCAAATGATTGAATTAGTTCAATCTAATAAAAATTATCTAATTATGGTTACAACTGGTACAAATTCTGTATACCCTATCAGAAACAGAGTAATGACATTCCATACACAGATCTTAATAATTTAGAACTAGTTGAAAAGGGAAGTTGAATC
The DNA here is from genome assembly GCF_964195595.1 of Calonectris borealis. Lineage (NCBI taxonomy): Eukaryota > Metazoa > Chordata > Aves > Procellariiformes > Procellariidae > Calonectris > Calonectris borealis. The sequence continues at coordinate 15,678,181 of NC_134314.1, forward strand.
ATTTGCAGCAGGAGAGAGCTCTGCAGTTTTATCTGTTTCAGCATTATATATCAAGACAAGATTTGGAACTCAACAAGTAATTTGGTCATTTTGGATCAGATTCAAAAAGGATCAGAAAATCCTATGGGTAAAAGAAGAGTTCAACCCTATAATGTGATACCAGCAATAGAGATCTGTGTTAAGAAAGAGTAGGCAATTTTAAATAGACAGTCTAAGCAAAAGGGTAATTATTGCCTCCTATTAAATTTCAGAAATGAACACATGGAACCCTGTTTTGGAAAGAGTTGGTCAACTTATGTTGAATAAGTTTCAGTTCTTAATAGTATCATGTCAACAGACTAAATCCGTGGCAAGTTCAGACTTGCTTAGGCAGAAAAAAATAGCATCACTCTGAATGCACAGACTTGAATGACAATGCTAAGTCCCAGCTCTCAGCCTTTGACACAACAGCAAATTCCTTACCAGAACTGATACTGTTAGGTGACATGTTGCTGACTGATTAATGCTCTAGCACTGTCTCCAATTGCACCACAGAGGTGATATTTTCTGAAGAGGTGCAACAGCGTTGCACATCAATACCCAAGAAAATACGGTTATATAAAGTTGGTCTATAAAGTTCTGTTTGAAGTACTGTGGTCAGATGTTTTGGTGTGCATTTGTCTTTTCAGTGTCAGAACCAATAGTAGGCCCATTTTGCATATATAGCCCTTAAAAAAAGTTAAAATATATGTAAAAAAAGTATATAGGGACACCGAGGGACTGAGCTTTGCAACAGGTTGCAGAAGATGTTACAACAGAGGACCCCAAGTTGCCTGCCATAAGCTGTTCTCCAGCCACTCTGCCATGAAAACGTTATTTCTGATTCCTAGAAGTGAAACTGCATTTCATATTCTTATTTCAATTGTATCGGTAGGCTCGGAGTCAGAATGATTTTTTTTTTCAGTTTCATCTTTCTAAAATTCTAAGTGCTAGCAAGCTGTATTTCATGAATTTAATCACTCTATTTTTATGGCACTATCATTTTTGTATGCTGCCTGGTTATACTAAGGTTTAGTCTCCAGCACACATTTCTCTTCCTCATTCTCAGTGCAGCATGAGCTATACTCATCTTAATGTTTCCTACCAAAAGTATTTATTTCTCTACTTTTAATCATTAGAAGTAATTTTAAAGGTTGTCTGCTTTTTCTTTGTCTGTATTTGTTTTCCTATCTCCATATAAATCTAATTTAGCTTGTAAATCCTTGAGGACTTCATGTTTATTTTAACCTTATTTATATTTAATAATAATAATGGATTGATACCAGAAATAGCAGATCTAGACACTCTGGCGGTATAAGAATCCCTCCGTTCATTTTTGTTTACACTTTGTTTTACTTTGTTAAAAAAGTAGAATTCTATTTTTGTGATTCCAGTATGTAACTTTCTTGGAGCTTCTGAAATCAAACGTTAAAAAAAGGTAAGTTTTCCAGCATCAGGGCATGCAGTGTGATATGTTGTTCTGCTGTTCTGAATATTCTTAAAAATATCAGGCAAAATACCCAGGTGTATTTCAGGGGTTGCTACCAAAACTAAGCAAAAAAGCCCTGTTGAGCTCACAATCAACTTTGTTCCCTTATTTAAAAATCTGAATTTAATTTTGATGAGTGGTAAGACCTCCCTATGTCACTATGGGACAGGATCCATCTGTTAGAAGTGAACATCCTACCATTCCTAACTTACCACTTTAAAGTCCTGCCAGTTCTCTTAGCACTTTTATCTAAAAGTCTTAGATCATATGTGTAAAAACTTCCTCTGGAAAGGCAAAACGGTTCCCCAGTACTATGACTAAAACATAACTGTGAGAGAGATAAAGGTAAATTTGGCACTTAATAGCTGGAAAATGTAGAATCTACCTGTTTTGTTAAAATATTCCACATGTCACACAAATACACCCTGTGGGTAATAATAACAGAAAGTCTTACCATACAAAAGTCTTATGACCCCAAAGAGGAAAGAATTACATAACCATGAAATGGGCAAATCACTGCTATATCCCCTTCCTTTTTTTGCTTTAGTCATTCTAGAAGTTGCATATCAAACACTGTTCTCAGGTTTGTAACTGGCACAACTACGCAATTAACAGAAAGAACATTTTTCGTGGATACCCATCTTTAATCAGGTCCACCAGCATGATCTTCCTAGTCCCATCATTGTATAAGTAAAAGCGAGAATGGAGCGAGACTAACAGTAGACCAAAGCCTAAATCTTTGTTTCAGCTCTCAATCAGGCTGATGATAAGTAATAGAAGTACAAAGGTAGGGCAGATACTGGAAATGAGGATATGGATTATCATGTTTAAATGGCAGCAGAATTTGGATGTCTGCTGAAGACAAGGGAACTGGTCTCCCTGCCCTGACACAGAAAAAAAATCAGACGTACGCAAAATCACAGCCATGACAGGAGGTTATAACTTAGCTCTCTGAGGAGAGTTCTTACTCACTCTTTGCACAATTATAGAAAAGAAGAATGTCACTCTTATTTACATAAACTAGGATAAATATTTATAAAAGATTTTGACCCTCAAGTTTCGTGACATAAAGCACGCAAAACTAATCCCATGTTCGGAAGAGCTGACACCTTCCTCTGGAACATCTAGCACGGATCCCTGTTATCACACAACAAGGGATAATAATGACCATTGATCTGATTCACAACAAACATTTCTGTGGCTTCAATAGATCATGTGAATGCAAAGCAAGAGTGAGGTTCAGAGACTTGAAAACTGCATTATTATAGCAGAAAAAGAGAAAAAATCTCAGTCATGAATACTGGAAATCAAGCCTGTTCAATGATCTGATTCTCCTTTTTGTTTTTAAAATATATGTAGTTTTAAATTCAAGTACACATCACCATGTCTGCTGTTGCCAACATAGCTGATGAGGAAGTGTTGTGTGATTTCTGACAACATCCAAGTAGAATAACAATCATTTCAGAGCTGGACTTGGAGCCTCCTTTTGAAATCAAGTGCAGCAGAGGACATCCTGCAAGAATTCTCCCCCTCCTCTCCTTGAGTGAAAGTATTCCTAAAGACAGCATGAATATTCACAAGGGCTGACTACCATCAGCCAAGCTGGGCTCCAGCCGGAGGTCTTTTAATAACTAAGCGATACTTAAGTTTTCCTCCTCCTGTGCTAGAAAAGGTGTTGCCAGTGGCAGATAGAATCTGGCCCTCAGAAAAAAACAGTTGTGATCTTGCATCTGCCACTTGTTGAGTGATTGTGTGCAACTTCTTTATGTGTCTTTTTGACTGCATATTTTGAGCTCTTCTGAATAGGAATTGTCAATACTGTAGTACAGTGTGACGCTTTTCTAAGTTGAGACACTGCTAAAAAATAATAAAAGGAGACAATTCTGCCTTATGTGACACGGCTGGATGTGTTTTATTGTTTTGTTTCTTAACAATGTTTTTCCTTTGTTCTTCACTCTGGATCCTTATACTGTGTATCCTGAACTCATTGCAATACAAAACCAACATGATATTTGCAGCAATCCAAGATAAATATTCGTTGTTTCAATTACTTTGGTGCAGAAATAGTAAATAGAATAGTGAATAGGAACATCTGGAGCAGTCTTTGGACCAAATTTCCAAATTACTGCAGAAATTTGACCTGTGTATTCTAAACTTGCCTGTGTCCCTTGTATTTCAAACAGTACTTATGCCAGATCTCTGTGAAGGTGAGACAATCCATCTCAACCAGACTGACCCACTGGGAAATAAAAGATCACTTTAATCACTTTAAGTTATTAGGAGACTTTATAATAAAAGACGCACTTTCCTGATTATACATCCTTGTCAGAAATACCAGGAGAGTGACTGAGTTTTGTGTGGCTTGCATATCTGTTTTAAGGCTGCTGTGACAGCAAATCTTGGCAGAATTAAATATGAATCTTTGCATGTGGTTTCTATAAATCCGACATTTTCCACTTTACAATCCAGAAAAGATGATTGAGCAGATGGTAATGCAAGCCACTGGATTTATGCAATTTTTTGCTAAAACTGGGAGTTTTCACTCTCAAGAGCAGCTTATATATGAGGGACTGAAAAGGCTGAATACTAATTTTTTGGCAAAGCACCATGTTCACATAACCTACGTACACAAATACTAGTTATAAATAAGCTGACTGTAGGAGGTACAGAAAACAAATTCTTTCTTTGTTAATGAATTATCTCTCAAGTCCATTTCATATATACATATATACATATATTTGTGTGCAATCTTTTAATCCATTTATAAAACAAAAAACTAATGCCTCTCTGCATTTAAGTAATCTAAATAAAATATGTTAAAACCAAAAAAATCTGAGGACCAGAATGCATGAAGCATGAGCAGGGACATAATAATGAATGCATTTTTATTTTAGGAATTCTTCTCAGGAGCTGCTGTAATCAGTGACTCAATGCATAACTTATTAATAATGCTTCATGAGATGCTCTTTCAGCAGGTTTTCAACTTTCCTACTGGGGCCCCATGCAAACTAAAAACAAAGCCCTGCATTTTATTATTGCTCTGTTATTCTTCCAAGTTTTCCCTGAAGGCTGAAGTCTCTCTGCTCTGCCTGGGAACTGTGGGCAGAATGAGGAGGTCCCACAATGTTTTCAATGACTGTGCTTTCACGTTTGTCACTGGATGATTCTTTTTGTCACAGGATCTTTCCACGGTATCTGTCATGCTTATTCAAGATTTCCAGTCAAAAACACTGTATTAACCTTATCATAAGGCCATGGAAGGAAAATCCGTCTCTTTTACTATCAGGCACACCAGCACTGATGATGAGCATGTGCTTATGCTCAGGCACCTCTGTAGTCAACAGGAAGCAAGGGGATATTCCAGGAAGTAATTCAGCCAATTTAAGACCAGAGTGACCTTCCAGCAGTGCCTTTCACTCACTCTTTAACACGGAGATTCCTTGGGCCATCCAGTGTCCCACCAGAACCTGTGTTTTTACCATGTCTGTCACCAATGTTCTTGTGTTGACAGTCTTGCTGTGGATGGACTTCTGTGCCCTATGAGAGTTAACCAGCCTTCGCATAGACACAGCGGGCTGTGAAGAGCAATATTTAAGACGAGCATCCTAGACCGAAAAATCCTCCAGCAGGGATTGTCTTTATTTGCAACTCATACAGAGTTGAGCACATTTTTTGGCTCTTTACACTCAGCAATAATTCTTAATAACAGCACTGTCTGCAGGCCAGAAATGCTCTGATTCATCTCATCTTGTAATTCTGGAACCTGTATTAATGTTTCTTCATCAGCTTTTTTTCTGAATGGATCCTACATACTTTCATACCAATCGGGGTGTGATTTTTATTCTTTTTTTAATTGTGGTTTCCAGCCTCCCCTACCCTTTATAAATGCTTTTTAGATTTCCCATTGCCTGCTTGATGCTGCAAAAACCCCATGCATTAAAATGCCCACTAGCCTTGGAACGTATCCTGGTAGTGCTTCACGGCATAAATCCTTGCAGAGCAGTCTCAGGACTCCAGCAATCTCCTGAAGTCTGTTGACCATTGCAAGAGCTTTGTGATTCACTTCTGCCATTCTTGTGAATTTCCCCAAAGAATCATTAAGAATGTTGTATGGGTAGAATATTATAACTTCGTAATCACATGCAGGTATTTTAAATGAAGGGCACAGCTCTTTCTCTTGCCGTCAAAAACATGTCTGTTGCCTATTACCTCTGAAAGTCCCCCCTCCCCTTCAGCCTTTGCTCAGAGAGTCCACATTTCTGATCAGTAGCAGATGGAAGAAAATGATTAAACTTACACATAAGGACCAGATCCTGCAGTCCTAGCTCCTTTCTTATTCTGGCAGTTTTCCCATTGACTTCAGTGCCAGAGTAATAAACGTAGAAGGACAGCTGGATCTGTAGCAAAGATATTATTGTCAGCTTCCTCTATGTTTCTCAGAATATTTTTCACAGACTGATTACTGAGATGTAGGGAAGAATATTTTCCCTACCCAATTTCTTGTTTGTATTCAGTATGTCTAATGAGATTCCACTGTGCCAAAGTAATGCATTTTAAATTTAACATTCAAATTGTAATTCAAAATAGCTATGTTGCAAAGGGGGCAACACCATCCAAAAGACTTGGCACTGGTCTGGTGCAGGTGAATCTTCTTTCCTGGGGATGATCTGTGGGATCATGGGCAAATCCTTTAACTATTTTGTCCTTCTGTTTCAAGATAATAATTAATCCTTTTCAAATATTTTTTGAATATCTGGATAAAATGAACTTTGCAGGTAGTAAGTAGCAAAGTGAATACCATCAAGCATATATAGATCACATTTGCCACCCAATGGAACTTAGTTTACATCAAAGAACAATCACAGTGAATCATTCCACATGGACTTGCCTACTTTAAAAGGAGCTGATTCGTTTCCAGGGTCTAATAAACAATTAAGTGAGTCATTATTTTAACATTGTATACCTTTCCTGTTTACAAGCAGTAGTGAGAACAATCTGGAAATTATTTCAGAAGGCATTTTCATTTTTGCAAATCATACTCCCAGACTTTGTCTTCTACAACATGCTCTCTCCTTATACTGCAGGTAGTTTGGGAATTTGGGTTTTCTTTTACATTTCATTCTAAACTCTTGGGGACAGAAATCTTATTAAATTTCTGCATGTAAATAAGGAATGACAGCATATCCGTTAACAAATATGCATTTGCTAAGTATAAATCATCACAATTCCAGTAAACTCAGTAGGAGAAGGATGATCCCATGGTTAGGTTATTCGGGCAGAGTTTCCTTCTCTGTCCATATGTTTCCTGCCTGACTTTGAACAACTAAGTCTCATCCTACTTCCCTTTTACTTACTTAATTAAAGCATCTAGTTTGCTAGGCTCTCTCTGTTATCGATGGAGGAAAATAAGCACCTCCAATGTGCCTACCCATTATCTGTATCCACCCCTGAGATGGGATGGGTTTGAGCAGGACTGATTTTGATAGGTGCCTAGCCACCTTTGTGAGCCTGGTCCTTATTTTCTCTGTGTCTCTTCTTCATTTTTAAAATAGAAATAATTTTAATACTTTCCTAAGATTATCTTGGAGCTGTCACCTAAAGAAATTATTAATAAGTTGTCAGTGAACTGAAACCAATGAAGTGTGGGAAGACCAGTCAACAGCTTCTTAACACAGCTCTTAAGACTGGTAAACATGATAGAGGATTTCAACATAGATATAGTAGTGGCAAAAAGTTAGCACCCACAGTTTGAGAGCATGGGAAAGATCTAGCAAAATAAAATGTACTGTGCCTTGCTGGTTTGGCCATAACTAGTGTGTATTGGATGTAAATGAAGTAGCTTAAGTAAGTTTGACTGAGGTCCAAGCATTTCTCCAAGATGCAAAATAAGAGGATTAGGTCACTGTAATAGTCTCAGTGCTCTTGTGTAGATTACCCCAGACCGATTCACAAGTATGTAATTTTATTCTGCTCTAAAGCCAAAATTTCCCTACAGGCTTTTTCATAAATTCATTGAACTGGTTTCACGATCAGAAGTACATGGAGTTTTCCTAAGTGCTCATGGTATTATTCATTGTTATGATTCACCATTTGTATATAGTGTCATGTGTACTCATGGTTTCCACCATGAGGCAGAGGCACTCATTGGTCTGCAGTTTTTCAAATTACAGCCCCCAGAAATCAAGGGGAGTTTCAATTCCTACAGAGTAGAAATGCTTGTGAGAGGCAGAAATAAGAGGGAATATCAAAACGAAAGTTGGATCAATATTAGCCTAAATAGGAACAATCAGAGAGTAGGCACATAGTGAGGAGGTAAAGGCAATTTAGCACGGGTCAGTAGGTTGTAATAAAATGATAAGATGAAACTAAACAAAAGAAAATTTAGGTTGAAAACCTGGGAACTTTTCCTAATAGTGAGCTTTATTACACTAGAAATAGTCGTCTGGGAAAGTCAGTGGAGACAGTGTCAGGTGAATCAATTTCTTACAGAATGGAAAATCTTTGAGTACAGGGAGAAATCTTCCACTAGAAATGGACGAGTGGGTTTACCCACTGTTTCCTTTCTTCACTCTTCAGCTGAGAGATATCTGAGAATTAGGAAAAAATATAAATTGGGAGGGAGAGATACAGGTTTGATTCCCAGACTTGCTACAGATTTTCTGTGAGAACTTGATTAAATCACTAAAGTTCTCATTTAGAGCTGACTGGGAAATGAATTTCACTACTATGTAGAATGTCAAGGTTCAGGGAGAAAAAAAAAAAATTGTCCTTAACCAGGATGAACTTTGGCATATTGCACCGCAATGAAATTCTGTGGGAATAAGAAAGGCAATGACCTCCCATTCCCTTGGTACTGCTCAGCTCCCTGGCTGTTCACTTGGCAACCATCTGGAGTCAGAGCACTGAGGCATCTTTCCAGCAGGTGCAATTTGTGCTTGCAGTGTTTCCTCTATGGCAATCTGGGTACAGCACAAACAAAAACACGTACGCGCAGGGTTAGATGTTCAGCCTAGTCTCTCCTTGCTCTGCAACAGCTCCTCCGCCTTTCTTACGTTACTGGGCTGACACAGAACAAGCTCTTCCTCATTTCTGCCTTGGGGAGGGCTACTTCAGATTTCACAGTGGAGGCTGGTTGGGGCTTTGCTGGCTGCTGAGAGAGGAGAGAGAGCAGCAGCATTTACATTTGCAGCTTTGCTCCCTTCTGACTTTGTGCCACTGGGAACTCTGTATCCACAGCAGCTGCCAGGATAAGGATAACTGCAGCATTGGATCTCTCCCTGAGCTCCTCTGTGGAACAACGTACAGTTGTCATATAGAAAACCCACGCCGTGATCTGCTTCTTTGGTAAATGAAGATCCAACACATTTCCCCATTACTTGCACTGTCACAGTTGCTGAGTTTTCGCTGCCTTATGGGCAATCTGTGAAATGAATGCTCCTCACAGCCCGCAGTCACTTGCACAACAAACAGCCACTAAACATTTTGCTGCCTTAGGCAACCAGGGTTTGACTGATATGTGTGAACTGGCTCTGGCTGCTTGTTCCGCCATTTGCTGTTCCAAGCTATTTGGGTTCCTTGTTCACTGCTCTGTTTTCTGTCTGGTTGTCTCTTAGCAGAGAGCCCAGGATGAAGCAGGTGTAAGGAAGAGGAACAAAGAAACTGATAGTTCTTAGAATTTGTCTAACCCTCCAGCCTCCTTCTAGGCAACGGCATTTTTGAACATACAATTTTAATTTTCCTTCCCAAAGATTTTTCTCTAACTGCCTGCCTGCACACACTGCATTTTCTTTCCCCATCAATCACTGCCCTTACAGAATCGACTGCTTTAACTGGTCTGTGCTGCGGTTGCAGGCAACCTACAATGGGAGCATTGCTATCAGTGAGTGTGACTCTGTAGCGTGGATTATTTTATATCCTGGAAATGGCACAGACCTGTTCAGTTGTCAATACTAAGTCCTAGGGCTTATTTGGCTTAGTATAAGTATCTTGGTAGAGTGCACAATTTCTCTAAGATGATCACCTACAACTGGAAATTAGTAAGATATGAAGAGATCCACAGTTAGCTACATAATGTAATCTCCTGCTTACCACCCATAAGATACCCATTTCAATAATAGCTGTGCCCAGAACTCTCATGTGCAAAGAGGCAATACTGCATTAAGTGATGTGTTCAGATGGCATAAGAGACAGTCTAAGGAGGCAGGACAAAGAATGGAAGCAGCGTTTGCTGGTGCGAAGGTGAGTGACAACACAGTAAGGGACAGTATATTTGACATGGGAAACAGTTAAATCTTATCTCAGTGTTTTTACAAGAAGTCCTTCTTCCGCTCCAGTCTCATTCTAGTATTTCATTCAGCTGTGTTCAAGCAGGATTTATACATGCATAATATATATAGCTGCCAGCAACAAAGGTGACCTGCAAGAAGAATTCTTAATATCTTAATGTAGTGAGCTATATCTGTAAAATAACCCTGGACTTAAATCTGTAAATGACTGTCTAAAGCTTTCTGTTACCTTCCAGTTTGGCTGATACTTGGCAAAGAAGCTTTTATTCATGTCTACTAATTTTTGGACTGCAGATAATGCTGATAAAAGAAGCAGATGTTAGGAGATGACTGGACATACATGTTAAAAATTTCAATCTGCTGCACTGACATCTTGTATGTGGGCCCGGTTTTTCTTGATGAATCACAGCACCACTAGTAAGTAGTTACAAGGTGCTACAAGCCAGCCTTCTTTTAGTAGTGGCAGCAGATGCTTGACTCCCTGTGTATAAAAAGTGTCTTCAACGACAGCTACAGTCAAGATCTCAGTATACCAAAGTACTCCTGTCTTAAGCATCTGCAGAAACAGACTTCAACAGAAAACGCCAAGGAACAGCAGTATGTGCCTTGAATGTGTCCCCTGCAACTCCAGGGCTATTAAATAACAGACTGAGGCAGGAACTGTGGTTAAGTAAAGCAGGACTTGGTGCATTGCCATAACGTAATAAAGGTCACTTCCATGTAGTAAGAAGGATTGCTTTTGCTCTGAGTCGGTATATCTCACCAGGATACATGGTAAATGGGGTGTGCATGTCAAACAGAATCCTCTTTTCAGACCACTGAATAGCAACAGTGTCAACACACTATGCCAAACATACCACCTCCAGGATTTCTGTAGGGAATGTACTATCCAATGAAATTTGGTTGGCAAAGCCATATATTTTGAGTCTACTAACCCATCTTCCTGTTCAACATTTCCTAGTGTGCTGGGTGTTTCAATTAACTTTTACTGCAAGCAAACTGAAGCAAAATACAACCTAAGTTCTCCATCCTCTTCTTAACTGCAAGGACAGATAATTTGTAATTCATTGTTAAACATGCATGTAAGCCTCTGCAGAACAGAAGCCAAAGTAAAGGGTTCAGTCCAGATACCGCATTCAAAAATTCTTAAGCATGAAGTAAAACATGACCAGTTTATTTTATCTTTTCTTTGGATTTATGCAAATTAACTTGAATAATTTCCAAATCTCAATTCTCACCAATAGGTGGCACCAACATTTTCTACTTTCTCATGACACATTTCCAGTAGCTAGATTTAAATCTACCCCAGTGCTAAATTATCTGTTAAATCATGATGAGTTCTGTTCTGTTCTTTTTCCTGCAGATTGTGGCTGATCACCATGCAGTGGTACATGTTTTGTTCTCTAAGCATTTCACAAACTTTGTGTGGGATATTTTATTAGATACATTACCAATAACTCAGACTGCTGTTTTCTTTCATGTTGTGGGAGTCATTTTAACAATGCTTTATTGGAGTCTGGGTTCAGGGTGGGGTTTTTTTTATGTTTGATGGCTTTCTTCAGCCTTTCACACAAAAATGTTACTGTATGTATCAACTTTTTTGAAAAATGATCTTTCCTTCCCCCCTGTGCAGGTAATAAAAAATTGAAAAGTAGACTTGTAAAAAAGTCCAGTAGTATTTTTTCTTGCTTCATGATTGTATGATTGCAGCCTTTACAGCCAGGATTCTACTGAAAGTAATTTAATAGCTATTCCCTGAAAAGTTTCAATCGTGTGAATTTTATAGTTGTTTTGGAGAGTATGGTACTAAAACTCTGTCCTAGGAAAAGTCACTGGAACCAAAAGCAAGCACAGCTGCAGCAAACTCAATTAATTGATTCAGAGAATATTCACTGCCCTTTTTTGGAGGGAAGATCCTTATTCCCTGCAAAGAGATCCACTACAAATAGCCAGTAACTCTGCACTAGAGTCCAATGGTTTTGTTTTCAAATCATAATTTGCATGTTCCAGATTAATTCTCAATGGCCAAAAGACTTCCGTGTCCCAAATGAGATTCAGAGACAAGACTGTTTTCTTAGTCTCTCCTTTTGAAGTTACAGTCACCATTACAAGAATGTGTTTTCAGGATTGTAATAGTCATTCTGTGAATCATAATCCCAAGCTTTATAACTGTCATATTTTTAGGGATGTGAGGTTTGATTCACAGACTATTTCCTATTCACCTGAATTCATGGCAGTTATGGTCAGGAAACAAGAATGCTGTTTCATCAAAAATTTACAGTTTAAAGCTTGCCTACCTACCTGCCTGTATGCACAAATCATTTCAAAGTGTTTATTCAGATTGCTGTTCTGAGGAACATTGTGAAAACAGAACTTATCTCATGGATGACTGCCAAGATTAATGAAAGTTTGGGCATCCAAGTGCCAATTACATAGAAGTTAGTCTCCTCCTAACATAAATTATACACCTGACTTGTCATCTTCCTGTCTGGCTTTTTCATGAATCAAACCAAACCTCTTTATTGATTCTGTACCACCTTGTTGCGTTCTGAATATTCGCTTCCCCAAGCCTCATATTCACAGACTAGTCAGGTGCTTAAAGTCATTTCTCCAACTGAACTCCACGTTTGCATATACAACATGAGCACATGAGCTGAAGCAACTCCTAAGACAAAAAAAAACCAACCAGCAGTATTCTTTACATCTCTGGTAACCTTGTGGTCAAGTTTTGTTCACGCCATACTACTACGCCACACATTTATCTAAAATCCATTGGCAACATCTGAAAATGCCCTTTGACTTGAATGTAAGTTCTCAAATTACTCTAATGACTTCAGTGGTGTGGATATGCCCTAAAATGGGAGACATTACCTTATCCAAACTTTTCAGGAAACTCAATGCATTTAAAATAGTCATTATCCCACTCCTTAAATGATTTAGCATTTTGCTGGCCTTTATACAGCCTTAATTAACCTCTCCCTTTTTTATGCTGAACGTTCTGGAGTTTTCCATTTCTCTACAACTGACGATTCCAAAACACACACCTATGGCTGAAACTTGTTTAAGTTGGGATTTTAGGTATCCACCCTGTATTGCAAAAGCAGCCTGTGTGATGCAATATTGTTTTCAGCAGCAGATTTTGTAAAACAAGTATTGAGTAATCAGAATGTATCTTTATCCTTGTGTGTGCTTAGCAACCTTACAGGTCTGGATGGCAAAAAGAATTTGCCCTTGGACAGCAGTTTAGCAAGACACTAAACAGTCAGGAGGAAAAATAAAAGCTTTGCTTATATTTCACAACAAACAGAGAATGAATATAGAGCCTCACAGTCACATTGTTTTATATTAGGGCAGCATTTGAAACCTTTCACTTTTAGACCTGGGCAGATGCTATAGGAAGGTCTGGAAGCAAGAACAAGAAACCTTCTCTTTTTGCATCCTATGGAGTAGCTGTCAGAAGAACAGCTGTACAAGATATTTCTTGACCTTGCTGTAAGCACTAAACAGATATTATTCAATAAGATTAGATTTAAAATAAAATAAAATAAAATAAAATAAAATAAAATAAAATAAAATTAAATTAAATTAAATAAAATAAAATAAGATAAAATAAAACAAAACAAAATAAAACAAAACAAAACAAAATAAAATGAAGAAAACAAGTAAATGCTACTTAATATGCTTCAATATGCTTCTCAAATGCATCATAAAGAACAGTGTGATGAATATGGTACAGAAACCTAGGGGGATCAGATTAAGACTTGTCCAAGTAGTGATGCTTTCCAAAGAAATCCATGAGAACAGGGCTTATTAACATCTCTCAAGTCTCACATTGTGCCCCAGAGTCTGACAAGAAGATATCATGTGGTTGATATATAGTCCATACAGGAAGTAGATGAGAGCAGCAGCTATACCTGTAGCTATCTAATTGTAGTCATGCTACAGCTGGTATTGAGGTGACTATGTTTAGGGAGTTTACATACTCAGAAGCAGAGGAGTAAGAAGGCACTCTCTTGCACGGGGTTTGTGTGTCCCTTACTGAGTAGCACAACTTAAGCCTTCATCTGTTGGGCACCCAAAAACAGTTAGTCAAAGGAGTTATGACTAGATTTAACTGGTCTGAGGAGGTATACCTAAAGTCAGAATTATTGCTGACCTTGTCCTTGTTGACTGCCTTGCACTTAGCCTCTATTCAGACTGCAGGCAACTCCCACCCTCTCACAGCAAGCAACATTGGGAAGGACTCTGAATTGTGTGAAGGACTCTGCTCGCTAATTTTGTAGGAGCAGAAGGGACACTCTGGGTCAGGCACAGAGTACACCTTACAGCTCAGATGTCCTGGAGCAGACACACTGCAAAGCAGGGAAACACAGATTTCCAAATGCGTATCCCCTGCCCAGTCTCTTGAATACTACGAAAGGCAAGGAATGGCAAGGGCTGGCAGCTCCCATCTCAAGCTCACACTCAGGGTCACGTCTGCCTTCCAGGATAAATGTAACTGTTGGGCACAGGCTTCCCAACTCACTCTGACTCACGCTCCTCTGTGCTCAGAAAGGAGAGAGTTTTTAGAAGAATTAAACACACGGAGGTGCAGTTTGGCACTTGGTAGGAAGAAAGTATTGCTGAAATTAGGTTCATACCCAATTTTGGAAGACAAATGCCCCTAAAAATCTACTGCCTGTGGCTAAATAGAGCATGGTTCATGCAATCCATCTCCTCTGACTCTCACCATCTACAGTCTAGGTGTCTACACTGGAACTAGTGACTTTAGGCTCAATAGAGGGAAATAGATGCTTTTAAAGAGTGAGTCATCTGACCTATTTTAGATATCTCCGTTAGGAAGAAACAAATGAAGGGCTGGAAGTGCCTGTTTTTTTCCACTGACTCTTAAAGAAATCCAGATAACTAGATCAGAAACTATCTGTGTAGGTGAATCTGACCTCATGTGTCCTGGAGCACCCACTGCTAAGTTGCAATTCACATTATCCAATTTAGGCAGTGACTGACAATGCAATGCTAACATTTATAGCTTAACTAATAATCTGTCTAGAGGTACAGCTGGTTGGGAAGGAACAAACAAGCAATTAAAGGAGTACATTTGCTTCCCCTGAATTCAGTCTGTGTGTGGTTTTGTTTTTATGACTTTGTCAGAGAAGCAGCAGTCTTTGCTAACCTAAGTCTCACAGCAGAGAGAAATGTCTGCATGAGGGAAGGCGGAAAAAAATTACATCTAAGAAAGTTAGTTTCTGGGGAGAAGGGGAGGAATGGCAGCTTTCTTTTTGACCAATAGTACATTTATTAAGGTAGGAATCCAGTATCTAAATTTGGCTGCTGATGAACTAGTCCTTCTCAAGTAAATGCCTGAGTTTTCAATAAATTCAGTGGAGTGAGAGAAGCTTGCTGAAGACATATGTAACTTAGGTACCTCCTTCTTTCCACTGACTGTAGAAACCCCTCAAGGTCATCTACCTAAGTCAGATGTCAATCCACCAGGGAGAGAGGAAGCTGCTAGGAGTTCTTGGGGCCATCCGCTCAGAGTGAGTCTCCATCATCACATCTTCTCTTCTAGCAACTGACAGGGTTAGCTCACTCCTTGCCTCATCTGGATGGAGTGGCACTCTTGCATGAGAGTTAGTGCATATCTCCCCCTACTTCTGAGCAAGTACAAGTGACTCAGTTAAGAACCTTTGAATTTTTCAGGCTAAGAAGGGAGTCACTTCAGGAACATAAGATCCTAAAACACTAGAAAACAACAGACTGGACCCTTGTTTGGATCTTCAGACTGTTTTTCATGGCTCAGATCTCACCAGTATAATCACGATCTTCACTACAATGCTTCAGTATAGGTCACAACTTGAGCTGTTGTTTCCAAGGGTCTGTTATATCAAGATTGCACAATGAAGTCTCAGCTGTGCATATATTACTCTCTCATTTTATGTTTTTTTTAAGCATTTCAGTGGATTGCTTTTAAATGACATGATTGCATTAGCTCATATGGGCCTGCAATTTCTGTGTTCTCAAAAAAACTTGAAAACCACAAATGCAACTGCTTCAGTTTTTATTAATGTTGCATTAATATATGTGAAGATATTCTTGTAACATCAGATCTGTCACAGCTATCCCATATTTGAGAAAATGCATCTTGGACTATTTTGATATTGCTTTCCCTTGTCCATCTTTGTTTTCAGCAATACAGGGTGAAATTAAATGTATTCATATCTTAAGTTCCTAAAAATGAGTCATCTTTGTATAGAATCTAAAGTAGTGAAATCTTGGGTGGCTGCCCAAATATTTAATCCATACAAAAGTTCTATTATTGATGCAGCATTGTTGCTAAAAATAGAAAGTCAGCTGCAGTCACAGTCATCATATATACTCTAAAGATGGTCTGGCACAAACTTTTACATATCCTAGATTTCTCTAACAAATGTCTTATTGGGTGTCAGGTTGCTGTTATACTACTTTAAGACATGTAACAGGAAGTGAGGAGATGGAAACTTGTGAAATCTATCCTTCAATTTCTTCCACTGGAAAGAATATTAAAGAATACTTTAGGAATACTCTGCCTGGTCACATTTACCAAAATCTGCCCTTTTCCTTTTTCATTTATATGCCGGTCTTAACTATGTGCTTCATCTATATGCTGGTCTTAACTATTTGCTAAGAATACCCCTAGGTAATTTGTTTTCACCTTCTAAGCTGTTTGTGAATGACTCAAACTCTATCGAGTATTCACTGCTCAACTTTTAGTCTAAAAACTGGTTCAATTCATCGGATTCCCACCTATTTCCAACAGGGCACTCAGTCACGATATGAGAAAGTCTTGAAGTGAAGGCTCTATCCTTTCCCTCAATAGTCTACTTGAACAACTTTTGTACCCCTCACAGTTAAAAACGTGTGCTTTATTTCTAATTTGTACTGTATGGCTTTATCTTCCAGTTGTTGGTTCTTATTACGGCATCTGGGGCTTGTCTGTAAGCTGGTTTACGTGACTTAATGACTTACCCATGTGTGACATCGCCATTTGTTTAGCTCCTGCATACTGTCAGCTCTTAATGAAGCATTAACCTCAATTGGATGTGGTATGTGGAGCAAGGGTACAGGGAACTGAGATTGTTTCCACCTCCTTTTAGCACTGTCTGTGGAAGCTCATCTCCGAGCTGCATTTGCAGTCGGTAGCCCAAGCTAGACACTCCCTGTATCTTCCAGGTTCTCTCTCTTTCTTAAGAGAATACTATCAATCAGTAACCCCTAAACACAGAGGTGGAAGTCAAAATGCATAGCCGCTTTTACGCAGCCACTTTCAGTCTGGCTTGGGCACATGGCGAGCCTGCTGTGTACAGGCACACCTGGATAGTTTGCAGAGCTTTGCGTACAAAATGTCACCTGCTCCGTTTCCATAACTCCGACTTCTATGAACTATGACTCATGCCAGCCAGCCTGCGCTAGACTAAGGGGTTTAAAAGGCAGCACTATTGATCTACCACTGTGTTACTGATAAGTGTGAAAGATTTTTTTAAAAAAGACATGTAGCAAATGTAAAAATAAAAATTCATTGGCCCGGCTGCATTTGAACCCCCCGATAAGGCACCTCCCATCGAAAGCAGTGCAGGTGAAGTTTCCGTTCCACCCACCCTTGTGCAATTCACCTGTTGGGACAAGGGATTTCAGAATTCCTGAAGACATTTTTAATTGCTTATGATAGCAATTTAATTGCTTACAGACGAAGAATGAGAGGGAAAAAACAGGAAACATCTTTTGAAAATGTCGATGTATTTGAATTACATGGGATAATCCAAGGTTAGTTTAAGTAGAGAAAAGATTTGGAAAGATTTAGGGAAGAAAGAGTGTGAAAATGATACACAAACATCAGAAAGACTGATAGAGCATTAAATTATATTCAAGTAAAGGCTAGCATTAGGAATCAAAGGAATCAATATGGTAGCTATGATACTGCACTGGATTTATATTTGGCTTATATATAGAATGTTTTTACTTGAGAAACATACAGTTTTTACAGAGAAAGACAAATGTTATTATCACCATTATACTTCGGGGAAACTATAGACTCATAACTGAGACTGTATGAATTATATGCCAAAGAACAAAGAGAACTGCTAACAGAACTAGGTCTCTTGACTCCCACTCTGTGTTTTTTTCCATTGGACCTTATTGAATGAAAGATAAATCACAAGCACAAATTTTAAGGAATCCTTTTCTTTTTGTCTTTATCAGATATTGCAATTTCTATTGTCTGCATAAATAGAAAAGAAACCTTTCTATGGTGGGTATATCTTTTTTTTCAACACAACTTTACGAAATTAATTGGAAGTAGTTAGAAGCAGTAAGGGACCTGGTGGAGTACTAATATCTGTGAGTAGTTCATACTTGTGGAATATTTTTAAATTTGAGTTCTAAGCTTCAACAAAAGCAATGATATAATAAAGAGGGAATCCAGAGTGGCCTGTATCTTAATGAGAGAATGTGAAGCATCTTTAACGTGCACATAGATAGTCTTGCTGCCCTGAGCAATGGGATTACGTTACATTAAGATGGCACCTGTCCGTTGGCTCGCCTTCCTCCAAGCCTTGCCGGTTATATCTTTGCTCCTCAGACGGTCAGCTTTTTGTTCGGCTTTGTGACTCTCCGTTCTGTCTGATTATAGCCTGAGCCTCAGCTGTCCCAGAGCTGCCTCTCCCAAACTTTACATTTGTGTCTAAGAGCTGACATTCCCTCTCACCAGCTGCTTGCCCCACCTAATAGTTCCTTTGTTTCATGTTTGCTCCTTTTGTCTATTTACGTATACATTAATGCATGTAATTTTAGAATATACTTGTAATGCTTTAGCCCAGAAGCAAGGCATCCTAATTTTGAACCTCTTATATCTATAACTTGCCTTTTCCTTGGCACTGACTGGCTCTAGTTTAATTTTCTTTCATGCTGCAAAGAATAGGCAATTTTTTTAAAGCCTCTGTGGAGCTGTTTCTTTTCTCTACGGAGGCTTTCGTGGTGTACCTATCTCAGCATGGTACAAATTTCAGTGAGGCTCATTTCCCCCCCGCCCACTGTTGTGCAAGCATTCAGAGCCAGGGATAGGCATATTTTATAAATTAAAAAGAAATCAGTCAGTACATTGAAGCAATTAGTGTAAATGAGTTCAACAGACAAACAGGCAGACAGAGTTCGCTGTGCTGTTTGTCTTTTCCTGCCCCCACAGCCTTAAGTGTAGTACAAGAGCTAAATGAACAGAGTGAAAAATGACCACATATCATGGGCCAGGTTCCAGCCACAGTGACAGAGTTGTAAATCCAGAATAAGAACATAAAACCTGCCGTCCTGGGTGAGCATGAAAGTCCTTTTAGTCCCTTTAGCTCAGTCCTGGACAACAGTGAGCAAAGGCAGAGGCCTAGGACAAAGTAAGGCAGATAAAGGGATATTTCTCCTGCTGTAGCCTGTGAATTGGAGGCTGATTTAATGGAGACAGAGATTGTAGTCGACGATAGAGTTTAATAGCCACAAATAGACCTCTCCTCCATGATCTAATCCCTTCTTAAATCTGTGCATATTTTGGGGCCCCACAACGTCCCAGTGCAGTGAACTCTATAACTTCAGTATGTTTTAAGTGAAAAAGCTCTTGCTTTCAACCAACTGCCTGATCATTTCACCGGATGCCCCTTCTTGTACTGTGAGAAACAGGGACTGCACTTTCCTGTTTGCTGTTTCTGTGCCATTTGTAATTTTATGGGAGTTTCACTGATGCCACTGGAGGCCCTTTCAACTGACATTGCTGTAAGGCAAGGTCAGAGCCCTGTTTTTAAGGAATCTGATTAATTCAAAAGTCCAGCTGCTACCTTTGTCAGGATAGTCTCCCTAAACGCCACTGTTTGCGAGATGAAAGCCCGTAGGAGCATGCAATGTGCAGGGAGAAGGGAGGGAGGTTAGGGGTATATAACCTGGGAGGTACCTGGAGACACTACGCATTTCAAACACACCACTCTTCAAGACATCCAGATGGCACAAAGTGAGAAGCCTGTTCCACAGGTATAGCCAGGACCAGAGGTACATGCAGGTATGTAGAATTTGCAGCAACCCTTAAGGGACTGGAAGGTTTCTGCTTTCCAGAATCTGGGAGTGAAGTTGTGCCTGACTCCTGGCGCTCATGACAACTGCTGCCCTGCTGTCTCCACACCAGCCTTTGCAGTCCCCAGAAAGCATGACCATCCACCCTACAGGATGTTCTAGGTCACTTCCATTTGTGGAAGTGTAGACTAACCCCACATTTAAGATTGCTCCAGCCCATAGAAGCCCGTGTTTTCCAGTGCATATTCAGAAGGCCATGTAGTATGACCAGCATCACCATATTCTTATACTAGGCCCCTGTGGCTCTGCCTCTTCACGTACACAGTTCTTTAAATATCATCAAATAGGCTGCACACGCAGCCAATGTTGCCCAGAGCTCTGACCCCAAGGAAACAAACCTGTTTCCAGGATGAGAACCATATATTTCTGGCCATATCATCAGAGTGCACATGGCATCTTAGCTTTGATGTGGCATCTGTGTGATGACCACTAGCTACCTGGTTGTTCTAGGCATTTTGTAAATGTTAGATTAGGGCTAGATTAGGATTAAGATTAAAAAAAAAGAAAAAGGAAAAAGAAAGAAACACCATTACGACAAAGAAAAATGCTGAGTTTTCAAGGCTGAGGTTGGCAACTTCCAACTGCAGTCAAGGGAAAGAGGAGCACCTTCCAGGCTCCAACTTTAAGGATACATCTTAAGTGTAGGATGGCACACCGTTATCATGTCAGTTATTGCAGGCTATCCAGCATTCCAGAAAGGACCTCCAACAGTCAAAGCCATATGCACTACCCTGTTGAGGATGACCTCCTGTCAGCAGCAAGAGAATTTTCCCTACAGGAAGACCACTGGACTCATCCCTTCATGTTCACCAACTGGTGCAGTATTGCCAGTTGTGAAAACTTTCTGACAGTAGCATCCAAGTAGAACCATCCAACAGCTAGGCTTTGTTCCTTTTGTTCAAACACTACTTACCAAGAATGTTAACCAGAAGCTCCAGGGCTGACTTTGCAGCAGCCAGATCATCTCTTCTTCTGTGGTGTTCCTTGGGCTGTCCAGTCTTTGCTGCAGAAACATCCCAAATTTCTTTTAACTCCTACCCTGATGTGAATAGCTGACTATTCTGTATAGCTATGCAAATGTTTAAGAGAAATCAGTCTCCTGGAATATGTGCTGTAGAAGTTGACCCCAGAAGTATTAGCTCCCCTTCAACAGCAGGTGATGATAAGTAAGATACGAGTGAGTCTATGGGTATTCCCAAAAACAAAGATGGAGGGACCCACAGTGAAGCATCTCTTGACAGGATATAGATGGAGAACGTCAAGGCAGTAAATATATACAAAAGTATACATACACATCCTCAACTTCATACTACTCTCTTTTCTCTTAGCAGACCTTTGGTTATGAGTGTGACATGTCGGTGTGACTTAACAACCTTCAATTCACAGCACTTGCAACATATTCACAGGGATTAGAATATACAGGCAAACATATTTAGCCCAGCAGCCTACTGTATCCCTTCACTCAGACAGAGAAGATGGACCACTGCACATAGGAGCAACGAGCTCATCTCATTCTTTCTCCACAGAATAATTGCAAAATGGTCTCCTGGGTTTTTGCATGCTACCAATTGAATACAGTGCTTAACCGCAGAAACTGCCACAATGATGGACTGAGGTGGACCCATCAGTGTTAAGCAGCATGGGTACAGATCAAAAGGAATCTACTGTGGTATCTTTGAGAGGATGGTAGTCTCTTGCTTCTGTAAATGAAGTCTTGGAGATAGCTGTACTACTTCTCCAGAACTGATATTAACTCCTCAAACAAGGCTGTGAATGCATCCTTCTGCATCCTGAAGGGCCCACTATAGGTTACAAAAGCAAAATAGCAGTGTGGTCCTTGCAGAGACTGTTCAGAACCATCATGGTGCGCTGGGCACTTTTCAGCAATTCAGATGTACGTGTCAGGTATTGAAGTTTGGTTCTAGCACCAACCAGGACATTGTAAAGCTTGACAGGAGCCACATGCTTTGCAATGCATCAGTGCTGCAAGTGTTTTCCACTTGTCTTCTAGTAGAGAGAAGCAATGGAAGAGATCAGGAGTGTGGCATGCTGACTTGTACTAGTTATTCATGCTATCAAACCAGCATTGGTAACTGCAGGCTGAGTTATTTCTTTTTTTTTTTTTTGTGCTGTTCTCATAACATCTGCTTTCTCTAACATTATTTCAGATCATCTCTTCCCATTTTCTGAAGTCCATTTTTTGAATGTACGTTTAAGCTGTTAGTTCCCATTTTGGAGACAACATGATATAAGCTCTTAGTAACTAACATAAACACAGTTTGGGAAGAGCAGCAGACAAGTTCTTCCACCACCCTGTCTAATTGCACATCAACATTACATTAAATAACCCTTCATCACTCATTTCTCAGCTAGAAGAAAACAGAGGCAATATTACAGAGATACCCAAGGTCCACCTGATCCTTGGGCCTTGCTGCTGTCTGGGAATCTACTTTGTGAGTTCTTAAAATTGGTTCTCTTTTAAAAGATTCAGGGAATATAATTCTGGTACATGGAAAAGAATGAGAAATAATAAAACAAAAACTACTGTAAAATATTTGAATACATGAAAATTAATTTATAGATTTTTAATCAATATGTTCTGATCCAAAGGAAATGGGTCTATTGCCATGGAAAGAGTTAGGATTTGGGGAGTATCTTCTGCCCACCTCGTAGAGAAATTCTTGAGACTGGTGTGAGCACAAGGGAGGGAAAGTGCACATGTGTACCTGTGTTTCTGAGAGACTGTTTTGTCTTTGATTCCTCCTTAACTCCACTAATCCAGTGTCTTCCCCTTTATCTGTCATGAAACTGTCTCTGAAGAGTTCAGTGCCTGAGAACAGCCAGGTTAACAAGTCTTTGGTTTAGTGCTTAATACATACAAATTGAATTAACACACCAGGAAATCCTAATTCCCAGTGAAAAAGTTTCCAAAAAAACTGGCAGTCTCCTGTGCCCAAGATAACATAGAGTGACACATCTTCATCAGAGACAGTGACTCATAGCCAGGGCTTGAATTGTTGGGGGGATTATCTTATCTGTTAGCAGTATCTAGCTAAGAAAGATGGAGGTGCAACCCTGAATGTCTTATTAACTGCCAAAATAATTACATCATGGGCGAAAAGTGGAGATGAAAAGTACTTACATCAAATTCTACTCTTAGTCAGTTTATGTGTTCTGGGAAAAAAGTCTAGCTTGTATCAAAGGGCTCAGGCAAGTTTCATGCTTTACAGTCTGACATCTTCTGCCCTTTCAATGTAAAATATTTATTTTGATAAAATGTACAGATGCCGTTGTTATTTTCTCATCCCCTCATTCAGCCATTTTTGTTGTTTAAATCCCTTCACAGGATATTTCATCCTGTGTATATTTTGTTCACTTTTAGAGTTTTAAAATGGCACAGTTAATGCTGCATTCTCCATGCATTCAGCTTTCTCCAGGCTGTTGGTCATTTCTAGCAGTGGACTACTCGTCTGGCTATGGATAAACACAGACATTTATGCAATCAGAATCCAACAGATGGTAATATTAAAAAAAAAAGAAAGAAATCAGAAGTAGAGAGTGCAACCATGGCTGTCCTCAGCAGAGAAGGTGGACAAAATATATAAGCTTGCACTAAACCCTGAGGTCAGCAATTTTTCTACTGTGGTTAGCCAGACTGCATTTTTCTTTCTTAAACTAAAGAAAAATGTTATTGTCAGAACCTCAGTGTAAGCCAGGAAAGGATGCCACTGTGGGAGGTGGTGAGAGTCCCAGCTCCCGGCAATCTCAAAATCAGGAGGAGACAGGATGCCAGCATCACCTCCTCGTGGCACACCGCCTCTGTGCGAGGTACGGCGCCCAAGCTCGGGTGGGGGGGGATGCAGGGGCTGGACGCAGCTTTCTCTCAGAGAGGCATTGCAGGGTGCTGTGGCTCCTCACTGCCCTCGGCGTGCCGGCTCTGCTGTGCGCCCCTTGAAATCCTCCTGCAAGCTGTCTTTGGTACCATGCGATAGATTAGCAAATGCCCCAGTAAGCAGGTAGGAAACCCACAATTTGTGATCCAAAGCAGACACAATTTCCTTATGACAACAGGTCCCTTTAAAAGTATTTTCTCCTCTCCCTCGCAAACAGTCAAAGCAGAAGCAATTGTCTATGAGGGGCTAAATCCTTCAGTTACAGCCCTCCCAAAAGTCATTAACCCTGCAACAGGGTTTGGACGTGGTTTGCAGCCCATTGCTTTTCCTCCCATAGGAGTAGTGGTTGGGGCATTACTCAGAAAAACTGGAGGGAAAAAGATTTTAAGAAAGAAGTAGGAAGGATTCTCCTCCTGGGAGAGGGCAGCATGGGAATTGCTGTTGGCAGGAGCATGAGACCTCTGTGCAGGAGAGGTGATGAGAGAGTCTGCAAGTCAGCGGATGCAGAAAGCTCAAACTCAAAGAAAGCTGTTTGACTGTTTTCAAAAGCAGGCATGGGTGGGAATTACAGAAGAGAAAAGGCAGGTTTGATATTTTGAGAGAAGGGCTGGGGACTCGTTGGCTGCCACCCTGATTTCCTTGTGAACATCAGAAATGACTGTGTCCACCTAATGATGTCTGAAATCATTTTTCAAGAGGGGAATGTCTGATTGCCCTTCCCAACATTAATTCTGAGCATCAGCTGCTGTTGCAGTAAAATATCAACCATCGCCTTGGCTCTTATATAAAGAGAAGGAGAAAATGGATTGAAGATTTGACTCTTTATTCTCCAGGATTCCTCTGCTTTTTGATCACCACATTTTTTTTTATGCTTTCCTACTTTCCTTTTTCCTTTTGTTGTTTCTTCTCTTTCACCCAGAAAAAATCATCACACATCTAAATGTATGAAACTCTCTGCACATGCTGCTTTAAAGTCTTCCGTGGTATGAAGTTACATTTTAAAAGCAATGACTGACAGGTGTCACTGCTTTGTCAGATGTGGATCTGCACAGTGGGAAGACAAATTGTCAACTGCTAGTGACAGACATAGAAAAAGGAAGAAGACCAAAAGCACCAGAATATTGCAAAGGACAGATATCCCCAGACCATTCTTTGTGTTGGAGCAGCAAGTTTTAGCTCTGAGCGAATGATTGATTCTTTCCCCAAATGTTTCATAGTTAGATCTTCACTATGCGGTGGTCCAATTCTTGACATTTCACCACCTAAAGTCACTTGTCTTCAGTGATGTTATTTTGTATATGTGTGTGCAGATATATACGTGTGTATATATATGTACTTGTAGACATCTTTTGTGAATAACTACTGTCCTGTCCAGGCTTTTAAAGAAAAAGAAATGTGTACTTCTGTAACTACTATAATAAAAATTCTGGCACACTGGCACTGACCAAGTGTTTGACACTGAAGTGTTAACACCAGAACTTTTCTTTGCTGTTGTAACTTGATGTCTGCCTTCCTCCTGTCGCAGCTGGCCAGTACTGGTAGCTGACAGCCAGGAGGAAAACAAGTACCTCTCTGCATGTGTGTTTGGTCCCCCCAGGGCTATAAATATTGTTTTACACAAGAGAAAAGTTACAGCAGGAGGGGCCGATTCTGATAATCATTTTAGAGTACAAAGGTCAGAAAGCTGGAGACACGGAAAGAGGAGAAAGGGGATTATTTTCATTAGATCTGAGAAGAAGAATCAGAATGGCTGATACAAGTCAAATTAATTTTAAGATGGACTTTCAGAAAAAGCTTTCTGAGTAGTGAGGTCCATGAAAATAAGAAACAGCTGTGTTTTGTGGGTTGTTGTGTGGCTGATGCCATTTGAAATGTAACCGGACAAAGAGCTCAAGTACGTACTCTAGAAAACAATCATTTGGCACTGGGATGGAGTAAATAACTTAATAACATGTCTTTTTCCTTGTCTAATTTCTGTGGTTCCATGATTGATTAACAATCTTCTGCCTGCTAGTCTTACATTCACTGTTATAAAATCCTGCGGCATAAAATTAATCTAAGGCTGACTCAAGTTCAGTATGTGTGTGTGCAAGTAATGGCAGTGATACAGCAGCAACTGGCCCTGAAACGTGAAAATGAAACTTTAAGATAGAAAGTGAAGCAAGGTTTTATAAGAAGCTATTGGCAAGTTCTTTCTCCCTGCAGTGCAGTCAATGCAGTCAGTACTCTGCACCTTTAGTTCTTTAAATCCTGTATCCTAAATCCATGTTCCTACAAACATCCAGACACAGATGAAACTTGGCTCTCTTGAGGAGATTCATTGACCCGATTGGGACTACTCCTGTGTAATGGTATACCCTTTCTGTCGTAAAGCTGGAAGACCTTGTACAGACATTAACTATCCTGCTACAAATCACAGAGATGTGCCCAGTGAGTCATTGGCACAGCATGGCATAGAGCTCAGGTCTAGTAAATCAACTTTTTCCATTCAGGAAGAAAATGCTTTCGGTGTTTTTACACAGTGCTTGAGAAGTTCCTTTTATTTCCAATGAAATTACAAAAATTCCAAAAACCTAAACATCCACTCCAGAACCTGACTTTGCAGACACTTGTTTAAATCAATTTTACGGGTGTAAGGAATATATATGTGTTTATGTATATTGAGCCATGAGGTCTAACAGAAACAATTTTATGCTAATAATCTACTAGCATATAAAATGTATACTAGGAAACGCACAAGATTCCAAAAATTGAAACTCTGCACTGCCAGTCTTTGGGAGATTTTTGCTAGAAAAGTAGAAACTTTAGTCTGCCTCCTGATTGTCTAGGTTGAAGATTATTTAAGACTATTTTTTCCACTGATTTTAGCACATGGCTAACATACACTGCTACACAGATAGCTTCAGAAATGGCTTTAGCACCAGAAACAAACCTGAAACTCAAGTCTAATATTCCTTTATTGTGTCTTGTTTTCAGCCTAGTAGGAAAGCAAGCCCCCTCTGCATGGCCTCCTCTCTTCTTGCCCGCCTGGTGGCAGAACGTTGTTCACACCCATGGATTCATAGAATCATAGAATCATAGAATCATTAAGGTTGGAAAAGACCTCTAAGCTCATCGAGTCCAACCATCAACCCAACACCACCATACCCACTACACCCCTAAGCTAAAGCTTTAGGGTTTAACAGGAGGCTTTCCTCAGTGGCCTATGCTCAGGACAAAGCATTCCACCAGAAGACAGGGCTATGCCTAATAATGCAAAAAGGTCGATTTAGCCACTGTCTTCATGCTTTCAGACAGTCTTTTTGCCTGCCAGTCACACACATGTCCTGTCCTCGCTAGGGGACAGAGTAGTTTTGCAATTAGGGTTGTGAAGTACTGTTGATGAACAACTCCCATTGACATCATGACAGTTGTTCAATAAAACAAAGACAAAAGGAGATTTTTCTCACACTTTGCAAGTATGAGTCTTACCTTTTGGAAGCTGGAACAATAAAAGATGTTGTTACAGTCACCCACTGCCCTGGGCAGCAGCAAGACAGAAATGACAGTGCTCATCCTGCCAGTCCCTCTTTGAAAACAGATTGCACAACAGCACTGATAGCAGTTATAATGGCAATAACAACACAGATATTTCTTTGCGCGACAGTAACAATTAAGAAAATCTTAAGCATTTTCTGCAGTGTCAGAACACTTTGAGTCAGCAAGAAAAATGAAAACGGCTCCTCTATGGAGATCTCTGGAGAGAAACAAAAAACCCGACCTGTAAGTGCCACAGCTATCGATGCTTCTCTTTTTTATTCTCTCTTAATGACAGGTTTTAACACTAAGAAAGAAGATGGTGAAGCTTTTACTTTCCAGTTTACCTCAGCCTAAATGATTTTATTTTTTTTTATTTGGATGACTTAAAATGCACTTTTACAATAAAAGGCCTCTCCTTGGAAAGTCCCACTTTTAGCCAATTTCCCATGGTAAGTTTGAAATATTTTTTACTGTGCTCCCCCTTCAATTGCCCTAACTGCCCAATAAAAGGCCAAGATAATTAGATTCATTACTCTATCCTGTTTATAAATTTTCACAGGGAACAATTACTGTCACAAATAATGAATATTCCATATTTACAAATTCATTGTTGGTCCCTTCTCTCCTACCCTTTTCTCACTAGAGGAGTCACATTCGCTTTGCTTATCCATAGAACTGGCTTTTCTTTCGTAAAATCTGGCCAGGTCTACAGTGGGCACATTTTCCAGCACAGCAGAATCAGCTAAGGTTATTTTTATTTTAACCATTTTTTAATATTGTCAAAAGCTTGGTGTAGATATGGTTACAGTAGGATGGAAAGTGTTTTTGTCAGTATAACTTATTCCACTTGGGAACCAGTATTTTCTGTACCAGCAAAATTACTTTCTTTTCTTTTCTTTTCTTTTCTTTTCTTTTCTTTTCGGCCAGTAGAAGCTGCACCCACACAAGGGTGGCTTGCCAGGACGGTTATATTGGTAAACTTTTCCTCATGCTGACCTGGTCTCCAAAACAGCATTGCATAAATAATAGAGGCAGGTGGGAGCAATCGTAAGTGAATGCCAAAAAAATGCAGCTGAGTTCATTCTTATGTCAGAAGCACTGTGGTGGTGTGGTTCTGTCAAGGGTCAACTATTTTGGGCCGGGTGGAGAAAACTGCAAAGGGAGATGACACACTTCAGCATTGCTTAAATTCTGCCTTTGGAAATAACTTTACAGTTAAAGCTGTTTTGAAAAAGAGTAGGGCCAGATTATGGCCTGACTCCAATTCCCAGGTGGTCAGGACCAGAATCTAGAAGAGATGAAACAAAAGGAGAAGCTCTCACAGGAGTAGCTGAAGAAGAGGAGAGTCCTTTTTAGTCAAGCCAGGGAAGAAAAGGAGATAAATGTGGGATGCTGGCAGAGGGATACAGGAACTTAGGTGGGCTAGGCAAGTATGAACACACAGCTCTTTGAACACATGTCTCTGTACTGGCTCCCAGTGTACATTGGATGAAAATCAAGGTATTGGTTATAATTTAAAAGCCATGGCTGGCTCTGTTCCTGGCACTGCCTCATCCTCTCTGGTTGTCTTTCACTGCAGCTTCACTGCTGGTCCCAAAGGCTAGACTCCAGTGAGGAAATGGTATGTGCTCTTCTTGGGAGAGGACTTTCTGTGTGGAATTTGCTAGTTTCTGTAGTATAGTAGCATCCAAAATGGATCAATTTTTTAGCTTTAAATTTTTTCATGTCCTGTTATGTGTTCATTTTTGCTTGTGTTTAATTCCCTTCTGAGGGGGACCGAGGGCCCAATTTGTCGGCCGGACCCATCCCACAGGGAAGTCTGCTGCCTCCCTGGGGCCCGGGTGAAGGACATTACTAGGAAACTCCCTAGTCTCGTGCAGGCCTCCGATTACTACCCGCTACTGGTTATACAGGCTGGCAGTGAGGAGGTTGCAGGGAGAAGTCCCGAAGGGATCAAAAGGGACTTCAGGGCGCTGGGGCGACTGGTAGGAGGATCGGGAGCACAGGTAGTTTTTTCCTCGATCCCTTTAGTGGCGGGGCGGAACACCGAAAGGAACAGGAAAACTCATCGGATCAACACGTGGCTCAGGGGCTGGTGCCATCAACAGAATTTTGGCTTCTTTGACCACGGGGAGGTTTACATGGCACCGGGCCTGCTGGCGACGGACGGAGTTCAGCTGTCTCGCAGGGGGAAAAGGATTCTCGCGTGCGAGTTGGCCGGGCTCATCGAGAGGGCTTTAAACTAGATTTGAAGGGGGACGGGGATAAAACCAGGCTCTCTAGAGAAGAGCCTAGGGTCCGCACGCCATTGTCGGGGGAGAAATCGGCAGCCCAGCTCAAGTGCATCTATACCAATGCACGCAGCATGGGCGGCAAACAGGAGGAGCTGGAAGCCATTGTGCAGCGGGGTAGCTATGACTTAGTCGCCATCACGGAAACGTGGTGGGATGAGTCGCACGATTGGAGTGCTGCAATGGACGGCTATAAGCTTTTCAGAAGGAACAGGCGAGGAAGGAGAGGCGGTGGAGTAGCCCTGTATGTTAGGGAATGCTTCGACTGTCTAGAGCTCGATGATAGTGATGACGAGGTCGAGTGCTTGTGGGTAAGGATGAGGGGGAAGGCCAACAAGGCAGATATCCTGCTGGGGGTCTGTTATAGACCACCTGGCCAGGAAGAGGAGGCAGACGAAATATTCTACCAGAGGCTGGCAGAAGTCTCCCAGTCGCTAGCCCTTGTTCTTGTGGGGGACTTCAACTTTCCGGATGTCTGCTGGAAATACCACACGGCAGAGAGGAAACGGTCGAGGAGGTTCCTGGAGTGTGTGGAGGATAACTTCCTGACGCAGCTGGTAAGCGAGCCCACTAGGGGAGATGCCTCGCTTGACCTGCTGTTCACGAACAGAGAAGGGCTGGTGGGAGATGTGGTGGTCGGAGGTCGGCTTGGGCTTAGCGACCATGAAATGGTAGAATTCTCGATACTTGGTGAAGTAAAGAGGGGGGCCAGCAAAACCGCTACCATGGACTTCCGGCGGGCGGACTTTGGCCTGCTCAGGACACTGGTCGAGAGGGTCCCTTGGGAGACGGTCCTGAAGGGCAAAGGGGTCCAGGAAGGCTGGACGTTCTTCAAGAAGGAAGTCTTAAAGGCGCAGGAGCGGGCTGTCCCCATGTGCCGCAAGAAGTGCGGGCGGGGAAGGCGACCGGCCTGGCTGAACGGGGAGCTCTGGCTGGGACTCAGGGAAAAAAGGAGAGTTTATCACTTGTGGAGGAAGGGTCAGGCAACTCAGGAAGAGTACAGGGATCGCGTTAGGTCGTGCAGAGAGGAAATTAGAAAGGCAAAAGCCCAGCTAGAACTCCACCTGGCCACTGTCGTGAGAGACAACAAAAAATGCTTTTATAAGTATGTTAATGACAAAAGGAGAGCCAAGGAGAATCTCCATCCTCTATTGGATGCGGGGGGGAACGTTGCCACCAAGGATGAGGAAAAGGCTGAGGTACTCAACGCCTTCTTTGCCTCAGTCTTTAGTAGTCAGAATGGTTATCCTCAGGGTACTCAGCCCCCTGAGCTGGAAGACAGGGACGACAAGCAGGATAAACCCCCCATAATTCAAGAGGATGAAGTTCATGACCTGCTATGCCACCTGGATGTTCACAAGTCTATGGGGCCGGATGGGATCCACCCGAGGGTTCTGAGGGAGCTGGCGGAGGAGCTTGCCGAGCCGCTCTCCATCATTTACCAGCAGTCCTGGTTAACTGGGGAAGTCCCGGACGACTGGAGGCTTGCCAACGTGACTCCCATCTACAAGAAGGGCCGGAAGGAGGATCCGGGGAACTACAGGCCGGTCAGCCTGACCTCGGTGCCGGGGAAGATCATGGAGCGGTTGGTTTTGAGGGTGCTCACGAGCCATGTGCGGGACAACCAGGGGATCAGGCCCAGCCAGCACGGGTTCATGGAAGGCAGGTCCTGCTTGACCAACCTGATCTCCTTCTATGACCAGGTGACCCGCCTCGTGGATGAGGGAAAGGCAGTGGATGTGGTCTACTTGGACTTCAGTAAGGCCTTTGACACTGTCTCCCACAGCATTCTCCTAGAGAAGCTGGCGGCTCACGGCCTAGACAGGTACACTCTTCGCTGGGTAAAAAACTGGCTGGACGGCCGAGCCCAGAGAGTTGTGGTGAACGGAGTTAAATCCAGTTGGCGGCCGGTCACGAGCGGTGTTCCTCAGGGCTCAGTTTTGGGGCCGGTCCTGTTCAATATCTTCATCAATGATCTGGACGAGGGGATCGAGTGCTCCCTCAGTAAGTTTGCAGATGACACCAAGTTGGGCGGGAGTGTTGATCTGCTGGAGGGTAGGAAGGCTCTGCAGAGGGACCTGGACAGGCTGGATCGATGGGCCGAGGCCAACTGTATGAGATTCAACAAAGCCAAGTGCCGGGTCCTGCACTTCGGCCACAACAACCCCAGGCAACGCTACAGGCTTGGGGAAGAGTGGCTGGAAAGCTGCCCAGAGGAAAAGGACCTGGGGGTACTGGTTGACAGCCGGCTGAACATGAGCCGGCAGTGTGCTCAGGTGGCCAAGAAGGCCAACGGCATCCTGGCCTGTATCAGAAATAGTGTGGCCAGCAGGAATAGGGAGGTGATCGTGCCCCTGTACTCGGCACTGGTGAGGCCGCACCTCGAATACTGTGTTCAGTTTTGGGCCCCTCACTACAAGAAGGACATGGAGGTGCTGGAGCGCGTCCAGAGGAGGGCAACGAAGCTGGTGAAGGGCCTGGAGCACAAGTCTTATGAGGAGCGGCTGAGGGAACTGGGGTTGTTTAGCCTGGAGAAGAGGAGGCTGAGGGGAGACCTCATCGCGCTCTACAACTACCTGAAAGGAGGTTGTAGCGAGGTGGGTGTTGGTCTCTTCTCCCAAGTAACTAGCGATAGGACAAGAGGAAATGGCCTCAAGTTGTGCCAAGGGAGGTTTAGATTGAACATTAGGAAAAATTTCTTTACTGAAAGAGTGGTCAGGCCTTGGAACAGGCTGCCCAGGGAAGTGGTGGAGTCACCATCCCTGGAGGTATTTAAAAGACGTGTAGATGAGGCCCTTAGGGACATGGTGTAGTGGGCATGGTGGTGTTGGGTTGACGGTTGGACACGATGATCTTAGAGGTCTTTTCCAACCTGTATGATTCTATGATTCTATGATTCTATGATTCTATGTGTATTGGCTATGGGGGTTAATTTTCAAGGGATGTGTCTGGCATAACCAGGGATAATCTCTGCTCTGAACCAACTTTTTTGAACCACACCAGTTGTTAACAAATGTTTCTCTGAGCAGCTGTAAGGCACCTGGATATTGTGATGAATGTCACAGTCTAACCAAACTAAATAATGCCTATATAATACATAACAGATAACCTGAGTATCTACTGCTGCTTATGACATTTGTAAACTTATTCACTGCTTTACATAAATAAGGGATGTTGTAAATATTTAGATATTATCCTTTTCTGTATGAAAGAATAGAAAGCAAAGCCTATACTGGAAATGCCAGAGTAGCCTTATATAAAACAAAAATTGGAACCATTTGGCAATATTTTTTACTTTCTTATTTAAACTAAAACACCAGACTTAACCAAGTGTTGTTCACAGGTCTTCCATGATTTTCTGGATTTATAGATACTTGAACTTTAATGATGGTCAACAAAAAGCTATACAGGGAATTCATAGTGTGCCAGTGTACCATGTCTTAACTTTATATGAAGAGAGATACTATCTTTACTAAGCAATGGCAATTTGTCCAAAATAAGCTTGAACCCTTTGCTATTAATTCCTCGTGCCTGAAAAACATTTCTTGCAATGTGTTTCTACTGCATCCTATTGTACTCATTTTACAGTCTGACAATGGCATTATGGATTGCTTAATCTTTTATTTTTGTAAAGAAAAGTCAAGACTTGCCCTCCTACTAGAACGGTGGGTTTTTTTGTCAACAGAGGGTTAATGAATAAAATTGTTTTCAAGGTCAGATTGGCAAGTCAGGCTTATAAAAAATCACCTCATGCTTCAGCAGTGATAAAACAAGAATTGCAACTCAAGTTTTGCTTCTTTCTCTTAAAACCATCTGATTAAAAATAACAGCAACAGAACACTCTGACATGCATCACAGGTTTGAAAACTAATTCATACTCTTCCATGCTATTGCATTAGTGACTAACTTCCTCTATCTGCAGAATAATGTAAGGATACAAAAATCCCTCTGCAACAAATGATAAACTTCTATTCAATATCAGGATCAGTTTAGGTGTTTTAACAAAAGGCTCGTGTAATAGAAAAAGAATTTATCTTGGTATATCATTTCCTTTCTATTTTCTTGCTCTTTGGTCTCAGTAATTGGAATTACTGTATCCTTTTAACTCCTTATAATTCCTATTGAATTTAGAGTTGGTTCTTGGTTCAAAATCAAAATTGGTCACTTAGACAATACGTGGTAAAGCATCAGTTACTGATGGCTTCTGTAGATACTTTTGCTGTTCGGCCAGCAAGACCCTTAAGATCTTTTTAAAATGGCATATGAGGATTAAATTGCATGCTGAGAAAATCGAAGATTTTTTTTTCCCCCCATTGTTATGCTTGAAATAATGTATATCTCAGTAGTACTTCAGATTACGCTTAATGGTAAATTTAGTCAGGAATGTGTTTTTATACTTGTAAGGCCATTCTTCATTACTGCATTCATGTGCCAAACCACCTCAGCACAACAGCAAGTAAACAGCAGTAACAATCCCAGTAACAGCCCTGTTAATAATCTGAGGAATGCAAATGGAGAATCCACTTCTAATTTTGCATTTTTTTTCCCAGCTACTTGTTCCAAGCAGGTTTGAATTTGTTGTTTGAGTTTTTTTCTCCAGCCCTGACCATATAATACTTCTACTTACACCTCCCAAACAGAGTGCACACAGATGATGGCCATATTTTGATATCCGAATACTTAAGGAAGGAAAATTTCATTTTCACCAGTAAAACAGAAAATCAGTCATGTTAAGTTGCTTTGTTGTTTTTTAAGCCACATTCACCATTGTGTAGGTTGATCCACATATTTGTGTAGTGATGTAACAATACAGTCTAAAAACCAGAATTAACCTGATAGCTGAGCAATAAGGAAACCTGAAGAAGTGGGGAAAAATCTTTGATTTCAAAGATTTATGAATTGGAAAATAGGAAAATTTTCAGGAAAATAGGAGGGCAAAATTAACTTTGATTTAATTACAGTTAGAAGAGGTAAGTTAGAAATACATGTAGCACCCTCAGGCCTCTTCCTTGTGTTAGTATCCTTCATCAAAAAACTTCTGACTCCAGAAGTGCTCCAGACTGAAGCACCTCCATTGCTCTTGCTTTGTTACATTCTGTATAGAAAAAGAGTCTACTTTTTTGTAAGCAAGGACTCAAATTATGAAGAACTTTAGATAACATTCTTCAAGCCATAATTTTCCCCTAGAGTTAATGGAGACTCATCACTTTCCCCTCTCTTCTCTCTATTGTACAGCTAATGGTATAGATAAATCATATGCATATTTGAAGCACACCATATAGTTTTGTCTCATTCTGCTCTTTGCATGGTATATTAAGATGCATCTGAGGAAAATGGCATGCCTTTGAGTGGTTTGGGGTAAATCTGGTCATCTGCCATCTTCTAGCTAAGTTTAGTTTACAATAAGGATTTGAGAGTACAAGATACTATGTATAGCAAGGGATAAATACTTGAGAATGGTAACTAAATCCTGCATTTTGGAATTATCAGTGTGACCAACTGCCCATGAAATGCTTTTCATTTTAATGTATAGTGTGTCTGTATATAATTCTAGATCTGTATTTATATCTGCAGCCATATGCTGCTAGATTTCCATCTCCTGTTCAGACAAATTACTTGAGCTGCAGTTGCCAAAGCAAACAGAGCTCTTTTTTTTTCTCAAAAGCACTGAACACATAACACATGATGCACTTCATTCTTTCTTATGTGATAACTTTTAAAATAACAAGCTACTAACATGCACGATGTGTAAATGGGCAGCAAAGTTTAAAAACAGAGGGGGAAGTAAGAGTCCTGCATTTGTTACTGGTTACTAATTGGAGCAGCTGTTTGGGGAGCACTTCTCAGAGAAAGCAGGAGACACATGTGCATGTTCTGTCATAAGTCAGTATATTTTCCTGCACCCCAGATTAGTCCGGAAGATGTCATTGCTCACCTCAAATTGGTTAGTGGCAGAGTCTGCTAGGAAGTTTTTTGTAAAACACTGGAGGTTAATGTCTTGCAATCTGAGGATTGCTGAGGGCTGGTTTGTTGGTTTTATTCATTTTGCTGTGGTCTACTTGTTCAAGTGGGATTCCAGAGCCAGAGCCTAACTCTTGAAGGAGAAGTTACCAGTTTAATCAGGAATGTAACAAGTTCAGAGATTAATTGCAAGGCAGGGAATAGTAATAGGCTCATTGATAATACTGCCAATATATCACTAGACAAAGCTCCAGAAAGGTATGTGCCATATCTCATTGAAATCTTATGTTCATCTGCTGATTTGACAGCAAGCCTTTTTCAGTGGAGCAAATCTATACATATTTTCCAGCCAAGAGTTATGAGTGGGAGTTCTGGTGATTTCAACAACTTAGTAATCTCTCTTTTGGCTGACAATAAAGCAATATGAATATTTTTTTGCAAACATTTGTCTGGCAGGGGCTCATTTATATTCCACTGTACAAAAATGTTTGAGGATAAATTAAGCAGCATTGTCAGCTACATATCATCAACATGATCCTTGTAGACTTACCTAGGGAGAAAAAGCACGATCACCTCCAGTTTACCTGCATGCCCTCCGACATTTGATAGCTGCTTGCATATGTCAGCTAGAATTCAGTATGGAAAGTGATAATTTGTATCAAAAAATAGCAAAAACCACTCAGCAGTGTGATAGTCAATCTGTTTCTAGGATGAGATTTATCTCCGTTAACTTTAATGGTGTAAAAATCAGAAATTTAGTTTAGCATAGTTCTCTACACTCCGTAGGATGACAGTAGTAATGTAATGGTTTTTAATATAGACTGCAGGAACTTATACACAGCACTGCCCCCTGTCACAAATTGTTACTCTTTTACACTCTTTTACAGCTTATGACCAAACTCAGTGCTTTCTCCTGTTTTTCAAAATATTTGCAGTAGGTAATTTCCTACTAAGGAACGAAACAAAGGACTGTACAGTAAATCTCAAAGGTTGTGCTATTTTGTGAATGCTACTGGACTCTAAAAAGAGATGATTAATATCTTACAGGGCAGATATGGAATTGAGACTTCTAATTTTGGAATGTTCTCATCCTCTTTCACTCTTCAGGGGGAATAAGGAAGAATGAGGCCCTCTATTTGATCCTGCTCAACTGAATGAGGTCCAAGAAAACATCCATTAGTGAGAAGGTGTCCCTTGCTTCTAGTTGTACTTTATTTGTAGGCCAAAATAACTGAGTTGAGGCGATCAGTGACAGTATGAAAAGTGTATACTCCCCTTTCCTTTTTCCAGGTCTGGACAGCAGAGGAGGAAGAGCACTATTCTGAAAAAAACTTGTCTTGGCTGTGTGTGCACAGGCTATATTCTCAGAACAAGATTATCTCAACCACTCTGAGTGGTGTAAAAGATAGAGGTCTAATCTAATGTGGTCCTGTAGCTCCTTCTGTAGTTGCTAAAGAGAGGTGAGCTGCTCCAGCTATTCTCCACACTGCCACAATCATTCCACATATCTCAGCCACTCACACTACAGTGATCTGACTTGCCCTCTGGAGGTGGCTGATTTTTCTTTCCTTCTCTGGCTGTAGACAAAAACAAGATTCCTGTCTTGGTCCAGACAGCTTTAAATGATTAAAGTTGGCTCAGACGCACTCTAGAGTTTGTTAGTGGAACCTGTGTTGTCCAACAGAACAGACATCTCCCAATTGAAACTATGTCTAATTATTGCATCCCGTAGTGTATGACAATGTCTCTACTGCTGTTAACTGCACCGAATAAACACCAGCAAAACCTTTGCCTTAGCAAGCCTATATTTTCTCTATCCTGTTGAAGTAAGGCTGCCTGCTGTGTATAAGGAAGTTTGCTAACCATTCAGACAATTCCAATGTTCACATGCAGGATTTCACAACTAGGTTTACTCTCATTTATTTTCCAGTTGATATAAAGCATAAATGTAACTAAATCAGGTTATAGGTGTGGTCAGAGAAACTGCATTGTTCAGCCAATACGTATACATGCTTGAAAAAGAAGGAGCCCTTAACAGAGATAATTGAAAGAAAAAAAAAATCTATGACATTTATTTTTAGCTACTCAGATATAATTAAGCCTGATGTTTTGATAGTATTAAATAATGAGCTATGTTGATGTAAGAAGGTGCCATCATTCAAACTTAATTGTGTGTCTCTAGGTTTCTTGAGCCAACTGAGTCCCCAAATTACTTAAGAATTAGGGGAATGATTGTAGAAAGTGATTCAACTGTTAGTTTAAATGCAGTTCTCACAAAGATTACATGGAAAAAGTGATAACTCCTCAACTTGTCTTTATGCTGAATCACATGCTTACTGGCATTGAATTACTTCTGACTGTGAGGTAGTCAAAATTCTTTAATCAGGATATACGTAAATATATTAATTTTAAAGTTGCCAGATGTGGTGTGTTAAATCCTTAACGTCTTTCAGTTTGGTCTTTGTAAATCAAACTGCCACCAGATTTCACCAAATGAGAATAAAGAAAGTGCTAAAGGAAGATATTTTTTGGTTCATTGTTGCTGCTGATTAAAAGCATAGTGATAAATATATGCTATGCATTTAGTTAGTACTGGCAAAAATAGGTTTGTGCTTTATATGGTGCCACAAAGTTATTGGTTCTGTTAGACAGCTGGAGTCTATTTTGCCTGATGCAGTATGAAATAAACAGTTAAATGAGTTAAAGTAGGTAAAGGCAGAGTTCTCTTCTAAGGACGTTGTTATCTGCTGTAGTCAGCGAGGTTTGAACAGCAAAACCACCACACGGCCCTGAAAACCTCAGCCAGAATCTTTATTATTTGCAATATTATACTGGGGAGACTCTTGAGAAATAAGGAAAGTTTGCAGAGCTGGCAGTTAGGAGGAGAAAGACATCTTTTTTGCTTCCCATCTGATGTATTTGAAAAGTAGCAGAGTCGCTGTGTAACTGTAATAAAAGCTTCTTGTACAGTCACTTTCCATTCAGTCCTCTATGAAAACTTTACAAAGTATAACAGCACCTTCAGTCTGGGTGGAAGGCTGAATATTAATATTTTCACTCCCCATTTATTTTGGAATTATAAGATTTTTGTGAAATGCTATTCGTAATATCTTACTAAAACCAAAGGGAATTCTTCTTATGCCCTCATTTTGCCAGTGATTCCAATGGTAACAGCAAGGCATATTCTTTACTTTTTATTTTGCATGCCTTTTCTCTAATTCTGTCTTGCTAAAGAACAGATCTTTCAGGAATTGTAATTCTGGGAAGTCTTCTAGCCACCAGCTGGGAGCATTGGTTCATTGGGAAAGCTGTAAAATCATGGACTCATAGAAAGGCTGGAAAAAGGGACCTCTGAAGGTGATGTGGGCCAACCTCTTACTCAGAGCAGAACTAACTTCAAAACTGATCAAGTTGTTCAGGGCATTGTCCATTAAGTTTTGAAAATCTCCAACAGAGACTTGACAGCCTTTCTAGGCTACCTGTTCCAGTGCTCTCATTGTGAAAAATTTTCCTTGGTCGTAGTCAATATTGTGCCTATTGTTTCTTAACCTTCCACTGTGCACCTTCCACAACACCAAAGCATTGCACAGCCCTGATCCTCCCAGCATCTCGAAAAAGAATTTTCTGAAGTACATCACACCACCTTTTCTACTGTAATCCTTTATAGAAACCTGGATGTGAAGGATGAGGCATACTTGAATCTTATCTTGACGTAGATCTCAACAGTATAAATCTAACCTGTGAATCTCTCCAAAGTGCATGTCCATCTGGGTTGCACACAACGGTTTTCAGTGTTGTGGTGAAACTCCTACAAGAGCAGTGTTGGAAGGATGAAACATCTGGCAGACACCTACTAGTCTGCTTGGGGACCACATTGTCCCCCAAGTTTTGAAGGAGCCTGAGGTGAAGCACAAGGTCTGAAAAAGGTTTTGCAAGCATTAACTAGAAAGAGTGTGAGGGAAAAGTTGTTGGAAGTGATCGCGGGAGGGATTCAATCAGTGGTGGAGGCTGAGGGCAGGATGTTCCGCCTGGAGCTGGGCTGGCTGGAGGGAGATGATGGTGGTGGTGGGAGCTCCCTCAGCAGCCAGAGGGCCTGGAAAGGGAAATAATCTGAGAAGGAGTGAGGAGGGCATATTATTTTCCAGGGAAGGTAAGCATATCCTCAGGGACGGTTTCTGATCCGGTAATGATTTTGAGGGAAAGAACCATACTTTTTGTTCTCACACACTTTTCCTGCTCTCCCCGGCAAATCCATTTGACTTGGTAGATTAGAAACACAGTGCCAGCCCCAGAGAAACCGCCTTGGACAGGAAAAAATTCTCTGTGGTGAAAGATCCTCTGAGTAGTCCCCAAAAGTTTAGCCTTCCAGTTGCAGGTTTTCAGTGGTATCAAATCAAATCAACCGTTCAGTGACAACAGTAGCAACAGATATTTATGCAGAGAAAGCAGCCTTTAATTGTCTGTCCTGCCTGATGCCACACTGACCAACTCGTTCTTTTTTGGTGCAGTGGCCAAAGCTCCAATGAAATACTCCTCTGCCTGTCTTGCATGCAATGGAAGAGCTCTTTGCTAATCAGCCTTTTCAAAACAGACTATTTAAAAAGTTACTTCTGTGACTCCAGACCTTGTCATTACGGGTCCAGAGAGGAGACTGCATATCTGAAAGGACTGGCAGGAAACCCTTAACCTCTCAGGACTATCTGAAACTGGCTCAGTACAGTAATGACTGATGGCTGTTAGTGGTTTGTGTAAAAATGACTAAATAGCCTCAGGTTTTGTTGGAGATTACTGCCCAGATAAAGGAGCCACAACAGGTCTCTAATTGTCGGTCTCACTGCTTCCAGTAATTTTCACTGGAATAAGAAGCAACTGATAGAGTCTGTGGAAAGAAAATCCATCAATCTTATTTAACATGAAACAATCCAGCAGTTCTGGGTCTTTTAATGACAAGAGAAACGTGTTCTCTCTTCAGGTGGCATTGTGGCTGTTAATAGGAGAGTATCTACTTTTCTTCCACCTTTAAACATGTCTTTTCAGCTGCCATTAGTTAATCATAGTACAGTTTTACTGCTTCAAGTCATTTTGCAGTCCCCACAGGACGTTCTCAATTGGAGACCTGTTACTGCATTGCTTCACTTTTTTTTTTCCTTCTTTTTTTTTTCCTGATAAATGTATAACCCTCAATGAATTGTTGCTAGTTTGTTTACAAGATCCTTTTAAATGCTTTCTCTGGTGCTAGGAGCACATCTTTCTTTTTCTTTGTTCAGTTTTTCCCCTTGACAACCGAAAACAACAATAATAAAAAGTGCCCAAGAGCTATTTTAATTCTTTATAGTTATTATAATTGCAGTTTTCATGGGATTTCCCTGCTGTTCTTTGGAAGCAGAGAGTAGTTTCTATGTTGAAGCAAGTCTGTGGTACACAGTAAAAGAGTGTGAAATAGAATGGTGATGGTTTAGGTATAGCCTAGACATTTATTAAAAAATATCACTTTATTGTGTTAAAATTAATACCCTGCAATAACGGTTATGGCCTCCTATTGAGAACTTAATTTCCACTTAAATTCACAGTACCAAGCACAAGGTAATACTCATCCGAAGTATAAAGAGGTCGATGCCTACTGAATTTTTTAATAGAAATATCTATCATCCTTTTCAAACTTATGGGTTTTCTTTTTTAAAACTAAGTGCTTTCAGAAAACCCTTCTAGAGACCATCCTGCTTGTTTAGGCTGCTGAATGCCTTTCAAAAGATAGTCAGTAGCAAATACAAGAACTAAAATTTCACACAAGGTCCATTGTGTAATGTTTTGGTGGAAGTATTTAAGAATGGAAGAGGACTCAGATTGTTGTTGTACTGGACTGAATTTGAGAAAGAAATTCAGAACAGTAGTAGCTCAATAGATTTATAGAGATGTCACTTTTGGGTTTCTTGGACATGGAGATATTGAAGCTTAGAGAACCATAGCAAAAATACTGTAGTTCATATCACTGTAATACAACAAAAATGTATTATTTCTAGCAACATCTTAATATGACAATTATTAATACCTGGCTTTTTAAAAAGGTAGCATTTGCCTGAGAAGCAAAGTTTTAACAATGAATAATTCAGTCTGTTTGTATTCTGATCGATTTTAAAATAATTTACTTGTCATAACTATTCTGTTATAAGTCTCCATCAAACGTCTGCTGTTTTTTTTTTTATAAAAGCTGTCAGCACAAAAGACCAAATTGTGATTCTGTTATTTATGAATAGCGGTACTGTGGTAAATAACAAAAGAGGTAAATATACCTGTTAGGCAAACTCACCTGTTTTGCTATAGAACCGGTTATTACCCCTGTTGCCCAAATCAGAAGAGGATGTCTGTGTTTACCTTCAGTTATACCACACCGCAGTGTCTTACTCTGCTGTTCCATGGTTGCTACTCATGGAAAATTGCTGTTCATTAAGAAGGGCAGCAAAACTTGGCCTCAGGGACTGAAACATTGTTATGAAATGCATTTTCAAAGGAGCCTCTGCTAACCTCCAAATTGGCCCTGAGTTATTTACAGGTGTGAAACTGCATTCATCAAAGTCAGGACTAGTGCCGTTTGGTGCATAAGAATGATTACATATGTTTAATTTGGTTTCCTGTTCTGTGAAATACACAAGCACAAAGAATTTTATCCTTCCCTTTTTTTTTTATAAGCAGCAGGAAAGTCATCTTCATTTCAGTGGTACAACAAGAGCATGCTGACATTACTTACAACTCTGGAGTTGGTCATCTTGCTGAACAGTGGGTCTGAGCTCCGGTCCCACATCCTGTAAAATTACCTGGGAATATTCCCACAGGCACTGGGGGCATAGAATCAATCACTGTTACTATAATTAATGGTAAAAGATGCATTTAATTCTGTGGGAATGTAGGATTGTTTAAATGCTGATGAAGTGCTACAGGCCAAATACCAAGACAGGAACAATTCCTTTTAGATAAGTACATCTCAAACAAAGAAAAATTCTTGCTCTCCAAACATTTCTATAATTGATATTTTATGT
This sequence comes from Calonectris borealis, assembly GCF_964195595.1. NCBI lineage: Eukaryota > Metazoa > Chordata > Aves > Procellariiformes > Procellariidae > Calonectris > Calonectris borealis. The sequence continues at coordinate 15,720,811 of NC_134314.1, forward strand.
GTTTATGTGTGAGCTTTTATGGCCATCCTGAAATGAAATCTTGGGCATTTTTGTATGGATATTTTCATACCTTGGGTCTTGTATAGATATTTTCATACATTTCTGGAAGTCAGATACTTTCAAAGTGGGTGGTGGAAGAGATTTAATGGAGCATGGCAAGAAAATACAGAAAGTAAAGAATACCAGATAAGCTATAAATTATGTGGATAAGAAATGTACATTTATTCCACATTCACTCAACAACTGTGCAATTTTAGTTGATATATTGAATCTGAGCTGAGTATGTCTCAAATGAAGAGCGTAAACCTCTATGACTTGAGCTCAAAACTGTAGGCTCCTTCTTCACTGGGACAGTAATAGGATCATAACCTTTGTGGTTCAGGCACGGGGGAGAAAATGAGGGAAACTGATCTCTACAGATGTTCTGTGCAGATTATTCCACACAGAGTTTGCTGGAAACAGCCTACAGGCTGGAGCTGCTGGGGAAGTCATACAGATTTCTCATTCAATGTTCCTGCTCCAGATTGCCAAAGTGGTTGAGCGCCTGAGATTTAACTTGGATCCATGAATAATAGTCTCCAAAGGATGTTATACTGCCTGGCGATCCCATAGTCCTTGGCACCTGGACACTTTTATTCTTCTGTCCCAATGTACCCTCTGGACGTTAGGAGGTTACAGTTTTACCATTGATCTGCTGGAGACTTTCATATGCAGAACAGAAGTTATCCCTGGAAGCTGGAACCATCACTACTAAATACCAAATCGTCTAAAGAGTTACAATAGAGAGCTTCTCTCAACAGACATATTTTTAGCTGTTCTTTCCAACTGTGGTGAAATTATGCTATGCAGAAGCATTACTTAATCAGGTTTGATTGTAGCCACAGCACAATTTAGTCTCTTTTATATACTGCCGCCTAGTCTAGACTGCTAGCTCACACAATATTAATGCAATACAGATTAAAAGAATATTGTTGGAAAATACTGAAAGCAACCCTTGTTTATGTTCCACTCCTACTAAAACTGAAATTAAAATGTCTATTCTTCATCTACTGAATAGTCACTTCAATAGCATTCATTTAAAATTGCCTAAAAATTCTTAGATTAACATTCTGCAATTGTAGGTTAAAGAGAAAGGATTTGAATTATGCTATTTTCCTGAACTGAGAAACTACTGCATAAAATTTCTGTTGGGATAGAAAGGAAAGAAATGAATAGATTCCCTTTGTGTTTATTATGGTGTTTGTTCTCTTTCTATGAATATTCTAGGAAGCAAGGTAACAGAAACAGTGAATATAATATAAATCCAGAGTATATTCATGAGAAACTGATTCTGAATTCTGAACAGCAAATATCCATACAGGGAACATGATTCTGCAAGAACAGAGTCCTCTTTCCAGTGCATTTTACTCTGTGAGACAGATGATGTATTTGTGCTTATGTGAAGGCTGAAGGCCTCTTTGCCAGAACAAATTATTCATTGAAATAGCTGCATTTAGTCTTCCAGGCCTAAGAGAATGAATCTAGTTCCCATAGAAATCAATGAGTCTGAATTATGCCCACTGTCTGTTGTTCCTGAAACTAATATTGCATGAAAGTGCAGAGGAGGTTCTTTTGGAAAAAATGAAACTTATGACAGAATTTTTGGAAGGATACAGAGAAGAATAAAAAACATTCTGTGTGTTTTGTTGTTGTTTTTTCTTTAGTGTTTTTTTGTTGGTTTTTTTTTTTTTAAGGTAGACAATTACTATGTGTAACTTTCTAAGGAGTAAAAATCCCCTTCATTATGTAATTTTAAGAATAGGTGTTATGAATTTTATGAACAGGTTCAAACATGTCTCAGCAGCAAATCTGCTAACTCAGGATAAGAGAGAGCAAGAGGATCCCATACAGTTCCCTTGCAAGGGGAGACAAGAGTTTGGGAAGACTTATATAACATCGGTTCCTCTAGGTGTCCAGAACACAATGCAGTTCTCCAGCCACAAAGATATTGGTGATAACGGCATTGGAAAACTGGTCTTGTATTGTCAAAGTAAAGAATAAGGTCTTAAAAATACATGAGGTTTGGCTCAGTCATCAGAATCATGAGACATTTTTTCAAGATTACTTTTTTTTCTTTCTTTTTTTTTTGGAGCTGTTTTACCTATATGTTCAAAATTTTCTTTTGCTATGCTGAAGGTTAGAAACTTGCTTCTAGAGAAGAGAAAGAAAGAGCATATCAAAACACCTAAATCCAGATAAGAGTATTTTAAAAAGACAAAACAGTCGGTGACACTATTGTGATCATTATAAACAGCTTCCTGTGGTTCTCTTACATGTCAAAGAAGAGACTGAAGTCGACTTAGTAATAGTCTACATTATGTATAGCAGAAGATTTCTGATAGCAGACAGCTCTTTAACCACCAAAAAAAAAAAAAAGATGTATCGTTAAACAGCTGGAATCTGGAAGCAAGCAAATTCAGGCAAGAAATGACCCTACAATGCGACAATTTCTCTGCCATCTGAAAACCTTGATAATTCCTAGGTCTTAAGTATGTGTGATAGTGGAAAGTTAAGTTTAAGGGCTTAACTCTGTAACTAGCTGATGATGCTCTTTGACCTAAAATTTGGACATGCAGCTTCCATCTGATTTTAAAATCTAAGATGATATGAAAGACCTGAAGACCTCTGTTTCTGAACTGCTTGGACTACCCACCTCTCTATTGTGGCTGTTCTTCTGTCACATTTTATGAATCATTCTTGTGATTTTTATCACACATCTTTTATACTATTCTTTGATTTTATTCTTAAACCCACAGTTTCTGGCAGCATGTGTTTATGCAAGAATATTAGTTTCTCTTAAATAACTAGTTAGTGATTGTTGAGGTAATATCGTTGATAATAAACAAACAGTCTATGTTATACTATGACACATTTTTAAATACCTTGCTATTTTTCTCTAAGCCAATTTTTATTGCACAGCACAAGACTTGTAAAGGCTGTTGATTAGAAGCCATTACAAATTAGAACCCAAGTTTTTAAGTTTACATAATACTTTCTAATTTTTTAGGTGAAGTGGTTTTAATGGAAAGCAATGAATATTTGTAATTTTTTCCATCTTCTTTTTTTTTCTCAATATCACTCTATTATTTCTGCACTCACCCAAGCTTTTCTGATTTTCAGTTTCATACATGAAATTATAATACATAAGAATGAAAGTATACAGTATAAAGAAAAAGGACACTTCTGGGAAGGATGATTCAGGAGAGATTTTTCACTTATTCCAATAGTTCATTTGCTATCTGTTAATATTCTTTTTTTCCCTGTTCTGTAATATTTAGTGTATGCATGAAGCCAGTATTTCCCTCTCTTTAATTTTCTTAGTTCAGCAAATATTATACAGCTTGTGCAATATTTTCTTATTATTAGATAAGTGTTAAAATAAACCTTCCAGTTTCCCAGTGTCATTAGAGATTCTAGATTTTTTTCTTAGATTTTTATTAACTTTATTTTTCTTTTCCATTAATGTAAATTAAACTTCAGCTGGTATTAGCAACTATAAACGGATGAAGCTTTGCAGATTTTGCAGCTGAAATTTTAGTTCATCATTTCAATAGGTTACATTTAATAGTAACCTATAAAATCAGATGCCTGTGCATCTGAAAACTAATCCACATACAGTGTGGATTGAATGATCCCCACCTACGCTGGTAGAAAAGGGGCAAGCATGAGTAAATGCACACACAGCTAATCTGTTAGTGAAGACTTGTAATGCTGGAATCTCAAATGGGTATTTCCACCAAAGACCACCCTACACCAAGTGAAATAAAACCAGTTCTGCTCCATTGGGCAGAAGCTATAGCATAGGTCAGATACAGTTACTTGTATGACCATGTCTGATCTTACAGCATGATGATTTAACCATGAGTTCCTACTCTATAATTTCTTCTTTTGTTAGTATTCAGTAATAGAAAACCCTGGGTATAAGTTTGTTATGGAAAGTATAGACTAAATATTCACTTTCATAACAGAAATTGTGCGCATATGTATTCTTAAGGCTTAACACGGTGTTACTTTCTGTTGTTTTCTTGAAGCGGATGTTTGGTCATACTTTCTTGTTAGAGGTTTTCAAAGCTAGCTGAACACAGAAAATGTTCATTACCCTGATCCAGTCCCTCTTTCAGATTTATCCTTTTGTGGCGAGTACACTAGAGTAGATTTTCCCATGGCTTCTATCCATAATTCTTTGCTCCGTTTCTTTTCCCCTGTTCTTGCTGATATCTGGAGAAAGGGAAAGGATCTTCTTACTGTCTTATTCACCTGCGAAAAAAGACATACAGAGGGAACCTCTTAGAACCTGTAGAAATGGGAGAGACAATTTGAAGATTAAAGCCTGTGCAGTTGTTTAATTCCATTCAGGGCAGGATATTGTTTGTGGCTCCACTTACTATCTCCATTTTATAATAGAGAAAGCAATAAAGATATGACTTGTCACTGAGCTTGCACCAACATGTGGGAGACTAAGACTCAGCCAGGACCTAGTCACTCACTAATTTCAGAAACCAGCACATCTCCAAACTTTTCACCCCAGTTATATTTTTCAAGCGCTGCTTTCCAAAAGATGATGAGAAATGAAGTTGACTGGTGAAGGTAAGTGCAACTGTTCCTGTTGGTCAGAAGTATTAGAATAGAACAGAATAGAATAGAACAGAACGGTTCAGTTGGACCGGACCTACAACAATCATCTAGTCCAAGTGCCTGACCACTTCAGGACTGACCAAAAGTTAAAGCATGTTATTAAAGGCATTGCCCAAATGCCTCTTAAACACTGACAGGCTTGGGGCATCAACCACCTCTCTGGGAAGCCTGTTCCAGTGTTTGACCACCCTCTCAGTAAAGAAATGCTTCCTAATGTCAAGTCTGAACCTTTACCTGATGCAGCTTTGAACCATTCCCATGAGTCCTATCACTGGATCCCAGGGAGAAGAGACCAGCACCTCCCTCTCTTGCTTCCCCTCCTCAGGAAGCTGTAGAGAGCAAGGAGGTCACCCTTCAGCCTCCTTTTCTCCAGACTAAACAAATCCAAAGTCCTCAGCTGCTCCTCACAGGAGCAGCTATTAGTAGTTAGGGATTATAATTAATCCAGCCTACACTTATCTGTTCATACTGACACAGAAAATTAAAAAATAAATGTTACCAGTGAATTGAGAGTTAATGTTGAATAAGATGGTTATTTGGTACACAGATTGAGTGAAGAATATTCATATAGCTTGAGCTCAAAAACAGCTATTTACTGTTGTGATACTGGAACACAGCACCTATAATTACATTTAGTGCCTGATTTAAAAAGAGAGAGAAAGACACACTACAGTTTTATGGGCACAATTTATTACAGGCACAAATGCTAATATTTTGACGGTAGTCAACAAAACAAGCAGTCAGAGGTCTAGAAGCTAAAACATTTGAACCTGCAATTTAGTGCAGAGATTTGAATGTGGATTCATAATTGTTTTCATTTGCAAGGCTACTTGCCCTCAAACATCAATTGTTAGCTTGTTTATTAAAGCTTTTGGTAATTTAGACAGTTTCCCCACAAATTGATGTATGCCTTCATTGTTCTGTGGCCACAGTAACAGAAAATATTACATCATATTATTATAAATGATACTCTTTAATTGTTTTTCTAAAACAAGATCTTGCCAAAATATTTCCCTTTGGTGAGGTTAAAGCCAAACAAGAAGTGTCAGACTGCACCAGTTTAGTAGCTGCAGAAATGTACTCATCAAGTTTTGCATTGCTGAACCAATAGCAGATATTTTCCTATGCACATCTGTCCTTTGATGTATATACATTCCTCAACCTATTTGTATTTGTATTCACAGCTGTATAATTATTGTCTATTGTACTGAGAAAGGGGACAATTATATTCCAAGTGGAAATCACAAGTATGTCAGCACAAGGCTTTCTCTTTATTTGGTTAAATACTTTATCTGTCAGCAGCCTTCCACATCACCGAAGTCACAGGGACCAGTGTGACAACACAGTGGACCTGACCAGCAAATGTCACCTGCATCCTTGTATCCTCATGTGGCATCATGTGAGACAAGGTCAGCACTGAGAATAAGGATTATTCTGTTAGCTTTCTAGAAGGCATGCAAATGGAGGGATCAGTGAGACGAATGAATTTACAGTGATTAAGCAGACTCCCACCTGCACCTCTGGAGAAATGAGGAATCGACTTTTTTGGGTACACACTACCTCGGCATCTGCATGGATTCATGCAGGAGAAGAAGTCAAGGTAGGGAAATAGTGCTCCATCATGTTGTTTTCCTGAACTATTTCACAGAGGCTTACCAAAGGAAGGAATGGCTGGCTCTGTTGGTGATGGTATCAGAGGGAAAGAACAGCTGAGAGGATGACTGCCAAGTACAGTGGGCTGGTAGAAATTATTTTATAAATATATATATTCAAATGTGTACATATGTACACGTGAATGTGTTACAAACACCTATTAGAATGAGTTGATCACATTCACCATTACTCAGCTCTATCTGATTAAGAACTGTCTTATAAGAAGCCAGATGCTAATGCAGAATGTGAATAAAACATGCTGATATCCAGGATTTCCTTTGGAATACACAATGTTGGGTGGCTGCCAGACTGTCCCTTTTCATACACCAGGATTTTGTATCCGAGGAGGGACCTATGTGACATGGTAGGAATCTAACACTTGCAAGTCTTTCAGATTATTGGTTCAAACCAGTATTTCCACAAGCTGTTACATTTTTTTGTAACTGCAGCTAATTTGCACTCACAAAGGACAGATATTCTCTCCTCCCTCTGAAACATCAAAGGCAGGCTGGTAATGAGATAGTGGTGAGCAGAGCTGTAACTGATTGCTTGAAATTGAGGGTAGCAATAATGGCAAGGTGTAATGAGCTGACTGGTAGCCATCCTGAAATGCATTGAGTCCCTAGGAGATTAGCAGCATGTACCCCAAACAGCTGAACCCCAACAGGCACCCACCGAGCTCTCTATTCAGGGCGTCGTGGACAGGTTAGGGAGACTAAGTCATTACTTTTTTTCAGATTAGTTCATAACTGGTGACATATCCCCCTCTCAGAGGACCCCTTAAAATCGATGTGGTGCGGAGCTCAAGCTAGTAGCTCTGTCACACGGCTAAGAGGGGGAACTTGAAGGACGCTGCGGTGTTCAGGCGGTGACGTGGGGACACTGAGGATGGCAGTGGCAGAAGTCCAGGCAGCAAAGCAGGCAGTCCCCGAGGCAAAAGATGAATGAAAGGAGAAGGCAAAAGTAGCTGCAGGAACTCATGAAAAATCAGCTTGATATTCACTCCAAAAGCATTAGAAGCCACTGCTTTAGCTGTTGGATGTTTCCTTCCAGGATATGAACTGTAAACAAGATGCTGCAGTCTGCAAAGGTTTGACCAGTTCCAACCAACAACGTGGCTGTTTTAGGGCAGGCGGGAAAAGAAAGAGCAGGGGGGCAATAGTAACAAGAGCTTCTGAAAAAAACATAAATATTGGTTCTTTTAGGCTATTTTCTTTTTATTCTGTGAGCATTCAACAAGACAAAGAACACTTTGGAAAGCTGGCTTTATGTCTCTGGACTCGTAAAGTGTTGTTCATCTGTATCTGCATGTTTGGTGAATTAACTGAAATGTTTTAAACGGCAGGACTGTGGAAAAAAAATTAAAAACAGTGTTTCTCTTAGAGAAAAAAGCATAGACCAATAATCATTACCACTCAAAGTTTTGAATTTCACTTTCTCTGAATAAACACAGAAAAGATTCTATGAAGATAGCTAATCAGACGCTGATTCATCCATACATTCACAGGTTCTTCATCCTTCTCCTAAGCATCACTGATTAAAAGACACAAGATTATCAGCATAATGCGAATATGATGGATTGGAGATGTCAGAACAAGGTTCTTTGAAAACTCATTATTTCTTTCGAGCTGTTTAAGAGCGTTCTGCAAGCACCCTTGCTCTTTGTGCCATGAAAACAATATATCCATTGCTCAAGTAATAATCAAACTAAGTTTAATGAGTGTTGTGGACCCAGACTTTCCTTTTCAGGATCAGTTCAGGACTCTTGGTTAAAGCATATGTGATGCACTGACTTCCATAAAGTTCTCAGTATGATTTATCCTGATGCACAATGGCAGTAACATTCAGTATTGTTTCATTGGACCCGCCAATGTCAGCAATAGGTAACAGTTCTGAGCACAGAGGAAAACCTTTACTGTGCAAGTTATCAGTTTTAATAACAAGCCCTGCCCTTCAGTGACCAGTCCAGTCTCTTCCACCCCTTTTTAATATATCCTTGGCAGCTTAAAGTTCCCATTATTTGCTTTAGTTGTTTCTGAGTGTGTTGAGCATCACTGAAAATGCCAAAAGCTGTCAATGTAGTTGCCACAGACTGAACTTTTCAATTGAATTAGGCACTCAGTTCACAGCAGACTTAATACCAGTTGGCCCAACTCCTTCAGATTTCTTGGAAGAGAAGCTGTGATAGCTGGGAATGTCAGTCCCCCTCCACTCTCAGAGCTGTTTCCTCAGAAGTTACTAAATTTTTTCAGGGACTTCTTACTCTGGTGCTTTAAAGCATGGGGGTGTGCAATTCACAGGGGAAATGGTTGTACACAGAACCCTACAAATCACAGGTGGTTTGGGAAAAAATCTTCAGCTCTGATAAACAAAAAGGGAGATCAACATTATCTTAAATCACTTTTCTCAAATCGTACCGTATCATTACCAGATTATTCATTAGAAATAATGAAGTAAAATTTCATATAACCTTGAGAAAAAAGAGAAACGGCAACATGCTATGTAGCAACCTGCCACTGATGCTGGAAGGAGTATTGCTGTCTAATGACCACTGTGTTAAACCCAGGTATGATGCGTAACACCATGTAAAGTTAACCTACAGAACTGACAGCTCGTCTTTCTTACTCTCTGGCAACACTTGTATAACTTGTCATGCCAATGAAGTCATACTGAATTGAGCAAAACTAGTTGAAACCAAATATGCAGAGAAACATATTTGTCATTGCACTTAAGCTGACAGCTGTAGCAATTTTCTCGGAGCAGACAGACACAGCTTGATGACAAAGAGGGAAGCTTGTGTGGATTTCTAATTGCAGAGTTCTGTTGCAAAGGCCACTGATAATGGGCCTCTGATTTTAAGAAGTATTAGGAAACAATCAAAACCAGGTGGTTTGTTTGGATTTAATATGCATGAATCATTAGTGATTTCTAACAGAATTAGAGAATGATCTTTTCAGATTTTTCAAGAAGAAGCAGAACTATTATAAGATTCAATGTAGGATAGAAGTAGCATGATAATAAAAAATGGGTCACTACTTTACAGAGAGTATAGGGAGAATTCATTAAAATCAGTAGTAACAGTGGGAGGAACTCTTCATTTTCACCACCATTTAACTGATCACTGTGACATTGACAGCAGTATTAAAGGTCACTTGCTGAATTAAAAGATCTACTTGTATGATTTCACACTGAAAGCTCACACCATTAAACACGTTACAAAGGGGTAAGTATCCAAGTAGGTGCCTTCAAATCCACAGCAAACACTAGGCAAATTAAATTAACTTAACATATGACAAAGAAGTACTGAACTAACTCATATGACTTTGCATTTCTGTTTCAAGAGTGACCCTGGACTCAGATAACACATTTTGACTGGCTATTCAGCAGTAACTTGTGTATGTCTAAACAGAGAAGTTAAAATGTTTTGCTGAAAATGTTTGTTTCTAAGTGTTACTGAAAGGCACAGTGAAAATCCACACCTACTCTTCACTTTACTGTCAGCAGAAACCATTTCTAAAGTATATCTTTAATTATAATTAAAACATATATGTAGAAATTCTCTTTGATAAGTCAATAACTAACTTCCTTATGTTCATGATACTTGTAAATGTATGGTGTCAGTTCTGTTTAAACTGCAGCTATCATGGAGTCCGCTTACTCCTCAGAGCTTATTAGTTCTTCCCCTGATCCATTACTAGACATTTGTGACGTTTCTCTTCACCTCTAAATTCATCTAGGGATTTAGAGCAATTTCTTTTCTCTCACTTCTTGCTAAAGCTCTCCCATTTTGACTTCCACTGCAGTGAACTTTTTATTCAGGTTTCTTGCAGAACCTCAGCCTTGTTTTGACAAGGTAATGCACTTGCAAAGTCATTTTCTCTTGTAGCTTTTACAGGTCTCTACTGTCTCCTCTCTCTATTCCTAACTCACTGATTGCTCCTTTAGGGGGTCTACACCTTTCTCTCTTTGTTGCACAGTGCACTTCCAGTATAGCCTGCCTGGGGAAAATCAACCTGTGACACATTTTCACCTTCCATTTTTCTGCTGATGAATGAAAAGCCTACCTTTCCAATCTCGTATCATGACTTGTCATCATGACATTACCTCTGCTTGTCTGCTCTAACATAAAATTTAGCAAGACAAAATTGAACTTCTAGCTCAGGTACTGAGGATGGATATTTTTCCCCCATTGTGAAATATCTTGGAAGATACTGGGCTCCCTCCACCCTGCAAGTGACAGTTCTTGGGCTGAAAAACCTTCCTTAATGCCTGCAATTGAAATCTGAGAGGATGCCTTGCATATTGTCGAGATCCTGGATTGAACTATGCATCTGCTCTTCCCACAGAGGTGTCAAAGATGCAAGAAGTTTATCAGCTCACAGGAGCTGTAGCCCAGACAGAGAAAAACTTGAAGTAAGAGGAAAATTAAATACATCTTCCAGCCGTTTGGGAGTAAAACCATAATTTTCTGTCCAGCAATCAGAAAAGGTTTGTTACCAAGAATATTATCTTCTGCGGTCTTGGTTACAGTAACCATTTCATCTCCACTTCTCCTTAGAGCACACAGATTATTCCCTCAGTTCCTAATGTCACTCAGTTCTCTTATTTAGTATCTTCACCACACAAACACCAGTTTCACAAATGAATTTCAAGCTGCCTGTGAAGCTTTTAAGGGCCTCCTACCTGTGAATTTAGGTTTCAGAATGTCTTCTTGGTTTGGTTAACCATGCTGTCCTGTGGGCATGGCATGTCCTCTCTAATGGATCTATGAACCCACCCTCTCAACTCTTCCCCTCAGGACATCCCACACTACTATACATTCCTTCCAAACTCATGTTGTTTAACAGGAACACAGACTTTTTTCTTTTCTTTTTTTTTTTTTTTTTTTAATGGACATAAGATATAACACTCTTGTAAAGAATTCTATAAGAATTACCCATCAAATACTGTTTGAATATGAGGGAGGCAGAATGTGGCCCAAAGAAGCAGGTGTATAGTCAGGGACTGAAGCGGAACGAATATGTTCAGTACGAAGGTATTCTTATTATATAAGCAGTTTTAATACTCAACCCTCACTTTAATATATTTAATAATAGCAATATTTGAAAGTCACTACCAGAATTTATGATGACTGGTTCAGTTCTTTCATGAAGAATATATTTGTACTTCAAACTGGCAGTGATACAGTAGAATAAGGCCATTACAAGAAATCAATGTGCTTTATTTAGGCATCATTACAGTCTTGTTTTGTGTATTTTCTCTTGTATCTTCAGTAAATTAAATTTTTAAAAAATCACTCTGAAAACCTTTTTTTTCCCACAAATACCAAGCTAGAGTAGTTTGTAATGAATTGAACAATGCTGGAAAAAAAAAACAAAGCAGAAAAACACTAAAAACAAGCTTCAAATGAATAGATGATTGATACAGCATATCCATGTAACACTAGCTTTACACAACCTGTCAGCTTTCAGTTTGATGCATCTCCCAGATGCATCAAACTCACAGAACATGAATCTTCTGTAAAAGCTAAATTAAGACAGCAATATGTGACATAATAGCTTTGGTAAATTGTTTCTTGTTCACAGGGTGGTTTCTGGAATTGTGAGGATTAGTCCTTCGCATCAAACATCAAAGAGGCTGGCACAGACAGAAAAGATAAACTCTGCCCTTGTGAGCTTGTTCACGTCAACTTCTACCCATTTAAATTCCAGTTAGGTTGATCAAAAGCAATAGAGAAAAGCTTTAAATTGCATTACTAACAATAGGTTAAATCTTAGACTGCTGATTAAATAATTTCTCTCAGATAAAATCATAATAGGCATTGGCTGTATTTGTCTGACAGGAAACATGTCATTGGTAATGCTTTGTGTTGCCTTTAATGAGTCTGATTGTCATCTTCCAGCAGGGAGAGCACAAAAGGCACCTGCAGGTCTGGGTGAATGGGATCACTTATCGATCAAGTTGTCAGGCCTGTCAAGCGTTCAGGAACAACTGAACAAGTACATAAAATCAATGCAATCTTGTATTTATATGGAGGCTACACAGATTAGTCAGCTGATTGAAAATTTTGACTGAATTAGTTACACGCTAAATATAATTTCCAAAATTGTCTAGCTCACACTGTTTATGTTTAAAAACAATCAAGTTGTTGAATAGAATGTGTAATTTTTTGTTTTTGAAGAAAATAAGGTATTTTTTTTATATATAATTTTGGCCAGCGTTATCTCTGGGTAGAACTGCAGCCTACCCAATTTTTTTTCTCCCTACAGGAAAATTACTTGTTAACTTTTATTTATTATTTTTATTTAGCTCCTGCTCCCCATTCACTGAGAGGCAGCTCCATTTTAGCAATGATCTTTGCTACTGTTTAGCTGTGCTATAAAGATGAGGCTGTTCTAGAAAGATAGTAAGCAGACAAGTAGAATCTTGTCCCTTAGTTTCCCTAAGGGAACTGCATACTTGCACATGAGATCTTTCTGGTCCAAATCACCTTCCTGAGAATGGAGCAAGGAGAAGGGACGGAGAGCAACCCCAGTGAGGAGGTATAGCAGGAGGAACCTTCTGCTACCTCCAGCTCAGCCTGCCCCGGCAGCCGATGGGCGCGTTCTAGGTTGACACAGTTCAGCCCTGAGTCTATGAAAGGCTTTGGAGTAACTGGGAATGGAATAAATAACATTAAGGTAGCAGTTCTGTGTCACACCCTGAAGCAGGCTTCTTTACAACGGACAATTAACATGGTCATTTTTGTGTGTGATGCAATACATTTCCATTTCTAGACTTCTGTTTACTGTTATCTTTTCTGTTTTCCCTCTGTCACTCCACACCCACGTTTTATAATTCATTCACTGGATTTCCATTCACATCCTACCCTTCCCTCACTCCATTATTCCTCTCAGGGAGTCACTTTCTCCTTACTATCTTCCACCTCTATCTTCTTTCTTCATTCGTTTGCCTTATTTGTAGTCCCTAAACTCACAGAGGAATCTAATTCAAGCCTACGTCTAAAAAAATGGCTTATTCAATTCAAATGTCTTCTTTCTGCTGTTTTTGATACGTGACATTTTTTCTTTGCAGATGGATAGAATTCATGCTTGGACATGAAATGTATTACCAAGTTTGAAAGGCACAATCTTTTTTTTTTTTAAAGCTTCTTCATGTTTTTATCAATGCATCAATCATTCCTGCACTTTTACTGTACAAGCTTGTTCCACCGTTGTGCCTTTGGAGTCAGATTAGTTCTCAGTCACTTTCAGTAGGACTTAATTAGTTAAAACTTTGCCATAGCTGTAGTATCACAAACACCACTAGTGTTCACTATAATTGAAAGTAATAACATAAAATTTTAGCATCCGTTCATGTATCAGGTGGGAATAATAAGCACACTGCTAGGGAAAATCTCTTTCCAGCTCACATGTTGCATGCAAGGTGCCTCCCCAGAAGCCTCCTGGATTAGCCCTTCGTCCTTCCAGCTCTGAAACAGAAGTTCAGGAGAGCTGCAAGTCTTCTCACTCTGCAAAACCAAAACCCCTCAAATTCTGCCCTCTTCATGCAGGGACATGCCTTATGCTCTGATTCAGGGACAATGGATCTAAGGCTGAAGTTGTCCCAAGTCCTAGATGAATTTTAGAAGATAGCACAGTATTTAACAGAATGATGTGTGTCTGAAGACTGCAGATGTCATTGTAAATGTTTGAAATTTAAACTGGGTTGATAGTAATGCAACTGTGGTGGATTTAAACTTTTTAAAGTAAATTTGGAGAGTTCACAAGATGTTCTTGGCGATGATGAGGCTGTGACTGTAGAGTTCTTATCTGATGATTAATGAGAACTCTAAATTAAAACTCTTAATTATACACCTTTATTATAACAGGTAGATGAATGCACAGTAGAAGTAGTTGGTGGAGGAGGAAGAGCAATCTTTAAGGATGCTTACATGAACTCACAGGCAATTGTTTAGAATCAGAATGTTCCAGGGCACATTACTCTGCAGCCTTTACTGGAAATAGTAATAGGGATACAGCTGAATCTTCCACAAACAGCACATTTCACTTAAATTAGTGAGAATTTTGCTTCTTTGGCAAAAGCAGGAATGAGATCTTGGGCTTTAGGTTGCCATGGCCCATATAAAAAGCAGCATCTAACTGTAGATGCATAGCCAGGTTTGTGATGAAATGTGTGCAGCCTAATGTTAGCACAAAGGAAAACACTTGACATCAATGTCATTGATTTGCTAAAGTAGAGCATGAGTGCTTTTCTTCCTTCCTTGCTCTTTCCTACCCAGTGGTGTCATATCTGGAACATCCTCTTCCCCTGTATTTTCTGATTACCACATAAGACTTTTTGAGAGAGTTTCCGTGACTTTTTACCTGTAATGAGTCTTCTCTAATCTAGACTACGATTGTTTTGAAGCTGAACAGATACATCAATCCTAAACAACAAGCATCTGAAACTACTGGGGAAAAAATAGTTTAAATCAAGATATATTAATGGCTTTTTAGTTTATTTCATCTTTGTTAGCATCTCAGAGAACCAGGCAACAAGAGTTGTACACAAGCAGAAAGTTCTTGCCCTCAAATCTGTGGTCCGTACATTTACACTCAGTGCATTACCTTCACTCCCCCTCAGCGTACATTTAGACATAGCATTTCTGTTCACAGTTTTTCTTCAACAGTTCCATTAAACAGTGGGACCAGAAATGGAGCACAACAGCTCTGAAAGGTGATGCCCTCTCTGCCCCAGTTTTGCATGTAGTCTTACAAGGCAGTGCATAGAGGAGCATCATGCCCTAAGCTCCTGGCTAGTTTGCTAACACTTCTCCCTCCTGCGGCAGACAGCTATAAATTGGGGAATGGCTGTGCTCTTTATTTCCTCTTAGTAGACATCTGTAAATCAAACTCAGCAGGTATGTCCCCCATTTTCATATGACCCTAACGGTTGGATCTGTTAATAGCCTTCACCACTCCAGATCCTCTTTAAATGACTGAATAAAATTGGGGAAATATTTTAATTTTCATGTGCTATAAATAGACTGTAATTACTGGATACACAGATTAAGAACATGTCCCCTGAAAGACTGCTAACAAACTCTATTTCTTAGAAGTTGGGACTTTCATGTTAACACTAGGGTCCTGTTTCTTATGACTTTGAAATTCTGGTGTTAAAATGCTTTATTTTCCAACAAATTTGTAAATTATTTTTTAATGTATTCTAATTATTTCTCTAAGATTCCAGTAGTTATGTACAGGAATCAGAATTTATAACTTTACAGAATGTGAGCTACCATTTGAATTTTAAAACAGCTTTTGATTATCAAAACAGTTTCAAAGTAAATTAAAAAGTAGACTCTAGCAGGCACTGTCATATAGATTGCGAGTTCCTATGTATTTTAAAATGTATGAATTGTGACATGATCCAGGGAACTTTGAAACCATATCAATTATCTTGCATCTGGCATTGCACACCACCTGCATAATGAGAGAGCAGAGGGCTTGATGATTTTTGAAACTCGTTTCGGTGAATAGTCACATAAGTGCATTGTATTGTTCTCCAGACAGATGGAAAGCTAGCAATGTCCCAGAATTCAAAAATTACTCGTATTGAATCTTGGCTTATATTTTGCTTTGTTTGTTTGTTTTGTTACTTTGGCATATTCTGATATATCAAAAAGCTGAGTATTTTTTCTAAAGAGCAACTTCAATTATATAGAGCTATATCCTTCTTTCTACATGCAGTTGGGCTGCCCCAGGGGAATTGAAAGCAGAATGTGATATATACTGTCTGAAAGGGCACATTTTAATATCTGCAGTTTCATTGTTTGTTACGTTTCAAAAAGACTCTGTAGCCAAATAAGTTAATGTATGCTAACATTTGGCTCTTTCAATACTCTCCAAAGACTTTTATTTGCATCAGAGCAGTGTTTCTAAAAATTTGCCCCAGTATAGAAGATCTGTTTAAGAAAAAAACAAGGGCCAGAGCTGGCACAGTGAAGTTAATATTCCTATTGGCAAATGGTGATTCACACGCTGCAAATAACACCAGCTCTTAACAGCAGAGTATCAAAACTCTGCATCACTAAATATACTTGTACATAATTTAAAGAAAAGTTTGTGCATCACTTCATAGTTCAAAAATCATCAAAAATAATACAATACTGATTGACAAAGACTACTTTCGAGCAAATTCATTGCAGCCTTGATTTTCCACTGCTAAGTACTTTGCATAATCATTTACACCAGTGTGAGGCAGCTGTTATAATCTGACATCTTGCAGCCTTTTAACACCTGTGTGAAAGTGTAAACCTTTGTGTCAGTGTAAATATTATGTGCAGGCCAGAAGACACTTGATTCTTAGCTTTTGAAGCAGAACCTTCACCTCTCTCAAACCAGACGGGTGCCCACAGATGAGTCAACTGGAGACAATGACCGGAAAGAAGGACAATGCTGCAACTGCCTGCTAAGAGGGAAGGGTAAGGCCTCGCTGTGTAAGAAGTCTGCGTCATCTCCTGGCTGTTGTAGGTCTGCTAGAGCTACAGACAATTGCCTGCCCTGAGGTTTTTTGTCTTGGGTGTTTTCTCAGAATATTTGTACACCTAAGCTCTTAAAAATATTGATTTAATTATGTTACTGCTATGTTACAGGAGACAATAAACTTAACTTCCTCTGGCATCAGCTTCTGAAAAAGTTTTGACCCTCCGATGAGGAAGTGAATGATCATTTCCGTGGAGCTGTACATACAAATGTAAATTTTTAAAAGCAGGTAAAAAGAGAGGACTCACAGAATCATGTGGGTTTGAAGGGTTCTCCAGAGGTCACCCACTCCAGCCTCTGCTCTGAGCAGGTCCAATAAGATCAGGTTGCCCAGTCAAGTATTGAGTATCTCCAAGGATGGAGTTTGCACAGCCCCTCTAGGCAAGCTGCTCTAGTGTTTGACCACCTTCATGCTAAAAAACATCCTTCTTATATTGAATCAGAATTTCCCATGTTCCATCTTTTTCTCGTTGCTTTTCATGTCTCCACGGTGTGCCTCCATCTTCCCTATGTTCTCTCAATAGCTGGCTGTAGACAACAGCAAGATCCCCCATCAATCATCTCGTTGTAGGACTAAACAAACCCAGTTCCCTCAGCCTCTCCTCATACATCCTGTGCTCCAGGCCCCTGACCAGCTTGATGGTCTTTGCTGGACTGGCATCAGTATAGAAATATCTATCTTTACTGGGGAGCCCCAGACTGGACACAGTATCCAGATGTGGTATCACAGATCACAGATCACTTCCTTGAAACTGCAGACTATACTCTTGCTAATATGGTGGGCCACCTTTGATGCAAGGTGGTGATGCAAGGGCTCACTGCTGATCCATGCTCAGCTTGTTGATGACAAGGATCTCCAGGCCTTTTCCTTCAGAACCACTTTCCAGCCAGTCTGCCCCCAGCTTGCACTGGTGCATGGGGTTATTCCTTCCCAGATGCAGGACTTGGCATTTGCCTATGCTGATTTTCATGAGGTTCCTGTCTGCTCATTTCTCCAAACTGGTAGGGTCCCTCTGAATGGCAACCCAGCCCTCCAGCACATCGACCACTCCCCACAATTTCTTAGCATCCACAGACTTGCTGAAAATCTACTTTGATTTGATATGTCTGAAAACATTTTACAGAAGAAATCATCTGCAGGGGAGAGTGAGGCACAGAGATGTGCATTGGTCAAAGATCAGCAGGCCAGTGGTCAAATCTGGACTAAACTCTAGCTGCCCTTGTAGTGAATGTCAGGGTTGTCTGGCAAGATCCCTATTGGGGCTAGCGAGGTGTACACACGTGTCCAAGGAGACTCTCACTTGATGCAGAAGGAATTTTCTGCTGGAGCAACTTTTGATACTTCTGACAGATAAAGACAGTGGAATATATTTCCAAAGACCATTCTCCAGTTTTCAGTATTGTTATATAAAAGTAATACATGAATTTCTTGTTAGGAATCACTCCTCTTCTGCCCCACAAAATCTGTCAATTTCCCCAATAGAAAGATTTTCTTCTTCCTTAACAAGCACTCTCTTTTTTTTTCCCGTGCTAATGTAAAGTAGGTATAGCACAAAAATTATAATTGAATAAAGTGAATGGGCAGTTTTACAAGACATTCTGTATTTTAAAAATGAGATGTATTTTAGGTTTTCCTTATTTATAAGAGAGAATCCTTTCTCCTTGCCTGAAAAAATGTTGCCTACTTTCTCCACTCAAAATGAAATTTTACAGCCATCTTATAAACCTTGAAAGTAAAGTGTTAATAAAAGTACTGGCTGACCTTTAACTGGAAGCAGAGCAAATGGCTTATCTGTAATAATCAAAAAGATTTAAAAGCTCCACAGATACACATGCAAGTGATTTATTTTTGGTGTGTACTAATTAGACATGAATTGAATTAGTTTAAATTGATTGGACTGACTTTTACTGATAGAATTTTTGTTTTAATTATCATCTACAATAACAATTTGTTTAACATCAGATGCTATCCAGTGTTTTGAGTAAGATGTAAGTAACAACTTCCAAAAGATGTAGATTTCCTAATGACTTTTTATTGTCACTATCTATTGTGCTGTCTTTCACTTTAATGTCTCTCTGTGGCCTGATTCTCTTCTCCTTGTTATCATTTTCATTGGTTTGAGAAAAATATCAAAACTTTTATTAACAAGAAATGAAAAATGAGCTAAGTGAACCCTTTGAGTTCAAGCTTCAAGATTCAGATCCAATATAAGAACTCCCCCAGGATCAGGGATATTTAGATTTGGGGGTTGTGAATAGGATTAATCTCTGTTTTGGGGGGCAGTTCATTTGGAGGACAGTTTGTGTAATTTAGCATATCTGTGCTGTTCTCAATAGAGTTCTAGTGACTTATCTGAAATGGAATGACTCTTAAAAGTCTCACCTCGCGTAGGCTGATGGACCAACATCATAGCACCTAACTTTCATCTGGCTGGCTCTGGGAAGAGAGTTCAGATGAGTTAAATTGCTAAGGATTGTAACCCTAAATTATCTGTATGTGTTGACCCCTTCTTCCGGTCCAGGTCCTACACACTCCCTTTCATAATCAATGGAGAGAAATAACCTTTACAGAAACAGGGACATTTTAGAGTGTGATTCATCTGGTCTATTTTAGAAGCATATATTAGGATGAAATTAATTGCACCCAATAACCATAAAGGGAATTTAGATTATTAGTTTATACACAGATTTCTATAATCCACCTGTGCTTGATCAGGTGAATTTCAGATTTTGCTTTAGGTGCCTATAAGTTATTTGCAGTATAGACTTAGGCCATTTATATTCAACTGAACATCAACAACCAGATTTTCAGAGGTATTTCAATCCATCAAAACAGAGTTAGATTCCCATTGTGGTGTTCAGGCACTTAATTAAAGGTGAATTAACACCTAACTTTCTGAGATGCTCTCAAAAGTAGTATCATGCCTCCATTGCCAGCCACACAAATATATTTGAAAATTGAGCCCTAAGTTTCCAATTTTGAAAGTAAGATCTGTCTGATACAAAATTTTATTCCAACTTCCAGTATTTCCCTTTCTTTTCATTTAAATATTTTACATACCACCTAGCACTAAAGCACAGTTAGAGAGACACAAAGACAGTAGCTGTTGGCAGTTATGTACATAATCCCATTTTTTGTGCAACAAACTACAGAATGAAATAGGATAATAAAATAACCTTCCTTAGTTTAAACCACTCTCACAGCCTAGCATGAAGGGTACCAGATGGGCACAGTGACAATCAACAATTCTGTAATGTGGTAGACTAGTCCAAGACTCAGTGTTATATCTGGCCTTCATTTAGTGTTCAAAATGAAATATAACTAATTTCTTGTCATTGACTTGTTGTCATTGACATCAATAATTTTAATAATACCTTCTCGTAAACTTTAATTCAATATTTATTAAAACAAATATATTAAGTTGAGGTTTTGAGATATTTGAGACAGATCTGATTTCTGCAAAATCCATTAAGCTAGTTAAATCATTATATGTAATTATTAAATATAAGGATTATAGTAGAGACTGGCCCACTTGGTTGTCTTAGACTCCTAAGAATGACCTACTACAAAATAACTTCAAATTGTATGTCCTGGTCTCTCAAAATGCAGACATGAACAATTTTCTGTTTCCTAAGCTAAATAACTTTTTCTTAATTCTGTAATGAGCATTCAGATAAATTGCTCTTATATAGGTCTATTCATTTATCTCTGGTATGTGGGGGAGATGACTCGTGGCTTTCAAAGGGGAATTACTTTGCACCCTGAAATGCATTTTAAAAGCCTTAGACTATTTTCTTTTTCAATTCCTTTATTTAAATTATTTTTAGTATAGGAAAAAGTCTATATAGCCAGGTTGGCATCTGCAATATTCCGCAATACACAGTGGCAATGGTTTTCTACAGGAAATATAAGTTGCTATTTCTTGGTTTAGAAGATGAGCAAGAGTGGTACTAAAATGGCAGAACTATTGGTATGAATTCTGGCAGCAGGTGCAATTTGTTGTGATTGCAGACATTACAGTCATTTCAAATCTGGGCCCAATTTTACTTTGCTTTATACTGAGTGAACACAAGGAGCTCCTTACCTTGATCCTTCCTAGATGTTTCATTTCTTTTGGCTTAGAAAATTTTCTGGACAGCTCTTTTTTGAATTGTGAAGAATAAAGGCAAAGAAATTAGGAAAGGCAAAAGAAAAACACAAAATAGCCAGAGTGGTGTTGAGACTTTTTTTCTACCTATTAATGTCTCTTCCCCTTGCTCTTTTCCTAGCTCTGCCTGCCTTTACTGGAGGTGTCATTCATAAGCTCTGAACTTGCTTGAACTCTGATGAAAACTTGTCATCTTCTGACGCATTTTCACTGGACAAGTCCCCCAGCACAGGCAGAGCCACTGAGCCTTGTGAGTGGGCTCTTGTGAATATGATTCTCTTGACATGGCCTAATGAGTAGCCATCGAAGCTTAGAATAGACTTTTCCTCCTGCGTCATCATGGTAATTGGACTGTGGTGGTAGTCATGCTGCAGATCTTTTAGTACAGTGCAAATGTGATTGCTGAAAGCTTTTGAATCAGAAATACTTTGGGTTGCTTGGAAATACTTGGTCTTATAATTCCCGGGCCCCTGGGGTTTGGGAATAGAGATTTGTTCTCACTCAACTAGAGAAAGGAAGATATTCTGTGAAATTCTCCTCTATCTTTGAAGCATGTGGAAGAAAAATATCTCATGGAGTTGTGTTATTTCAATGTCCTTTACTGTGAAAGAGGAAATCGTTTTTTAATTTTGTTTTTCCTTTAAAAGAGATGAAGAAGTCAAGTGCAACTTCAGACAGTCAAATATTAGTATTTATAATGAAGCTACAAAGTCAGCTCTATCAAGGCAACTTTAACTACAATAAAATATATCAACTCCCCTACATATGTGGGGAGTTTTAATCAGTGGGAGTTTTAATTTAAGACAAAATAGATATAATTACCTTAAAAAAAAAAAGAATTAGGACTAGAAATGTTTTTCTACCAGAGGTTTAAGAATAAATGTAAGATCTATTGTGGTAGAGAAGATGAGAGAAACATTAAAAAATAGTTAATAATGTATTGTTAATGGGTTATCCAGCAGATTAATTATTGGATACCAGTCTCCTAAACAAATGCCTCGACCATTTTTCTGGCTTCTGTTTTGGTATGATCTCTTTCCCGCTCTTCTTCTCCCTTCCTCCCTCCTTCCTTCGCTCCCTTTGTTTGACCATACTGGATTTGAGAAAAAAAAAACATGTTTTGAATCTAAAACATACTGAAAGTTTGTATTTTCAATCATAGTCATTCTCCAGTTATAAATGCTTTATCAAAAACTATACTTTAAATATGATAAGGCCATAATCTTGCTATGTCCTTATTCATGTTAAAAGGAAGATTTAAGCAAGTGGAAACAACAAAAACCGCCCATTATCAGCAACACCATCAAACTAGGGACTCTACTGACTTGTTTACAAAACTTATTTTCAAAATAATTACAATATTCTTAGGGCAAAGAAGGGATTTGCAGAAAAATTTGCATTTATAAGAATATACAAATAACCAACCCCTCCTGTGACTACATGAGAAAAGTTAATTTTGAAAATACTCTCTGAAATGCCTGTTGTTCTCAACAGAGGGCTAGATAAGGTCCTGGAGTAAGGATTTTCCAATTTAGCCTGTGGATGCTTTATCTGCCTAGGGAAGAAAAGGAATAGAAAATGCTGCAGGACAGTGTTGAATGTGCCCATGGGACCATACCGTAATGTGAGGTGTAATGCAAAAGACCATCCTGACACATAAACAGAAAGATTAGAAAATGTGGGGAAAGTTATTTTCCTAGAAAGGGCAAAGTGGGGCAGACATCCCAAAACCAATGAAGCCATGCTATGGGGACATGTGTATCATTGGTTCTAATCTAAAATATAAACAGGAATTCCTCTAGAAGTTTGATAAATGTCATCCTGAGAAGTTGTGGGCACATTATGAATAAGAGCCATTGTGAAGGTAGTAAACAGGAATCTTTTGGTCTTAGATTGAGATAGGCTCAAACTGCTGGGAATTTATCTGTGTCTTTATAAGCAAACACATTCAGTTTAACCATGTACTATTCATAAGTGGTTTGCAGTATGCACAGATATTTTAAGATCATTTTAACTATCAATACATGACTTACTCCTTGCACAGGGTTGAATTTCTCATCCTAGGCTTTAAGCAACTTGCCCTGCTTTCCTGAATTAACCACAAGGTCATCTTTTCTCTTGACCACAAAATTATTTTTCCAGTCTCATATGGGTATTTCAGGTCTTGTTCAATTATGGCTTAGATGCATGCTCACTGAAGTAAGCAGTTGGAGCAGTTTGATATTTTACTTCCTGTTAACCAGAGAATAACACCTCATCAACTATGGCAGGAGAGAAGAAGTATGAACCTTTCTCACCTGTTTTAGTATGAAGCCAGAGCTTAGCTTAAGCTAAGGTCCTATGACCTTTTAGTTTATGCTACTGGTCTTTACACTTGTGCTGGTTTTGGCTGGGATAGAGTTCATTTTCTTCACAGTAGCTGGTATGGGGCTATGTTTTGGATTTGTGCTGGAAACAGTGTCGGTAACACAGGGATGTTTTCGTTACTGCTGAGCAGCGCTTACACAGAGTCAAGGACTTTTCTGCTCCTCACCCCACCCCACCACCGAGTAGGCTGGGAGTACACAAGGAGTTGGGAGGGGACACAGCCAGGACAGCTGACCCCAACTGACCAAAGGGGTATTCCATACCATATGACGTCATGTTCAGCATATAAAGCTGGGGGAAGAAGGAGGAAGGGGGGACATTTGGAGTGATGGTGTTTTTCTTCCCAAGTTACACGTGATGGAGCCCTGCTTTCCTGAAGATGGCTGAACACCTGCCTGCCGATGGGAAGTAGTGAATGAATTCCTTGTTTTGCTTTGCTTGCGTGTGCGGCTTTTGCTTTACCTATTAAACTATCTTGACCTCAACCCATGAGTTTTTTCCCTTTTACCCTTCTGATTCTCTCCCCCATCCCAAGGGGGAGCAAGCGGCTGGGTGGGGCTTAGTTGCCAGCTGGGGTTAAAGCACAACAACACTGAAGCAGCTTAAGTGTGTTCAGACACTGCAACCTACATCCAGAGGCAGGGGTCTGTAGGAAAAATTCCTTAAACTGCTGCCGCCACTTGTGAAGCAAATGTATGCCTAATCCCTATACCAGGGCACACATCCCTGCATTTATGCAGATTGTAGGCAGTCTAAGTAAGTGTCTGCTTTTCCTTTCCTCTCCCCTGTCCTGTTTGAACACAGAGGAGTAACTTGAATTCAGCTCTTGCTGGTTGGCCTGATGGAAGAGAGAGAGAATGGACGTGAAATCTTGCAACTCTCTGTCAAGGTCTGTAGATGTGTTGGAAACTGTTCATACTTCTCCTAACGTCCTTCCAAAGTCATAGAGCAAAGAAGGGCACACGGTGCAGGTTCTGTGCGTCAGTTGCAGAATCCAGCCTTAATAGCTGTAAAGTTTTCCATGCATAAATGGTGCCAGAGTAAAATATTAATGTGTGTTACTGTGAATAATCCAGAAATGTCATCCTGTAACTTAAGAAAGTGGCTTCTCAGTTGTTTCCTGGCCTTCTGTAGCATCGAAACAATTGCTGTGCTACATAAAACAGATGAAGTCTTGTTTTGCGATCTCTAACTCCAGGTTTTCTGCCTCATGGCACAAACCTTGCAGGGTGCATTGCTATGTAAAATACTGCTATGATGAAATGTCTTTTATTACATAGTCATTACTGATGTCATATGATCTTTAAAAAATAACTGTGTTATGTTGTCTATGACTTCTCAAGTTGAAAGGTTTTCTGGGATGTGTTCATTCCCCATGCTGCTGCCACTTTCAACCTGAGAAAGGCTGTAAAATTGGAATTTTTAAAAGGATTCCAGACATATTTTAGAAGCACTTGATTTTAAAAAGCAATGTTACCCAACTTCAGAAAATGTGTCTCCTTTCAGGTGACTCAGGTTGGAATACACAATCACAGACCACTCTTGGTGTTGTTGTGTCAGTCAAACCATGGCTGTACTGCTCGAAGCCAGTTACCAAAGAGGTCAAAACCACCCTTCTCTCAGGTGGTGGAGGCGGTGTGTGAGTGAAAGCTTGTCCCTGCCCCTGTGTAATAAGGGGACTTCTGGTTATTACAGCTTTCATGTATGTGGAATGCAGAGTGACCTGTTACTCCACATACCGCCACATAAGAAAGATAGTATGTCACCATGACTATTTATGGCTTTCTCAATAAAAATCCATACTCAAAGTTGTCTGTTTCTTTAGAACAGCTGTATTGCATCTGACTTGTCAAATGTTGTCAAAGTTCCTCTGCCTCTGAGCTAACAGTCAATGTCCTTAGGGAAGAGCTGCTCTCCTGCAGGACAAGGACTCGAGAGGAGGATTGTGATCATACTCCCTTCTTCAGAGCAGTAAATGGTGGGTGAAAAAGAAGAGGGACAGAAAGGAGAGAGAGGACTTTAGACCAGCTGTGGCTTTAGGCAGAGCCTCATGGTATGGAAAAGTCTGCTGTAAAGCATCTGGAAAATGGCATGTGGATGGGTGTTTGAGCCAAAATCAAAATGTGTCCTACTCTTAGACCTCCATCCCTGTTCACTCAGAAAATCATTCTTACCCACGGCATTCACTCCTTTCTTTCTAGAGGTGATGTTTCCTCTCACAGTAGCTCTGTGATGAATCTTTACTTGTGCTTGCCACTGGGCTTTCCAGCCCTTCATCACTCTCACACTGAGTAATCTCCTTCGTGGTTTGATCATACATGTCTTCACTCCTCACTTCTTCTCTTTTCTTTTCTTTCTTTGTCCCACAGATTAGCAGTGCCTGCAGAGGGCAAGGGACATTCTGAAGCTGCTTGGTTTGCAAAGCAGCTGCCACCACACTTCTGCTTCCTTGTGCAAGAGAAAGCTTCTATTTCTTCACTGGTGTTGTTCCCATGACTGCAGGAGGATCCTCTGCAGAAGTGAGGAAGGAAGGTCAGCAGCTAAAGCTGGTCAGGCATTTTCCACAAGAATTTGGAAGTCTTTATCTGTTCATCAACAAAAAGCCAACAGAAATCAGAAAGTTTCAAAATCTGCCTCACTTCCTGCCAGCTCTCCTTTCTTGCTGTCCATCATCCATGCGACTGGCTGACAGGGAACCAAGAGCCTGGTAGCACTGCCTGTCCAGCATGGGGGCTCTCAGATCTGCACAAGTCTAGGGTGGGAAATAACTCCCATTCTCCACCGTACCTCAAAAAACAAAAATATTGTTTAAAAAATCTAGCTTGTCTTGCTTTTACAGGATTTAAAATCCCTTTCTTGATAAACTATAGTCTCATCTACACATTTGCAGCTACTTTGAGATGTAAAGTCATCCCCTATTTTCATTGCCTTTCCCAAACACTGTCTCTACCTGCACAGGTTTCTCATTAAATCAAAGGAAGGACAGCATTTCTCTTCTTTGTTCCCTGCTCCTCAGCGCCAATAAGAGCAACTACAAGCCGCTTTCCACCCCCCAGTTCTCAGCAGGCAGTTGCACCAAGCATTAGGTGCACACACGTGCTGTGCCCATGACGTGCATTCAAAGTATTTTTAGAATTTTGTTAATATGGACTCAGATAAAGCAATTACATTCCTGTGTTTGTTTAGTTATGGAAAAATGGGGTCAATTCCATTTTCAGAGCACTAAAGTTTTGAAGACTTTGTTTGTAAAAATCTCTTTATTTTACAGCAAAAAGGTAACAAGTTATTTTAGGTTATATTGACTATTTATATCTGTTTATTTCATTGGTACTGTTAGCATGACTTTGTGAACCGTGTGGGTTCATCACTTGGATATAAAGCTTGAGCTCAGTTTATTTTTAAAGTATATTAATACTCTAGAGGTAATCAGATCAAAGAATTCTTCTTGCAAACTCTCTGGTTTTGGTAGCTTGTTGTGCTTCAAAAACTTCTTGCAAAGAAGGTTATATCATGTTAAAACATTCAAACAAAAATTGGTAGAAGATCTGAAAATATCCAGACGTTAATCCACATTTTTTATGTACCTTAAACAGTCCTCAGATATTCAGGCTACCTTGCCTCCAGGATACCTACTCTTGACAAAATAAAATGCGACCAGATGCCCTGCCAAATGCATGCATTTTGGCAGTAAATAAACAAGTTCCCTTGCAGTCGGCAAGGGAACTAATTTCCAGCTGCTTGTTTTCTTCTAACAGCTGAATAAATACATTCCTGGTACTATAATACCTTCAGCAAGAAAATGATTACACAGTAACTCAAGACCCAGATATACTCCTGCTGTTGTTTATCTGAAAGCAGGTGGGATATGGCCCAGGTACATCTCAAGAAATTTATAAGATCCTATAGATGAGGGATCTAAGCCAAGAAAAAACTCTCTCATGGGAAGCTGTAATTGGGATATTTCCCTTTCAATTGTAATGTATTATAGGTGACTAATTTACTGGGACTGAACTGGAAACAGAAAATAAAATTCAGTATATGAAGCTTATAGAAAATAAAAAAGACTTTTAAAGATGGAGTTCTGAGGCAGGGTTTCTTTTCTTTTTTTCCTCTAAGGGCATCATACTTCCTCAAAATAAACTTTTTGTTGTCATTGCTCTGTTGCCTGGGGTTTGGACCTTTACCTTTGCTAGTTTTCCAAAGTACATTATTGTCTTTACTCCTTAATAGCTCTATAATCATTCCTAACAGCCTCTCTGATTATTACTGCAGTATTAGGCTTCATTTTCTGAACAAAATAATAAGGAATGTAATCTCTCATCTTTACAGGAATTCTATGCATAGGGACCACTCTCCTCTCTGCATGTAATAATAGAGCTGTGTAAAGTGTACATTGCAAATTTTAGTGCTTCTTTTATAATGCAGCTACCTAGATTTACAGTTCATTCTTTAGAGGCATAAGTGAGAGCTAGTGTGGGTAGAGAAATGTACAGTCAAGTCCTTCTAGCACTACAGCTGACAACACTGTGTTCATAATTTTTCTGCTGTACCTGAGCTAATATGACTTTGCTGAAATCACAAAGCTCTGGTAATGGGACGTCCTTTGGTCTTCACTTGGTCAAGATCCAGGGATTTCTTGCAAAGTCCTTTTCTGTGCCTGCAGTTTCATTCAGTGAGGGGTGAAGGAACAGTGATCATGCTGGACTTGGGAAGGTAAAGGGAAGTTTCTTAACCACTTGTCTAGAGACCTGGGTTACTGATTTTTTTTTCTTGTTTTATTATGCCTACAGTGTGTGACAGCCACAAGTGAAAACCCCCTGATAAATAAGTGTTACCAAGCTCTGGTGAGTCACATTTTCTTCTCACACATCGAGTGGGAGAGTACGCCTGATGGAAAGTGCTGTGTTCATGCTGGGGACTGTCAAACATGGCCAGACTCTGGGGGACACATCGTGGACAAAGAGCCGCTCATCAAACAGCAGATGCCTAGAGACTTTCTAAACAACGCTGTTGCCATTAACTCTCCTTACACATGACTTCTTTCAGACATTTGTTTGTCTTATTGTGGCTTCCTTTTTGCATCTTTCTTAGCATTTCCCAGAAAGAAGTACTGTGACCCTCCAACCAGCTGCTGTCACTCATGCTGACTAGAGTAAATGTGCCTGACCAAAGTGCAGTGAAATCAGTCTTAGTGATACCTAAAATACCTAAGGTGGATCCATCCCACTTAAGACATCTAATGGTTAGATATCTAAATTTTAGCTAGCTGTTGAGAAACAACCAGCACCAAATGGTAATGCAACTCATCCTAAAGAAAGTCTCCATAAATTATTGGGAAAAATTACCTTTGAGAAGTGTCTGTTTCTGTCCATTGACCAGAGAGGAAGCCAAGGTGACTAGTTTAGGCTTAGGCAGTTGATTGATAGATGTGTAAAGTTGAGTAAAATGAATCACACTGGTGGTGGTTACATCCAGACTACTTAGTTTTATAGGCCATTGCCTAAAAAGTAAGCACCTGCCCGCAGCATGGTGAGTCAACCAGCCTAAGATAGGAATGGGGAAGCTAGTCATCCTATATATAGATGTATATATAGGCATAGTGTGAAAACTCAGCACCTCTGAAGAATGATTCATAAGACTAAGTGCGTTTTGCTGCCTCCATTAATCACAGGCCTGAAATGCTTCTGTAGGCTGGCTCAATGCACATTAAGCAAGGAGGTGCCCTGAGGCAGCCAGTGTGAAAATCTAGATCATGCTGCCCAGATCAACAGTTCTAAGCCTTCTTTTGAAGAAAAGGCATCCTTTTGCATAGTAGCCTCACGAAAAGAAATGAGAACACTAAGTTCTAGGCTTTTTCAATTTGAGCAAGTTTAAACACACAGATCTAATGTCATAGTCCCTTAACTATCACAAATAGCAAGAGAGTGTCCTCATAAGTGATAGAACCATGCACCCTCTTGCTCATTTGCATTCCCTCCTGGCTGGAAAATGATACACTTCAAGAGGAAGGTTAGACAGTTGCACAGTCCCAGACTTCTCCACAGACTTTCCATGTAGGACAATGGACCTTAGAAATGTTTTGACCCAAAAAGTATATATTGGTTGATTTGTTAAGGTTTGGTAAGTAATCAAAATCACCCACTGAGACATGGTCTGAATTTGGCCCATAGGTCTCTTATGTTTCAATAAGAAATTACACGAAACATACAACAAAGACTCTTCAAACTGTGCTTTCTGCTCAAAACGGATGATTTGCAAGTATCTTTGTCTGGTGTTCTTACACTACCTCATAGCATATAAAATTGGAATGACAAAAAAAATGAATGAAGAAATCTGCTCTGATAAGTTCGTAGGGACAGATGACAGTGTTAGGAAATTAGTACTTCAGAGGAATGGCTCCATAACATAATGAAACACCTGATTCTTAATTCTGCTTTGTTTTTTCTGTTGGACATCAGAGGGCAAGGTAAATAGACATGTAAAGGCCATTCAGAAATTTTATGTGACAGCAAAACAGACTGCAACGCAGCTCTACATACACGTTTAAAACTAGACTTCCCATATCGTGGGTATAACATACCGCATGTCAATCCATTATCAGACAGACTTACCTTGAAAAAAATCAGCTTATTTAATTAGATATCAGAAGTGAATGACTGAGAAATAGAAGGTCTGTAACAAGCATAGATGCCAATTAACTTGTGCAGCATTACTAGAATATGCAAATTATGCTAGACTTACCAAAAATGTGAACTCTTTGAAATATCTGAGTGGCATATCACCTTCCTATAACTTGTTCTCATACATGTAAATGTGTCTTTCACATGGCAGGCTAATGGATGGCATCAGTTTCCCCTTAAATAACTTGATGATCTTGAACATGACAGTTCACCTGCCACAGTGTGAATATAAAGCAAACAAGGTCAGGATGGAAATTATGAATCATTGGTTCCATCATTTGCAAGCCGACTCAACTTGAAAACCAAATGCATTTAGCATTGACTCAGACTGCAGCTTCCTGGCTCAGAGTGTGTACATGCAGTGAAAGGAAATCCTATTTAAAAGTAAACCTTCTAAAAGGCAGATTAGTCTCAGCAAGATTTCCTGTGACAGAAAGGTGGAAGCAGCTCTCTCAATTTTATTTTTACACTTATTTGTGGAAGGATTGGGGTGCCTTTGAGTGAAAGATAAAAGGTGATCTCAGATTTAACAACTGAATTGTTCATTGGCTTCATGGTTTTTTTTTTCATGTTCAGGTGTGTGAACGGAAAGTGTGTCTCAGCACAGCAAAAGGAGGTGCCATTTTTAAGTGCCTTTTCACATCCAAGGAACAAAATGTTAAGTACGTTTCTTCATTACCTACTAAAAATAAATGTAGCAGGGCACTTTTTAACAGACAGTGTTCCCTTTACTGAAAGATGTCTATAGATAATGATATCAAACTCTAATATGTTTTAGGTAAACCCTTTGATTTCATCTCACTCCTTTTGGAAGTGATAATATGCATGCATATATCAACATTATTCACAAGACAAAAAAAAAAGAAAATAATAACATGAAAATGAAATAACAGAAAGACTTGTGCTAAAATATTTGGGTCTAATCCAGCATGTCATGTACTCAATAGGAAGGGTATTACTGCAGTACTGCATAATATATTTGTAACATTGTCATAATTATTGCCCAGCTCCTGCAAGCACTTGCATTCACCAGCTACTTCTCAGGTGTGAGCAGTCCTTTTCAGATAAATAATCATATTTATAGTTGTAGGATGTAGGTCAGAATTCATAGCTGTCTGGTGTATCTGTGGATCTCCAGGGTTGTCAGTGCAACTCAGCAAGCATAAAAACCTTTGACATATTCAGGTGCTTTTTTGAAGAGGGGCCCATTTAAATTAATAGAACTGTACTGTATGTATATAAACTTGCTACAGTTAATAGATAAATATGTCCAACGTTTCCCAATGAGTCGGAAACATAAATTTTATTGCCTTTCAGTACAATGTAGACACCAGCAAATCTGAATCTCTTTTGAAACAGCTTTTCACTGTTCTGAATTACTTAGGGTAAGTTTCATCTCTTCTTACTTCAGCCACACAAGTTAAGCAAAACATCTGAGAGTCGTCTAGGCTCCCTTTATCACCTACAGGGAGAGACAGGCAACCTCCAAAGAGCAATGCCTCCCTCTTGTTTTAGTATCTATTTTAGGATGAGCTAAATCACACTCTAGAGATGCTTGTCTCTCTCCATTGATAATAAAAAGAGCCTAGAGAGTTAGCTTAGATGCCTAGCTATTAGACTGCAAAAGATACTAAGACAACTAAGACACTCCTTTAGACACTCAGGAACACTACCTTTGTATTTTAAACTCTCTTTCCTTAATAGCAAATGATGCCATTTTAAAGAAACATCCAAAAGACATCAGCCAGATGCTGAATTGTGGTAGATAGGTGTTAACCTATTAAAAGATTAAACAAACAAGCAAACAAACAAAAAACCAACCAAACAAAAAAACCCAACCAAACAACAACAACAACAACAAAATTCTAAGGCTTTAGAGTTCTTGAGTTTTGAAAGAGGATGGTTTTGAGACAGTGTGATGCAACTACCCAAAAATAATTTGTTCCTAAGATGTATTGATAAATAAAACATCAAAAGAGATTAGGAAGTGTTAATGTTGTTGTGCAAGAGATTGAGGAGATGATTCTGATCATCTGTGTTCAAGAAAGATGATCTTGGCCTGGAACAGAATTAGAGAAGGACTGCCAGGATAAGGGAGTAGAGGGTCTGTCTGGCAGGATTTTAGACTAAGAAAACAAAAGTTGAGAGGAGATGTGTTTGTTGCATGGGGGCAAGCAGAGATTCAAAAGAGTTATTTTAAGCTAAAGAACAATGCTGGCGTTACAAAAGCCTAGTATAAGTTGTGCATTAATAAATTGCTCTGGAAATTAAAACAGTCAGAACAAGGATGTTTTAAAACAGCCTTCCAATCAAAATAGAGGCAGAAACCTTAGCTGGTTTTTAGATGAAATTCAGGGCTTTAATGCACGGGATAATAAGACATGGTGCCTACAACAGCAGAGGAACTGTCTCCATGTCCTGGCACAGACAGCTATCCAGAAGTCAGTGGTACCAAACCCTGCAGACAGCTCCAAGAATAAGAATAAAACCAGAAGAGCCTTCCTAGGCATCTGTTTCCAGTGAAGGCTTTCAGACTATACCACAAGACAAAAACATGATATAGAGAAATATTATTAACCGTCCAACTTAATTTTCCTGTTGAATCCAAAAGGCTCATCTTGCGCCCCAAAATCATTAGAAAATTAGAATCACTTCCTAGCTGTCAAAGAGGTGAGATTCTGAAGGAAGGCTACTTAACTCCTAGTTTGAAGTTGAAGGCTGCTACCTTTATGATTTTATCATATTGCATGGGTGCTCGTGATAGCAGGGCTTGGGTGTCATCACCCACGATGTCTCTTCAGGCCTGTGATGCCAAGCTATTAGAATGATAGAGCTGACTATGATAGGGCATTTTGTTGCCGCACATATGAGAAGCTATGAACTAGGAGTGATTTTCTAATTACATCTTTGCTGGACATCATCACTGGACATCATTCAGGAGACAGAAATCTTTAGTTTTTAGTCTCTCTTAGGTTGAGGGTGTACCTGATGAGAACAGTCTGTTCATTCACTTGTCTTCATCCATGTGTGTGTATGTTGTGAGGGAGAATCTAAACCAAAGTCCATATTATCAAATTTTGGGGCATGACCATGTGACCATGCCTAAAAACATTCAGTTCAGGATCTCCAATTATTATGTGTAGTTCAGGGTCTTCCTTCTCTTGCTGTTTGTGACCTCTCATTTGTTAGCATAAACAAACAATGCTCTGAAAAGTGGGAAAAGCCATCACATGTCACCACACTCCAGAAACACCCTGAAAGAAAAGACTGGAGCAATGCAGTTGGTTTTGTTTAATTTTTTCCCACAGATCTTTGCCACAATCCTGAGTCAAACAGTGCTGTGTCATAGCCAAGGGTACTGTGTGTGACAGACATGGTTAAAAGGTCTGTTTAAAATCTGTGAGGGATGTGATATTGGCAGTAGGCTTCAATAATCAGTAGTAACTCCAATCTAATTTCTTGGTTTCTGTGTCTATCATGAAAGGTTGGGCATAAGATGATTATTTTTAAGGCCTTTTCCTTGACTGGGCTGAAGCTAGTTGCTCATTACACTCAGGAAGCCTGAAGGCTTTTAATTCTCTTGAATATTGCCGGATTTGTACTAAAGCAGATACAACGCAAGGGCTGAGGTCACAACTACTCCCCTGAGAGGAGGCCATCTCTACATGCATCAGCAAATTGTTCAGATACTTGTCAGCCTTTGACTAATATTTCAGCGATACTCTGGGGATCCCATGTCACTTTTCTCCCTTCGGGGAAGCAGCAGTCAGGCTGACTAGCTGTAAAAACAGGTGCACTTCAATCTGACATGTTAACATCTGAGCACAAAAGCTGAATCAATTTATATTAGTCTGTTAAAAGTTTGCAGCCTCCTTAATACAGATAAAAGAATGATTCTTTTTATATATATCCATACAGTTTATTCTTTTCGATGGGAAGAGAAATATTTTATATCAGCATCATTTTTCACAACAGCATCCTGCTAGCCCTCACACTATTAATACAGAGTACTTCTGGCTAGTAAGGTTCTAGCAGTACAGTATTGGTAAGCAGATAAAGTTTTAGTAATATTTAGTATGGAAGCAAAGAAAAAGAGGAAAAAAAGGCAATTTAATCCATTCCTTTAAGATTGCACATACCTACAACAGACGTGTGATCAATAGGGATCACAGGCTCCAGGTGGCAAAAACTGGAATGAGGCTTGTCTTTGCATTGCGGATTTCAAAGCAGCGCAGAGGATTAAACATAGGTCCTCCAATAGAACACGTAGATGATTAAGCTAAATCTTTGCACGTTTTAAGAACTTGGCCTTCGGGGCTGTACTGATTTGATTCAGTGGGGATCTGTGGCTGCTTTCAGCTTGATTTTCTCAGGGAACAAAAATATTCAGCTACCATTTTGTCTATCAGTTCACCACTCTCCTGAAGCCCAGATATTTTCTTACCATGGATCCAGGATAACCACAGCCCTACCAGCCTTTTTCCTGTTCAGATTTAAGGGAAGAAGTTATTGCAACAGTGAAGGGTTTAGCTGGAGCCAGATGTATGCTTAGAGAACAAGGGACGCAAACCTAAGAAAACAGGTTTCACTGCTTTGCTTGTTCTTCCTTGTTCTTCTGAAGAAAATGAACTAACAAGTTTTTCCAAAACCTTGATGACTTTTTTGTTTGCTTAGCCTTGGATACCCTACACTTATTCTCTTCCTTGAATTTTCTGGCAGAGATGGATTAGGTATTTTTATATATAAACACTAGGGAGAGATAGGTTGGATGAGTTTACATGCCTAGTGGAAAAACTTCCACTGAAGTAAACAAGTGGGGTTTGCTCTAAGGTGGTTTTGGAGATAAACTATACAAGGAGGAGAGCTTGGAATGGAGTACATGCAGCTGTTCCAAATTTTTATTAGAATATAGCGAGCTGTTGTCCCCAGGAGCCATCTTGTTATTAAAAGTCAGACCAGGTAAAGCAGAAAACAATTACATTATGTCGTTTATTTTTTATGTTAAGTGAGTTAGGACATCAAGTACAGAATCATGTCTGCAAAAGGCACGAAACTGTATCTTGAGGTCTTGTAGGAATTGCAGTGTTAACCATGTCCTGTCAGCAAGGTTTTAATAACAATGAAGATAACAGCTGCTGCTTATCTAAAGTTTTTTATCTGTATGGCTCGAAGCATGTTACAAAGGAAATATTATTATCCTCCTTTTATAAATGGAGTATCTGAAGCATTAGAGAGATCAATTACTTTTTTAAGGTCATACACAGAAAGGGTTTTAAAATGGCCACAAATGCTATTGCTAACATTTTGGTGAGTTTAAGAAAATGCCTTTTCTTTGAATAATCTGGATTTTTCAATGAGTCACTTGCAGAAACTGTTCTATATATGTCACTGTCCCTTTGCTGAAAGAAAGCAGATTGCCAGGCTGTGGTCTGTCAGATTTTTGCTAAGGAAAAATTAGTGACACAGAATTAAGGGAATTTAGAAAATTCACAATGGACTCTGGAACATTATTCACACACTATAGTCTGTTACTCTCCTGGCACAAGTACATCCAAGGAAATCACTGGCAGCTGAAAAATAATGAGTATCACAGTCTGTTTCGTTAAATGTTTTTATTTCAAGCAGTAGCTGTTAAGACAGAAGAAGCAGCAATTCCAGATCTAGAAACCATTGGTAAGATACTAACTAATATGTCCTGTTGATGAGAAGCACTTCATTCTCTCACTTATGATCTCTGCCTCTTGGTTTCAGCTTATTTTATGTTGGCAACCTGGCTCCTCCTCCTTGCAAAACCTTTTCGTGCAAAACCAATTCCCAGGCCACATGGGACTTCTGTATTTTCTGTGTGAGTGGTGTTTTGTCCCCAGAAAATACAAGTGTGAAATGTCATCTATGGAAATTAAGGAGCCAAAATTTATGGCAGTGCCTAGAGTCTTTTAAGGAGAGAATTAACTAAGAAACATCTAAAATTTAGGCATTTAGTTAAAGCTGGTGGTATAGGTTCTTTGTATAGTAAATTGAGAGAAAGGCACTTTCAGAAAGTATTCTAAAATAAGTATTTATGATAAGTAGGATGTTTTCTTTCTGCTTCCATCTTATATAAGGGACACAGGTAACTAATAAGAAAAAAATGCCCAAGGTTTAGATGGCTAAAATCAGATAGTATGAATTTCATCCTTTGTGGTAAATCCTTCACTGCAGTCAAGAAAATAGCTTTAACCTGATATTCTTGCAAGTCTGTAACTAGGCAAACTCCAGCAAATACCTGGGCTTAAGAGCCCAAGAGAGGGCCTTTATTCCTTCCATGTAAGTACAGAGATACACCATTTCATGTATTTTTCCTTTCAGTGCATCAAATATAATCTGGCCAAATATCATAGGAAAAAAACATATCGTCTAGAAGCAGCTATTTAACGCCATTTCACACCCATGAAAACAGAGGTTTTAGGGGACAAACACCAGACTGGAATGTGCTAAGAAACTGAGTAAGTGTTCTGGTGACGAAAAGAGAATGAAAATCAGGAAGCCTTCAACTTTGCTTTAAGAGCAGCAGCACTACCAGCTACTCAGTGAGTCAGATACTAAACAAGAAGTCCCTGAAGGAACAGAAAGCTACAAAGTCTGTACGTGATAACAATCCTGATGGGATGAAGCAAGCAGCATCCAAGAGAGGTGTTTCAGCCTCCTTGAGACAGAGATAAATTGTCATTTGTCACTGCATACTAGGAAGAATGGAGAATAACAAATGCTGTAAACTGAAAAATACAGTTGAAAATTAGACGGTAACTGTCATTTTCTGGAATAGTTTCTCAATAGAAGTAGTGAGAGAAGATCAGTCTTTTCTATTTTCCAGTGAAGTTTGATCAGTTTTAGTCTTAATAGTGAACATAGCTTGGTAACTGTTGATAACCCTATTACCTCAGGCTCTTAGGACAGAAATCAGCAGAAGTCACATGGACAGTAAGATGCTGCAACATTTCACTGGAGTAAAAATAAATCTGTAACAATAAGTTTGGGAAGCTCCTACACAATTATGTTTAATTCCATAAGGAGATACCACATAGAATTATGTAAATTATAGTCTTCAGGATGTTAAATAGGATTCAGCTGACTTCCCTGAAGATGTGTTCACTTCATGAGTGAGAGCACAGTGGACTGTTGAGTATACAAATGATATGAAAGGGAAGATTTGGGATTTGGGGAATTTTCCACAACAATTTTGTGGAAAGAATACTCTTTTAATATAAGCAGAGGCTTATAAATAAGGAGTACAGCCTAGTCTTCCTGGTCAATGGCAAATTGAAGTAGTCTGGAAGACTTGGTTAATAGTGATGACAATAATTATAGTTTTATCAATAGAGATGATAAAACCAATGTATTACAATCTCTTTTTTTTTTGCAAATTTATTGAAGTAGGGGAGAAATAAGGTGAAGAAATTGCTTCTTTGTTCACATATTTAGGCTAAAAACAACAGAAAATTCTTGGAAAGCAGAAGTGTGTTGTAGTTGGCAAAGTACGCATGTTTCAAGTGATCGGAATTTTAAAATATTTGGCTACAAGATCTAAGGAGACAGTGGGAGAAAGCATGGAGATGCGGCAAAACACTTGTGGGTATTGGGATCTGGGTAACTTAGCTGAGGAGATGGTGATCATGGGACGTCTGTAACAGGTCAAAGAACTACACCAGAAAACTGTCCACCATACCTTCTTGTCATGTATCGAAAACTAATGATGCTTTGTTTGTGGGGCACAGACATCATAATTCATAAAAGTTACAGAACATGATTTCCTATATAAAAGGTCTGGTACTCATCAATGGTTTATTTTATCTGCTGTTAAGGTGGACAAGGATTAATTGTTTCCTGGACCTACAAGTAGGTGATTGCCTGTAGAGTGGTGATCATGTTCTGGTTATATTCAATAGGTAATTAAACAGAGGACAGTCCTAATCAACTGCATACATGGTTCTTCTAAACAACTAATTTCCCGAAGCTGAGGGTAAGTATGAGTAATATTGAGTAGGAGGGAAATGCAAACAAAAAGGGAGAGAACTTGAAGAGTTTATTAGAAGCCAAAAAGCCACTGCTCCACAGTCAAGAAAGAAAAATTTGGCCAAGAGCCCACCATATTTTGGTGATGGTATTACAGGTCTGCTGGTGAAATAGAATGAGTAATGTTGTTAATAACAATTCAGAAGTGCAGTTTTCAGAACATACTAGTTTGTGTCAGAAGATTTTTGAATACTCTATTTTCCATTGTTGATCAGGGAGGTTATTAAGCAAAGGTTTGTTAGGACTAGACCTTTAAAAGCCAATAAGCCAATATTACTTTACTCCAGAGGTATAGATGAGAGATTTCAGACAACTAGCCTCCTGGTGCTCCGATATAGTTTTGTTTCCTAAGAAAACAGTGCTTATGTGATCATGCTGTCTGTCTATTGAGCTGTCTGTCTGCTGTCTGCTTGCACTCCTCATTTTTTCCAGAAAAATATTCTGAATCCACTAGCCAATTTCAACTACATTTGAGAGAGTGGTAAAAGATTCAAATATAAATAAATTCCTAAAACTTTCCAGAACAGAAGTGCTATTTGGGAGTTTTAGTTCTAAACTTGTTCAGAAAAAAAACTGTCCACATGGCAGTTTGCAAGATAGTGTGTATCAGGAAAATTATGCTGGTAAATTTTCCTATGTTTGTAAGTCTTTAGAAATGTAAAAACCCCCAATGCTCAGATAGGCTCAGAATTTAACAGTATGGCAAACAATCACTTTTTTAATTTGAACAACACAGTATCACTGATTTTTAGGCAAAAGCTACAGTATCATTCAGTTCCTGCTATTGTGGGTGTTATTTCCTTGCAGAGGAGCAAGACAGCATCTTACCTGTAAAGAAAACAGGGATCTTGGATCTCTGGATGCCCAGCTTGGTAGGAAAAAAAGACATCTGCCTCATACAGCAATCAAAAAGCAGCTTTAGCTAATCAGTCCTCATGTTGGAAACAGTGACTTCCAGTTCCCAGTGAGATTTGGGTTAGCAGG
Source organism: Calonectris borealis (assembly GCF_964195595.1). Lineage (NCBI taxonomy): Eukaryota > Metazoa > Chordata > Aves > Procellariiformes > Procellariidae > Calonectris > Calonectris borealis. Next base: position 15,759,895 of record NC_134314.1, read on the forward strand.
AGTTGGGATTGGAGAGCCACTACTGCAGACAGAAAGAAGAGTCCGTTTCAGCCTTGTCAAGGAAACAGCTCCTTGACCCACATAAATTCAGTATCATAAAAGGAATTAATTCCTCCATTCCTCCTCCCTTATTAAACACTTCCAGTATTTTGAGCCAAAAGAAACCAGCCTTTCTACTATCCTGAACCCAGCAGAAAGCAAGACCCTTCCCTGCTCTGGGTGTTGCACATCGCTGGTCAGTGGTGCACATTTCTGCACTCTGCTCAGTTGATTCATCCACACCTGCCAACGTGACAGCCAAAGTTTAAAAGGCAGAGACCAAGATACACTTTTGGATTATGTTCTTGGTTTTAGCTGATCCAAATTTGCATTGTTTCTCATCCATGTATAAATGATGTAGAAGTAGCAGATTTCTCAAATGCATGTCAAGGAAATGCAGTTTATGCTGTATGACATCAATTCACAGGGGTCAGGGTGATGGGTGGGCAGAACAGGAAAGGAAGCACAGAGCCCTGCGTGGTGTGGGAAGTTGTACAGTTATACTGAGAGAACAATTTGATGAAGAAAACAAACTTTACGTGTCAACACCTTCAGAGCAATAGGCCAAGACAAATTTTTCTCACAAAGGAAGTCTTCAAAAAGCTTTTTTAAAGTATTCTCATGTAACAATTTTTCCATAACTTTTCATTAGCAAGAATTTGAAGATGAAAATGTATGGCTATTGTGAAACATTACAAAAAGGTCAGCAGCTGTAGTTCTGCCCTGAATCTACAGTGTCAGAAATTACTTACACACATATTCATTTTTCATTCATAGCCTCTCTTCTAGAAAGAGTGCTTCAGTACTTTACTGTGGGATTGCTGAAATGTTTCCTTTCATTGTCCTCTCCCATGAAATCATCCATGGATTTCATCATCAGAACAGATTTGCACTCTCTGATCTCCAGAGGGGTGGGCCTGCTGTCACACAATGTTCAGTTCTTTGTCTGAGGAAACAGGCATTGCTCCATGTATGCGCCATGCGTATGTTCTTGCAATCTAGGATGCCAGCAGGAAATCTGAGCTGTATGAGGACAAACAAATATGAGTCACAGCAGCCAGAACTTAATGCCACTCCATTTCACACTCCGAAGGTGATGGCTCCAGCAGCAGTCTGTTTTTAATATGCAGGGGCATCCGTTCAGGAAAAATACAGCAACCTGCTGAATAGCTGGGGAGGGAGGAGGGTTGTCTGAGGGTTTGGGGTTTTTTTGCTTTGGTTTGTTTGGGTATTTTTTACTGCAACCAGTTATCACCCTAGATACCTCTGATGAATGTTAAACTTACTTAACTTGTAAGCACAGACAAAGGGGGAAAGCTAGCAGGTTAGGCAATCAGCTTTCGATGAATTTAGAACCTGTTTCCCCACATACTTCATGAAATGGTGTTCTCCCTCCAGCCTTTCCTAATACACGGTGTTACCACCAAGCAGGACTAGCAGCTTCACTTGAGAGTAGTGCTGAAAAGAAACTTGTTTGCTGAGGTCCATTACATTTGCAAAGGCAGCAGAAATTTCTGGCTGTACAATTTGGAGACTCTGAGATCAGAATCAGGCCCTGGTGGTATTTTTTAGGATCTATACAAGTTATTAGGAGTTGGTAGTTCTGTGCTATGTCAGGTCCTTAAAGAAGATCTTTTCAAATGGGTATCTGTTATATCTACACCAAAGACCCTGGAAACTCGGTTCAGGTTCTTTCTCTTAACACCCCTGCCAAGTCTGCTTCACATATAATCATAATTCCAGGTGTGGGCAAGCCTTTTTCTTGCAGATCTTTCAGCTAAAATACTACATTTGACTGAGTCCCATATTTCAAAATATTTCCCTGGCTCTTTGGTGGCAGGGTCCCCTCACCACTGTACTCTGCACATTGTGCTCCTGGGTAACTCCTGTCCAAATTGTCATGCATCCAGACAACTTTCCCTTCTCTTATTCTTTTCTATTTGTTGTTTTGCCTTATTCTACTATTTATTTGTCTTTTCTTTTTAACTTGTTTCAGTTTTTATCTCAATGCAGTCACTGCCTGGGAGGTTGAAGATCCTGTTGCCAACGATTAGAACACAGATGATGTTCTGTACCATGTTTGCTGATGACAGTCTCTACTCTTTGACTTTGTGAGGAAAGGTACCAAAAGTTGCTTGCGTTGCTAGCATAGAGAACTTTGGGCTACAGTGTGCATCTTCCCATAAGTATATTAATTTTGTTCATATTCATTTTTGGAAGCAAACAAATGAACCATGAATTCCCTTTAGAGAAACAGGAATGCAGGAGGGATTTCCAAGAATGGCAGACTTGGCAAGCACCATATGTAAATCCAGACAATTTGTGTGTCCAACACATTCTTGTTAGATCCTAGAGCTGGCCACATTTTATTTTTACTGCTAAATTACCAAGAGAAATCTTATTTTATGGTACAGTCACTCAATCTGTATGGTTTTCACATTTTCCTCCCTTTCAAAATCTCTTTCATTTCCAGAAATAACCACATCAATGATTAATTCTGCCTTCAAGTTTTCTTAAATCAGCCGATGTCATGCTGGGCTTTCTCTACCTGTACAGCTGTTGAGTCATACAGAATTTATACACTATTATTCTGAAGTGTTTCTTAATGTTATGTCTCCATACTTCTTCGCCACATTCCAGTTTATGCTTTTTCAGCATCCCCTAGTGCAGATTTTCAGATGCCTGATAGTGTAATTTGTCAGGGAGCCTGCAAAGATTGACCATTGAGTTACAATATGTTACTTTATTTTTGATGTCCCATTATGTAAAAGGACTGATGGCAGGATTTTCTCAGGAAGAATGTCTTGGGCAAGAATGAACAATGCATTGCCAGCTAACTTCAGATTCTGCTTTTCTAACATGATAGTCTTTCCAAAATATAGCATGCTAGGGTAAGATTGCTATTTTGTGCAGAAAGAGTTTTTTCTTGATTTCCCTATTTACGCATGACATTATGTCAGGACAGAGACATTCAGTTACCTACTGAAGTCATAACTAAAATAGGCAGTCACAACAAAAAAGTTAACCTGGAAATTCAATAAGAATGCAGCTCTAAATGAATAATTTAATGACCAAAACTAGATTCTGCTACCCAAAACATTATACATGAGTGTGGCTGAGAAGATAAAGTACAAGTTGCTTTCCAATAAACAAGGGCACCACAAAGTGAATGATCTAACATGTCTGCTATTCCAAAAGTGCAGGCCAAACATTTGATATTCAAAATCATTATCTTAAAAATGACATATTAGCTTTGGGCCGAATTCTCCCTTATAGTGTTCCGCGCAAAGAAGTAAGGGGAGAAAGGGAAAAACATGATTAGGACAGGATGAAAGGACAGTCAGGAAGGACATATTTCATATGTCCCTTCTTAGACCTTATTTGTTTGTCCATACTAGTCCGTTTGTACTATTTTCAATGTACAAAAAGGATGGTAATGCCAGCTTAACCATCTCCTGGGAAGGGAGTCTCGGAAAACGCAGTAGTTGCTGCTTTCTTAATATGCAGAATGGCAGCAGGAAGTGCAGTATCTGATATTTACTTGCTTACTTTGTATTGCTAATAAGTACATGGAGCATCTTGCTGCCACCATGAAGGCCAGGCTCCAAAACTGAGTTCAGGCACCACCGTAATTGTCTCAAAAGAAAAAAGGGATTGGTTGAGTGTGAAAAAGGAGGAAGGTGACAAAAGCTAGTAAAAGGTAGGATACACTATTTAAAGCTTTTTCCAATTCCTTGACTCTCTCATATTCTTAATGAATAGTTTCAAATTATTTAGGTAATAATGTTACTTTTTTTTTCCTTTTAACACTGAATTTTAATTTATTGAGCTATTAATGATGTTTCAGAAACCATCAAACTGGTTACTTTTTTTTTTTTATAATTACTTAAATATCCAATCTCAAAACCACAATCTATCGGGCTAATGTGTGCTCACTGGAGTGAAATGAAATGTCTTAAATCTCTACATCTCATTTCTTTTTTGAGAAAGATTAAAAAAGAGACTGTATTAGTTTAAAGTGGAGCCTGTGCATCTTAAAGACTACCTTTCCTAAAAATAAATACATATATATAAACACATAAATTAATATTAATTAGCTCTTCCTTTCCCCTGGCCAAAGAAACCCAAACCCCAGACAAATCTCACTTTATGAAGTAGAAATGCTGGTACACATGGCCATTCTACCTACATTACAGGAGGATTTGGGTTCACATGCAGGTACAGCTTTGCAAATAACTTTTGGTTTCAGTGTTCTGGCAGAATTTCAGATTTCTGAAGAATCAGAAAGGAAAATTACTTTTCAATTGTTCTAAAAGATACATTTTTGTTATCAATGTTTTCTTGACATATTCAAAAGCAAACAAAGAAGGGTTTTCTTCTATCTGACATTTTCTGTGAAGGAGGCTTAGTCCTCCTAAGAGCATTTTAATATCATTTTAAATTAGCTTTAGAATTAACAAAACAGAATGGTTTCAAGATGCTTGTATTATTTATTCATCAGTTTAGTTTACTTGAACATGTTTTTAACAAAAAAAACTATAAAGAAGTTTAGGCCCTTAAAATTCCTGGATTTTATTACCAATCAGATAATAGATCTGTGGGTAAATTTGTTCTCTTTGGTTTTTAGCACTGCAGATGAAAAAAAAATTAATTATTCTGATCACTTCCATGAAGCTCTTCGGCAGATAATGATTAAAGTGCTTATATAAGAGCTATCCATTATTACTACAGCCAGCCAACTTACCTGAGATGTCAGGTGCTCAGGATGAAAAGCTCTTCCAATACATGTGCCTATTGGAAATTGTCTGTCAAAATGTGAATTTTGTGAAAAATATGGTTTTGTGATAATTGAGGCCTTCCCGAGAAATATCCCTAATTTATGAAACTCTGGTTTGCTTTCTAGTTTGGCTTGGTTTAGCTTGGCCTGGTATCACGCAGGAGGTACACTTTGGTTTCTTTTGGGTGAAAACTGACCATCAGTGTTCTATTTGCTCAAAAAAGATTCCCAAAAATAATTCTTCCCCAAAAGAAAGAAAACCTCAAATTCAAACTCTTTCAACAGTAGCCACCTGCTCATCTTTCCTATCTACTTCCCTCACTAGGAAATTTTTATCAGAAGAAAATACAATTTCCTGATTCATTCCACAAGTTGTTGATGATTTGATGTAGGAAACCATCTTTTTTCAGCATTAAATATATGCTTAACATTCAGTTATATTCCATCTAATGAAATTTAATCACATGCTTGAATTAGAATGATAGAATCATAGAATAGTTTGGGTTGGAAGGGACTTTTAAAGATCATCTAGTCCATGGGCAGGGACACCTTCAACTAGATCAGGTTGCTCAGAGCCTCATCCAACCTGACCTTGAATGTTTCCAGGGATGGGGCATCTACCACCTCTCTGGGCAACCTGTGCCAGTGTCTCACCACCCTCATTGTAAAAAATTTCTGCTTTATATCTAGTCTAAATCTACCCTTTTAGTTTAAAACCATTTCCCCTTGTCCTGTCGCAACAGGCCCTGCTAAAAAGTCTGTCCCCATCTTTCTTATAAGCCCCCTTTAGGTATTGAAAGACCACAATAAGGTCTCCTCAGAGCCTTCTCTTCTCCAGGCTGAACAGCCCCAACTCTCTCAGCCTTTCTTCATAGGAGAGGCGTTCCATCCCCCTGATCATTTTCGTGGCCCTCCTCTGGACCCGCTCCAACAGGTCCATGTCTGTCTTGTGCTGAGGGCTCCAGAGTTGGATGCAGGACTCCAGGTGGGGTCTCACCAGAGCAGAGTAAAGGGGCAGAATCACCTCACTTGACCTGCTGACCACGCTTCTTTTGATGCAGCCCAGGATACGGTTGGCCTTCTGGGCTGCGAGCGCATATCCAAGTGCAGGACCTTGCATTTGGCCTTGTTGAACCTCATGAGGTTCACATGGACCCACTTCTCGAGCTTGTCCAAGTCCCTCTGGATGGCATCCCGTCCCTCAGGTATGTCGACCCCACCGCTAAGCTTGGTGTCATCTGCCAACTTGCTGAGAGTGCACTCAATCTTACCGTCTATGTCGTTGATGAAGATATTAAACATTACTGGTCCCAGTACGGACTCCTGCAGGACACCACTCGTCACCGATCTCCATCTGGACATTGAGCCATTCACCATTCCCTCTGGGTACATCCATCCAACCAATTCCTCACCCACTGGACAGTCCATCCATCAAATCCATACCTCTCCAGTTTAGAGAGAAAGATGTTGTGGGGGACCATGTCAAAGGCCTTACAGAGGTCCAGATAGACGACATCAGTAGCCCTTCCCATGTTCACTGATGTAGTCACTCCATCATAGAAGGCTACTAAGTTGGTCAGGCAGGACTTGCCTTTGGTTAAGCCATGCTGGCTGTCTCGAATCACGTCCCTGTCCTCCACGTGCCTTAGCATAACTTCCATTATGTGGTTTCAGTAATCAGGCCTATCCACATGAGCTTTAGAGCATATTAGGCCTCAGTGTGCTAGTTTTGGTGTAAACCAAAAAAATTACTTTCATAACTATGATACTGCTTGTAACTCTGAAGACAGAATTCAAGAGAAACCACTAAAATCCATCCACATATGCAGCAGGTAGTAATAGCTTTCAGTTTCTAATACGTTGTTTGTTATTTTGACTGTTGCCTTCATGAGGCTGCTGCTTCCTCCATTCTTATTTTCTTTATTCAACGTGCAAGTGCCACTAGTTGCTGCTCAGAACAATTACTTTTGATATATTGTCATCAAAATCACTAATTCGGACAAGGCATAATCACATTGCAGTTAGAAAGGTGTTGACTCGTTCAAGCAGTGACTAAATCACCACTAGAGGGAGACTGCACATATTAAAAGATAATAAAATATTCAATTCTGTTTATTAGAATGGCTGAAAGGACACAGATTCCATTATTTGGTTTTGGCCTAATTCATTTATTCTTTCTTAAGCTTTAACCTATATAAACACTTTTAATTGAATGTTTCTGGAAATGGAGCAGCAGAAGAAGACCAAATCCCAAAGGAAACTTTAAGCCACAAGCAGGCAGACAAAATTTAGAGTATAAAGTGAATTATTGTACACCCAATAGGTCAGGATAGTCTAGAAATGCCATTAAATTAATAATTATTCTCTTCAGCAGGCCTAGCACTTGAGCTAGAGCCTCTTTTCTCTTTGGATCGCCCCCTCAGCTGAGTCACAGTGAAATTCTGTACCCTTTTCTGCAAATTAGACTGTTTTGGCTGGAACTAACTGGACACATATGTTAGCACCTGCTGCACATTCTTTAGTCTGAAGTTTTACAACAGCTTGGTTTATATCTTTGAACAATTTGTTCATCGGAGAAGGTGGAAGCAGGGAAAGGGCAGTGCATCCTTAACAGAGTTTTCCAGGAGTCCTGTCTGATCTGGTTTGGTTTATTTGGTTGGGAATTTACTATTAGGTTGCTTCTAGGTGGTACCTGAGTATTGAAAGAGTACAGAGGTTTATGGGTCAGACTTACGTATTTTCATTTCTGAATACATTTGTTGAGTCATTTGGTGGAACGAAGTCCCTCCACATGGTGATATTTTATTCAGGTTTGTAAGCCAGACTGTAAATGTGCATACGCAGATTTTTTCTCATTCATTTGAATACTCATCTAAGTGTACAAATGGGTTTGTAATTGCACACAATTGTGCATGCATTAAATGCAAATTTAAAAAGAGTAGTTGAACATTTGCTTCTTTCATTTGCTGGAGTGATCGCTTCCAGTACCTTGGATGGAATAGCAACAGTCCCTTCTTTCTCATTAGCATATTTTGTCACTTGTCATCCTTTCTGTTATTTTTCTCACCCACCTACCCTGCCCCCAGACCTCATCCATTCAAGCCAAGCAGCAATAATCATAGTCAGATTAAGAATATTGTATAGCCATGATGGCACCCCTGTAAAATTTCTTTCAGCTTAATAGAACAATTTCTCATGCATGGCTTCAGTCAGCATCAGACACACAGTCAAGGAAGCCTGATCCACAATGTCTCCACGAACAGAGACTATCATCTGTTTGGTTTGCTATGGTGGTGCCCTCGCATTATTCACTACCCACGAAGACTCCTCTCATACATAATGTATTTTGTATGCCAAAACGCTGCAGGGTTTTTAGCATCCATTATTTTTTTTTTAACCTGCATGATTATTTATAAGGAAAGTTTATATCATAGTCTCATGCTCCATTATTAGCTCTACTGTTAAAATGATTCAGTCATCTACTCACAGTGTTATCTATCACAAAAAAAGAAACGTGGAAAGCTAGGCAGAAAGTTCACAAATGAACCATGCTCTTAAAATGGTTAATCCATAGTTTTCAATAGATGCTTATGAATAATAAATGCATATGTGGGAGGTAATCAGTCTGGACTTGTATGGGATAGGAATAGGTGATGATAGCCTACTTATAAAATATATACCCTTAATGCTACATTAAGGAAAATAGATTGCAGGTTTTTGGTTCTCATCTCTGATTATTGAATTATACATGAGCATATCTAGACAGTTCTAAACCAATTTTTTATTTGTAAATATTCATTAAGCTTGGTCACTTATGTAAGCTTGAAACCCCAGCTTTTAATGACTGTTGTTTTGAAACAGTTTGATCAGTTTATTTTGCAGTCCCTCCCATCGTCACATGAGAGCGGCTGCTGCGCTTGCAATTGTCCGTGCCTAACAAGGTTAAACCTTGGCAACACCGGGCAGTCACAAAATGTTCATCACTTCAGAGAGTCTCCAGACTGCAAGCTGTGCTATCGGCCACTGCAAGGCATGGCGTGATGAGTGGGAACCAAGTGCCCGGGACTGAATATGACCTTCGGTCTCACACTTCTTGGGGCAGCCTTTGGGAAGGGTAGGTGCAGGGGGAGAAGTTATTGCACAGCCTGGAGCATGCTTGGGTGAAGGAAGAAGGTCAGGGAGACATAAGGGAAGGCAGAGCCAGTGACAAAGCTCAAAGCCAAGTAGAGGTGGTCAAGTAGGTGACAGGGAGCCCCAACAATAGTTCTCATCCTTGTCCTAACGAGCAGGGTATTTCCAGAGGTCTAACTAAACAAAGTTTGTGTAAGAAGGGAGGAATGGGGAAAAGAAGCTGTAAAGTAAAAGAAGCCTAAAATCATAAATATAAAAGATATTTTGCATACTTGTTGGTTTGGCAAAGTTTCAGAAAAATACCTTTCAGAAAATACGTTCTCCTAACAAGCAGGGAAAATGCAAGTAAACTAAGATAATTCAGATTCCAGCCAAAGATATTGGTTTCCCGACTGTGATTTTTTTTTAACACAGTCGAACACTACTGAATACTAGAATAACATTTAAAATAAACAATTACATACCATAATTTATATAATAGCAGCTGTCTGCATCATGTGAGAGATCTATCATCCATTCTTCAAAAAAGAAAAATATTTCCAGTAATTGAATCTAATAATTTTGAGATGTTATGTTTTGATTTCCCAGCTTGAACTTCTACAGAAATCAATGGACTTAGATCCATTTATGTGGTGCTTACTATGTCTTATTTCTATTATTCATTAATCCACTTTCATCAATATAAGACATAACATACAAAAAAAAAAAAAAAAAGAGACAAAAGCAACTTTTAAAATCTGTATGCTTTATTACATCATGAGGAAAACAAATCTCTTTTCAAGCATCATTGGAGACTGCTGGAATAATTTTCCCCCATCAGTCTAATGGCCAGGTCACCTCAATGTTCAGACAAAAATGTTGCAAAACCTTCTGAAAAAACAAAACCTTGCAGTCACCACTCAGGAAATGTTTATTATTAAACATTCATCCATCCCTGTGATATACTTCATGGTGTCCCCTTATTAAGTGAGAAAGAAAGGTGCATTTAGAATCACTGGTGTCAGGCATCAACAGAAACAAAGAATGTTAATAGAAATAAGTTCTTTTAATTATGCTTCTATCTAATCTCAGGCATGCTGCATTTCTGAGCTTCCAGGGGTTTAACAACTGTAAATGCTGTAAAGGTTTTGCTTTAGGACTAGACAAACATGATCCCCCCCCTTCAAAAAAAAATAAAATGGAAACTGTTCTGGGAAACTTAAATTACAAATCCCTAGAGCTCTGAAATGAAGAATAAGGAAATTGCTTTCTCCCTTTGGGCATGACCTTTTCCTTTGAATGGATTCCACAGAATAAAAAGAGGAATCATCTTTTATTTAAACAGGAAGCAACTGGAGGCAGTTTGGGGCTCTTGGGAATATTTAAACACATGCTGAGAAAGAAATTGAAAGCCATGACTATTTCAAGGGCAGAACTTCAGCGATCTATGCCTTTAATGTGATACCCAGCCCTCCTGACACTGAGAGTAAAAATAGCATTTATCCTTTTATCAATACACAGCATTAGCAATGCAACTGCCTGTGATAATGGCTGAAAATAGGGACAGGGCTGTTTTGGGGGCCTTCTGGAAGGAGTGGACACTGCTGGTAGGTCCATTAGAAGTTACATTAGGGTAATTTAATTCCTCCAGCCCAGCTCCATTCACAGTTCCTCCTTTCTTCCAAGTTACAGTTTGTTGAATCAATAGCCATTAGAGCAAATCAGCCTCAGTGGGAAAACGCCCTTGTAAAACCGTAGCCTGACTCACTGTGATCATTGCAGATCCCCGCTTAAGCAAGAAGAAAGTTACATTTGGATTCTCAGATGAGATGTACTCTATTTTCAAAGCAAAACCAGAGCCCGCAAGCAATGCCATGGAGCTGTGATATCCATAGAGAAAACGCCAGCAAACCAAGGTCTAAAACAGTTGAGACTTACTGCAGTGTCGCTTTGCATTTGCTTCTATAAGAGCACCTGCAGTCCCCAAAATGCTGAACTTTTCAGAAATCTGAGGATGTTAATTTAATAGGGTCTTACAGGCTGTTAGCAAGAAAGAGCCATTTCTCTCTGTTCTTTTCCTCCACCCAGGATCCTGTAATCTCCTGTCTTATATTTGCAGCCAAATGTCTCTTGGTGATGGTTTTCATTTGTTTTAATGACAGAGTATCAGGCTGTGATTTTTTGTGACCTTCCAGAAAAGCCGAGCCCCTTTATGTCATGCTACTCACTTTCATCAGCATTATCATACAGCAGAATAGTCGGGTCCAAATCCACTTTCATTCCCTGAATGCATTCAGGTGGTCAGAAAAGGATGTCCAGAGATGTGCCAGAATCTTGCATGTGTTCACACATGCAAGAGGTGCACAGGTCTGTCAGGATCAGGGGTGGATTATCTTCCCTTGGGAGGCAAGAGAAAGTGAGTCTTCTGAAGTGACCTGGGGACCATACTCCCTACAGTATGGGACAGGAGTTTGTGTAAAATCTGAATGTTTCTAAGCTACAAATTAATTAAAAGACACTGCCTAAAAATTAGTTTGGAAAATTAACATATTTAGCTGCATTATTTCCAAAATGATTTTGGCCACAAAAAAAAGATGTTTTCTATCACAACCAAGCTAACAGCATAAACTGTATGAATATGTTTGTGCATGTGCTTACTATATGGAACTCAATGCATACATTAATCATGACTGAAAATGAGTTTTCTTTTTGTGTCTTTCCTTGCCTCTTCTTTTTTACCGCCTCTACTGTGTTGGTTTTTTTTTTTTTTCTCACTAATTAACTCAGAGAAGAGTCAAAGCCATGTGGCTTAATGTACAATAATGAATATGACATGAATTTCAAGCTGTAATATGAAACACTGAAAATATGTTATTCTTGTAGGGAAAAATATTACATACCTATTTATAAATCTTCTGAAATAATGAATCTTTCACTGCTACCTATTTATAAACAGCTCAGGGGTATAAAGTACACTGACAATTTGATGACCTAATATCACATTATATTTTGACTTTATTTAATACACATGTATTCTGTAATTCATAGCAGCTCATATTGTATTACTTCATGGCACGTCCTGAATAAATTTGCAAAGTTTTACAGATAAACCACAATAGTCACAAAAACTTTTCTCTTATTTACTTTTCATTACAAATTACTCATCTACCTCTAATGCTTATATTTTAGTCTTAAAGTAGTAGAATAAAGGATAGGATCCTAACCACACTTTGATCACACAGTGTGGACTTTTTTTCTTGCCAAGAGCTCTTTAAGCACAAGTAAAAGCTGAGCATGAGACAGATGACAATGGACGGAAAGTATGAAAGCTTTGGTTTAATATGGCTCAAGGCTGAGAGGAATAATTGATGACAGGGAAATAAAAATTGATGGAGACTCTGCTATTTTAAACAAGGATATGAATGGCAATAAGAAACAGAGGAGATGAGCTGGAACCAGCTCAGATTAAGAAATGCCAGGTTGGTATGCTTTTTTGAAGCATTATGGTAAGACTTTATGGAGACCTGTTCTTCCTTGCTACAAATAGTGGTATCTTATTAAAGTATTGGAAATTTTCTAGTTCTGAAGGAAACGCACCAGGATGATGACATGAGATTCACACAGAACAGCCGGGAGGTTGAAAAGAGCCATCTCACAAAACCCATTTCTTGTCCTTTCTACACACAGAAGCCCTGATCCTGCAGAGACTGACATGTTGCTTTTAGACTGTAAACACAGAAGTGGGCTTATTAGATTCTGGGTGTTTGAAGTTGGTCAAAGTAAATCTTACTGATTTCCAGCTAAATGTGTGTTAAATGTGTGTAAATGTGTGCAACTGGGTTACAGACAAGTTTTTTTAGGTTTTGAAACACGTTTTTCTTTTAACTTCCAAAGCAAGGTACACTTCTCTTGCTCTCTCTTCAGAAATGAACTCTGATACAAGAAACCTTGACAATTAATTAATTGCAGCGGTGCATGGCCTCTCATTTATTTAAATTAACTTCAAACCAGGAACATGTTGTGCTTCCAGGTAAAATGTTACTAATTTTTCTTAGGTTAAGCACTGATTTCTTCATGCAAACTTGCATGTTTTCTGAAAATACACGTAAATTGTACATAATAGCTTTGCAAATTCAAGTAACTGATTGTTTTAGAGGCTCCAGGTTTCTGAGACCAGATGACACCAACTGTTTTCTCACTGTAATAATTTTATGTTAAAGTGTTTCTCTTAATTTCAACTGAGCTGTTATTTTTTAAACAATTCTATGATAGTTGAAAAAAGGGCAAATTTTTCTCATACATGAAACTTCCATTTTATAGCCACAAATTCATTCAAAATAAAATATAAATATGAATTGTACCAAATGCATAAGAATTTATATTAAAAATTCTTATGATATCAACTTCTCCCACCTCTGCCCTTGCACTGGAATGTGGTCAAATCAAGATGATCCAATTATCCCTCAAAATGCTGGCACAGTGGTGCAACAGGAGGGAGAGATGCACAGGACAAGATCCTCAACTGAGGTAAATCCGAGGATTCAACACATCCCTGCTGATTTACTCCAGACGAAGAGCCAGCCTGCTATTTTTAACTTTTACGTTTTACAGGAATTTTTTGGCATTTGAGCTCCTTTCCAGCAGAGCGCCGGTTCTCCCATCCGCATGCACAGGGACACCGGCTCCGCTCCTACACAGCCTCAAGCTGCTTCTGCCGCTCTTCCAACCTCCCATCCTTCCAGCTCGCTGACAAACCTCACTAAACTACAATAAGGCAGCTGCCCACACATGTGCTGGCTGATTTGCTTCGCGCAGACCCAACATACCACCTCCACAATCACAGCAGCCTGTTTCAGTGATTAGAAGTGTGAAAGAACAGCAATGAGCAGAGCTCACGCACCAAAACATCTCTGTTTCAGTGGTGGAGGTAGAGTGGGCTTTATATGGAGATTTTTGTTGTCTTCCCTGCAATACGTCACTTCTTCAGGGACTTCCTTAGCAGAAGGTTAATAAACCACAGTTATAATAAATGTTGCACCTCCTCCCACACAATGTATGGTACGCTGCCACCAGAGAGGCTGCTTCAGGACTTTGTTATATAGTCAAGTAATACTTAAGTTATGTTGAGTGATTTTGCTGGAAGTTTCAGCAGCCAGAGATGATACCGTTTTGATTATTTCATTTATTTATTTTTGTAAACATCCACATGTCCTGCTTCTGACCAGCTTACCATAGTTTTCCACCTGTATGAGTATAGCAGTCAGCTTTCTAGACGTCTGTCAACCTGGAGTGCCTTTGCTTCAATGTTAGGGCTCTTTGTTCCTGGGAAAGTGCTAAATTTATTTGTGCAGTAGTGGGACGGGCTGGTCAATAGTCTTTCAGAAGAACCCTATTGAACATGTGTCTTTACAGAGCAATAACTATAACTCTTTTGAGACCCACTAAATACTTTAAAAGCACTTGGGATGATTAACCAAAAATGCAGGCTCCCCAAGAGGAGCTAAAGTCCATGAAATATAGTGGAAATATCCTAACACCTGAACTGTAGGCATGTGATAAGAACGTAGAGATCTAGAGTAGGCTAAATGGGAGTTGCAAAGCTGCTATCAGCTTCAACGAAACATCCAGGTATTTCTCAAAACATTGATTTGGCCTTGTTTTGCTTTATTTGCCATGTCAGGTGGTTACCAACATCTTCAAAATTCAATAATCAAGTGGCTAAAGCTGTTATTTAGTATGTTGGTCTTTGTATATAGTTTGTTTCAGTTTCAGATTTACACTTCCATCTGAATTTAATTGTTTTTCACACTCAGGGAAACACTGTTTTACAGAATGGTATATTTTTATTATTCTTTTCGTTGTGAACTTCACAAACAATGCTGTGGATCCCTGCCTTGGGGCAATGAGTCATCAGAAGTGGCTGGAGGAGTGAAATGATTACTTTGAAAAGTGTATTTTTAACTACAGGAGGAAATAACTTTCATTATCATCAGATTGGCAAAGTACTTGAAGGTAATAGTTCCATCAAGCAATTTTTTTCCTAGTCCTTATGTCAGAAAATAAAAAAAAAAATCACCTCTTTTTCCAAAACACTCTTCACAGCAGTGGAAAGTTAGATGGAAGGGCAAGACGCAGACCCTGTCAAAATAAAATAAGTGTTGAAGAAAATAATAGGTGGATAAAAAGAGTAGGAAAGAAAAAAATCCCTCAGGATACATTCATTTCAAATGGTGCTTTTTTAAAGATCTTTTTGGACCATAAACACAATGAAACCTATTTAAAACATTCTAATTCATGCCAAAAAAGGAAATAGTTTGAAAAGATTTCTAATAAAGCCTGTACCCCTATGATTCTGCCTAATAAACTGGTTTTAGTTACGTGTTTAATCAAGAAGGGAAAAAGTTTTACTGTTGTATTTGCTACAAGACCTAGAAATACATAAACAAGGACTACCCTTGCCTTGTGTTTTCCTCTGCAGTCTGCCACTTTGAATATCAGTGGCTGTGGCCATCTCTGGCCATGACCTCCCTTCGATTCTGGATCAATTTCTATATTCAGGCAGTCCAGCAAGCAGCAGAAGAGCCCAGCATTAATGTGTCACTGGCTGCACAATAATAACAGGACCTGTCTATCCAACAGCTAAAATCCAACATGTCCAATTTACACTTGTCTTTATATACAGAGTATGTGCAAGTTGCATTTCAAGCTTGTCAATAGGAATGCAGAACATTCACATATCTGATACACACAAATCAGTCTCTAGTGATGCATTTGTTAGATTCATCCTTGCAATATTTGGAGCTATGAGTGCCAGGAGATCGTTTGAATCAGGTAGCTTACATGTGTATCTGTAATCCAACTTCACTGAGTTGAACTACAGGCTTTTGTTAACTTGGCAGCATAAATACAAGACGGCATTATGCATCCTTACTCAGTGTAGTTTAGCAGCCCTGCAGTAGATGACAATTCCCCTCTTAATTTTCATGCCTAATTTTTATGACAGTTAGTCCCCAGCCTCTATTTGTAGGCAGCTTTCTCAAAGAAGCTGCCACAAGATTGCCAGTTACAGAATAGGCCAAATCCTCTACATGAATTACAGCTTCATCGTTCCATTTAGCAGTCACCATCTGCCAAAATCTGGCCAGAATTGGGGTGGTCCCCAGGCAGGGTTTGCCAAAGTAGTGACAAAAATCTGAATTAGGCTTCCTTCAGCTTCTGCATGGAAAAATCCCTACTTAATATAAACTTCAAAACACTTGAATTCCTCTGACCCTTTCTATGCAGAAAAGGATGTAGCCATGGGGAAGCTTGACAAAGCATTGGGTGTTGGTCTCAACAGGCTGCATCCACACCTCATCTAAGCTGTTTGATCTAACAAGAAACCTTACATTTCCAAAACTATTTCATCCATATTTTCCTTACAAATGGCCTAAAAGGAAAGTGTGCTTTGGCTACCTACAATATACTGATCCTTGCAACAAGCAGTGTCATGCCCTTCCTGGGCTCTCCTGGCTGCCCAAAGTCCCTGATGGACCAGCACAGCAAGGTAGGAAGAAAAGTACCAGACCACCTCCCTCCAGTAGGCAGGTACTATGCCAGGGCACCGTGGCCACCCTGGGGATCCCACCTTCCTCATTGTGGGCTCATCCTTGTGCATTACATATAACGTTGTTCATGTTACAGTATAAGCCAAATTCATGTAATGCACATATTATACATTATGAACATATGGCATAACGTAAATGTGAATATGAGTCTGGAGACTACAGAAGGGAATGAACCTAAATTGCCCCTGGCTTGCTTGTGTCCCTCTCAGGGCTTCCTGAGAGGATATATTTCTGTTCACTTTAACAGGTCCAGATGAGGGCTGCTCATCTGAGGCAGTCACACTTTAATCTCCAAAAAACTTTCCCTGCTTTTGATTGCTGTAAAAAGAAAATTTTAATATGGGTTAATATTCAGTACTGGTTTATATGCATGCTATTCTCTATAGAAACCTGTGTTTCTAATATGTTGTTCATACTAGATATTCCAGAATATTTCATTTTCACGATATTTTAACTTAATTATACTGAAATAACGGACCAGACCCATTTACAGCCACTGCACAGACCAGCATATATCAAACTTCCCACCCAAGCAGAAGGTTTTAAAGCCTTTGATTTGCTGCATGGTTACTAGTGAAATGAATCAATACCTACTAATAACATTTACAGCAGGAGAAATAATATGACTCAAATGTGTTTTAGCTTCAGCAGACCTAATTGTTTTCTCTGTCTCTCAGTACTCCCGCTCAGTATCTCAGGGCTGATGAGGCTTTGTTTTCCGTGAATATCAAACCCAGCAGTCACAGGTCTGCATGTGATATTTGTTGAGCACAGCGACTGTTGTTGTTGTGGCAGAAAGTGTGTCCTGCAAATTCTGTGGGGCAGAAACTGCAGGTGGACAGTCTCCCTTTGAGGGTGTTGAACAGCACCTGCCTAGTAAGACAGAGAAAGTAGGCCCTTACAAGAGGAAGACTGACACATTTAGGATCTTATATTTAAGCACAGGTATTGTGTATTGGATTTTTTTCTCTCTCTCTTTTAAGCTCATCATCTGAGTAACAGAAAATATATTTTGTAAATACATGTTTTACTATCCAAAGGGCAAATAATAAGACTACAAAATATTAGTATGAGATGGTTGTTGTAAGACTTTTAAGTTCTGAGATAACTTGTACAGTTAATACTCCTAGCACAGATTCTTGGTTGACTAGTTCCCGGTCACAACCTTTTGACCCATTTTACTGCTTTATCTTTAAACCAGATAAATTGCTTTAAGTTGCCCAACAAGCATCCTGTTGATCACTAGGCTGTCACTCAGCTGCTCTTTTTCATTCTTCTCACAAAATCAAACATTGTTTTTTCTTTTCTCCTCATGCCTTGGGGGACCCGTATCATCTCTTCCCCCTCTTACCAGGGGCAGCAACCTGAGAGCGATGCAAGCTCTTGCCTTGACCTTCTGGGCAACCTTGGCCTGCTCTAGGACTTCCCACCCTGTTTCAGCCTCTGTTTTTTGTTTGGCTGCCTGTTCCTAGAGCCAATCTGGGCAGCTTCAGGTGACCTTTTCTCTCTCTTGGGCAACGTGCCTTGCATTTTGGTTCTTCTCAGGGCAACTGCAGTTCTTACCTCCAGCTGTTACTGGGATGACCAAGTTTTGGTACGTTAGACAAGAGAAATCAGTATCTAGCAGAATCAGGAGAGTCTTGCTGGCTGTTTTTCATCTGGAGGACTGAATTATTTTGTTTTCCTGCATTGCTTAAAATGTCCTGCAAAATAAAGCTGGTGGACAAGAATGTATAGTCAGGTTAATTTTACCTTTAAAAACTATTGTTTATTTTTTTAAATCAGGAAATCTGATCTATATATAGGCTAGAGCCTTTTTTAAAAAAGAACGTCCTTTCTTTTTTTTATTATTTTGCTAATTGTAGAATGATTCATTTACCTACTCACCCAAACTGTCTCTCGACTTCCCCTTCTATTCCCTATGGGCAAATGCATGACAGAAGAAATAGATCTTGTGCTGGACTGCAGTTCAGCTCTGATGAGACAGACCTCCCCATGGGACAAAGCACTGTTGTGATTCACTCTTCCCTACCTGCACTTTGCCTACAGAAATAAGCTGTAGAGATAGGTGTCACACCACTTAACAGTAAACACTGCATGCAGTCTCTGTCCTCATGCTTCTTCCCAAGAGGTGGGAGTACACAGTTGACTGGGATGGGGGAGTTGTACGTTTATGCATAAAAGTTCGTGCATGGTGGTTTTTTTTTTTTTGCACAACACATATTCTGAGATGTGGGATAGTTTTTACAAATCTGAAAAATTAATTACACTACCTTCTACCTGTCTTCCAGAAAAATGGAATAACAGCTCCAATAAATTGTTCCTAACAGAAGTTGCTGTTGCTAATTTCTTTTGGATTGCTATCTTTTTTCCTTAATTTATTCCACCACATACTGGCTGTTCCCACCAGGTTTCTCTTCATAGATTTTTAGGCCATGAGGCTGTGGAGGTAAGAATTCTATGTTTCCTTTCATCACTTTGCCAGAAGGAGGCAAATTGCAGTCTTGACTATGTCTGGATGGGTGTTTTCTCATTTCATTTCTTCTGCCCAATGATCTGCCAATATTTCATAGCTTTTTCTGTATTGTACATTCATTGTAATATACCACACTTACCGTTCATCATGTCTGTTTTTGTAATTAAATTATTATACCATTAGTACATATAAACTGATTTTTTGCTTACTTATGTCTTTGGATAATCCACCTCAAAGGATTAATTTCCTCTGTGCCAATTGCTAGGAAATTATGATTTTTAAAGCTTGGGAAAATAGCTAATTTTGAATAAAAGAAAATAAACCCCCTAATTTTCTCAGTTATAGCCATATTTCGGAAACATTTTCAAATGGAATAGAATGGGCTTGAAATGTGAAACTGATTAGAATAGTGTAGAGATATGCATCTTTTTCCTGATCACACAAAATTGGTTTTGATTTAATGTTATAAGCTCTTGAAATTTGGTAACACTGATTATGAGAAGACTTATGCTCCCTTCAAGTGTGTCCATTCAACACAGTGGAATTTGTCCGCTGATTTCAACAGTCTTTGTGTTGTAAGCAGATTTATTCAGGTGAGATTAATTGGGTCCTGGGTGAGGGGTTTCAAAGTGGGTGATTTTAAAACCATATTACAAAACAATAATGGAGTGGGGACATTTCAAATGAAACCATGATGTGAAAAATAAAATAGCTGATTTACTTATTCATTCCACATTGAACAAATTACTTTTGCATAATTTTAAAGAGTCAGTAAAAAAAAAAAATCACTTAAATTAGGTCCAGATTAATAAACATAATGGACTTCCAAACTTGAATGAGTATGGTATTTTCCCCATGCTTAAAGCTATACTATAATCTTATCTGTCTAATAGCAAATCAAGAGCTATTTAACAAATTTTTCTGAAGTCACAGTGGAGCCACATAAGTAAAAGAAAGATCAAATATTAACCTCAAGTTTTTCCATGAAACACTAACCTGGAATAGTCTGTGCTTTTCCGCCAAGCACAGATCCTTGTCAACAGTATTTCCTTCATTTACTTGTGTTGAAGAAAAACCTGTAATATACTTCGTTTGGCAAAATGTATACAATGAAGATCTCTGTATCTGAGCTAAGCGCATAGACCACCTGCATGGCCAATGGGGAGAACTGTCAATTGCAGAGTGCATCTCATCTCACTTACAGTAAAGGTATATTACAGGTGAGATCAGCTACATGCCAGAAAATTTCTCATTCTGTCCACTATCTGCAGAAGAGATCTGGATCCCCAGCTCAGAAGTCTGTACTGTGAAGTTGAGTGTGTTGAGTGAGTTGAACCCTACCATTTCTAGGGTACCGGGGAAGATTATGGAGCGGTTTGTTTTGAGGGTGCTCACAAGCCATGTGTGGGACAACCAGAGGATCAGGCCCCACGGGTTCATGGAAGGCAGCTCCTGCTTGATCAACCTGATCTCCTTCTATGACCAGGTGACCCGCCTAGTGGATGAGGGAAAGGCTGTGGATGTGGTCTACTTGGACTTCAGTAAAGCCTTTGACACTGTCTCCCACAGCATTCTCCTAGAGAAACTTGCAGCTCACAGCCTAGACAGGTGCACTCTTCACTGGGTAAAAAACTGGCTGGACGGCCGAGCCCAGAGAGTTGTTGTGAACAGAGTTAAATCCAGTTGGCGGCTGGTCACGAGCGGTGTTCCCCAGGGCTCAGTACTGGGGCCGGTCCTGTTCAATATCTTTATCAACGATCTGGACGAGGGGATCGAGTGCTCCCTCAGTAAGTTTGCAGACGACACCAAGTTGGGCGGGAGTGTTGATCTGCTGGAGGGTAGGAAGGCTCTGCAGAGGGACCTGGACAGGCTGGATCGATGGGCTGAGGCCAACTGTATGAGCTTCAACAAGGCCAAGTGCCTGGTCCTGCCACAACTTGGGCCACAACAACCCCAGGCAATGCTACAGGCTTGGGGAAGAGTGGCTGGAAAGCTGCCCAGAGGAAAAGGACCTGGGGGTACTGGTTGACAGCCGGCTGAACATGAGCCGGCAGTGTGCCCAGGTGGCCAAGAAGGCCAATGGCATCCTGGCCTGTATCAGAAATAGTGTGGCCAGCAGGAGTAGGGAGGTGATCGTGCCCCTGTACTCGGCACTGGTGAGGCCGCACCTCGAATACTGTGTTCAGTTTTGGGCCCTCATGACAAGAAAGGCATGGAGGTGTCGGAGCGTGTCCAGAGAAGGGCAACGAAGCTGGTGAAGGATCTGGAGCACAAGTCTTATGAGGAGCAGCTGAAGGAACTGGGGTTGTTTAGTCTGGAGAAGAGGAGGTTGAGGGGAGACCTCATCGCTCTCTACAACTACCTGAAAGGAGGTTGTAGCGAGGTGGGTGTTGGTCTCTTCTGCCAAGTAACTAGCGATAGGACGAGAGGAAATGACCTCAAGTTGCACCAAGGGAGGTTTAGACTGGACATTAGGAGAAATTTCTTTACTGAAAGAGTGGTCAGGCCTTGGAACAGGCTGCCCAGCGAAGTGGTGGAATCACCATCCCTGGAAGTATTTAAAAGACGTGTAGATGAGGTGCTTAGGGACATGGTGTAGTGGGCATGGTGTGTTGGGTTGACGGTTGGACTCAATGATCTTAGAGGTCTTTTCCAACCTTAATGATTCTATGATTCTATGATTCTATGATTTCATTGCCACCTCAATTCAAAAAGTAACATTAGGACCCTACAAATCAGTTTGCCCTTTTAAGTTTTAGCATTTGCTACAGATCTCTTTATTTTACGTTCTTCACTTATAACTTAACCTTTGCTTCAAAATGTGCTTTTTAGTTTCCTTCTATCATTACTGAAGTCTATCTGCATTAGTAACACAAATTCTTAGAAAAAATTTGGAGAACAGTTAGCAGAAAAAATGTTATAAAATACATTCTGTTTTACTGGTATGAACTGACTTTTTAAAATATTTACACAAAAAGTGTCAATTTGCAAAAGATGAAAATAAGGGAATAACAGAAAAATATTAAACTTTCTGTCTATGAATGGATGAAACTATATCAAAAATATAGAAAGAAAAACAGAATCTATTGATCTCATAATGATCTGCTGAATGATCTGTCCCCCTTCTTATTGTAACTGGAAACAGATACCTAGTGCGCTACAGTTGCAGCAATACAATAGTAATTTTTTCAGGCTCTTCACTATCTAAAGGTTGATTGGCTTTTCAAGCTGTGCCCACTCATTGATCCCAGCTCTGAAACATGCCAGTAAATACAAATTCCTGGTCAAAACATTTTTGTCTTGACAAGTCAGTTATTCACTTCAAGGGAAATTATTTTTAAACACTATCTTCCAAAGAAGTGTAACCTGAACATGAGCAGACTTCAGAAGGGAATGGAAGTTTTCTACCTCAAAGGTTCATTGAATTACACACAGATATACCAACTGTGCAGGTTTGATCCAAAGTTCCACTTACCTAACCCTTTTCTGCAAAACGGTTTCTGAACTGCTTTGGGGATGAACTAAGACAGCCTGTCCAGTGCTTTTATTGCTGGCAAATTTATACCTTGCTTTTTTGCTTGGAGAAGAATGTGTGCTAAAAGCAATGACCATGCTCAAGTCCATTCATTAATACAGGAGCACTCCTGAACTGGAGTCTTGGGTAGTAGAAATCCAGTGTTTAACAAGTTTCAGACCCAGCCTGATGTAAACAGAAGTGGATGTTGTTTCTGGATGTCTATGTGGACATGAATTCTACACAGTCTTATAACAGGTACTTCCAGAAATATGGTTAAAGTCTTTAACATGCTAAATTCCTGACATAACTTGAGAATAGCTTGCATGCCAGAACTTTTTTTCCCTAAATGAGACAGAAGAACTTTTCATTGACAAGCTTGTTTGGCACAGACTTCAAAGAGCAAATAATGAAACACTTATTGTGGAGAAATCCGATCAATAGATTAATGGAGATGATTTTGCTAGGTTCTTTTAGTGCCCACTTCCAGAGGAAAGATTTTTAAAACTTTGAAGACTTCCTTTTTAGATGTAATGATATTGTTATGCTAACACAACATAAATAACCCAGATTCAAGTAGCAGTACATGTTATGGTTTATTGTGGTTATACATTTGGATATGCAAACTTCACAATTTAACATATATTTTCAAGCCATCAGGAAGTAAAGTTGAAGACGTCATGTATTTACTCAAAGTGCTCAGTATAAACATCGGGCATTCAAGAGGAGAAGACCAAAGGTCAGTCCCTCAGACATTGCTGATATGGGTGGGAAGCTTCCTGTATTCACCAAAGCCACAGCAGCACTTGCTTACATGAGTCAAAGGACATTCTGTGTCCTAACCAAGAACATCAACCGCACAGAAAATCACTCACTGAAAATGGAAGAAAATAATTTTTTTATCCCGTATTTTATTATATTACATTTTGATCCTATCTTCACAGCACCTTTACCTTCTTTTTGTCACAAGAAACCACTTATACTTTTTTAACATATATTTTCATACTTATACTTTATTTGTATTTCTATACTTGTATTTTACTATACATTTTAATTTCTGTTGTGAAATATAGAAAACTTGACCTATATAATTTCTCACTCTTTCCATTACTTGCTTAACTCCATGATATAGATTTGATCAGTTCCTGTTTCTATTCTAATAGACTTTTAGTTCGTAGTATGCTTATGATGTTCATTCATCCAGATTAACATCACATTCAATGAAGTAATTATATTGTACAGGTCTCATAAATTTAATAGTAATAAACAGTAGCTGAAGCTACCATTCTGTTTGAAATATTTCTGGGCCTGTTAGCTAATGTTTAGTAGATGTCCCAATGGAGTCGTTTCTTAAGGTCCTGACACCCTCTCCCTGCTAAAGGAACCTATGCTTAAGTTAACATCCTTTCTCCACCTTTCTTTGATTTTGGGCCAAGCCCAAACCACTTGCCATACACTCACTTGGTGTCAGTATCCCTCTGAGGTTCTCCCTGCTACTCCAAGACTGGAAGTTTTATTTCCTAATAATTTCAAGATCAAACACAAAGCTGCTACACTCATTAAAGTATAAGGAGTGTCCGATTCTAAGCATTTAAAAGGACCTTCTTTGCGGCACATACAGACATTTAGGAACCTCACAAAACAGGGAAATCAGTGCACAGCAATTGAGCAATATAAATGCAGGGCAAACACATCTGAAATTCTATCTGCAGGTCTCGGTTTCGCAACCCTTTTGACTGCAATAATGTTGTGCAAGTATAATGCAAGGCAGAATGTAGCCTTCTGCAACGAATAGTCAAGAGCCAAGAAATGCTTTCTGGTCCATGTATAATGACAGTTTTTGCTAGCCTCCGAGATCATCAAAGGCCCTGTGTGAAGAGTCTCATAATTGTTTTATTATACTGCTTTTAAGGGTGGGATACATTGCAATCATTTTAGGAAAGTGTTTCTGACAACAGGGTCTAAAGAGAGCTTTACTGCAACACTTCTGATTATGAAATTATTCTAGGAATTCAGGAAGTAAATCAGGACGTCCTTCTCCACTGTATAGGAGAAACCAGATAAAGACAGTTCAACTCCCTAGAAATCAATGTTACAGCAGCCAAAAATTTGGCCCAGTATGTTATAATGCCTGGAAAGGACACACAAATTTTCCACTTTTCCACATTAAAGATGAATCATTTTTCTTTGTTTTAGCAGCAATGCTATAACAAAGAATAGAGAAGGTGTATGCCAGAGGCAAAGGGGAGAAGGAGGACTTGAATCATTCTGAATTGCTGAAGAGCTCAGTTTAATATGAAAAAAAATTATTTCAACAATCTGCAAATGAATGAGCCGTAGAGGAGGGAAAGCCATACTTTTTGTATTAAATCAGTCCATTCATTTAACAGTTGGATGTGTTGATAGCTGAATTACCATCTGCCATATAACCAGATGTTTTCCATCCATGTTTTAATGAATCTTATTTTTCTAATCAACTTTGTACAGAGTAAAAATCTGCTTTTAAGAAGCGCTGCATTTTCCTTACACTGCACTACTTTGGCCTGTCAAAATTATAGACTATCTTATCAAATTAAAGTGTTTATGTGACTGCACTTCCTTTTATGGTGTGAAATGTACCCTTGCTTAAGCAAGGATTCTCTCCCATCCTTTTAAAAATGAAATAGTGACACTGCAGGCTTTCCTAGAACAAGGCTGTGGCAATCCATCTGCAATTTGAGTAAGAGCATGCAGATATTGAAATAATTACCTCCCACTATTACCCATGGGCTCTCAAGTAATTACCTGTTTCCATTAGCATTTTATTTGATTCACTAATTACCTTCAGAAATGCTGGTTGGATGTCCACTACCTGAAAGCATTACATTCAAATTAACCAACAAAGATTTCGCTAAAGCTGTCAGCATGAAATTATAAGGCAATGTGATGTATATGAATAGTAGAGCAGTAAAATCCTCTATGCAAGTCCTTTAATTTTCATCTGTTCAAAGTCACAAAAAGTAGCATGGATTTACAAGCAGGAGAGAAAAGAGAGTGACATCTGCTCTCGCATTGATGCTGATCATGCAAGCAGTTTACTGTGGGAGAATATCTATGTCATTTAGGTCCGGTTCATCACCGGAAGGATTATATGAGCACACTAGAACAGAGTTTATTGAAAGATTGACCTCTGAAATGTAGATGGTTTCTTTTTATTATATACTATATGTACTATATTAGGGACTATAATACTACTATTTTGATTCTTTGATTGATATGAAGAATTTAAATCTATTATTTTGGCAAAACACTTTGTTCAATTGATGTTTACTATCTACATGTTTAGGTGTATATTGCCCTTGTTAACAGGCAGTAGACAAGTATTTCTTTTTAAATGCACCAATGAAGAGAACCCGTTATAGATTTTCACCAGGGAAATATTTTCCACAAGCAGGCTCAATGTAGTTCATCTGCTTTTTTGATCTTGTTATAGTTACATGTCTACTTGTACTTCTGCTCCCTTTTTGTTGCCTCTGAAGGGAATCTCCTAATGTTTTGCCTCAGGCACATATTTATACATAGTTATTAATACATAAGTAAAATACCGGGCTAGCAGCTTGTTATTTTGCAGAACATTCTCTGCATGAGCACCTCCCAGACCCTCCTTTTGGGAAGTGTTGACCATTGACACACACCAACAAAAGCTGTGCAAATCTTCTCTGCAAAAAGGAAAGGTGATTTGAAGTAGGTAAACATATTGGCAAAACTAGCTTGAATTTGGTGAAAGGTGTTGGCCATACTGTCACAAACACACACAGAACTAACACAAATATCTAAAAGGTCAGAAAATTCATTACACTGTTCTTGAAAATACATTTTTTGTTCTCCTCCAGACTGCCCCAAATGGATTTAAAGCTAAGAAAAAAAATTGAGGCAGTTACATGGTGCAGGACACTTCTCAGTGATGCGAAAAAAATTAATTCATTCATTAAACAGGGCTGCTTCCTGATTTAGATCATGGATTTGAGTTTGGAACTGCCATCTCCTTTTCAGATGAGTGCCCTATCCTCTATACGATAGTATACATTGGAATGGGCCTCTGCCCTCCTTAAGTAATTCAGTATTAATCAGAATAGGAAAAGAGTTTACATATCAGTGGTTATGTCATCGTTTGGAGGAGATACAAATACTACCCTAAGATTTGGTTATAAATAAATCTTTGTGCCAAACAGAAAGTATCAAATAGAAGACTGAGAGCCTGAGTTTTGAACAGTGGCTAAGGTAGTAAATTAGAGAACTTACTGCCAAAGTCTGAGATCCAGGTTCAAGCCCACTGAATGAATTAGAGAGAGGATAAACAGGACTCCAAAGGGTTTTTTTTTTCTTTTGGGTGAATACCATAACTTTACAGTGTAAGGGAAACATCATTTACTCTTTAATCTTGTGAACCCTGCCCTTGTAAATCTAAGTATTTAAAGCAGTTTAAGCCCTGAAAGTAAAACAAAACTTATCATTTGGCTCAAAAAAAAAGTTGTTTTAAGTTGAAATTAACTTTTTGACTTACTAAAGTGGTATGAATATTTCTCTTTGACTTCCCACTCTCAGTTCAAGCACCAAATGAACCAATATTCACAAAGCTCTTTGACCAACATCCTTCTGTAAACAGCCTATTTCTGTGGAATATTTGGACCAAGGTGCCAAGACAGGTTTTTAGATCAGCAAGTTGCTTGCACATCTGTTTAGTCTCATGTAGTCCGATGCTCAGCTACACAGGTTTCCCATCAATTTACAGGAGAGAGTTTAACATTGTCTTGGGCCATCGTGTCCTTGGCAAGATCCATCACAAATGTGCTGATAATTTCCCTCTTTTAGCACCAGTGGACCTTCTTCATCTAATGTTAGTCATCTAAAATGTAGGCATCCAGCTTACATTTTAGTCAGTGGAGAGAATTAGACATCTCCATAGTAAGATTCACGCTGATGAATCTTGTTCCTTGACAGTACTACACTCATGGCTTGTGGTTGGCCAACTCACCCACTGGAAGTCTCTCCCTCATTGACTGTAGAGGTAACCAGATAAGTGACTAAGGCTTGACACTTAACTTTTAAATAAACAAACTTAAGTAAAAGTACCCTGGCAATTTTGGCCACATAAACAGCGTCCTTACTCTGCAAGGGAAATATTACATGTCCCTTATTGCCCAACCACTTCTTCTGCCTGAAAGATGACCCACAAAAGTTGACCCATAAACAGTGCTTCAGCTCTTGGGTACCTAATAGAAGGTGGCCTCAGTGGATTGTGTCCATGTATCTGAAAAGCTAGATCTTCCTTGCTGATAAACGTGATCAAATTATCTCATGGAAACAAGTCCCTTTTGCCCAAATTGTTTTTTCCCCAAATATGCAAAAACAAGTATGTGAATCACACCTTGAATCTAAATGTACAGGTGCTGACTGCTGAAACTGTCACGTATGCTGTGAAAAGAAAGATGTTTTTGTTGCATATGGCAGGCTTTCAGGATTGGGTTAAATCACTCTGGAACACTCCTGGTTCTGTTAAATCAATGACAGTGTTGTCTGTCACTTCAGATGACCTAGGATTTCATTCTTTCTGCATATTACCCTTTTTTAAAATTTTACCAGACAGCAATTTGCCAACAATAGTCTTTACCAGTAAAAATGACGTGAAAGTGTTATTGAAAAGCAGCATAAACTAAAGACAGCACAACACATTAATATATTCTGGTTATATGAAAACTATTGCTGTTCACTAATTTTCAGGGCTTTTTGAGAGGGTATAAAATGGTTATGTCAGTACCCTGCTGTATTTTAAAGTAATTTATAGTGTCTATAATAAAGGATTATCAAGAATCTGTTTTCACTGAATTTTTCTTGTTGACATGTGGATTGCAACCTTTTCATTTCACTGACAGTAACATACCCACATTTAGAAGTATGCTTACCTGTACAATATCACCACATCACCAGGCCCATTCTTGATCAGCAAAAAACAACATAAAATTTCAGATGTGACCATGTTGCTGTTATCTCTTCCTTGTGTAGTAGCATTTTTCCATCTCCATTTTGATTCCTATATCCCCTTTTCATCTTCTCTTTGCAGGACACCTTTTAAGACATCTAAGGCAAAACTCATCTCACCACAGTTTTGAAAAGTGATAATGCTATTTGAGACACCTGGTTTCAGGGGAAGGTTTCCAGGGCCCACGGCTAGATAATATGGTCATATTCATTGTAGAGAAAAAAACATCAGAACATAGCCAGATGTTTTCCAGAGGCAAAAGAATGAAGTCTGGGTCTAATAATGGCAATTACATTGCATGCTATACTTCGGGTCTTCTAGAACAGGAAGTACCTTTTAGAGATAGAAGCTGCCATTTCCAGACTTTTGATATTTTTCTCTTCCTCTGTTTTGCTGTTGCTGCTTTGCTCTTTGTCATTTTGTGTAATCTTAGAAGAGGTTTTATGAAGAATTTCTGAAATATAAAATCGAATGGCACATGCTCTGTTTTCAGCAGACAGGAGGGCTCTGTACTTAAACTGTGTGCATGGTGAACCCTGTGCTTGTACTGTTTGGAAACAGGGAGATAATCTAACCTTATCCTACTTATGCAGCAAGCCCAAAACAAACTGTAGGTAATACTATCTTATGCCAGCAAAGCAACATTTCTGATGTCCTGGTCCTTGCATGTTCTTCAGGCATGATCTCAAGTAAAGATGTCAAAAAGTATAATCTTCTTGTTCATATATGGTAGTAAGGATGTCAACATAGCAGACCTACAAAGTGTGATTAGGTGATTACACTGAACAGCAGCCTTTCACTTAAAAAAGACTCCTAAGCATGGTGTAGGTAGTGTTGAAATTAAATTGTATTCCATCAAGTCTTAAGGCAAAAGAAAACTTGCTTTACTAAAGGTGCATTTTTACCCCAAATTTCTACTTGTCACAGGCCAGCTTTGAAGGACTCTCCCTTCAACTTCAACCAATTTATTTGAATGAGAAGAGGCTCATAATTATATGGCACATTTTCTCCATATGTTGTAACAAAGTTTAGCTAATTTTTTTGAAGTAGGTACTAGTGCCCAGGGATGAAAAAAGCATGAAAAGAAGTTTCTAGACTAATCAAGCAAAAGGCAGAGCTATTCTTCTTGTATCAGAATAAAACTCCCTGCCAGAACGTCAGTGAGCAGATAAAGATATTGTTTACCACTACATAAATAATAAAACATTTGAGAGTAAGGATAAAGTATTTTAGACCCCTCTCTCTCACAGAGCAGGACTGTTCTGTGTAGCCCGTTTTTAAAGTCAAGCTTGACTCTGCCATGTCCCCTCTGAGCTGAGGTAGAGCCAAACATGTGCCACTTTTAACACACAGTTATAGTATTCACACAATCAAGTACTTCATTTTATTCCAATGAAAATAATTTCATTACAAATACAGTATCTTGCAAGCAGCAAAAAAATCTTCATTTAGGAAATCTTTTCATATCTTACATGTCAGTCTAGCAGCTTTGTCTTATTGGCAGTTTCTTCTAATGTAGGAATTTATTATTTCCTAACTCCCTCATATCCCTGTGTGGTGTATCTCTACACAGTCAAGTTGGAAGTCCCACATTTAACATGCTACTTCATTATTTAGAAAACACAAGTAGCTTTTGTTATGCAGATATGACAAGGTGTTCAGAATCGTCCTTTCTAGTAACAAAAATCTATGCATGAGCATCTTGCATCTTCTCAAGAAGACCTTGCCCTCCATCCCCCACCCCCAAATTTATGTTCCATGAGATCTCATGCAGGCTACAAAACCAAGAAGTTTCTTATGTCATCTGTGGGAAATGGTCATTCACATTATTTCAGTTCCCCAGTGCCTGGCCTGCAGCCTGGTCTGTAGAGCCCCTGTGAACTTGTTTTGAGCTACCAAACCAGCATGGAAACGGGACAGTGTCCTTTCTAGCCTTCTATCTAGAATGTGTGTTTTCAATGTAACCTTCCTTCTAAAATTTCTCTTTCTCAGCTGTACTTCAGATTGAAAAATGGTAGAGATATATTACTCCATAGTCTGTACATAGTTACAGATCACAGAAATCAGAGAGTCTGTCATTCTGTTCTGCACAGCACAGCACCAGAGGGACTTTTGATGTTGCAGAACTGTGAGATCAAACGAGCAAATGAAACTAATTTACCCTTCTATGGATGCAAAGGAGTTAACACAAGAATGGAAAGTAAAGTTTGGAGCATTCCAAATAGCCTGACCCAGATTTGGTTCCCATTCCTGAACATTTACTGCTGTTGAAGTAGAACTCCACACCAAATCCAAGTGAAAAAAAGAGTCCCTTCATGCAGTCCTCCTGGATTTTTATCAGTATACACTATATGCATAGATCTCATTAATATGTATCAGTCAAGCAAAAATCTAGGATCTCATTTCCTATTTTCTGATGGAAATCTTGAGTCCTTTAATATAAATTGATGCTGTTAGTTCATTTCTTTTGTATCAAGTTTTCCTATACTTTTCTATATTTGACAGTCCAACGTGAAGTGAATGATTAGTTGCAAATAATATTCCATCACTGGTAATACAGACTAATAATATTGGAAATAGCTTTCTGCAAAAGCAAGTGGCCAGATTGTTTGATGTGATCTGCTGATTTTGGTGTAAATCAATAAATATTCAGGGCACTAAGACCCAAGATGATAGAAGGCTTTAAAAAAACTAAAGCAAAGCTTTAATGGAAATTTAGGAGTATAAATCTCCATATATGGCTTAAAACACACGTCTGTCCTGTTGCCATCTGAAAAACAGTAAGCATCTCACTTCTTACCAGAAAGATTTCTTGATTCTGTTTTTTTAGAACAGTGATTATCCCAGGAAAGTTGTCCATTTCTGCCTCAGTTTCATATTTAATCCACTGGTGGCATTAAATGCATCACAAAACTCTTTGGAAACTATGACTTTGACTGAAAAACATGGATGGAGTTCGTGAGTTGTAGCAAAGGAAGAAATAACAGAGGAATGCATCTGTCACAGATGGAGTAAGAGAGATTCACTTCACTCATAAGAGAGAAGCAGCAATATGTTTATTGATATAAGACAGTGAGTTAACAAAGTTCAACAGTAAATGCAACGGTGGTTTAACAAGATTCAATGGCAAGGTACACTTGATTATTTACTGCATAGAGGACAGGGTCAGAAAAAACTGTCAGGGAGACCTTCCCATTGAGTCATGAGGTTCAAAAGGGACCCCGTTGCTTTCTAAACTCCTTCCCTTAGAGGAGTCTAGGTGCGGCTGGATCCAAACTTAGTCCGAGACTTGGTCAACGGTTTATGTCTAAAGGATTATATATGCGCAATCAATCCTTTATATCACTTAGCTAAGATTTCCAAGTTTAGCATGCTATTAGTCACTTACTGAGAATCTGTTGCAGCAAGGAATCCCTCAACCTCAAGGAGTTACCTTGAGAGGTGTCCCTACTCGAGGGGAGATCCTGGCGTGCAGCCTGCTGCTGTGCAGGAGAGCTCAAAGGGCTCTTGGGCTGCCCGCTATTTATGGGGGTAAGGTGAATGACTCATAGTCATATTTACATACCAACTGTAGACATTAGTTTCTTCCAAATTTGGCTTGAGTCGGACATTGACCAGCACTGTGGTTAGGTGGACGCATTGCCTATTGCGGAGTTATCTGTCTCCCCCGAATCCACTTTGAGCTGGATGCATCTGTTGTGACCAGACACATCCATCATGGTTGCCACAGGTGGTTATCACCTGAACAGGGTTAAGGGAAAAGGTCAGGTCGGGGGCAGGAGGAGTACACCGTCACAGCATCGCGAGGACCAGAATCCACCACAGTTCACTGAGGCCATGAAGTAGGACAGCAATAGATAGCTCTTGGGCATGAGGCCTGCGGGAAAAATGTAATTGTTGCAATTTGTATGAACTGTGATATCATTTCAATGCATAGTGGTTGGTGGGCCAGGATTTCAGATAAAATGCTGTGAAAGGCCTGATTTTATTTCCAGTAAAGTTCATTGTATTGTACTTGTATTTATATCTAGAATGGTATGATAATTAAATCTTACTTGAGACAGACTGTGAGATATAAATTTCAGCCTTGTTTCAAACATGTGCTGAAGATCATATCCACTGGGGCCAGTGGTAAAAATCACTTGATGAAAACACATTCAAACAGTCTGAATGCAACGCAATTCTTTTGTGTAATGCTGAGTGTTAGCACTGATAATCACTGAGGGTCCAGGCAGGATGTGTGCAATGACCTGTCATGGAGGTAACTGATAGTCTTACAAGTAAATAAACTAACAATAATCACTTTATGTCTCTTAGTTCTGAGTGAGGTAGACTGTACTGGTAGCTGTCTTCTAATTACGGGAGATGTCTGGGTGATGTAAGAGCAGTTTTGGCAAAGTAACATTCTGTGATAAATACTTAGTGAAGTCAGTATGTCTAGATTCAACCAAAGGATAGCAGCATCCACCATACTGACAGCCCCCAGCACGATATGGGTTAATTCCATTCCCTTTTTATGGTTTTCCTAAGTGCACGGTCTATGTAAATTACAATTTTTTAGAAGAAGCTTGACTTGATATTTATTTATAAATACTGCAGGTGCCACACAGGAGACACAGTAGCACTGACAAGGATGACAATCATATATTGTACTTTGGGACGGACATGTAAAACACCTGGCCCACTGGCGGAATGATACTTAGAAGTATCAAAAGTTCATTAAATTGTTTCAGGCAATGTCCAGACGTCACATTGTTTTGTAACTTAGCTAACACAATTTCTGTCATTTCCAAGAGCCTGCAATAAATGTAAAATATATGCTTATTACTTTGCCTTACTGGCCTAGCGTTGCCTGAAAGAAGCCTGCCAATTCATGTTAATTTATTATGGTGATTTCATGACATGAAGAAAGCTCTTTTCCACTAAACATTACAAATAAAAACAAACAAACTTTGTTCTCAGTGACCCTAAACTATAGGCAACAGATTTTTGGATCAATATACTTAGATATCTAAAATTAACAAAGAAGAGCAAGTAATTGTGACAAGTAATAATTTGACTTTAAAAATGAAAAACAAACGTGTTCATTGTGCCGTAAGTTAAGAAAGCATCATTTTCAAAGCAGTAGAATGCAATCTCTCTTTGATCCTCAGATAATATCAAAAGCGCATTTTGTTGGCCTTATCTAACACAGCATCTTATTCTTACCTCTATTATAGGTAAGAAAATATCAATCATTAAGGCAGTAGAAACTATATATGAAAGAAAAAGCAGTGCTATTGTTAATATTGTTTGCTAAGGAGAAAAACCTTGGCTTTTTTTTTGTGTTCAAGAACACAGTACCACTTACTGAACAATATCAATCGACTAACACTTAGTTTAGAACAACTAGTTCTTTGCATTCTATTTTGGTAATGTATGAAAAGTTAATCCCTCAAAGAGACATTTCTAACAACTGAATTATAAATTAATTCTATTTAAATATCATTTTGACTTCAAGGGGGTTTACTATAATTGCTCGTTTCAATTCACAATTACATCATCCTTAACTTTCTTCTCAATTTCTACATCAAAGCAGTAGAAAAAAGCACATGCATTCTACTTTCATAAAGGTCAGGGAAAGAGGTCTTTGTATCTACTGATATATGGAAAATGCAGTAGACCTTCAAGGCAGTCAATCAACACAATTATTTTTTATCCAGCTGGAATAAAACCATCACATCTGGAATGGCATTTGTCCATCATTATGGCAAGGGTTCTTCCTACTTGAATCGAGATATTTAATCTAAGTGGCTAAGGTGGAAGCAAGCTGAGCAAAAATTACAGGGACTATGGCCAATGGAAACAGGCATGTAGCTTGGGGACACCCTATGTCTTGGGCGCATTTCTGTGTTGCCTGTAAAGGGAGACAAGAATGATTGAGTTACACCTGAAAAAGTGGGGATATAAAATCCAATTTAAAAATTAATTTCATGGCCAATAATATATAAAAAAAATAGGTAATCAGCTAGAACATCATGTATTTTAGCCTAACCATGTTTCACCTCTAGTAGAAAAAATACTTTCTAGAGGAAAGGAATGTTTGGACTACATCATTTGTACTTCAAGGTAGATTAAGGAACAGCAGAAGTAGAATTTGGAGAACATACTTTGTCTTTGGCAGGAGACATAGAGATTCCAACAGGTATCTCTCCATGAGGAGAATGCACTCTGCTATATTCATCTGGTCTTTGCCTCCAAGAAAAAGACCCTTGCCAACCTACCAGAGACTAATTAGTCAAGACACTCTTCTTTCTTTAACTGAAGGTAATACATCTTTTTTAAAAAAATAAATTGTAGCTATCAGTGAGGATTTTTTTATTTAAAAGTATAAATGGAAAATGAAGGATAAAGATAAGGAAAGGCAGCAGCAGTTGCATGAGTCCTGAAGTCTGGATGAGTCGGTAAGTTCAAGCTCCTTCACAGATCATTGAGTTTGATGACGAATTCTCTGTACAAAGCTTTATGACCTGCAAAATAAGTAGTCCAGACACCGCAGAAGCTGTCCTATATGTCAAGGATAAGCAGATGTGCAGAGTTTAAAAACAAAGCAAAAGAGCTTTCCTGTTCTATCCAGTCATAGTTTGTGCCTCTTGTGGCTCGAGTAGTCCTTCATGCTGACAATGCTGTGCAGATGTAATGATTTCTCTAGGATTCCCCCTCTCCCACTCCAGCTATACAAGATAGAACCACCCAGAGGGAATCTTTTCTTTACATTTTTATTGCCATCTTTTTTGCCTAATTAGTTTGAAAATTAGAAGTGAGAAAGAATCATGTGTCTGTGTAAGACAAAAAGCAATACAGTTGCTACAATATATTTACAATAGAAACTTCTTCCCAGTGAAAAGGGAATAGATTCCTCTATTTCAGAAAGCAACTATGTGCATTAAGCAAAACATTTTAATTACTCAATCTAAAACAATAACTTCTGTGATGACCTCAGTGGAAGCATTACTGCCTAATACTGGAAAAAGTGTTCTAATCATTTCTATATCTTACAAAAGCACCCAGTGCATTCTGAACTCCCACTGGAGTCTGTCTCAAATCACAGCACACAGAGGATGCAGCAAGGAATATGCAAAATGTGGAACACAGCCAAATAAAACTCAGTAGCTTCCCTCAAAAAGAGTAAGAATTTATTGAGATTTACGCTTCACTTGCAGTACTAAAGATTCCACTCAAAAAATCCACCACGTTACTGCCTTTTGTGACAGCGTTGCATAGATATTAAGAAATAGAGAAATATGTTCTACAAAAATGAAGTCTAACAAAGATGTGGTTTTCTAACTCTTGTTTTTAGATGTCCTCTGAACTAGTCGATAACTTTGAAACAGTATTTTGTGCATAAATCTGGACTTTTCTAGAAGCATAAAGAGAAAAGAGATCTTGAGCTTGGGATTATAATTATTATTTTGGAAATTCAGAACAGTTTTCTCATAAAGGTTAGCTGTGGAAAGAAATCCTAACAGAAATGCTTTTTGTCCAGCTTAGGCAAAGTTATTAATATGACCCAGAGTACATTGCTACAGATGTAAAATCTATCAAACGGTCTGGGAAAGTTTTTCTTTAAATATGGCTTCACAGATGTTCAATCACTTGTCATTTGCAAGCAGAATAAATATGGTGCCTATAGTATATATTCCCATTGGCCCTCTGTGACCCAGGTTAGCTTTTCCCTGAAAGAAAACATAAAGCATTGATACACTATTCCTTTCCTTTGCTACGAAATTTTATAAAATAATGACAAAAACATTTGCTACTGTATAACCAACAGTAACGTTTTAGGTCTTGAGCAGTGTAAGGTCACAACTGAAAACTCGTTACAGAAAGTTTTCCTATTTTCTTTCTCCTACAAGCTACAACTTGGAAAGCCTGTTAGTAATTCAAAGGGAAGGCACATCTCCATGCTGGAAGAAAACCATGAAATGAAAGGTGTTTTCATAATGAATACTCAGAAATATCTGCAAGTGTATGTAAATTTGATTTGTTGTCTATTGTGCATTCCAAACAAAGTCAATTTTATTTTACAATAATTACTAGAGTAGAAGAAAAATCCAAGATCAATATCACCATGATTCCGAGAATCACTTTAGGATGTCATCTTCAACTAGCTAGTCTTTGTCAAATATTCATTCAGTGTATCTGGGATACAAGGAGGAGGGGGTGTTCATATTTGCAGTATGAAAGAAGCACGCTTCTTATGAAGGTTTTCAGCGCTAGCTGGCAATATGTGACAAAAGAAGAACTTATCTACACATGGTGTCATGCAAGGATAGTTGTTCTGTAATAGCTCTTCTTTAATAGCTCTACAACTTTTTGCACAGCATAAGAGCCTCTTATTCTGTTTAGTTTCACTGTGAGAAGAAGGGTGAGCAACGACACTTTTAAAATCACTCTGTATCTTTATATGAATTAACTTCTGTTTGTAGATAACTACCATCATTGCAAGGTGATTTATAAAACATTTATAATACAAGTGCTTAGTTTGGAAGCTCACGTGTTGATTTTGGATACAATTATTAACTATCCTGTCAGAAATCCAGGGAAATCAGTAAGAATTCTATTTTTCAGAAAGATAAATATATTTAATGATTTCTTTTTTGCTGCAAAGTAGACGTGACTGTGTTTTAAGATCAGAAGCAAATCTGGTTGAGTAACTCAGAGTAACTTGAAAACCCAAGAGAGCAGGGAAATGCTGCTATGTGGATGAAATAACTCCCAACCTTTCCTTTGGAAATGTAGATTATAAGTTCTGCTCATTCTAACCCAGTTTTACTGCAGATACACCTCTGTTATTTATTATAGAATTGCATCAGTGACAGGTGGACCATATGGTACATTGTAGGAAATATGTTTTATGACATGAAGGGATATCAGGTGTTTAGTTTTATTTCATCATTTTGTTCCCTGGCAACTGCATTTAAAAAAAAAATCTCTTCTTTTTCCAGTGAATTATGGAAATACACAACCCATCTATACTTCATAAGCATCTGAAAGAATCCTAGATTACGCTCTGATCCAGCTTCCTCATTTCACAGCTATAAACAGAGAGCAAAATCTAGTCTATCATTCGTCCATGAAGAAAAAACTGCAAATTTATGTCAGGTCAATGGTATAGTATAAAGTAGGTTGGTTTTTCCTCAATGTATTTGCCCATCTTCCATAGAAAGTCTATGCCCTGTAAACCAGGTAAAAGTCATAACCTGAGCAGCATATTTCCATTAAATCTGATGGATTCAAGATCCAGGAATCCTAGATCTAATTAATTGCAGATTAATTTGACCTGTGAAGAAGCATAAAGTTACTCAACAAGACCTTTAGGACATGTAAATCTGCATAGTTTGGATAAGAATGATCTTACTTAACAGTAGCTGAAGATCTAGTTCATAATTGAAAAATCAATAAAATGTCACAAAAAAAAATCTGCATCCTTAATTACTTTAAATAAACAGAGAAAAACACCATAACTTCCTTGATCTTTTTTTTTTTTAAGGAAGACACTATTTCCTATCCATGCTACTGTTCATTTCTCCATATTTTTTCTCTTTCCTAAGAAAAATTACAGACCATTTGTCTTGTCAAAGTCCATGCTTCATAACTGCCACATATATTTTCCAGTTAAAATCAACAGAGGAAAATCAAGAAAGCAAAACAAGGCATTTCCTTATTCTGCAGAGTGAATATGAACATGTAGTAAGACACCTATCATTAGTAGCAGACAGAAGTAAACGTGAGGAAATTCACTTGTTGTTTCATTATATTGAATCTATTTGGGTTTTATATAGCAAGTTCTGCAATGCTTAGGCACAGAATTCCAGTAAAAGAAATTGATGGCATGAATTTCTTTGAAGGCCATTAATTGAGCTGATTACTCACCTATGCAACCATATGTTCTTCCCCATGTGACATGACAGCCCTACCCTACAGCTTCAGCTTTGTTCATTTGATCACAATCTATATTTAATTCCGTCTTGTCCGAACTTAGAAAGCACTTTCTTTAGGTCATTGTTTATACTGTTCTTGCACAATGAGACTTCTGTGTAGTTCTAAAATAAAACCAAAAAGTAATAATTAAGAGAATGTTAAGGTTAATATGAGAAACAGCATTAACTGAAATTCTCTCCTATACTGCTTTCTGAAAAGATAGAAAAGATAGAAGCGTCGCATTTTTCGTTACCTTTTTCAAGTTCCGTCACCCTCCAAATTATGTAAAAGGTAAATTACTCTCTCTGCTTCCCACCAGTGTCATTCCTAGTGGCTTTCCAAAGCAGAACTCAGCAACAGTTTCTCAGTGTAATGGCTTTTTTCTGTGTTCAGTGACATTGAAACACCTCCACAGAAGTGTATCAGTTTCAGTGAAACTTTTACTGGTAAAAGTTAGTGAGGAATTTTATTCATAACACTCTGAAGCCCAGGCAATAGTATGGAACACAAAGGTTCAAGTCCTGTTCATCTTGGTTTAAAGCAGGAACTTGAAATATGATGTCTCACACTCCGGGTGATTGCTCGAAATTATAGTCTCCAGGCTATTCTGGAGTGAGTCTAAATTTCAGGCTGAGGGGCAGTGATGGGGAGGGAGGGAATTGTTTTCTTTTTCCACAACATTGAAAGGCCTAGGATATTGCAGTGTAATAAGGAAAGAATTCATCATCATTTCTCTGAATCTTAACAATATTAATGTTAATTATGTGGGAAGCTACAGGAACTCAGTGATGAAGATAAAAAATAATTTGCAGTAGGTATCTGGTCAGTGCCTTAATTTGACCCATGGATTGAATAGAGCAGAAGCTTGATGGGGGAAAAAAACACATAGGATCATCAGACATCTGTTCTTTGTATGTGCCCCCGTCTCCATAGGGGAAATAACCCTCCATTTCCTGTACATATTACAGACACTTGCTAGACAATAAAAGAATGTGAAGTACCATCCTGGGCTGTGGAAGACATTTATTCCAGCAGCGATAGGCTTGTTTGCTCTGCTTCGCTCTGCTTTTCATCCATTCCCCCATATCTGTCACTCTACTAACACTCACCTCTGTCTTCCCTAGTCTCTCTTCTCTTCCAAAATGCTGTGCCTACCTTTGGAGGCAATGATATCCTCAAACAAATAAGCTAACAAGTTTTAGACCTTCACTCCTGAAAGTATGTGAACTGCAATTTTAAAAGTTTGACCAGTTGGTCATATGTAAGCAATTTTCAAGACACAGCAGAAAGCAAATTTCTGAAATTAGGTTGGTTATGTCCTTCCTCCCTCCCAGACAGATTCCAAGTCCCTATCTAATCACACTTTAAGGTGGTAGAGCTTCGCAAATAAGCAGCTGTAAGGTTATCTGTAAACGGGCAAGACAATGTATTTTCAGAAAGAGGAGAGCTGATTTAGGTGGGAATGATAAAAATATTCAAACTGAATACAAGGCTTGAACTACATAATGACTATTTTTCAGACTTTTAAGAATCCTCATACAGGAAAGTTTTGGGTAATATTAACTACCAGCACTGTTAATAGCTACTGATACATCTTAAATCAAAGCCAAATGTGAACACAATGCATTCTCTTTAGTGGGATAAGTTCAGCTTGCACATTTTAGCAGAACCATTCAGATATGCAAGATTAAATCAAGACATGCAACATCTCCATAAAAATAATCAGGATAAAACAGTCTTAAGAACAGTGTGACTGATTGGGCTTTGCCATTAGATCTGGGAGAATATCTTCAGAAACAGAACTCAAAGAGACTAAATTCAAAAAAAGGCAGAACATCACATTGAAATAATGAATGCCGTGCATGACAATGTTCAGACAAAGATGATCTGTGCTGTTACTCTTGTGAAGAAAATAGTGCATGAGATATAGAATACAGGATAAAGGATGATGGTATAAAATTGTTTGTAGCCACTAGAAATTAGTAGAAAATATTTCTCCCTGAAAAACCTCATTATAATATGACTGCAAGTTGGGAAATTGGTTTTGCTAAATTATTAATTTTGATTAAAGAATTTCAGCTATCTGCACAGTGCACCTGTTACTTGTCAGGCCAGGGGTTGTTACCATGGGGTTGCTCTTTACCCACTCAGGCATGCTATACTAGACAAAGGTAAAAACTATGAAATCATATAAATCATCCTGTCCTAGAGTAAAGCAAAGGCACATACATTCTTCTTTGCAGTAGAAACTTACATAGCAATGAAGCAGTCAGAATTGCATTAGAGAAAATGCTAAAGCAATATTATATCTTAACCTTGGGAACATACCCTCAGCTGCTGTAAATTGGCATCTTTTATTCAGCTAAACAGGGTTGTACTTGTTTGCACCTGATGAAGGTTTCACTCGGTGACATATATTAATACTGGGGAGAAAGGTAGAAAAATAAAATCAAAGTTCACAAAAAGGGAAAAAAACACCATATTTCTGTTCTGTTAAGTTTCCTTTTACTTACGTTTTCTGAACCACCAGATGAAAAATGTAAGCTGGAATCTGAACATAATTATACAAAATATATCTTGGCATCAGAAGAATGAATGTTAAATTGACAGGCAGGTAAATACTGAAGGCAAAAGTTTATGGAAAATGTATACTTTCCCAGCAGTTCAGGAGTCATAAGGCAATCATAACCACAAGTGACATGAATGAGAATGGTGTCTATTTACGTCTAATCTGCAATGCCTGGGGAGAAGGAACTGGAATTTTAAGAAGTATCAGCAAAAAGCAAGGCTTGAAAACTGTGTTGAACCCACACTGAACCTATTTGTCAATTTGAAAAATTCCATGAGCCAGAAATGTTAGATGGGAAGCTAGTGACCCTAGTTGCTTTTAACAGCACTGGGTATGAAATAACTGTATCGTGTAACCAAGCAAGAAGTGTATTATGAGACTGAAACATACAGCTGTGTTCAACATTCTTGTAAAAATAGCTGGACAATATCACACATGCCAAACAAAATTATTATTCTTCAGCTCATATGTGAATTCCAGCTGAAAAGAGATAGCAGGGTTGGGTTGCACTTAAAAATCAGGGGGTACAGACTAGCATTTTGTCTCTGATTTCATCCTACAGGTAGCAACACTGGAGAAAAGGAAAAAACCTGAGTCTTACCTTATTTTTACGACAAAATGTGTGGCTTTTACAGTGCCTTTCATCTGAAGATCTCAAACTTTTTATGAACACTAAGCCTGATTCCTCATAACTTTATTC
Organism: Calonectris borealis; assembly: GCF_964195595.1. Lineage (NCBI taxonomy): Eukaryota > Metazoa > Chordata > Aves > Procellariiformes > Procellariidae > Calonectris > Calonectris borealis. The sequence goes on from NC_134314.1 coordinate 15,801,669, forward strand.
TTGGATGGTAATTGATATTAGTATAAAAATGTATAAAACATACTACTATGATTCTTTGGACAATAATTTATATTGGTTTTGTGTAGCTGTTGATAACTTCATAACTCCCAAAGAAGTCAATGGAGTCCAGTACTAAACTCTATGAATTCCTTTATTACCTCTCCCTGTCCTAAGTGAGAAGTTATCATGATTATATTCAGCATGTCCAGGTCTCCTAAGCACCTTAGCTTTTTCTGTGTGCAATCACTGCTCCATCAATAACACCAATTTCCTTGGATCTAGGAGCTTACACACAGAATATCTTCATAATCCCTCTTCACCAAGCTATTAACATTGCTGTTTCTCCTGTACATTCCCTACAACCTTATCTTAAGATTCAGATATGGGCTTTATTATTTTTCCTTTACAAGTTACCTCTTGACATCTGAGTAGCCACTTCAGGATTTGTGCATTTTCTTAGCAAATGGGGGGTAGCATGGCTCTATTTCAGCCTTCCCATTTGCCCAAGGTTAAGTTAAATGAATCTGTATCTGATGAGCACACATAGGTAGATACTGCAGCTCAGGTCATCTGCAAATTCTTGACATGGTCAAATGGGCAAATGGACCCTTAGCCCTTTCAGGAGTTAAATGTTATTTCAAATAAAGCTTCCTTTGCTACTCTGGTAGAGTAAGGAAACCTATGTCCAATGGAGAATCAGACTCTCCTTTATAATATGTGTAGAGGCATCATGCAGCTGTTAACATTTCCTAACTATGTGACCTTGAAAGCATAATTGTTGGCCTTTCTTACCCCACCATGTTTGAGCTCTCTTGTTTCCTTTTGCTCGTTGTACAGTGCCTGCAATTAGTCTTTAAGCTCTTTACACCAAGGAGTCTCTTGTGCAGTTTTATTTGCTGTTTAATACCCATTAAAATGGATTTGTTCTTCCTTTGCCAAAGTTATCCAAGTCACTCTATAAATATTTTAAAATAAATATGCCATTCTCTGGGTTTCATTGTTTGTTCGGGACTATTGTAACAGTTATCCAGGATGCTGTCTTAACTGAGGCTGAAAAAAGTCAACAATCTTGTGGGCTTTATGGAATACTTACATGATACCTGAATCATTTTGCCACTTAATCTACTGGGGATGAAGGATGTGTTTTTTGATTGACTATTTTCAGCTGATTGACTTTCCCTCGATTTGGTTTTTTTTGAAGCTTTCCTACACTAGCAATAAGCCTCTGATAATCTAAATCACAGAGGAGATATTTTGTTTATGCATATTCATAGGTGATTAAAGGAAATTGTACTTGTTTATTTTGCCCATCTGAATTGTAATATTATCCATGTTGATTCCTGCCTTAGAAAAAGCTGTTTAAAACTCATGTGAAAAAAGGGCAGGAATTCCCTGTGGAACTGTTCATGGTTAATTCTATTTGGAAATAAATCTTATGCACAAAAGGCCAGTTTTATTTGATGCCATAAGAATAAAGATCCATACTTGCTATTATTTTACTGAAATGATTTTGTAATGCAAATTGAGCAGCTTTATTATTCAATTACTTTTGTGCTAATATAAATGGTAGGATTAACATAGCTGTACTATAGCTTCAGCAGTTAGTATTATAAAAATTCAGCCAACTTCAACAGCTGCAGTTAAATAGTATCCTGTGGTCCAAATACTGAAATCGAGGTACTGGTAATAGAAATTCTTCTTTTGGACACAATTGTGATAATTAGAATACTGCATAATTTCTGAGTCACTGTCATGAATAAACGATAAAAGAAAAAAGCAGAATAAACATACAGCAGATAAAAGCCTTTGTAACGCTGTGTTCTCACTGCAGTAGTAGATCAGGTAGAAGAGACCACAGGCAAAGAGATTCCTCTGCATCATCGTCATGCTCATAGAGCTGCAAGTACTTGAGCTATTCTGGCATCACCTTGTGATGAGGAAATGTGTGGTGGAATAGAAATCAGCAAGAGCTCAATCCCAGCCAGAACAGGTCCCATGGGTGCTGTCCTTATATACTGCCTAAGCACAAAATAGATGACCTGGATCATCCACAAGCTGTATTATTTATTTTTATTTTATTTTATTTTATTTTATTTTATTTTATTTTATTTTATTTTATTTTATTTTTCATGGCGGGAAGAAAACACGGGAGAAGGAGACATGGATTTGTATTTGAACACAATGTCTCTAAATAAACACAGACTGCAGAGCATCCCAGCTAGAAAGCTCCGAGGAGCAGCCAGAATTAATGTGGCAGATACTGAGACCGTTCCTTATCTCTGAAGCTGTCTGGGAAAAGTCTATGGTTGAAAAAAAGTCCCTCATTTTCTCATTTGCAAGAGTCTGATTGGACTGGGATCAGTGGGAAAAAGAAGTTAATGAACAAAAATAAGGTGCTTATTGTAAAAATAAACCCTGTGAAGCCATTAACTAGTTAAGGTAGCTCCTGTGAGGGGCTGGATCACAATCCTTTCCCCACTACTGATGTAGATGCATGCTATTTAACGAAATAGCAGACTATCAAACCATATTTTATGGATACATGATGAAGCTGAGAGGGAAGCAATAACTGCCCTTTTAGCCTTGACAGTCCTATAGCATTTGGATTTAGCTATTAGCTCCTATGTTAACCTGAGATAATGCCTCGATTAAAGAGCTAACAGAGCCAGGTCAGAATGAGATTGGCTAAAGATCACACTACGACTCCTCCTAAGCCACCACCCCAGCATGCGGCATTTGGAGTGTCTCATTCATCAGGTCTGCTCTGAGGATCCTCACTCCATCAGGAAAATGTGGAATTACAATTTTTCTGTATGTTTCTACCTCATGTTTTTCACCTGTCTTCCCACTTGCAAATGAACATGCATACAACTCAAAAGAGATTTCTGTAGTTCAAAACAAGAAAAATCTCCATCATGTAATTTGTGTTGCCAGTACAGTACATGAAATTTATATTGATTTCAAAACTTGTGCATAATTAGTGGCATATTATAATTCGTAACGGCGTGGCTGATCTTGCTGTTTTAATAAGTTACTGAACACCATTGCCATCAAATTTCACAAAACATAAACTCCTTATATTTTAATTGTATACAGAATTTTGACTAGATTAAAGTACAAAGAATAATGTGACCTTTTCCATAATACCTTCTACGTGATTCCTGTAACATGGAAACTGTTAAGAGCCTGCAAATTTATTCAAAATTAATCTGATTCCATATTATTACATTTAAATGATTTTTCAACATAAAATATTTAATTAGGCAGCTTTGGGTTTTTTCATTTGGTATGTAAAATCCTTGGTAAAACGTGGTCCCTACATTTGTCACTTTCTGTGGTACCAGCCCATCTCAGTTTGTCTATGAGGACTGGGAAGTTTTTGTATGTACATGATATATGCTGTCAAGTCATGTAAATGTAATCAAAGTTCTGGTGAGGTTACTGGAATGACATAAGTAACTGAGGCATTGACGGATGAGGCATAACAATAACAGAAGCTGGAAAAGGGTTTATCTCAACATCATTGGCATCAAAGAGAGAAGGTATGGACCAGATTCTATGTATGCACCATCCTGGACTTTCTCCATTTGTCTAGAGAAGCCAGTGAGCTGAGGTTTTGGCTGCTTTGCAGTATTGAAAGGAATTTGATGTGTCATCTTATTTTGTTGCAAAGTCATGGAACAGAAAATTTTGTCCTTGTTGATGATAAATGCACAGTACAGTTCTCTACTTTCCAGGGAGGTCATCAGGTCTGTGGCCCATCATTACCACTCCTTCATATCATCAGAAAATGATACATAAACAGGATGAGGCAACTGCCAGTCCAACAGTTGAGTTCAATACCACTTTCCTTTCATACTTTGAATACACAATTGAGTTGCCTCATTGGCTCAGTCTGATGGACTACTTCAGCTAGTGGCTTTTGTCATTACATGGGAAACAGCATATACCTGTCAAATTGTTAGTCTGGATTAAATTAGGGCCTTCATCACAGCTATCCAAGAGCCTCCAAATCTAAATTACAACAACCATCTCAGTTTTTACTTTCATGGAGAAAAATTACCCAATATAGGGTAATGGGGGGAACGTTGCCACCAAGGACGAGGAAAAGGCTGAGGTACTCAACGCCTTCTTTGCCTCAGTCTTTAGTAGTCAGAGTGGTTATCCTCAGGGTACTCAGCCCCCTGAGCTGGAAGACATGGACGACGAGCAGGATAAACCCCCCATAATTCAAGAGGATGAAGTTAATGACTTGCTATGCCACCTGGACGTTCACAAGTCTATGGGACCGGATGGGATCCACCCAAGGGTACTGAGGGAGCTGGCAGAGGAACTTGCCGAGCCGCTCTCCATCATTTACCAGCAGTCCTGGTTAACTGGGGAGGTCCCGGATGACTGGAGGCTCGCCAATGTGACTCCCATCTACAAGAAGGGCCAGAGGGAGGATCCGGGGAACTACAGACCGGTCAGCCTGACCTCGGTGCCGGGGAAGATCATGGAGCGGTTGGTTTTGAGGGTGCTCACGAGCCATGTCCGGGACAACCAGGGGATCAGGCCCAGCCAGCACGGGTTCATGGAAGGCAGGTCCTGCTTGACCAACCTGATCTCCTTCTATGACCAGGTGACCCGCCTAGTGGATGAGGGAAAGGCAGTGGATGTGGTCTACTTGGACTTCAGTAAGGCCTTTGACACTGTCTCCCACAGCATTCTCCTAGAGAAGCTGGCGGCTCACAGCCTAGACAGGTACACTCTTCGCTGGGTAAAAAACTGGCTGGACGGCCGAGCCCAGAGAGTTGTGGTCAACGGAGTTAAATCCAGTTGGCGGCCGGTCACGAGCGGTGTTCCCCAGGGCTCAGTACTGGGGCCGGTCCTGTTCAATATCTTTATCAACGATCTGGACGAGGGGATCGAGTGCTCCCTCAGTAAGTTTGCAGACGACACCAAGTTGGGCGGGAGTGTTGATCTGCTCGAGGGTAGGAAGGCTCTGCAGAGGGACCTGGACAGGCTGGATCAATGGGCTGAGGCCAACTGTATGAGATTCAACAAGGCCAAGTGCCGGGTCCTGCACTTGGGCCACAACAACCCCATGCAACGCTACAGGCTTGGGGAAGAGTGTCTGGAAAGCTGCCCAGAGGAAAAGGACCTGGGGGTGCTGATTGACAGCCGGCTGAACATGAGCCGGCAGTGTGCTCAGGTGGCCAAGAAGGCCAATGGCATCCTGGCCTGTATCAGAAATAGTGTGGCCAGCAGGAGTAGGGAGGTGATCGTGCCCCTGTACTTGGCACTGGTGAGGCTGCACCTCGAATCCTGTGTTCAGTTTTGGGCCCCTCACTACAAGAAGGACATGGAGGTGCTGGAGCATGTCCAGAGAAGGGCAACGAAGCTGGTGAAGGGCCTGGAGCACAAGCCTTATGAGGAGCGGCTGAGGGAACTGGGACTGTTTAGCCTGGAGAAGAGGAGGTTGAGGGGAGACCTCATCGCGCTCTACAACTACCTGAAAGGAGGTTGTAGCGAGGTGGGTGTTGGTCTCTTCTGCCAAGTAACTAGCGATAGGACGAGAGGAAATGACCTCAAGTTGCACCAAGGGAGGTTTAGGCTGGACATTAGGAGAAATTTCTTTACTGAAAGAGTGGTCAGGCCTTGGAACAGGCTGCCCAGGGAAGTGGTGGAGTCACCATCCCTGGAGGTATTTAAAAGACGTGTAGATGAGGCCCTTAGGGACATGGTGTAGTGGGCATGGTGGTGTTGGGTTGGCGGTTGGACACGATGATCTTAGAGGTCTTTTCCAACCTGTATGATTCTATGATTCTATGATTCTATGATAGTTTCAGAGTCAGTGCTGGAGGATTCTCAGGAGATGTGATTATTTGGATAGCAGCTTTTGCCATCATACTTCATGTCCTTTAGTCTCCCTGTCAACATTATGGCATAAAACTTTGAACAGAGTTGTGGATCTGTCAGGTCACGATAAGAACAGTTTTACTGCATAGCCATGAAACGTGGACACCGAAGAAGCTGAAACTTGAAGGTTTCACATTTTTCTGATTGTCCTCAGCAGCAGTCCAATCTTAAGACTCAAAATAAGGTCAGTGATCAAGACATTGGTACTTGCAAAGATCCACTACTGCAATCTGGTTCCATTTTGACAGCACTTTTGGTAGAAGCAGATTACGGGGGTGGAAATAAGGGAATTCTAAACTATGTTTACCAAGAAAAGCCACTGCATAGTTAGTGGTTGTATGCTTCAAAACCTTAGGTGGCATGGCAACATCACAGTGACAGACGTCGTCTAACAACCAGACAGCTCATTTTAATAATTCAGCCAAAATCTGGTCTAGCTGGCATTCAGTCTTCATTGAGGCTCCCTCACTTTGGGATTTGTCTCCTTAGTAGGAGGCAATTGGATGAAACCACAGACTCTGCCCCACTGTGTCCTTCTTTATCTGTGAGTTTTGCAGTAGCTACAACCTGCTGTGAGATTTATGTATTGACCATGACAAAAGGGCTATAACCAATTAAATTAGCTGCTGATACTTCCTCTTGATAATTTCCTAAACTGGCAGTGCTTCCAGTCCTCTTGATGTATTGCCCACATTTGTGAGACACAGCCCCAATCTACTACTGTTAGCAAATGCCCCTCTCATAGAAGGGGAATACTTAGATCAGGATAGGGCCCTGCTGCACAAAGGTGAGAGGAAGAGCCCCTTTCACTGCATTATGCCAGAACAGGAAGATTTGGTGAAGCAGTCTTCATCTCCCAACAGAGAAGAGAAATCTGTTGTAGTGCTGCTGTGTCATCCTCATCCTGTGTCAACATTCCTTTCAGGAATGGGAATACTGAAGTAAGGTCCTCTATCTTTCAAATGATCCCGTATAACTCTCTATATGTCATTGCTAAATACATTGCACTTTGCCTGAAGATTCACTGCACTTTGTATAATTTAGAAGTATAAAAATTGGAGTCAAGCAGCAAGCACGTTCTAGATGAGAGTCTGCGGTCTGGACTGCAGATCACCTTAGAGGCCACTACACAGCTCAGAAATTACCACTGAGCCCAGGAGGTTCCCCCTGACATTACCCTCACAAAACTGTACACCGTATTCCTATTGCAAGCCATAAATTTAGGCTTCTTCCATTACATGCAAAACAACACAATTAACCTATTTTCTAATGAAAAATGACAAGTCCTGTTCAGGCTATGAATTAAATTACAAGTGGAGGTGGAGATTGTATACATGCAGTTGACCTTGGTTCACTTTATAATGAGGTTTAGAAATCTTGGATTTTGATCAAATGTATCCTATAAGACTTGGGTTTTACTCTGGTACCATGATAACATCTAACTGTTTGCTTTTTCTGAGTTATCCATATAGCAAAATGGGATTAACAAGGGAACTAAATACGAAGATGTCAAACTGTTGAAAGAATTGGTTTATATGCAAAATGTTGGTTTATAATGTGATAAAGCCTTTGAGTCTGAATTTCATACCTGGATTCTTCCCTCATGCGGGGAAGTTGTAGGCATTTAGACAGGAAAATTCCTATAGAGACATTTTAAATCTCAATCTAGCTCTGAATTTTGTAATGGTACAAGTGGGTTGTCATGTGGGAGTGTTTTGGCTAAGTGTTTTAATCTGGTTTCCTTGTGAGGAGTGCACATGGCTGCTTAGACCTGCCATACAGGTCTCACTGGGGTCAGCCTTGTGTTTGGGGCAAAGTGAAGCTGGGCTGCCCCAGAAGGAACGGTGAAGGGATCATGAGCCACTCAGGAAGACCATTTCCTCAGCGAGCTGCTCCGCCCCACGGGATGAGTCAAAGGAGAGATGAATCTAAGCTGACTCTATCTTGTGCTTCTTGTGCTTTACAGTGAATAAAGAGTTTAGCACAATCCAGCAGCATTGGATGGAGGCCACTTAACAACTCATTTCTCACAGTCAAGCACAAGCCTCTCAAAATCTGGTCCATCAAATATACATCTGCCTCTTGTACCCGTAATTACATCATATATATCCAGGTTTCATAGATTTCCAGCGCAAATGTGTAAGCAGAACAAAATGGGGTAATTACCATCCAAATAAATGATTCTTGGAGGGAAAAGTGTTATGAATGCTGCTCAGCATATTGCACCTGCAAGCAAAGAGCATACTACCTGCTGTCCGGTGCCAAGAGTAATTGCAGGTTTAGTAAGAGGTTGAGGAATTCAATGGACAGCACTCATGTGACTGAATAAAATTTTGAGCATGTGAAGCTATAGAAATATGTGTGTTTCACTCTGATCTTGGAGTCTGTGTTATCCGTTTCAAGGCAAAATAGGAAAAATAATTATCCTTTCAGCAGAAAAATACTAGAGCTATAAAAATTTCCATTGATTAATCCAGAAATTACCCAAGAACTTGAAGCATTTGTTCACCATAACCTGTAATTTTGCTGACGGGCTACAGCAAGGCTCTTAGAGCCAAAAGGGTTCAACTGAGGTGACTCAGTAAATGCAGAAACATGCTGCACCAAAGCTGCATAGAATTACAACTCATATCCTTAGCTTCAAGGATAATAACTGTGAACTCCAGGGCAAACCTTCCTTATAGAGAACTAATGAGTTTTTGCAGTACCTCAGAACATCCCGTACCTGCTCTTGAGCTCTGAGTTAAACAAGCAGGAAGGAAAGTAACTGTCATCACTCCTGTCTTCTTCCAGTCCTGTGGTTATATGCTACTCTATGGTAAGTCACTTCACCTTCAGATAACTCTTCACAATTCTGGATCAAACTGTTCCTCTCCATTAATCTAAAAAAGAACAATTGAGTTGAGACATTGTGAAGATTTGAATGTTTTATATGCCATACATTCCTACTAGTTTATTTCAAATTCATTATGTTTGTAATAAGAATGGGAAAAATATTCAAGAGAATTATTTACTATCAGTTTTATCAGAACCAGAAAAATAAATAAGAACATAGAGCTCTTGGTAAAAATGGATTGAAACCTTTTTATATTTAATTTCAACTTATTATTTGTTTCCTTTTCATTGTGAATTGTATATCATAGCTAATTATTGAAGTCAGCTGCATTATAATTAAAATAATGCACAGTTTATTTTACCTAATATGCCAAAATAAGATTAATTGAAATTATGAAACACAACATTTTGACATAATGAGAGAAAACTGTATTAGTGATTTAATAAAAATTAATTTCTATTTTGTGGGAAACACCAGAACATTGACTTTTTTTGAAAAGGAAATCTAATGAACAAACTCTGTAATTACGTACCTCAAGGACTGTTGTGGGACATCAGGTTTATACGATGTCAGGCTTCTGATACTAAACCAAAACATATACAACCTGATCTGTAGCTTTCTAACTTTGCTTGGGTGAAAATATACACTGCAAATTGTGATTGCCACAGCTTTGTGTTGATATTTTTCACATACAAATAAAATGCATTGAGCAAGCTGGCTCATGACTGCAGTCCCCATGCAAGCCAGGCCTTCTTGCTTGTGTCAGGTATGTTTAGTGAGGGTTCACCTTCACAGGATGCTAACCTATGCCATTTAGTCTGGGGATATAGAGCTATTAACACTCCCCGGGGAGAGGGTCTCTTTCTCCAGACCCACAACCAGTGAGACCTGCATGAATCCCACAGCTGTATCTATTGCTACGCACCTCACCGCTGCAGTAGGTCTCACCGCTGCAGTAGGTCTCACCGCAGCCCTCCTTTCAGGCTGCCTGCAGACCTCACCTTCCCCTGCTGCAGGCAACATCAGCAACTCCTGCTGGAACCTGCCTGAGTCTTTCAAAGTGCAGGCAGGATAAACAGAGGCTGCACAAACTGTCAAGCCTGTCCTCGGAGCAAGAATGTGAAGCACCTAATTCACAGTAATGCATAGGACACATCCACAATTTCCCCTTGAAAATCTCATCCAGACTGTTCCAGAGATACGCCTAAGTACTCTGGAGAACTTAGGTTATATCTATCTGCTAAAGCCACTTGCTCCACCCAATGATGTCTGGTGCCGATGCCTGGTGGCTCAAGGTGGCTTGAGTCCACCTGGCCTCTCTGGATCAGACCAGCCATTTGACCAGGGTCTTCTGTGCATCTCGCATTACACCTCTACATACAGTGCAGTAACCTAAGCAGTCCCAAAGCCCATTCCCTGGCCCTGAGGGCTGGCTACATTCTTAATTTTCAAGTATTTTCTGCTAAAAGAGTGTGACAGCATCCAGACTACGTATTCGGAACAGAGCCTGGTTGTGTTTCTGAACTTTGCTTAACAGTAGTTTACGATAGCACAGATGGCCTAAATGAAAAATGTGCAGTTGACTGTTCTACTACTTTAACACTCAAGATGATCAAGGTGCAAAACGTGGACTCATCCCTTCACTGTTGGTGCAATGCTTGGACTCATTTTTGTCTTATTTAGTTTAGGAACACAGCAGTAAATCTGTAGCCCTGAGACAGAACTACTGATTTGTTTTCTTATATTAATTTTGAAGTGCCTGCAGTAATGCAAAGGCTATGTCATAATTAATCAGAGTCATTTTCATATACTGTGATAACATCATGCATGTCTTGGGATGGGGCTAGAGAACATGTGAGGGTGTATGTTGTGGTCCTGCAGGAATACTGATGTGCCGGAGGACGGATGAAAACATGTGAGCAAGCAAACCTGATGCATAGGTGGTATGGACTACCCATCAGAAACAGCCTCTGGACCAAACCATTGCTAAAACCATATGCTGGTTTCAACACAGAACAAATATTTTGTTCACTCCCCAAAGAGAATTGAAGTGAACTAACAAACATGCAGCGAGGATGCCGTCAGAGCCCAGACCTCCCCTAAGGAGCAAACAGGAGAGTCAATTTGTTGCCAGTACAGACTCACCTTGGTGCAATTCCAGGCTGAATTAAAATGGCAAGTTTGAAAGAATCTCTGTCTTTTCCACAGCAGACAACGGAGAATTCTGTTTCACTTCAGAGCTTTAGAATGGTGATAGTGACATTAAAATGGCGTATTCATCCACAGTGGTTTTGTGTGACCCTGTATGTACACTTTTGCCATGTTTCATAAAACCATTCCTAGATAACACAAACCTAGAGAAATGCTGATTAAGCTGTACAGTATATCTGAGCCTGAAATATGGATAATTAACCACTGCAGCAGCTGCCAATAACTGCAGGGCAAGAGCTTCTTTTAATTTTCCTTCAAAAGCTGAAGGAAGCAATGTTTGATTGTGAGACTTCAGCCAACTACAGAAGAAAATCGAGTCTCGTATTTCTTTGCCTTTGAAATAACATGATGAAAATTACCAGCGCCTTCTTTGTGAGACAGACAACTCTAAATCAGGATTCAAAAGATAAAGAACAAATAAACGTGCTATACATATGCATTTTAGAATAAGAAACAATAGTTTGAAGATAAGAAAAAAGAAGTAGGGAGTCAAGAGAAGACAGTACTGCTTCTGAGGGGGAATTCCAGCTTTGGTTTAGGCAAAGGATCACTGAGGGACCTTAGGAAAGTCACATCCCAGACAAGTGCCTCAGTTTCTCCATTATAGGTTATTCTGAAAGCTAAAGACAACAAAGTTGTATAAAAGAATTATATAAATGCAAATATATATTATTATCTAAGTCTATCAGCTATTAAATATAGAAACAGTGGAAGACAGCAAGATTTCTTCAGGATATGCTGTATTTAAGCCTCATACACTCAACAGATAAGCATTTCCCTTTCTGCTTCCTTTCTTGCCATGAGACCAAAATCAAGAAATAATTTAAAAAGTCAGTGATTTGCACTCTAGCAGTATCTTGCAATCAGAGGAGGTGGTGAGGTAGCAAAAGGAGACAGACTTTTCAAAGGCAAATATAGATACTAGTCCAGCTAGTTTTTCCATGGGTATATATAATGTTGTTTACCTCTGGAGTTCATAAAATGGCAATAGGTATTATTTGAGATTTTTGCAACACTGCCTCCAGATTTCTGGAATACCTTTCAGGATTATCCGAGCACCATTATATAGAAAATGTATGGATAGAGACTGAAAACACTGAGAATATACTATCCTTCCTGAGGTGAATGAATTTATGTGATAAATTCCTATATTGAATAGTGTGTAAACTGAGATTTGATCTGTTATTTGTTCTCATACTAAACAATAATTTTCAGTGGCTTTTTCAAATTTCAGTAGCCTTTCCAATTTATTACCCTAAAATTGCCATTTTAAATGCTGTCTAATATTATATATATATTGAGAATAAGATATAGTTTCAAGAGTGAAATAGCCCACTCAGTATCAGATTCATAATTGAGGCATGCTGTAGAACACTAAATAGTTTCTTCTCATGCAAAATCCTCTGTTATAATTACATTCAGTTATGTTAAAAATGCATATACAGGGGGCTGAGTAGACCATGACTCGCTCATGGTGAAACTCTAAGTTGTCACTTCATATTCAGTTCCGGTGGTTAAGTGACTGAAAGATGTTAATTGTTCAATATCCCATATGAAATGAGTTGCGTGGTCTCAGACCACTGGAGAAGTGTTTAGCATTACAAGAACACCAACTCACTTGGTACTAACTGGAAACTTTATTGTCAGCCTCAGCTTATATGCAAACGGAGGGATGCAGCACACTGACCAAGCAGCTATTAGGGTGATGATGGCGTGTACATAAAGAGACCCTGAAAAAGCAATAAGCGGATAAGAATTAAATTGCTACTGTTTATTTTATATCTAGTTCATGAATTATTAAAAGGCTTTTCAGGGCTGGAAATCCACTATCTTTGACTAAAGCATAATTTACTTCTGAAAGAAAATCACATTTAGGAGAAAACAAAATGAGGTTTTGAAATGTTTAGGTAGACTCAGTTCTGGGATTTGTCACAGAATTCGGTGACAAAAATCCCCTTGTATTGACAAGGGAGTTCACTTGGGAAATTGGACCTTATGGGTTCACATTTACCCTAACTTTAGCTATATGAAATGTTGTGATTTAGCTGTAAACTAATTATTCATGAACCATCTGTAATCAAGGGAGAAAGAAAGAGAATCAAACCAGTCTGTCTATCCTTAGCACTTCTGTCTCTTTATCGTACCCAAATGATGATTTGCTGTAGGTAGTAACTGAGTTCTTGGACTAGCCACATAAGTTTCCATGGCTAATGTTAGACGTAGTTGATCCCATTCCTTCTTCTCATGAAATAGTGTTCTTCTTCAAATGGCCTTTGCTCACATTCCCTTTCACAGGATAGTGGAACTGTCTTGCAGATGTACCCACTGGAGGACACTGAGCTTTACTGTGCCCGTACCTTCAGGGACCCCAAACATCTTGGCCATTAGACTATGGGAGGAGAGGAAGGCTGCTCCCATGGCAGTGCTGAGGGAAAATTGCGGAGCAGAGCTGGGCAAAATTCAGTTTTTCTATCAAACTAAATAAAAGGGAAAAAAGTCATTTAATTTCAAAGTTCTGTTCTATGTACATATTGTATTTTCTATAGATTTTGTAAACATTCAAAGTCCATCTCAAAATATCTTCAATTACAAGACAGTGTCATTCATTTTTCCTAGTCATGACCCTTCCCCCTTGTATGGTGGGATGAATTTGAGAGTCTCTGGTCAATAGTGAATATACAGGAAAAAGTGGAAAAAACAAGACGTGTATAAAGTGTCTGACTGTTGGTCTATCCTCTCAGCTCCAGCAGCAATAAGTTTAAATATTTCCTGAGCCAGACACTGCATCTGGGTTACTTATGGATGTATTCCCATGAATTTCTCTAAACCCTGTTTAAATCTGTTTATATTTTTGGCATCCACAGCATCTCATGGAAATGACCTCACAGTGCAGTTATGCAACAATACGGAAAAGTATTTCCTTCTGTTTATTTTAAACTGGCTACCTGATAACTTTATTGTGTATGTGTCCTCCTGAGTTCCTGTACTGCAAGAAATCCAACAAGTGTTCCCTGTTCTCCACACTATTCATAAATTTATGCAACTGTCATACTCCTCTAAGTTTTGCTTTCCAGGATGAAGAGGTGCATTCAATTTAGTCTCCCTACACATGGAAAACATTCTCCATCTCCATCAACCTCATTGCCTTTCAGTCTTATTTTATTACTACTACAATATTGTGTTATTGGTAGGTGGTTCTTTTCCCACAAAAACAGCTAATATTCACAATTTTTGTCCTATTTTTACATTTGCACAGCTCAAAAGCTTCACATGAATATGCATTTCTTCAGCCAAAGCATTTACTACCTCCAAGACTGAATCCTCAGTAACTATGTATGACATACAGTAAAAGAAAATCAGTTCCTTCATATCTCATGTGGATGCAGTTGTATTTTATTGAGGATTTTGCTTATGACTTTTTTCAAGTTTCTTACACATTGTTAGAATTGTCTAATAATTTTAAAGCTTGAGATAGCCTAGCATGCTGCTCATTCTAGTAGCATTTCAATACCTTCTGAGAGCGTATTGATTAATCCAGATATCTTTAGGTATAAATATGGGAACAACAATAGATCTTTATGTTAATATTTAGTATTAGTATAGCATCTCTACATCTCTATTCTGCCTAAGTCAAAAGTACAACCAATTCTGTCAGGCACATCCACTGTCTCATCAGCCTCTAACACTTCCTGTGGTGCCAGTAATACTTAAAAGTGAATTAGTCAATTCAGAAAAGAAAGAAAAAAAGAAAAGAAAAAAAAAGAAAAAAAAATGGAAAAAGGGTGTATTCAGGTTATTTAAAAACGAACATTCCTCTAGAAGATATATTGCAGTGAGAAAATGTGCACTGGCAAATGGACTAGATATGGGATTTGTATCAGTTACTGGAAACCTTCTAGTAGCATAAACAAGAACTTCATCAAACTCACACTCTCAAGTCTTAAGGCTGACCTCACACGCTCTCTGTATCAACAGACGGGTCTATCTGACTCACACTTGTTCCGTGCGCTCAGGAAGCGTTATGCCTTAGCAAGCCTGAGACCCTGAGGAACTATATAAACTGGTCTGTGAGCTGGAATACGTGTTTCTTTTTGATGTTTGTTGCAGATGAAAGTAGAAAGTTCATGTGGTTTGGGGGAATGCTGCTAACAGTATTTCAGACAATGAAAATGTGATAAGGAGTTCAGGAAACTTCTCTCTCGACATCTGATTTTCTCAGGTTTTTCGTTTACAGAATGTGTCTGGTGCACCCTTTAGTGTATCTAAATGTTTTTGCTAGTGACTTTTTTTTCTTTTTTGAAATGTATTTAATAAACTTCAGCGAGTAAATTGCCAAGCCAAAGAAGGGAGATTAAATACCTTAATATTGGCTTTCTGGTAATTTTTGTACAATAAAGATTCTTGTATCAATACTATGTGTTCTGGTATAATTTCTCATGACATGACCGGCAGCAAATAAAATGAAGTAGAATAAAATAAAATTAAAAACAGGAAAAATCACATATCCATGCAATTATGACATTTTCATTCACAGGTTAAGTGTATTTGAATACCAGAGACCTTTTATTCTATCACACTCAGTTGTGAGAAGAGATCTTGACACACATGTTCAACCTGGATCACATAACTTCTGCCTAATTGTCAGTCACATGCTAGAGATCAGGAGTCTTGGTTGTTATCCTTGACTGCAGAATAAAGTTGTGGGTTAGTAGTTAGAGATTTACAATGAAAAGTATATTCAATCTGAGAGGCCATATGGATGATTTGTTAAGATTAAAACTTATTGCATGAGGTCCTAGGTTCTGTTCCTGAGGCAGTCCATGACCTTCCTTTTAGCTTATTTATAAAATATGATAGCAGTTCATACTTGAATGTCCCCAGCTTAGAAGGCAAGCATGGATTTATTCAGTTTAAGTGGCTAAGTGCATGAAAATAAAAGCCGGAGTCAGTAGATCTGACTAATATAAATCTATGGCCTCCTTTTTTGTAGCTCGAGGAATTTTCCCTTCGAGTAGGAGGGAGTAGGTAGTACTGCCTTTCTTCTTTCTTGCTGCAGTGAGCGAGTATTCCCTAATAAAATACTGTACTGTTCTGGTGAAAGCCCAATATCTCAACACGCCCGCATAGGGCAGTGCAATGCTGTACAGAAATTCTAAACCGAATCACCCAAGCGACACCGCTATCTGAAAGCAGTGTGGTGTCTGCTCCCCTCAGGAGGTACCACTCACTGGAGTGCCTTGGCTTGCTGGCGTGGCTCAGTCCTCTTGAGTCTCGTCACAAGTTCAAATAGAGAGGGACTACCCACAAACTGCACAGGGCATCCTTCTGTCCTACATTGACTTATAAATTTCTTTTCCTTCCCATGGAAAGAAGTAACTAACTATAATACAAACAAGTCTTACTTATATAAAAGTCTTTTATAACACTTGATAATTCTTGAAGGGCAGGTGAAGAGCACATGGACAAGCAGGCGATTCTAGAACTTCTCTTCCTGGGTAGGGAAGCAAAAAAATGAGACACAAATCAAGACAAATTCTTTAAAGGAATGACAAAAACTAGACACATCTGAGTTGGGTCTTGGGTCTACTCTGCCACTCTTAAGCACCTTAACATGCTCTTAAATTTTACATGTCCAATGAAAAGGTATTTTTCAAATAGGAGCCTACATTTCTTTATGCTTAATAAAGAAAAACAGATACCTCAGGAGACAGATTCATTTTGCTTATCTTTAAATAGTCTTCCTTGCATATATAAGCAACTCAGGCATTCCCCTTACATGCATTGCTTTATCAGGCACCTAAAATTGTGCACAAGTTAGCTGACAAATTCAATGGACTGCATGCAATTTCAACATGGGGGTGGGTGGAGATTATTTTACTGTATTAACCTGTCATTTTCCAAACCAGGAGAAAAAGCAAATAATATTAAAATGTGAAGTTCTAGGGTTTGGGGTTTGGTTTTTTTTTTTTTTAATTATTTGTTAAACAAAAAAATAGATTTGAAACACCTGTTAAACTGAAAACTTCTGCCATAACTTTACATGTGGTATCTCAAGTACTTCCATTATGATAAATGTGACTTTTAGTCTAAGATAAATCTGCCCACAGAGGATAGATTATCTCACTTATTATAGCCAGAATCATCCCCGTTGACAGTTTGTCTGCTTTAGGACAAGTTCATTTTGACTGCATTATTTTAACAAACACAAGCATATTTTCAACTATTTACCATTTTCTTTTCCTGCTGCATAGTTATCCACAGCCACAGCCGCTTTGAGATGCACCTGTTCCAGCGTGACTTTCTCCATAGGCCACAATGCCTTCAGAGATATATCTGCTCCAGCGTGGCCTTACCCACAGCCACAGTCCCTTCAGAAGTAAACCTGCTACACCATGACCTTCCCCATGGCTTCAGTCCCTCTGTCACTAATGAGTGGTTTTGAGGCCACTTAAAGAATCACTGGCAAAGGTATCAGCAAAAGGTGATTTTAATAGAAATCTGTAAAAGCGCGACTTAACAGAATTCGATGGCAAGGTTCACTCTATTACTCATTACATGGATTAAGCATACACAGGGAAAATCATGTCAGAATTGTTTTGGAATGATTTATAGAAAGACCGAGGACAAAAAGAATAAGGAAGACCCTCCTATTGAGTTA
Source organism: Calonectris borealis (assembly GCF_964195595.1). NCBI lineage: Eukaryota > Metazoa > Chordata > Aves > Procellariiformes > Procellariidae > Calonectris > Calonectris borealis. The sequence goes on from NC_134314.1 coordinate 15,819,275, forward strand.
CGAGGGTTGGAGTAGACCCCCTTGCTTTCTAAACCCCTTCTCAGAGAGGAGTCTAGGTGCGGCTGGATCTACCCCTAGTCTCAGACCTGGTCAACAGTTTATGTCTAAAGGGTTATATATATGTTTAGCAGCGACCTAAAGTTCATTCACAGTTTTAAGGTAGATCACAAGATTTTGACAGCACTTAATCATTGACTAATTTAACAGTTACAAAGCCAGTTAATCAAGTTTACTACAATTACTAAAGCGATTTGATTACAGATTATGCTTATTACTGGTTATCTAAATCAATACACACAAACACACACACACACACAAAAGATCTAGATCAATTCACACATATAGGCCTAAAGCTAGATAAAGGTACTTGTTAAAAATCCCCCTCGAGTCTGTGAAATACTCACATTAAATGTCTTGGCATTTCTCAACGGGCGAAGGGTTGAGCCCTGAGAGTGTATCGGCCAAGGAGTGTTTCAGCCCAGGTCCCGGTGGTCTTCCAAATATGAGAAACTTGAGAGTTTGCGAACTCTGAGAGGCGTCCCATTCAGAAGGAAATTCTGGGCACAGCCCGCTGCAGTCCAGAAGAGCTCAAAGGGTCTCGCTTGGGACCACTGTTTATAGGTTTGCAAGATGATTGACTTTAGTCATCCATAAATTTCCATCCTGGCCAATATCCGGGGTGGTCCAGGACAGTAATTATGGTATTGTTCCCCAGTAACAATGGTATCGTTTCACTTGAGCTAAGACCCAGGTAGGGAATGCTTGAGGGCTGTCAGAGATGACGAATTATCCCATGCTCTTGTTCCCTACCTTGATCAGGTAGCTGGTGTTCCCGGTACGATCAGTGTCGCTCCCCACCTTGGCCATGCAAGAGTGCCTGGTACGCTCAAGGGATGCTCAACTGCCCAACTTGTTACACAATGGCTAAGGCCTAACAGGAATTTCTGAGATCATAGAGTGACCCAGGGGAAGGGGGGAAATGCACCACCACACCCTCCAGGGGTGTACCTGCTTTGTCGTGGGCTTACCCATAGCCTCACGCTTCGAGGTGCTCCAGCATGACCTCATGCACAGCCACTGATGCTTCAAGGTATATCTGCTGCAGCATGGACTTGTCCTTGGGCCACAATCCTTTCAGAGGTATACCTGCTGCAGCATGGACATAATCACAGCCACAGACGCTTTGAGATGTGCCTGTTCGGGCATGGGCTTACCCACGGCCACAGATGTTTCGGGGTGTCCTGCTCCCGTGTGGACTCATCCCCAGGTCACGCTCCCTTTGACACGAGTTTCCACTGGAGTTCCAGCCTGTCCAGTACAGCAGCACAGAAGCAGCAGCGAAGTCCTGGCCATCTGCCAGCCCAGGCGCATCCCCATTGCGGTTATCAGAATGTTTGCAGGCACAGCACAGTAAGGTGGTCAGCAGCACAGCAGTACAGCAAGCAGCGAAAGCAAAAAGCAGCCACTAACGAGCACTAGACTCTAATACACAGTAAGGCAAGCAAGCCCCATGGCAAGCACAGGAGCCTGCCGATGAATAGCTAAACAGCAATAACAGCTATAAATTTGATCTAGCACATTCCAATCAAATCTGTCGTTATCTCAAACCCTTTGAGCCCCACGGTGGGTGCCAAAAAGGACTGTCGTGGTTTAACCCCAGCTGGCAACTAAGCACCACACAGCTGCTCACTCCCCCCCGGTGGGATGGGGGAGAGAATCAGAAGAGTAAAAGGGAGAAAACTCGTGGGTTGAGATAAAGCCAGTTTAATAGGTAAAGCAAAAGCCACGCACGCAAGCAAAGCAAAACAAGGAATTCATTCACTCCTTCCCATCGGCAGGCAGGTGTTCAGCCATCTCCAGGAAAGCAGGGCTCCACCACGCCTAACGGTGACTTGAGAAGACAAACGCCATCACTCCGAATGCGCCTCCCCTTCGTCCTTCTTCCCCCAGCTTTATATGCTGAGCATGATATCATACGGTGTGGAATACCCCTTTGGTCAGTTGGGGTCATCTGTCCCAGCTGTGTCTCCTCCCAACTTCTTGTGCCCCCCCCAGCCTACTCGCTGGGGTGGGGTGGGGTGAGGAGCAGAAAAGGCCTTGACTCTGTCTAAGCACTGCTTAGCAATAACGAAAACATCCCTGTATTATCGACACTGTTTTCAGCACAAATCCAAAACATAACCCCATACTAGCTACTAAGAAAAAAATTAACTCTATCCCAGCCAAAACCAGCACATTACCGTAGCTGAGGAAGTAGTCATGTACAGCGCTAATTCTACATTGTCTTTGTTTTGTCTTGCCTATCTCCAGCTCCTGTTAGTGTCATTAGTTGTTACTTTTTCCATCATGATAAATCTGAGCAGACCTTTATACACTGGTGTCATATTTTAAATTAAATTTAAAATTAATTAAAATATTTTTTCAGAGGGGAAATAAGATTGACCTTCTTAATCCTCTCTATATGGGACAGAAAACTGGAGCCAACATTTGTCAGGCTGAAATTTTCATTTGGAGCCTGAAAAAAATCCTTTGCAATCAGTGGAAAAGTTCTCATTCACAAGTGGTTTTTGGATCAGGTATAAAATATGAATTTTTTTAATAAAAGTCAATAGTTTCCTCTGGAACAGAGAAGTTCTGCATCCATTTCAGTCAGACATGGTTTGAACAAGTAGCTTTTAAACCTCAAAAGAGTTGTATGTGAGCTGGTTAAGGCAAAATTTGTCCCCTGTTGTGTAAACCCAGCTTTTTCTTCAGCTTCCAGTTTTCAAAAAACTGAGTTAAATCTCCTCTGAACGTTGCCCTTCATCTTTGCTTACATATGACTGAGTGCAGCTCCTACCAAAGTCCATGAAGAGACTAAATCTGTCATACAAACAACCTACTGCTCCCTATTTCAAGAGCGTGCTGCTTTTTCAAAGTATAGTTTCTTCTCAGGTGCTCATTCAAACCTTTGTTTCTCTTCAACCTAACCTTGATCCAGTCAATGCAATGTCCCAGTTCTGAATTTGCTAAGAGAGGTTGCTTACATTTTCTGAAAACAAAGCTTTAGACTGGAGAAAAATATTCTGAGGGTATAATAAGAAAGATTATCTTACAGTCCAAGGGCCCAATATTTAAATTAACGATTTATCTTCATTTGCACCACAGCAAAGCAGATGCTCCTTAAAGCAGTGTAGAAGTTAAAGGTGGACATATTTTAGAATGGGTGCTTTATTTTCTAAGGAGTGCCGCTGCTACTTTATCACTAAAAGCAGTACTGTGAAGGTGAAACTGCAGACATAAATATTCAGCAGTAGCTAGTCTTTCTCAGTACTTTCTTCACAGTCCTAGGATTGGGGGTTTTTTTGCTCTGAAAAATAGGACTATTATTGCCAGCATTGCAATAGGCTTGTAAATACTTTTAAAATCCCTCAAGTTTCATGAACTACTTCAGAGGTGTTCAGCAAGCTAAGGAGATCCTCAGAGAAAATAGGGTTCTCAAGTTCTATATGGACTTTGCTTTGAGCTTGTAAATAATTTCCAGAGGGAATCAAAATGAAGACACAAATCAATGCTCCCAAAATTTTGTCACCTGAATGAACAGCACATTAAGCATTTTAATCATTTTTACTGCTTCATCTACATGTGCAACTACTGGTATTATTGAAGAAGAAGTGTCCTAAATAAGAAATCAAGAAACTGTTATTCAGAAATTCTGAAAAATTGTGATTGGGGTGAAAAAATATTGATTTTCCTCTCCATCAGTCATCCTGACATTTCATCATTTTCTCCACATTACAAATGGTGCAAAGTAGTTTATATTTATGTATTTCTGTGCAATGGGAATATATCTCTAAAAAAAAATATATATACACTGAAAATTATCACATTTGAATTGTCAAGAATATTATATATTAACACTTCTGATGAAAAGAAACTTTCAAACTTTCCCCAAGCTTTGCTTTGTTGAAATATCTCAAAAATCTTTCACAAGTAATTTTAACATTAAACTCCATTTCCCTATAGTTCAGGAAGCCAATGACTACATTTTCATTAGCTGAACTATTCCTCCCATATGCAAACAGGCAACATGCATTTCCTATGGACCATGTATCTCAGAGTGAAATTTGTTGCTAAGACTTCTGGAAAACATAATTTCCTGGGAAGGCTGCTAATAAGGAAAAAAAGAACTCTCACTTCTGCTAGGAATGTGTTACAACAGGAACATCTAGCTTAGTGTTTTGCTGAACTAATCTGGACAATTCAAGAATTCTGGATCATCTTGAACAAACAAAAATGAACAGAATATTTAATGAAAATTTCCCCCAGTGCAAAAGTAAAAAAAAAAAAAAGAGATAAATCCAACATTTTCTAGAATATTTTGATTTTGAAGAAACTGAATTTTCTTGGAGAAAATATTCTATGGAAGATTCCGAGAATAGCTGAAACCTGGATGCAGTGGCAAGTATCCTGCTGCAAGCAGGCTACAGAGAGCACCACCCACTAAAAGAACAATTTATTTCAGTCCTGTTCCCACAGCCCCTTTGAAACCACAACCACCTGCAACCCCAGCAAAGAGAGAGCCAAGTATGACACTGTACCAGAAACCATAAGAGCCAGCACCTGCCTGTCAGCTGTTGTTATGTTCCACTGTTGCAGATCTGCAGTAATCACGTACTTTAATCCTTTTTTATCCCCTGCAATAGTCTGTCCTTTTAAAATGAAAATTATGCTTTCTAAAACCAGAATTTCTGTTTGAGGAGACTGAAGCTGAAGCATCTAAGAAAACATGTAGGAAATTCCTCTTTGGTATAGGTACTAATATGTTAATTAGCGAAACCAGGATAGGAGGGAAGGGGAAAAGTGTTTTTCATCCGAAAAGAGCAAAGGTAGGAGACTCTGGATGTTAAATGGAAAATTTTGCCTCCAAAGGAGGACTTTTCTACTTCATTTCCCTTGTAATGAATTTTTTTTGTTCATTTCACTAAATAAAAATAGAAAGGGCTGCCACTTGCGGGTAAATCAATAAATGAACTGAAATGAATAAAAATGTCATTCATTCATTGCTTAAGATCCTCCTAACAAATAGCCTTACCTTAACCTCTTTTATGACTCTAGGGTAGATAGAACTTTGTCCTAGAATTAGTTCTACCAAAAAGGGTGTTTCTCTTATCCCTTTGACAATTCATTATAATCTCTCAAAGGAATAAATTCTCATTCAATGTCATTGTAAAACATCCTTTGCCTGGAGAAAACTGTTCTAGCTACAGCATAACAAAGCCCAATAAATTTGATTTTTTCCTATCAAGCTGATGAAAATAAAGTTTGCAGGTGACACAATACATTTCAATAATGAATGTCTACATATCCAGAAGATATGAAATTAGGATGTGGAAAAGCAAGAAAATAGAGAAGTTTTGCAGAAGTAATTTATCTCCCACTGCTACTTTCGTTTCTTACATAGCAAGTACAGTTGTGATTCTGAAGCCTATGTGAAACTGATACCATCTATGACTCAAAAGCTCTAATGAATGACTCACCAGTGCTGAGAATAGCTACAGAAGGGTCACTCTGGGACTGGAAGGTTCCTTTCAGGAAACAGAGAGAATAGAAATGTATATCAGTTCCTGCTTGACAGTAAAATACTCTGAACTGTTAAAGGGAATTTCAAATATCATTTTTACATTAAATGAAATCTATACTGCTATAAAATAATAACAGTACAGACATACTCACAAAAAAGTAAACTTTAACCAAGCTGTTACAGAAGTATTAGGAAAATGAGGGCTGTGATTTTAGAATTTGCTTGTAAAGATATTTTTATTTAATGTAAAAGTAGATCTGTTGTGAATTTTAGCATTTACATCTCATTACTGACCAAAATATTGTCTTTTACACCCAGGAAACACCTTTGGGCTTCTGCACAGTTATTTGTATAATATATTCTTACATCAACATGATTTTCAGTATAGCTGATCAAATCAAAATGTAGAGACAAATGGATGCCATAGGTTGTGGACTTGGAATTCAGTGAGGAAGAAGTTAAACTGCTTTGTGTAGAGTTGGTGGCACTGGAGGAAGACAGACTAAATATATTTTTTCTGGAGATGTTCAGAAGAAAAAAAGTTCTGATTGTGGCAGATCCTGGGGTAAACAAGAAAGACCAACTGCTGCAAGAAATGCAGTAAAGAGCAGGACGAGGGGAGAAGAGGAGATGTGAGATGTTAATTCTGGAAGACCTGAGGATGGAAAAAAAAAGAGGACCAAAAGGAAAACACCACAATGAAGTCACAGTTGCCTACTGCTTGGAAGGCATGGAAAAGACAAATGGGCGGGCTCTATCAGATGAAATTTCATCTAATATATTAGGTCGTGCTTTGATTATCAGACAGAAGTAAGCGTTGTATGTGGGCCTTTCTCAGTAAAGGCTTTCGGTACTTAAGGAATCTATCAGTGCTGGATGGGACTGAAGGTCAGATGAAGCCATGAAAAGGACTGAGTAGGAGTCGAAGAGATTAACAGTCACCTGAATGAAGGTTGACACCACAAAAGATTAGACAGAAAGATATATTATCTCACCACAGCATGGATATGGATTCTCTGAAATAGTAGATCTTTTCCATCTCAAACATACTCTGTAGGACCTGGTATCTCCCTATTACGCAGGACTGATACCACATCTCTGATAGCCTCTTATTACTATTACAGCTGTGCACCTAAAACACCTTGCTGTAATACACAATAAAGCAAAGCCTTGGCTTTAGCCTTCAACAAATACTAAAGCGTTCTTTCATTCATTGTGAATCTGTGGCTGTAGCAGGCTGTGATCTCTGTGGTCTCTGATGGTAAGCAAGCTCCTCGGACTAGAAGGTCTGAAAAGGCAATGACAGTGTAATAGAATTTTATGATTACATTCTGAACATTTCCACTGTGAGCAGAAGGCTTCTGACTCAGGTATTTTTATCTTCTGCTTCAAGAACAATAAAAAACGATAGGAAGGAATCAACAAGTCATGGTAGAAATAATTCAATACCTCTGCTACATTTCCTTCTGCATTATTTTCACTTGAAATTGGCTTACTGAAATACAGTGAGAGTAATTTAGTAGTGCTGAAAAAGAGGCCAATAATACCCAACCTGAGTGGATGGTCAGCCTGCATTGCTAGAAAGGGGGTTTTTCTCCCTATATATCAGTGCTAAGAATGAATCAAGCAAGATAAATTGAATGTGACCTTTGAATGAATGTGGGGGACAGAGAAAATTGTACGTATGAGATGGTTCTAAGACAAACTAGCTTCCCAGTCAAGGCAGAAGGAAACTGGGTATCAGGAAATCTGAGCAAAGCCTGTAAGCAGTTGCCCACACTGAAGCAGAGCCACAGCACACGTAGAAATGGCTGGGCTTTGGATCCCTTTGTTTAAGAGACTTGCGTTTCATCCATCTAACCTGACAGTGCCTTTTTATCAGGAAAGATAAAATAAACTTTCATTTACTTCATCACAGACCTTGTTCTTAAAATGCATTTGCTAGTGTTTGTAAAGCACTTTGAGATCCTTGCTCGGCTGGCACAATATAAGCACAAAGTGTTATTAAATCATTCAGTATAAAATGTCCTTTAGCTCATTATATTTTATAGCGGTAACTTTTTATTATCATCTGATGGCAGTAAAACATGACACAGCTCATCTAGCATGCTGGGGCAAGGTTTTGACTGAAGTTGATTGAGTTTTGTCTGAGTGAGGAGTGAATAAAAATTGAGTTAAGGACTTTGGAATTTGATTTCCTAACAAGGCATTAGGAACACATATATGAAAAACAAAAATGGCATTCTTCTAATATATAGGTGACTAATGCTTTAGGCTTGATTGACTCCTTTTAATGGGGATATGAGCTCTCCTAAATTTCAAATAATTCTGCTATTTTTTCACATATTTTCTGCTGTTGCTAACTGTGATTCTCTGAGCACTGTTTCTATATGCCTCCCTCATACTGCTTTTTTTATGGCATAACCATAATTATTTTTACTATATAGTGAAAGTCTTTTGCAAGAATAATGAGGATGATGAGTATCATTATTGGCCCAATGAATGGAAAATACCTGAACGTGTGATGAAAACAATTCTGTGAAGAGAAGAGGACTTGTTTCATGAGGATAAAGACATCTCCTTCTACTTTTCACCATTTGTGTCATTAAGCCCTCAAGAACTGATCTGTTATTTTATCCTGTGAAGCAATAGCTCTGGAGAGTTAAAAAACAGAACAAATATTGGAAGAGCAATGAGAAGAGAGCTCCACGATACAACTGTCACATGCTGGGTAGAAAATCAGTGACCTGGGTGTCTCTTCCAGACCTCTGCACATAGCTGGGGAATGTAAGATGAAGAAGGTTCCCTCCCACGCCACATTTCTTCTTTCACTCGCTGTTCTTTCTTTTTTTCCAGCCTTAACATAAGTAAATTTTGCTTACTATTTTGTAATGTCATATCATTTAAATCATTTCTTAGCTTTTTGCCTCCACAACATTACTCTGAATGAGTGCCAAAGGCTTCCCTGACTTCTACCATGCTCCTGAGTGCGTTTTCCAACCATGAGAGTTCCCTCCAAGTCCTGCTTAATGCTTTTTTAGCATCCATCACTACTTTCTGTGGTACTGGAATTATATGACTTAGATATGTAATGTACCAACTCAATTAAATTAAAAAGAAATCCTTTATGCAATGAATTGCCTTTTGGCCTCACTTCTCACCAGTAATTTTTAATTTTATAAACCCCTCATAGAGATATTCTATTTTGAGAAAAAAGATGAAAAAAATTTTAAAAAAGGGAAAGAAATAATTAGCAGCCAGCATCACCAGAGCAAATGGTTTCTACTGAAAACTCAAACCATATAGAAATCCCCTATGTAGGAGCAAAAAGAGAGCAGCATAGGCCCCCAGAGTAGAGAGAGACTAGTCAAAGCAGAGATGGGGGAACTGCTGCAGCAGGGGACACAGTGAAAGCTAATGAACAGCTATGTTGCAGAGAGGGCTGAAGGGAGTTGCAGAGTCGTACCTGCAGAGAGGAGTTCTTGGTATTGGTCTTTTCCAGAGGTCACAGCTAATCAATGTAAACAGTCTGTGTGCTGCAGGCATCGTGTAAATAGCCCCACCCAAGACCAGGCACGCTGTTCTTTTAGCCAAGTGTCCCCTGTGTCAGGCCAGCAATTGGATGCTGTGGTACGCGAGGATAAAGCACCCACACTGGCTGAATAGCAGCATAATCGTGGGGTTCCCAAATTGCACTATGAGACAAGCTTGCTTTCTGTTTCAAAATTATATTCGTGACAACAAATCTGATGAACTCCTCCACTGACATGTTTTACTTTCCCAGGATGGGAACACTCTGAAGGTTGCTTGTTGGCTCAGCTTCAATTTCCATGACAGATTTCAGGCAGTGACCTAACCTACCTCTTGCTTTACAGGAAACAACATGGAGATTCAAACTACTTTCATCTATAGGAGCTTAGTGATAAAGTGACCAGTGATACATAAGAAACTAATGTATTTTCTGTTTATGAAAGACTATTCACCTCCAAGCCACAGTTGAAGAGCTGTGCATCTTTAAGGGAAGGAAGTTTCCTTCATGAACTAGAAATCTGCTTCCAAGGAAGAAGACGGACTTGCTGTGGAAGCTACAGAGTTTTACTGCTTCTACTTCCTCCCAGGGCACCTTACAGCCAGAGACAGCAAACGAAGATGGCTTAAGTCACTGGTAATAGGTAACAAAGCTTTTCATTGTACGGTTATTTTGAATACTCCTCAGATCAGGATGGGGAAAAAATGGACATTTATCAAATGGTGGCTTGCTGGTGAATTGTACTAGACTTCACTCACTGAGTTAATGTTCCCAAGTCACTTCTTCCCAAAACAATCACATTTGTACTCACAGGCAGTCTTCTCAACTCACCAAGGAGACAGGAATCTTAACTAGGTGAAGAGACAAAATAATCTTCCACAATTTATTGCCGAGGTCAAAGGAGGGAATTCTACAATATTCATGCTGTGCCTATTTACTAGTTAAAGGTGAATTGCATTTGTCAGGTCAGTCAATAGTGCACTTGTGACCAACAGTAGATTTAACAACTTCTTTCCCCCTCACCCTGAAGGACCTCCTGTCTGCTCTTGTGAAACTCACTGGACCACAAGAATCATTTCTTCTCTGGTCTGACCAGGGCTGAAGGATATCCAGCCTGTGAGAGCAGGGGAGGCACACCACCTCCTGCAGATAAAAACAGCAGAGCCACAAGAAGGTGGAGGAAAGGAGCAGGACTTGTGCAGAAAAATCCCCCTGCTCCGTAAGTGCCAAGCATGTTTCCATATCTCTGAAACCCTTGTCCAAATCTTAGTCTTTCCTCTTTTGCCACTCAACCCCAGGGCAAGAGTTAATTCGAGTAACAGGGGATGGAAAAAACGGCCTACATCCATGCTGCTTCTTTTTTTCCTCTGCTCACTGAACACAATGGTTTTTTTGTTTTGGTACGCATGAGCTACACACTCAATCCAGTGGAGTCAGTTAGAATGCATTGCACTCAGACCATTTACCGCTTTGTTTCTATGAAAAAATAAATTGGTTGAGTTTGTGCGCTTTAATGTTTTTATGCGTTTTTTTGGTATCAGTTGATAAGGGCATCCACGCATACTGCCCTAATATCTAGTTTCCAGCAGAAAATCATACTTTCTTGCATCAACACATAACAGCTCAAATGCTGTCCAGTTTCCCAGTGTTAATCTGTGACAGATACATATCACTGCCAGACGGTGCTTCAGCACTCTGGAACCCCCTGCTCAAGGGTCCTTAGACTGACAGCACGCACTTCAGGCTCGTATCTCAGCTGTATGGGCATGGGATGGGTAAGGTGAGAGGAGTTACTCAACATTTTAGCAGTCTAATATCTGTTAAACTTAGCTGTTTTATAACATTAGTCCTTCCTGTACATCTGTTATGCTCTTCCCATGGGAGTAAAGCAAGACAGACACCAGATTGTCTGTTTAATGGGAAATAGAATGATTCCCCCCAATACTTTTTCCCCATCAAAAGAAACAAAAGCAAAAACAAAGGGGAGAAAAAAAGGAAAATTAAGAAGTAAGACATTTAAATCACTTTAGCTGTTCTGATTGAAAAAAATTATGACATTTCACTTTGTTTTCAGTCTTTTTAAATGTTAAGAATATTTTAATAGAAAATTTAATTTTATTTTCAAAAACATTTTGTAACGGACATAATAAACATTTACTTCTAAGTGTGTCAAAATAAGATAGTTTTTCTGTGGCCCTTAAAGCACCTTTTTTAATGTGGAGCTTGAAAAATACAGCTTAGAAGAAATTTCAGAGGAAAAATTATTTCTATTTTTACACTGAGAAAGATTTATATTAACACTCAACAGAGTAATAAAAAGGAAAAACCCCCACAAAATTCTTAGTGGAGCTTTAAAATTACTTTATGTATCCCTGATTTTTATGCAGGTAGTGCTCAGAAGTCCCTATTTTGACTCGGTCATTTTGTTATAAAACCTATATGGAAAACCTATAGGAAAAATCCCATACCTGCAATACATATATATTAAAAAAAAAGTAGCAAAATGGCAGTGATAATAATCTGCCCATGGCATCAACCTATTTTTATACCCCTTCAAATACTAAAATAGGATAATAAAAATTAAAAATGACCCTTCAAATACTAAAATAGGATAATAAAAATGATTCTTCCCTACTCCTCTGGGGTCTATGATCTAGAAGATGGAAATGGTCTCAAACACACGAACACTGAAATCAAAGTGTTTAAAAAGCTCCATTGAGTCAAGCTCCATGGTGGGAAACAGCAACATCATCTTGAACTGGTAACTTTGCAGCCTACAGATGTTACCCTGCAGTTATGCTTTTACTTTGAGATAAAAGGCCCCATTTTTTTCTCAGTTAACATTGAAATTGAAACTTTTTTCTCTTTTTGGGGTACGGAAATTACGTATAGAACCAGATGTGCACCGAGCAATCACATGGGCAACTCTGCCCCACAGTGAAACTGTATGTGCTCCTGAAGGTAATTAAGTTAGCCAAAGTGTATCTGAGTTACCCAGCTAATTATCCTTCCTTTACTAAAGAGGAATGATGGGTTCCATCCATAATTAAGCCAGGTTATGGGAATTTGCCACTTCTCTGTCTTGCCACAGGTTTTCTAGGGAACTTGAGTCATGCCACCGTTTGTTCCTCTAATCCTTCCCTCGCACCCACGTATGTACACCACTGTTAAATGAAAGAAGGTGCTGACTTATGTCACAGGGATTTTGAAAGGATAAAAATGTTAAGTGGGCATGGTAGTGTTGGGTTGACGGTTGGACTCGATGATCTTAGAGGTCTTTTGACCACCTGATTCTATGATTCTATGATTCTATGATAAATATAGCAGCTGATGGGAGGGGCAAATACACACTGTAAATAAATGTACAAAAAGGGGGAAAAGCTTACAAAACACTTCCTTTTTTTTTTCTCTTTGATACAAATGCTCATCTAAACAATAACTAAAACAAAATTTAAAACACAGCTTCAGTTAGTGTAAAATTTTAAATTCTGCCTTTGCATGTTATAGAAACAATATTCATGTAATAAATACCTAAACTTCAGGACTAGAATTCAGGAGATGTGAGGCCAGATGCTTGACAGGCATAATTTATTTAGCTGATTTAGTTGATGATTTCAAGACTCTGAAACAGATATTTTTTCACAAATCAAAGGTCTCGTGGCTGTTTTTTAATTCCCCTTTATTCCCTGCCTTTGTTTTATAACCCCAAGGAGATTATGCTTCCCTCATCCATAAATATGGCATAATAATATTTGTCCTTTCTAAAATTACTTTACCTCCAGGATACAAGGTGTTCTTGTTTACATCCTTTGCCATTTAAATCATTATTAATTTCTATGTGTCAAGTATAGCCCCCCACAAACACAGTATTTTTGAGGGGCATAAAAACAACCCCCTAACTGGTGTCCTGCCTAATTTGAGTGCCAAAGCAAGGACGGTACTAACAGACATCTGATGCCATCTATAGCTGGCAGAGTAGCAGCTTTTTTCTGTTCACTGTGAGCACAGTCCCCACTGGGATCAATTTACTTTTTCATTCACACCACACAAAAGAATGTGTCGATAGTGTTGGAGATGACGTCAGTGCAGTCAGCTGCAGAGAGCCATGGAGAGGGCAAGTGCTGCAAACGAGAATAGCCATCGATAACACGCTCCTCAGATGAAAACCTTTCTATTGGAAACCAATGGTCACATTTATTAAAGCTTTGTTTTAAAATACAGCCAACAACGTACCAAAACAGCCAAACAAACCAGAGCAGGAAATCATAGTGGGATTTTATCCTGAAATAATTTAAAGAATGTTGAGCTTCAGAAAATCTCCTATTTCTAAGGAATGGTTCTTTTGTGTAAGTATCCTAGTGATATAACACCAATTTTGGTGCATAATTCACCACCTAGGGAACAAACTGCTGCTAGAGGACATACTGAGCTCTCTGTCTCACCCACAGAGCAATGCAGCCTCTGGCTGTAAAGTGAGAGCAAAATTTAATTTGTTGCTTTAAAACAATGAAAAAATTACTTTTTTTCCTGAGTAGTCAGCATCATTTGTTAGGTGGTGTTTATAAGATCTTTTATTGTGCAACATTTTTGAAGTCTATTTAATATAGAAAATGAGACACCATTGTGGCTGTAATAATGACATTGTTGTAACCCACAAAATTTTATCAAGTATTCGGATGATAGTTTGGAGCAGATACTAATACTTTGCCTCAGACAGCGCCCACATCTTAGGTTTATTTTAGTAATCAATATTTTATCTAAATTTAGAGATTGTTAAGGCTGTTTTGCAAGAGCAAATCTTAAAGAGTGCATAAGTAATCCCTTTCCACTTCACTCATGACACTCAGGTGCTTTAAGGGAGGTAAGCATTTAAGCAGGCTGATGAACTAGAAGTTAAGCATAGGAAGGGGCTTGCAGCAGGGAATCTCTAAATTGACTTCAGGGCCCTGTAAATCGAAGTCTAAAAAGTACAAATACAGAGCTGCAAGCTGCACCTAGCCTGTAATGGGAGCGTTACAACAGCACAGAGGCATATCAGACCAATACCAGCTCAGTATTAACAGCAATGAAGTTATGGTGTCTGCATAGACAAGCTTCCTAATTGGATACCCCGCATCTCAAATGGCCTCGTTCAGCCCACGCCGAAGCCAGTGACACTGCAGCTTCCCTGGCAATGACACACGCTGGCTGCACTGAAGTGAGTGCCTACCTCGTACTGCCTGAACGCAGTGCAGAGATAACCTTAGGGACTGATGTCTTTTATGTAGCTATGAAACAGAACAAGCTTTCTCTGCTGTCTTCCCTCTCACGTATCCTGAGAGGACCAGCTCTCAGAGCATAGCTGAGTCTCTGTGTTTATTTCAGTCTTTGTCTCAGTGCTGACATTTTCTATGAGCAAGCTAATTTGAACCAACTGGGAGGGGCAGCAATGATGAAAAAGAAGCCAAAACCATGTTGGTTGGAAGAAGCCTAAGGAAATAAGTACTTTTTTTTTTTTTTTTAATAGGGAACTATTGGAATGACTACAAGCCCATTAAACTGCATAAAAGGCACTTTATTGACATCATTAAGGTTTGGTTCAGGAACAAAATGAGTAAAGTCTGATCCAGCAATCTCTAAAATGAATGGAAAAATCCTCATCGCTTTCAGCTGAGGCTAAATCAATCTGCAGACTAAACCACTTGGGCTAATTTAAAGTTTGGGGGAAAATAATGAAGACTAGCCAACAGAGACTGGTAGACCATTGGCTTGTTTGAGGTTCATTTACTTCTTGGTCTAGAGACTTCTCTGCAGTATCTTTAAAGACCTTAAGAGATTCCAGGTTTCTCAGAGAAGTCAGAGGTTAACCTCAGGTTCTTTCAGAAAAAGCCTGAAGCTGAGGGAGGGAGGAATTAAGATGCTTAGCATGAAGCTGTTCCTTATACAGGGTTTCTGACTTATGTACAGTGGCTGTGAGTTCAAATATGGCCTTTCTTCTACGCATACTTTCAGACAATTCTGCCTGGAATATAACAGTAGACAACTTCATTTTGCTTTAGTCAGTGAAACATGGAAAGTCAGCAGAGGCTTTGCCTAGTGTTGCAATGCGATGTTTCTCTTCCCTCTCTGGAGACAGAAGAGGGTGGTAGATTATAACCCTGGTTTTGTAGTTTCACTCGGGCAGATAAGTTGCACTGCAAGGATATTCCCATTTTAAAGGCAGGTTGCTATTTTGTATTTGAGAAAGAAACTTTGTATTTATTGTCTTACAGATTCAAGGTATTGTGAATTATCATCACCCAAATTTTAACAATCCAGTTATATTTTATATTATATAATTCCATTGGCTTATTCATAGCTGTGAAAATATTATTAACTTATATATAAAATATGTATGTTTACTATTAACTTATACATAAAATATGTGTGGTTTATGTATATCATATATATATACACACACATATGTATATACAAAAAAAATGTGTGTAAACACACCAGGGAGGGAGGTCTATATACATTTAATTTAGGGATTATTCCTGCTAAAGAGCAATCATGGAGACCATCATTCCGGCACTGCATGTTGCCTGAACACGTATCTGGATTTGCTTTTGTGAATAAATATCTGAGAGAGATAAATATATATGTATGTTTTATGTGTATGCTATGAACATATGCAATGTGTGTATATATTATAGAAGGTGTACAGCTTATATTAGGGAGAGACCATATGAAAGAAAAACCTGTCATTTAGCTTTTTGACAGACTGCAACACATTTTGATTGGCGTGCATATTCAAAGTACCAGTGTATAGCATGATAATATCTGTTGGAGGAAGTCAGCCGGCCAGAGCCCAGTGGCAGCTGGACAGTATAAAAGTGCTGTCTCCTGGCAGGATGAAAAGGGTTTTGGCTGTAGCAGCCTCAGGACCACGCAGCTGCAGCAGGAAAGTGCTTACACGGTGCGAGGCCATGTAAGGGGAGCACAGGTTGGGGCTGGCCAGCAGCTCTGGAGGGTCGGTGGCTGTAACACTGGTTTCCTGGAAAACAATTACAGGAGGATGAGAGAGAACAGAGGTGGCGGTAAAATCAATGGGCTGTGTTAGTAGGGTAAGTGATAATGGAAACAGAGCATCCGAATTCAACCACAGTGAATCAAAAATCCAGCATTTATGTAAGATAAATGTAGTGTGTTGGAGAGGCTCTCCTTTGAGCTTCTGTGAGCCCCCCCAGGCAATGCTGAATCCATTCTTATTAGCTAGTGATTTTGCAGCTCTGCCAGCAGTTCATTTTATTTTAATAACACCAGGATCTCTACATCTGAGAATCCCTGAAGAGCAGCAACCACCTTGCTATTTCTTCACTGCCCACCCTTCTTAATGCTCTTGGGAGAGACCTGTTTTTCACAGTTGATGCCCTTTGAAAGAAAGAATCTAGCTGATTTTTTTATATTTTTCTCTTTTCTTGAGAAAAGACATAGCTGCAGCCACAGCACAGATTTGCTACTCTATCCTGGATCCCTTGCTGCTACAGAAGTCCAGTGACATGATTGGAAAAATCTTGTCTCCTCTGGGCTTTAAAAGTATACAAATACTAAGCAATGCTATGCCATAAAAAAGTTGTCTACAAAGTTACAAAAAGGTGCTGTACCACCCCTTTCCTATTACGAAAAATGCAGTGAATAGACATCTCCTACTGCTTTTGCTGACACAGGAGTGGTCCAAATTACTTTTGGGCCAGAGACTGAACCTGCAGAGAGTCGGTAAAAATTACTGTAATTTAGACATATGAGTACCTGGTTTCCAGGAGCAATCAGGTGCTTAAACACTTAAATAGCTGCAGTTTCATCTGCAGCTAATTACATGTTTAGAAAAAGACCCTGGTAAGGAAGGGCTGAAGGCTGGATCCTAATTTGTACTTGCTCCCAGAAAGGATTTCTTGAATGCAAACAAAAGAGGACTTCAAAGGCACAGTGCATGAAGCAGATTATTTGTATCTATATAGGACACTGCTTATCAATATCCCAAAGAATTTTGTGTTCATTATTTGATGGTAAGACTTGGGATCTCACAGTGTTACCAAAATTAAATACTGTACCATGAGGCTTAGACATTAAACAGGGCAAGCTGCTATGAGTTAGTTTTCTATACAATGACAGCAAGAAGAAAGATGGAAAAGAGTGATACAGATGAAACTGTAGAATTGCACAAGTCACCTAGGTCTTTACCTAGTGACTCTCAGTTCAGACAAAAAGATTTCTTAATCCCTGTCCAGAACTCACTGCTTACTATTTACGAATACTGATGCTTCTGATGAGAAAGGAAATAAAGTCACATGGCAGCTGCTAAGTTTTGGTAGCTACGTGTCTTCCCATTTACAATATGTATATAGTCCAACATGTATTTTTATTGCAAGTGGCAGTAAACATGGACAAAGCTGCATTCCATTTGTCAAACATTACCTCTAAGAGATGTGGCAGTGCTTGTACTGGTGCAGCAGGAATGCTGGAACCATGCCCTTCCCATGGGCTTGTCCATGATGGTCAACAGAGTATCCCTATGTCATTGACTTTTATGTTAGAACGTTGCTTTTTGCACCAAACTCTTTCTAGAAAGCTGCAGATTTTTGAACAAAAGCACACTGAGCAATTGAGAGAATATGTGAACAAGGAAAGGAAGATTTTTGGTAGGATTGGTTTCATTTTGTTTTGTTTTGTTTCCCCCCCAAAAATGGGGGAGGTGGTTAGAAATCTTGGCGCTGTGAAAGCAGGTGAGACTATTGCTTCTAGAGAAAATGCATTCCCTCTCTCTTTTGGGCATCAGTCCAACACCCACTGGAATCGATAGAAATTATTTCATTGACTCAATTGCTGCTACACCACACCCTGTGTACTACACAAGAACAGGCACGGTTTTAAAAACAGAAGGGAAGAAGGGCAGACTGAACTTTTTCATCTTCAATATAGTCATCCTTTTTAGCAACCAGCAATCCCTTCCCCCATGCCAAAACCTGCTTCTCCCTGTATCAAAGAAAATTACTTTCATGTTTTGCTTAAAAAGAGGCACAAAATTACCATTATCCATATTACCATTTTAGATATCATCGATCTTACTAGTTGATATCATATGAAATCACTCTCCTAGCCCCCATACTGTTTCTTGAGATTGCCTAAGGATGTTAGCAGCTGTCATGAGGTGGGTTACATTCACTTCATATTTTGAACCTTGTGTTCAACCAAAAAACCGTTTAATATTTTTCAGATAACAGCTGAGATTCTGGAGTATGGTTACACAGAAGCATAAATTATAACTGAACAAAGCAGAAACAGCAGTTCACTTTGCAAATATTATTACTTGTAGGGTGAGCATCTGCCAGGCTGCTGCTAGGGAAGGAAGTCAGGAGTGGTAAGATTTTACCCTTTCTCCTCTGTTAGTAACAGCAGGTTACCCTTTCTGTTAGTAACAGCAGGTGCAGCACATTTTTCAGAGATTTCTGGATGTCTGAAACATTCAGGCAAAGGACCACTGCATATTTGGACAAAGCCCTGTGATGTTTGTTCCACACTAGACCTAAATGATGTGCCAGAGCTTGGAACAATGCAGCTGGAATCATGCCCCATCTGCAGACTTCTCTATTACAACCAGCATAGCATCTTTATGGCACGGGTGGAGATTACACTGGATTCATTGCATATCCGCTGCCATATTTTTGTCTGAAATTTCCATTTGATTTAGAGATCCGTAAGCAAAGGATGCAAAAAAAATGACATAGAGCTGGGTTCAGAGCAAGGCAATACACTTACAGGTGGTGGCTGATCAACTAGAAGCAGCTGCGTGTTGACTATGCCCCATACTAGAGGCATTTGAAGTTGTCATTGGCAGCACAGGATGCCTGTGGCAGCAAATGCTTTTTGCACTATCAGCAGAGACAAGTTAGTTTGGACATTGCCTATGGCTTCGTTCCCTAGGAATGAGCAAAAGAAGCTTCACCATTTCTCATAGTAGGAAAGAAGTTAAATTCAAAGACACCAAGTATAAATGGGATTATGCACATAGTCTTTGAAATTTTTCATCATCAAGACCTTAATGCAGGCTGAGACTAGGCAGTGGACTCAGACTGAAGTGATTACACTGGAGAAAAGAAAGAAAACTGATAGAGATGCTGAGCACTGTGCCTATGGCACAATGAACATCACTACCTAAGGAGAATATCTTCAAGTAATTTATTATTAACAATGATAATAATGATAATTCAAGTACACATATTATAGTTTTATACTGAAATTACAATTTAATGAAACTACATCATATTTTATGCAAGTAAATACTGCTAATTAATATAGACTGTACATTAACTTCCTTTGTAATTACTTAATCTCAATCTCATCTCTAGAATGTGTATTTTTAGAATCTGGATGCACTAACTATATTTTAATTATATACTGTAATGACGTTAAAATTATATACTTAGTAATGTGTGCCTATAACAAATTCCATAATTAAAATGTTTTAAGTATAGGATTAAATTTCTCACATAAGAACTCCAGTACTTCTCACATAAGACTTCAGTACCTGATGCAGGTATTTTGAAAAAGCCAACAGCAGTAAGCATGGAATTTCTAAATTTCTAAACTGGTTTCTCACATTTAGATTATTATATAGTTATATAACTCAGATTATATTTATTCACTTAATGACTGGCCTAATCTCTAAAGAATATTGAAAATCAGCTATATTTTCTCACTTCATCTAGCAATGCAGCTTACAAAATATAAAGGATTTTTATTGTACAAAAACAATAAGTTACATTATAGATTAAGTGTCAATGCACTGTAAATGTTAAGCAAAGCATAAAATTGAGATCCAGAGGTCAACACTGTTGATATCCTCTATATTATAAATTTATGAAACTATATTTGAACATTCCTATCCTGATTTCTCCAGGCTTGCTTGAAGTACCCAGCTTGGATTTTACTGTTCTGTTCTATAAATGCTATGAGTGCATTTTATCTTCTTTCATAAGAAAAAAATAATCAAGAAGAAGAAGATCAACGTCCCATAGAGTCTATAGCAAAGTGATATCCCAAAGACCTTTATACTCAGAAATTCTTCTCTTCGGCTTTCATAAAATCTGTAATCACTGCCTGAAATTGGTACATGTAAGGATACAACTGATAGGCACTGTCTTATGATGTGCCAGTAATTGAAGGAAGGATAATGTTTTAAGCCTTTCAGAATCTGGAAGCAGAAGGGTAGTTGATATTTTTCAGACAAGATCCTCATTAAAGCCAACTTCTCTTCTTTCATCTTCTCCATCTCTAAAAACCTACAGTAGACACCAGCACCAAAACTGACTTGTCTTTAAATGTGCCCATTAACAATTACCTGGCCTGAATTTTGCGTTCAGGCTATCTGCATGCAAAATCTTAAAAAGTTATTTCCCTTAAACTTCTAAGTTCAGAAACATGAATGTGCAGCCTCTTACACAAAAGCTCATCTCACCTGCATACACCCTGCCAGAAGTGTACACTTAGATGCCTGGTGTGCATTTGCAGAGGTGGCTATATTATCCTGTAAATTGAAACACTGCAGAGAGGCTAGGTCAGTGGGAAACACAGTGGGAACCCCTATACAAATATATTCACAGGATAATCCCTTCTTCAAAAATTTCAAAGGACAAACAGTTAAAATCTAGCAACTCCGTATACAAAATATTTTTTTATATACCTTTTGATGGCAATTTGCAAAACATGTACACAACTCTGTGGCTGTACTTCTTTGAAAATCCAGTATGAGTTTTTCAATGAGACAGATAATTTCATCTGACCTGTTTTAGGATGAGCTGAACACTCCACTGACTGCCCTCATTTTTCTCCCTTGCCTGTGAGTGACTTATTCAAACAGAACTATCTAGCTTTTAGATGTCTCACAAAGGACAGATAAATTCCACAGTTCATCTATTTAATGCAAATAGATGTATTCAAATGGTACTTTTCCTGGCTGACCAAATTAGCCCATTATCAAACAACATGAAGTCTACACAGTTTGTCAGCTGCAAGTATTTTAACAGAGAAAAACCTCTGAGCTTTGACAAGTTAATATTGTGAGTGCAGAAACAGGTGTCTTATTTTTACATGCCAAGTACCAAAACACATAAGAAGGTGGAGCTTTAACAGACATCATTATATAAAGCAATTATTTGAGTCTTCCAGTGTTGCAGGATCTGTGAAGGTGCTGTAACGTACTCCAGAAGTCTATCTACAGAGTATACTATTCTGTTGGGGTTTTTGTTGTGTTTTTTTTTTTTTATCAAAAAAATAAATAAGCCAGTTTTTGTGGATCAAAAACTATCACCTAATTGTAGGATGCTTTGGGGACAAGCCGGAGAGGCTTTTATGCTGCAAACAATTACATCTGTCATTATCTTTATGCATCAGAATAGCCACACTTAACAGTTCTACTCATGTAGATTAAGCTTCATGTGTAAGTAATTGCAGAATTGGTACCTTTTACATTTTGCTTGTTGATCTACGAACTGCCTATTCAATTCACATAGAACTGAGTCAGCAGTCAATGAAATGAGTGTTTAAATTCTGCTGTCACTGAAAGCCTGGCAGCCCAAGGGATGCTGATAACAGAGTTTCAGTCCAAGCGCTCTGGCCAAATCTACTGAAGTTTTTCAGCCTATGCTATCTATTTTTAGATAGACTGGCTAAACAATCCTTATTGCATTTACCCTCACAGCATGTCTCAGTGGTTGGGCAAATGCCTGTATTCTCCTTTACAGAGGAGGACAAAGGCAGATGGATTAAACAATGTAGGCATCTAACTCTGCTTCTTCAAATTATCACAGAGAAAAATATACAAAATAATAGGTTCTGAAGAGATCTCAGAAGTTACCTAACCTATGCTGTTTTCCCAGGCCAGCATCAGTCGTACCTCAGCCTGATAGTTCTTTAACTTGTGTCTCAAAAACCTCCTTTAATTGAAACTCCACAGCTGCCATGACAATTCCAGGGCATCACTATCTCCTGCGTGGAAAAGTTTCCTAATATCTGACCTAAATCTTTCTGTGATGTTAAGCCCTGTCATTTCCCCTATAGAAATGGAGAAGAGTTTATTGTCTTATTTTTTGTAGCAGTCTCTTATGTCTTTAAAGGCTCCCCTCCAGCTTCTATTTTCTGAGTAGACACTTCCCCATCTCTTTGGTGATCACATTTTCTACGTTTGTAGGTCCCAAGCTGGTTAACTAGATTCTCCCTTTCAGTTTAAACATGCGAGTATCCCATGTATTTTAATGAGCTCCTTACATACCTAAGTTAGGCAGGTATTTACATGCTCCACTGTATCAGATCAAAGTGATCAGGTTCTTGCAGAATTAAATCTTGAGTGAGAAATTGAAATCAGAACTTGTCACAGTAACAGCAAGAAAACTGAGATGAACTATATAATCAGGTACAAAGATATGTTAACTACTAATAAGATATTAATAATAGTTCAGTGTTTCAATATCTTCAAAATCAGCCCGTGAATCTTCTCCTGAAGAAGAAGGTATTCCAGAGAATAAGATTCTGGACCTATATTTTCATACAGTTACCCTAAAACCTATATGCAGTCATTCAACAGAGAGGTTCCCTGGAAAACATGAACTCAATAATGATGGAGAGGCTTGAATGCTACATGAGAAATGCATTGCCTCTTAATTTTAAACAAAACTGCTCTCAACTGTATAATGGATATATTGACTAGAAGACTGTCTCTGCTGCCAAGAAGGAATTATATTACAATACTGCACATAGCATCTATTTTGGAAGGTATGATATAAAATTTAACAGTTAAAAAAGAATCCTTATGTGACTGGTATTTTCAGAGGGCAAAGATGCTACCAGCAGTGCTTCCCAAAACCCAGCTCAAATGCATTATTCAGAACCTGTCCTTGATAATGTCTCTTCCCAGCACAAGAAAATTGTTGCAAGTATATATTGTAACTTTCAGCACAGCGTAATCACAGCTTTGGAACTACAACTGCTCCCAAGGCTGTCTTAGTGGTCACAGGTACTTCTCTGGAAGGACCAGGTGTATTATTTATACATGTGATTGACTGCCTTGTTTTGAGCAGTCCGAGTAACCATTCATACAAACTGAGATCAGACAAAACCTACAAAGAATTCTGAAGAATAATAGAAAGGAAAGGTCAGTTTTAACAAATCTATTGAGGGGGAAAACAGGTCAGCGCAAGTCTGAATTGATTCCAGGGGTAAGGACATAGAAAAAGGCAATATAGAAGAAATCTGTTCTAACCGCAGAAAGGTAGAGACCAACCAAGTTGTTTTTAAATAGAGATATGTTTTCCTAAGCAATAACAATTGAGGGCTTATGACTAGGTGGCATATGTTAGTTCGAGCATTGTCCTTGGTCTTTGTCATTTATTTTTCTTGAGATTTCCACCTGTCTTGTTCTATCTTATCACCAAGAAGACTGGACTGTAGGTGGATGCAGATTTTAGGTTACTTTCCTGCATTACTTCGATAAATACCTAGACAAAAGTTTCACACCCAAAATAATTTGCAGATAATAATAAAAATATAACAAACAGCTGTATAAGCAAAAATATCAAGGACAACAAGGTTTGTGGATCTTCAGCAGTGTGCACTTTATTGTAAATGGCCCATCCAAAAGCAAGATATGCAGAGATGTTTAAAAAACATGGAATGTTATTTTCAGATTCTCAGCTGGTATAAGTTATTACAGCTTCACTAGAGTCCGTGCAGCTACACCACTGTACATACACCAGCTGACACTCTGACACATTGGTCATACTTAACCACAGATTTATTAATGTGGATAGCAGATGCTTCAGAGGAATGGTATATCTCTCACCTAACTAGGTTCCTAATGACATCTAACAAATATACAGATGCCAGAACAGTTTAGAAAAACTGCTCAGAACTGTTATCTACTGCTTATTTCCAGGACTTAACTCAAACACAAGCTTTCTTTTAGGTTCGGAAGGCAACTGAAGCAATTGAAATCCTGCTGTGGTTGAGAAACAGATGTGATCTTTGGCTTTCAAAATAAGACTCTGAAAAGAGTAAATTGAGATTTGATAAATTCAAGAGAAATCACGACCTCCATCTCCTGAACCCACTCTTTTCTCTCTGCACCAGATCTTCTGTCTCCTTGATTTTCCTTGCTATATCTCAAGGTTGCTGAAGGATGATAAAGAATGACTGGGGTTTTTCTCTCTGTTTTTTTTTTTTTTTTCTTTTAATTACAAAAATCCATGGTTTTCCATTTTCTTAACTTCAAGGTTTTTTCAGTTTTGAAATATGCCAAGCATGACATAGGATGCATGACACCAACTCAAAATTCAGCATCTCCTATCTCATTACCATAACCAACCAAATTACATTATACCTTCTGTGTCAGTAGGTAGGTCTACATAGGCTTGCCTTCAGGTGATGGATCTTGAATTTTGCCCTGGCATGGGGTTAAGTAAAAAACACGATGATCTACGCTTTACATTCATTGTACATTAAGCCTGCCTAGAAAGCAGTTAGAATTTTAATGTTAAGAGCTCAGTTACCTCCTCCTCTGCCACCACAATGGACTGCCAGCATGTCTTCCTGATGGTCCTAACAGTAGAGGAGACTAAATATATACAGAATATTTTAAAATAATAGGCACTTTAGAAAAAATTTGCTGCTTAGAAATTACTTAGTAAAAATCTTTGTGAGAATTTTATTTTACCAAGATAAAATGATTATTTGCAGGCACTCAACCTCCAGCCCATACTGGACTCAAGCTGAGGCAATATGGGGGAGAAGCAAATGTTATTCTCTAACATCTCAACTCTAACACTTGTGAGAAATGGAACAATAGTAGCTATTTGCTGAGCTACTTTGTTTTTTTTCAGAGTTGTACTATAGGTAATTTAAACAGCCTTTCCCCTGACCTGGTGCCCCTGCTACAGACTTTGACTTCTCCAGACGAGGAGAGCATCTGCTGCCCACAATAAACTGATGGTTAGATAGGACCAGGGTATCAGACTCTCCAGTGGATTATACACAGCTGGAGTGCATGCTCCCACATATGTCCTCTACTCTGGCTGTGGTTGTTTTGATCCTAGGTCACCACTTTTACTCTGCTGGAAGTGATATTGTGAGTTTAAGTAATGTGTAAGACTGGCCAGATGGAAGATAGAAGATTTCTTCAAAGATATTTGACTTTTGGATGTGATTTTCATTCATAGGTTTGACATATTTTTGCATTCCTACAGCATTGTCTGCAGAGCCACGACTTTGGTCTTGAAGGGTGGCCCAATGTTGCCATTCCAGTTCTAGGCAAGCGATGGGTGGACATTGGTCATTTTAAAGCATTTCTGGAGGCTTGAGAGCAGTTTAAGCAATCCATATATACAGAGCTTGATCCAATTCCTTTAGAAAATCCTAATATGCTGATGGAAAGCATATTATGTGTATGACCTAGACAGTCGTTAGGTAAGGTACCTCTGCAAAATGGATGAAAGAGGAAGAGATGCCTCAACTCTAAAGGCATACTAGCAAAGTGAAAATCCTAGAGCTTATTTGTAAAAGGTGGAACCCAGAGGGAATGTTCTTAAGGAAAAATTTGGAGCGCAGTGCCTATTTCGTTGCGGGGTGTAAGTCAAGAGAAGAGTATAAAATCAGTACTGTCACACTAGTGTGAAAGGTGAATGAGGAGCTTTGAAAATCATGTACCAAATACATAGCAATGTTGATAGGGATGTTTGGGAAACACTAGAGGGATTTTACTGGGCATGGGGTGAAGAGACAGATATTCTCACTTTCTATGAAAGTTCCCAACATTTTCAAAGAGATTGAAAAAAGTTTGTGAGTTTTCAAAAATTCAGCTCTTATTCAAAACAAATTTTAATGGAAAATTTTCACATTAACTCAAGATCATTGCAATGATCAAAACAGAATTTTAGCTTTTCAATCCTAGGCAGTGGGACCGCCAAGGCTGCAATGAAAGATAAATCTGCCTTGACAGCAGAGCTATCAGCCTGCTTGATTTTCTCTTTTGATAGGTTTATGTTTCATGCCAATCAATCCAGCTCTACAGTGCCGCATAGTCTTTACCTTTTTTAACGTAATCTATTAGCAGCCTAAAAGCTTTGAAGGAAAACAGTGCCCTCTAACTACAGTAGAAAAAAAAAAAAAAAAGAAGAAGTGTGAGAGGATGGGAAAAGATTTTTAAGAGAATATTTTTTTTCTTGTGTAAATGATTTTAGCTAATGGTTCAGAGACTCAGATCTCAGCCATTCTGATGATTACACATTTCCCTGGGGGAAACATATGCTCAGTGTACTCACCTTGGGTTTCCTGTTTCCACTTAGACATTACAATACTGAAGTGAGATCTCTATGGGCAGATGTCTCTAAGGAGTGAGGTCTCATGGCGAGTGATTCACAACAGAGTACATTCTTCTGCTGAAAAAAAAAGGCAAATATTAGATCAAATATTGAAATAAATTCACATTTACTAAGACAGATTCTCATCTCAGTTAATAGAAATGTAAGTTCAGACTGTTTATTTGTGTGCTGAAGCTGCTTTGGATTTACTCCATTTTAATTAAGATTAGAATCTTACTCCCTTTGTTGTTTTAGGTTTTTTTAATGGCTAAATTATGCCTACGTACAGCAAACCGATAGATCCATTTCCAGCACTGTTCCTTTAATAAAAACTTCACCAGCCCATAGTACCTTAATCTTGCTACTGGCATCAGGACAATGGTTTGGGGGTATACCTCACATATACTGCAAATCAAGTTATCATCTCAGTCAAACATAATACTGTTACAGCTCTGACTTCTAATAATCAGTGAACTGCAAAATCTCAGTGCAGGTTATCTCAAATGAAAATTCCAGAGACAAAAACAGTTTTGAGGTTAATGGAATTATCTGAAGTCTCAGGATGGGAGACTACAATATAACTTTATGCTGGATCTGCAATACTGTGTGGAACAGCCAATTTGATTTCTTTTTACTCCCCTCTCTCTCCCACTCTTGCTATTTCCCTGGGTTCTATGAAATAATGTGAGGTTTTTGACAGATACTCTAAAAATGAATCCTGACAGGCCATATGCAATATAATATAGCTTCTTCCTCCATTTTAAAAACAATTCTCCTTCTGTGAACGCTCACAAACATGTCTAGTCCCATTGCATTTTTCCAGCTGTGCTCAGCTATCTGAGTTAAATGGAACTCATCATGTATCATAAATCTGAGACACGACATGGTCTTATGGTCCTGAGTTTATTTTAAAGAGTAGAGGATAACAGCGGAGAAAAGCAAGCAAGGTTCAGATGAAAAGGGAGAGCAACTCAGAAGCATTGCCCTATCCTGCTCCCAGGTCAGCCACTGAAATACCACATGGTTTTGGGAAAGACAGTCAAGTCAAAATTTTCCTCAAGCATGGCAGTGCAGTGTCCAGATTGGGGTATTTGAGTCTGTTAGAACTTGAAGGATCCATGAGGTTGGAGTATACAGGCAGGCTAAAACCTGTGCCTAGAAATGGGCTGGAAAGAAAGCTGGAGCTAATTACCATAGTTGAGGA
The DNA here is from genome assembly GCF_964195595.1 of Calonectris borealis. Classification (NCBI taxonomy): domain Eukaryota; kingdom Metazoa; phylum Chordata; class Aves; order Procellariiformes; family Procellariidae; genus Calonectris; species Calonectris borealis. The sequence continues at coordinate 15,846,937 of NC_134314.1, forward strand.
AGGCAAAAGTTGAAATAAGGTTGCTAATTTTTCCTAGTAAACACATCTAGTAACCATTTTTAGTGGAAAAAAAAAAAACACTAAAAGATTGCTATAATTAGAATAGCAGCTGGTTTGGCAAGAAATATCCTGTGAAGGTGGGAATAAGTGTCTGGAGAAGCAGAAAATCTTCTAGCATGGACCTACTGCCAGCAAAGGAAGTTTCTACAATATCAGCATCTGATGCCCTTCTTCTTCTACCCCTCCTTCCCCCACATCCCACTGCAGATTGTTTCAGTCCCCTTACTTGAGACAAATGCCCAAACATTTGTTTTGCATCTGAATTCTAGCTAAAAGAGGGCAGAAACAAGCTGTCAATTTCTACAGAAAACTTTTTAAATGCAATTAAAACGACCACAAAAAATGATCTGATCACCATCTTAAGTGAACAAAACCAGATAAGGTACAAATTAAATATTTTGTAGAACTCACAATGAACTTGAAGCAATGCACTTAAGGTTTGGCATCAGAGACAGCAATAGTTTAAACATATTTTTCCCTTCCTTCAGATTACATCTCAGTCAATTGATTACATCTCTGTCAAATGACAGCCACTGAAAAGGTCCAAGGCCAAGACAGAAAGCCCAGGATTTAGTACTACAAGGAAGGGTCCCACAGTCCAGCCAAGAGCCAGGACTAAAGAGCTGACGTCTCAAGCACAGCTTCCACAAACTGGTAGAGCAGGCAGTCAAAAGCAACTGGCACATTGGCTTCATCAGCTGCTGGGGCAGACAGGCTGGTCCTTACCTCCTGGCTTGATGGGATAATGTTGTCAGGGAGACAAATTTCAGCCGGAGTTCCCAGTATCTTTGACTGGAATTATAGTATCTGTACCTAAGGGTACCTTAAAGGACTGCAGAATGGAAAATTAGATGCCTTATTTGGAGATACAGACCCGAGCCTCAGTTTCCCTTATGATCTATAATCTAGGCAGGAAGATGAGCACTAACAAGCATCTTATTATTGTACAGTGTGAGAAGCTCTGGCAGGTAAAACAAATGGCCATATTATGGTAGATGAAAAATATATTGTTTGGAAATTAATTTCAGTGATGTAGGCAAGCTGAACTGCGTGTAACTGCCATTTCTGACTCTCCCTTCGTACTCCGAAACATAAGCACAGTGCGTGTAAATGTAAAACTGGGATATGTATAACTTCCCGTGCTGTGCACATTTGCATTTTTGAGTAGCAGCCTGTTTGTCCTTACGTCTATGCAATGCAACAATATCTCACGTGTCTCTAAATGTCCTCGCTGTGGAACAGGAAGCAGCATAGCTGCATCAACATGGCAGAACTAATCAGCCTGGGCACCGTGCCCTGCTGACGCAGCTCTCCTCTTTCCAGGACCCCAGCTAGCATCTCTGCAAGGCACTAAGCACACGCTGCTGAAATTCAAATACTGTAGTCATGGGGACAGACAGAGAGCAGCAAGAGATAACCTGACCTTACAGGCTAGTGGGTCAGGCACATAAAGGGGAAGGGGAAAATTTATCAAATATCATGCAATTATTATTTTTTTAATCTGAAGGAAACTGTGCATGTACTTCACCTGGAACCTTCCCAAGTGATCGTCTGAGCTATTAGGTTAGGATTAGTGTGCCATGTGGTTATTATGCTCTTGGTCACAGACACTACATCTATACTGCTAAATTTAACAGTGTCAGGACCCTTTTTTGGCTCTGAGACCAGCAGCATGGCCCAGACGTGCCCATGCTATGCTTCTAAAGAGGGTAGCTGCCTCCAGGCAGCTTACTAGAAATAGTCCCCAGCCTGTGCTGGCTCCTGGGAATTGTTCGGAAGAACACTGGTTGGCCTAGGTCAAAATCATGCTGGGAAACAGGTTATGAGTATATAGACAGTGTCTGGGCCCTGCAACAGGTTACATTGCTAGCATAGATACTTCATTGAAAAATGTTAGAAAGTACCCAGAGTATTTGAAGCGCCACTGCCTAGCTTCTATATGGTAAGCACCAACAAGAATATGTTCACATTAATTGCCGCAAAACCCAGTGAAATCCAGAACCAAATGAAAAGCAAATGAAAAAACACTGGTGCCAACCCTGAGATGGACTCAATGCTTTCTGAAATGTGCTGAGTGCATCTGATGTTCTTTTGAACTCAGGAGACAGTACCTTTCAGGCTTGACTCTATGATCCAAGAATGATTCACACTATCAAAGCCCTAGAAAAAAGGAGAACACATGAGAATATAACAACAAACTGAATTTAGAACACTATAACTTTTGGTCCCAACGGGAAAAATAAAAGAGGTTGCTTACACCATAAAAATTCTGTAGCATTAAAAAAAAAAAATTTAACCCCAAATTGGCCTTGCCTCCCAAGTGAGTGTCTTTTCTCTTGTTTAATAAAGCATTTTTCTTTTCAGTAAATATAAACACAATCATTAACAGATCAGCCATTCATTTTTCTTCCGACTGTATATGAAATTCACAAACAGGGTTGGGGCCTAGAGTTAAAATCTCTACCAATCTTCTTAGTATAGCATAACCGCTTTTATGTATGCCTTTTCATTTCAGTAGGCTAAGAAATCCTAAATTAAACATTACCATAACTCAGGCTTCTCTTTAACTCCATGATCTAGAGCACTGTGGTCATTATAGGACCAGCATATTTAATATCAATATTTTAAGGAGGCTCAGTATTCATTCTTCTAGTGCATCTGGTTAATGCACCCATTAGGTTGAGTATAAAGCCTTTTTTGAACAACCATGTGCCTAAGCTTTTATATGAGAGCAGCAAAAAAGTAAGAGGAGGCTCACAGGAGCAGCGTTGGGCATACTGATGGGGCATTACTGTACTCGCTTACCATAGTAGGAAGAGGAGGAGCACTGCTGGGAACTGCATGCTCCCATGCTTCAAAGACCAACAAGGATTCTGGGCTCCCGGACAACAAACAGAGCCTCCTACCAATGTAAATGTCTTTCACAACAGCTTTGACCTGTGGTGGAGGCAAATTTACTTCTTCCTCAGTTCAGACTCTGGGGTGCAACTAGGAGATGCTGTAAAATGATCAAAACTCACCACACCCTTGACAGGCACATTCTGTGCACTTCTGCGCTCTTTGGAGGTGTCTTACACATTCTTTTGACAAAGTCAATTTCACAAAATCTGAGCACAAATTCAGCTGGATGGCAGAAATGACTCTCTATCCTACTTGCTTGCAGTAAAGCCATAATGAGAAAGCCAGGTCATGAGGAACTCCAAGACAGAACAAAAAGCAGCAAGGTTTCCTCAGCGTGTGTAAGGTGGCGAAAAAAAATCTCTTTCTTTTCTTCTGCCTCTCTCTCTCTCACACATATACACATCACATCACAGTGACAATAAGTTGTGGCACAAACTGGAATATCGATAAATCCTTCCTCAACCTGAGGCTGAAATACAGCCAGCTAAAACTTATTTTTAGACTACCTTGGACACCAGCCAGAGGGAAACTGGCAAGAGTAAGACACTGCAATAAATGTTGGTAATGCAAAGCTGTAGATAGGAAAAGGGGACCTTAATCCATATGCTATGAAGGTGCCCTTTAGTGAATCCTTTCTGAGAAGATTCTAATAAGTGGAGTCATCCTCATTCTGGTTATTGGTATTGCCTTGTTTGGTCTTAGTCTGGGTTGATTTCAGCTCACTTTATATTGCTTTGAATATGCCAGGCAGCAAATACCTTTAGGGAGCAAAGGATACCCCCTGCCAAAATGGGAATGGAATATAAGCTGCTTTTTGAGAGTGTGATTATAATAAAACTGTTTCCCAAGGTTATATTCAGTTACAAAGTACCAGTACCCCCACCCCCCGCTACACAAACACACACACACACAAACAAACACACAGACAGACAGACACACACACACACACACACACACACACACAGACTTACATTTGAAATAAGAAGGTACCTTAAAAGAGAAGAGACGGGAAAAGGGATCCATCTGGCCCTGCTCTTTTGCCTTTCCTACTTGTATGGTCCAGCTTGCTCTGGGGGTTGCTATACATGTCCTTGGGTGTATCTGCCTCTCCTGGCAGCAGGACTGCACCGCTTTGCTATCAAGGCACCTCATACCTCCAGAGAGAAGGAAACTTTCCCCCCTGGGAAGGGATGAGGCAGAGGGATTGTCGTGAAAGAAGTGCTCTGAGGCAGCTCACAGTATCCAGAAACGGCTGTTATGAAACTGGGCATTGGATTCCCTATTCTTTTTCAAACATGAAGGTCCAGCTAGTCCAAGATCTTGTCTCTGACAATAACCAGTACCAGATGTTTAGAGGTACTAGACTAACAGGGGATAATGAAAGTAATCCTAATCCTTCCACACCTCCTCTTCAGCATGATAGCTAAAATTTGGATTAAACCCTGAAGCATAACTTTCTTTTCCAAAGCTTTGTAGTACTAATTTTTACAACTCTAAAGATTCTTGTGATACTTGGTTCCTCTTCATTGCTTATGAAATTCTTGGCCTTACAAACATCCTGAGACAATGAGTTCTAAGGAGCACAGTTGCTTTATGTCCTAATTGCATCCCTTCCTATTCTAATTGCTCTTCAGATTTCACTAAATCCATGCTTTGTCTCTCCATAATTTGATGGGGAGACAGAAAGTCCTGATCTGACTTCTTTCAAAATTCATCATTTCATGAAATTTGATATACTTTAGTTTATCTTCTTTTATTATTCTGCTTTCCAAATAATTCCAAGTTTTTCAATCTCTGTTCATGTAAATCATTGTCATGCAATTACTCAACTCCTTCCCATAACTCATCTTCAGCAGTAGCATTTCTGATTGTGTGGTGATACTTCACAGATACTCGCAGATGTAAATGGTATGTTTGTCCTAATATTTTGCAGTGTTTCAAATTCTTATGCACAAACAAGATTTACTTAAAGTTACTTTTAATTGTTCTTTTCTTAAAAATAAAATTATTAACTCTAAATTTGAAAATACTCTAATTTTACTAACAAAGTAGCATTACAGGCATAATATACTGCCACCTCTATGTAAAGAATAACTTAATATAGCAAAACTTTTCAAGGACTGATACAGGCCATTAGTAGGGGAATGTACAAATAAGGCAGAAAATGTCATGTCATTATTGAGAGTCAGGTAATGGTCACTAAAACCTGTTCATTCCAAAATACACCTATTTTAAGCAGTAAGACAAAGACAGAGGACAAAGATAATGGGCAGTGCAGGATGATAGCATGGATCGAGCTGAATGATTTTCATCTGGAATGCATTGATCTCAGAAAGCATTAGAGGACTCAAAGTCCATCCTCTTTACTCATCTGTGTGAGTCATCCTCATTAAATTCAAAAGATCTCAGAACATCTGTGCAACTGTAAATTGAATTTTAACACTCAAATGAGCAGTGACTCAATACAGCCTTCTACGCCTGATACCAAACCTGGCAAGTGAAGAATTGCCTAAAAGCAACAAAGCAGTACAGAAATTTGACTTAGAGGTGTCAGAGTTAGTAGATGGCAGGTTTAAAAAATAATTTCCTGTAGATTGTTAAAACACAGCTTTAAATGTATTTCAAAGTTTATAATTATCCAAGCATTAACATAGCTAATTTTGTACAGAGAGGATTAAACTTTTCTCAGAGATACAAGTAAATAGACACCACACGAAATGTTCTACAGAAATAGACAGAAAATAAGAATCTGAAGAGAAATTTAGTACTAATGAAAGATCATCAATATTTTCAACAAACAAACCATAACATTAAATGAATCAGAGGTTTCATTTTAACAATACTCACATTTCAGGGTTGATTTCTTGCTGAATAAATGATGTCAAGTAAGACTTGAATGTAAAAGATATTTGTAATTTTAAGTGTTAATAGGCAATGAACAAGACATTTGGGAGTGCCAAGGGATCTGATTTGCAAAAGTATTTGGATCTAAACATCAAAATGATGCTTCATGAGATCTTTCTCAACTTTGAAATAAAAGAGAGTTAGGTACTAAGAACCCCCTGAAAATCTCATACTTTTTTGTCTGGATTTTTTTTTTACCTCAAGACCTTTAAAATCTGACCCATTAGAGACAGAGCCCCACTGGCTTCCAGTGATATATAACTTTTCTTTTTTTTTAATAAAGCTGAGTTCCTAACTATTTTATTCATCCAGGCTGTATATTCAATTAATCTATTGTACATATGTCTCTAAAGAAACAAATCAGAAGTAAGAATGATCCTAGAAATATTCAGGTTTGCTACTGAACAAAAAAAACAAGCTTTTTTGTTGATTACAAACAATACTCACTATTTTGAGCTTGGCTGTTTGCTTCACCCATGGATGAGATGATATACATTTTTGCAACTAGCAAAGCTGGCTCCCTGGCTGTATGTATACAAGGAAGTTAAACAGTGGAAAGGAGACTCTGTATGCTGGAATTTGGTCACCTGCACTGCTCAGTTGTTAGACCAGTCCCAGGCATGCCATGGCTTTGCTTTCCCACAGTTTCTAAACTTGTTTTGAGTTCAGACCATGGACTATTTCCTTTAGGCATTTTAGACACAGCCACTCCATTGTATAAAATAAAGACCATGGACATGAACTTCTCTACATCAGTTGTACACAATGCCAGAGAAATATCCTGGGCACGGTTTGGTGCTAGACACAGTTTATGAGTTATAGGATCGTAACAGTGAGATTAGAAACTGGTGGGTTTTTTTTTTTCTATTCTTGCTACCTGAAATTTATTTTTAAACCAATACAAACCATACTAGCAGTCCGGGAAAAAGGGACTGGCACCCAGTTCTCTCTTCTTTCAGAAGCATGCTACAACCAGTACAGAACCATGTGCCTTCTGTATTGTCCCTTTTGCTACATTTTGAGCATTGCAAGGTGACCAAGCTCTGACTCAGCAAGCTAGTCATGGGACCACTAGATCAAGGAGAGAAGGACATCTAGATTTCAATCACCCCCAACTGGAGAAAGCCCCGAGGCTCAAATATCTCACCTCTCACTTCTTCCTGCAAGTACTGCCAGGCACTTTCTCTGGCTGCTGTGCTTTGCACTGGACTCATCACTGCCCTACGTATGCTCAGAGCATTTCTGACTGCAGGAGACCTTCCTAGAACTGAGAGTTTAGATGCCCTTCTGACTTCTCACTGAACTGCAGCAGCAGAAAAGGTGCTTTGTTCCTTAGACTGGAACTTTTATATACATACCTACGTATGTAAGTTTAGGCACGGAGGAGCCTTTGTGGTGCTGAATGAATTTGCACATCTGAGCAGGGTAGTCGCTGGAATGTGGAGGACTGCAACCCTTTTTTGTACTTAGGCACCTACTTTTCAGTGAAACCTCATTTTAGGCACTAAAGTTTAGGGTCTGGCTGTAATGCATCAAATTCTTATCTTTATTTACTGTGATAGGCAGAAATTTCCCAATTTCTGGCTTAAATCTCCTATGGTTGGTTGTTCTTGTGCCGCTATTATCCTTTGACTTCCCTAGTTCCATTAGGTCAGGACCAAGCAATTCAGAAGGCACATAGTGACCTTACTCTAAGATATAGCCTAAGCAGGATTTCTGTACTTTCGATTATTCAAGGCCCACTCGTACACAGACCAAGAAAGCTGTTGACATAATGGCCACTGTAGGTTACGTACAAGATATTTTGTATTGTTTCTTGGTGGACTGTCATATGTAAGATAGATAGCATGCAAACAGAACAGGTCATAAAAATCATTCTAGTATGGTTTCTAAGAATAAAACTCTTGAATTTTTTTGTTGCTTAAAATGTGAAAATAGAGAAAGTGACAAGGTGATTGTGAAGAAATAACAAAACTGTACCCTAATACAATCCATATTCAGTCATATTCATCATTTCATTCTGACAGGAAATGGAACATGTTTTTCAGGATTCACCCATGCCTGAAATGATCCAGTTTTGTAGAAGAAAAGCTCTGTTTATTGCAAACAAGGTATTTCTTCCTTTTTTTAACTGAGAAAACGTAGTTTGTTTTAAAAAGGGCACCGTTTTCTCTGTGATCACACATGCCTCAAACCATGGAAATAACATTTTTCTGACTGGTTTTTTTTGGTACTGCAAAGTCATAAGATGACATAGCCGTTTCCTTCATAATGAAATCTATTAAGAATATTTCAATCTATGCTGCAATTAAATAGTTTGGATTTTTACAGTGTATCATCATTTGCAGCGGCTAACAGTAACACTGGAAGACACAATTCTGTCCACAGACTAATTGAAAATTGGAATATTTTTCTCCAGCTACCACATTGGGTCAAATATTGTTTACTGTAGGAAAGTACTGTATAGATACATTTACTCTTTCACTTTGCATAATAGATTTTCAGATACTTTGTCACTTGTAAAGAAAGTTTTGGAATTATGAGAGATTTGTTTTGTCAACATTGTATTCATGGGAATTGAAGTCTCTCTACATAGAATTAGTTTGCCTTCAAATACCTGACTTCATATTTTGCTTGCTGCATATTTTAGGTAATAAAATTACTCTGGCCTGATTCAGCTATTTTCTCTGCAAAATGTTGACATTTCAGAATCCTAAGCATCACTAAAATATTGAAACTTTGCAAGAGGCTTGATATAGTTTATCTGTTAAAAAATATGGCGTACCAAAAGGTGTAATGGGTGCGCTCAAAAAGATTAAGAACTCTTGTACTTCAGAAAAGCCTAGTCTTCTCTCCTCCAGTCCTAGTTTTCTCAAGCCCTTAAAACTCAAAGAAATTTTATGTCCATTCTGAATTGAAACACAGGAGTGGAAGAACAAATTCTATATTTAAAAAACCTTGGAAAGACTGCAGGAATCTAAATAATATAGAACCTGTTAAAAATTACTTTTAAATTAATTGCAATTAAATGAGTGAAGAGTTTTATGGTTGGGTTTTTTTACGTATTGTTAAATTGAAATGTAATGAAATTGATGATATGTAACATTTAAAGAGAATGCTGAAGCTTATACATTACCAATGTATACCAATTATTACCAATTATATACAATTATTACCAATTTATATACTGGAATCATCAGAGATATATACTTTAAAATGCAATATCTGCTAAGAAAAATAGTATTTCCAGATTATAACCATCAACATAAAATGTTGACTATGTTTTTTCATGTGTTTGTTCATTATTTCTACCCAGGAAAGGGGATTAACCTAGGAAATCTAAATAGTAACACATGGGAAATGTCCATAGTGTGGGCTCTTATGTCTCCCATGCAGCTTTGCAAAGAGATGAAGTCCACTAAAAATAGGTGTCTATGTCACCTGAACCCTTAAGGCAAGGTTAGGCCAACAATTTCTGCCCATAATATTCAATAAAAGAGGTCCCCACTTTTATTGCAACTCTGCTGACAGTGCCACCAGGTGAAACAAACACAGTGATGTTGCAGTTGCAGTTTTTAGATCTATGTAACAGGATTGTTTTACAATAATGCAGTCTGGAAGCAATGCGAGGTATAAATTACTATGACTCTACAGTGTTGATTGACATGATTATGTGAGAAAAGAGATAGGAAAGATCTATAAGGTCATTTTTTTTCATTCTCCATGATACATTGTAATGTCTCCAAAGGAAATGTTATAATGTGTTGTGACAAAGACCTGGCTATTAATAATGCCATTAATAATTTTTATGACATTTTTAATTCTCTTTTCTTGGTGTGGTATTTTTTTTTCTGTGGTCCAATAATAGATGCCTTGCTCTTTCGCAATATTACCAATATATACAATATGGTTGTATGAAATGTAGTAGAATGCCTGATTGTCAAAAAATTATAATATATTAAATGATTAAAATGGTTTTGTGTGACCAGAGTGCTAAAATGTTACTGCATTAAAAAACAGCAATGGCAAAATAGCTCAAAATTTATGTACTTGGGTCTGACCTCACTTCCCATTATACACAATACAAAGAAACTTCTACTTCTGCCTGTTGTCAATTCCCCATTCTACAGAACTAAAATTCACACAGCTTTCTGGCTGAGCAGGATTTGGGGATCTGCACCCTATATGAAGAATGAAAATATTAACCATTACTTTATATTTTCAATTTCCACTGTCGCCTACTCTGTCACCTTTTGGTGGTAGGGAATATGGAAGGTGCTACAAAAATCCCTCTAGAAAATGTCAGTCCAGCTGCTTTTGAGTTTGACAGAGAAGATCTTTACCTGTGAATCACCCAGCATTCAACCCTTGGCTATATACCTGTCGTGGTTCAATCTGGCAGGCAGCCAAACACCACGCAGCTGCTCGCTCACTCCCCCCGTCCCCCCGCCAGCGGGACAGGGAGAGAATCGGAAAGGTAAGAGTGAGAAAACCTCGTGGGTTGAGATAAAGACAGTTTAATAGAACAGAAAAGGGAAAATAATAATGATAATGATAGAATATACAAAATGAGTGATGCACAATGCAATTGCTCACCACCCGCGCTGACCGATAACCAAGTAGCAATTGGTACTTCCTGGATAACACCTACCGTTCATATACTGAGCATGACGTCACATGATATGGAATACCCCATTGGCCAGCTGGGCTGGCTGTCCTGATTACGTTCCCTCCCATCTTGTGTACCTAGCTCAGTCACTAGGCACGGGAGCTGTCCTTGGACTAGGAGGGTACTTAGCAACAACTGAAAACATCAGTGTGTTATCAACATTCTCCTCATCCTAACTCCAAAACACAACACTAGTGAGAAATTTAACCCTATCCCAGCCGAAACTAGGACAATACCCTTGTGGGATTAAGATTTGTCCTACTGTGCATACTAGTGTAATGGCAGTAATTCTGCATGGCTCAGGAGGTGAGCCACAGATCTGGGACTTGGGTTCAGGATAGCACTCCCAGATCCATTAATGTCCTGCTCTACACGAGAGAAGTCATTTAGTTCCTTTCACATAGCTGTTTCCTCTCTTAGTTTTATATATTTGGTCTATTTACATGACAAAGTCATGGCCAGTCCCTGGATAAGATGTGGGCTGGCACTTTTCCCTCTCTAGCCCCCGACCCCTGCTTGCTGTGGTTCTCATGGGGAGGAAACCCGGCCAAGCAGGCAGGGAGGAGGCTGTTCCGTGCAGTCGATCCTTGTACTGGCAGCTGAAAGTCTGGGGTGGTGGGACACGCTGCAGATCACATCTGTCTGCGGTTTAGACTGTCGAGATGATATTCTCTGGGGTTTTGCTTGTATTGTACTGCAGATAACTAACAGGGACTTCATTAACTGATGGTATTTCTGTCACAAAGTCTACAACCCATGGGGAGGAGGTACAAGACCACTGGCCAAACTGGGTTACCAAGAGTTCTGATGAGTGAAGCAGTACCAGTGCTGTCTTTTTTCTTTGTAGCCTGGGTTATTTTTTATTTGGTCCTTTTCACTCTGTGAAGTAGATTAGAGAGATTTTTGCTGTAAATCAAGAACCATTTGTCACAGTTTATGTGAAAAATTGGATGGATTTCTATGCCATTTTCAGTGAATGACAATTTTCTAAAATAGTTTTTGTTTTATATTCTCACCAAACATGAAAGCATAATAACCATAAATTTAACTGATGATAGCTTGATAAGGGACCATTAAGTACACAATATAATTTTATATGAAGTGTGTGTGTGCGTACGTGTGTGTGCATGTTCTTTATTAATATTTATGAAATAATTACTTGGTACAGCTAAATTCATTAATAACTTATTTTAGAACATATTTTACAAAAAACATTAGTAATGAATTGTTAACAAGCAATGCCACAGCTAGCTCTTATAAAGAATTTTGTAATGTAGGGATCATTAAAAGCAAGCACATGCCTGATTAATATATTAATTTACATGGTAATATAGTATACTTCAAAGTACAATAAACTTACTAAAAACGAATCAGTTGTACAAATGAATATCATAAAGAGACAGTCTGAAAACGGATCATAAAGCCAACTGTAACAGAGTAATCAAACACTCTTGGTCTAAGTAGTTTGGGCAACATAACAAAACAAGAAGAAGAGAGGAAAATATAGAGCAAAATATGAATAGTTTGTCTGAAACGACAATTATAAGCTCATGCATAGATATCATCTTTAAGCGCTGAATTTAGTCAGCTATTTTATGGCTAGTTTCTCCAGCTTTTCTCTAGGCAACGGAGGAAGAGATTCTTCAGGAGGCAGCTGAAGACAGGAGACAAGTTAGGAGCTCCCAATTGTGCTTGGGAGAACATCTCTCCTATTGACTACCCAGAAAGTCTGTGGGGATTAGGTAGCTGAAATACCCAGCTAAATTACGTTGCAAAAGTCAGATGCTGTGACTACTCTCCTAATTGTCAACTGCCTGCAGAAATTGTATATAAAACCATTATTTACCTAGCTGCACATGCTACTTTGGAGCCATCTTGCTTTGAGATTACCATGCGGACATTGGCAGACAGGTTTTCTAATGGAAGTTTCTAGATGCTGGTTCTAAAGCACAGCTCTAAAAGCTGTAGTTACTTTTATTGGTTAAATGAGTTTGAAGACCAATTTTTATGAAGCACTCTTTCAAACTCAGGCTGTTAATTTATTATGTGCTGACCAGCAATATGAAAGAACTCTGTGTTCCAGAAGTTCAGTGGTTCTTAATTAGGAGCAAGCTTTGAAGCACCCAGCCATGCATGACAGACTTCTTGATACCTCCTTAACTCTTTCTTCCTGCAGCCTGAGCTCTTCCCTTCAACTCCCATGTTGCCTGGAAGGGTTTGCCTTTATCTTGAAGCCTTTTTTGAATCACTTGACCTCTGAAAGATTCAGAGTACAGAACTTGACAGATTCACAGTACATTTTAATATGACAAATCATATCCTGTGCAATACTGCAAAATTAAAGAAGATTGACCAATATTTATGTCAGAGCTAAAGGAATCTATATTCTGTGGTTTTGTCTTACCTCCAGCATAGCAATTAACAACAGCTCTTTTTCCCCACTCTCCATTAGAAATATAGAGCCAATTTCTGATCTTGCAGTATTTGATTAAAAAGCCGGAGCACATGTTAGTGATGCACAAAACATTAGTAACTAATGTTCTGGCCAGAGACTGTGGGGGAATCCTCTCAGAAATATATATCTGAGCAATCCCCGGTTATAAATTATAGAACAGCAAACTTCTTTTATTGGAACAATTAATTAATGGGGATCCTGCAAGGACAAAACAAATTTCTCTAGACATCTTAATTCAACTGAAAATCAAATAGATTTTAAATGACGCTAAGACAGATTCTCACAAAGTGCAACACTATTAGTTTCTAACTTCCAGTCTGGTATTAACAAAGATCTGGATTCAACTCATTCAACTTTATGCATCTAGTATTAGATGGTCATCTAAGTTTCATGTGTAGTTAGCAGAGAGAGAAGCAAAGGCCTAAAAACCATGGGATGAATATCCCTCTGAAAATGCTCATCTCTACAACGGCTATAGAGGTTGCTTAGATGAAGCGCACTACTTCTGGATACCCAAATTGTTTAGATGAACAACCTTCTCCCTTCTTGCCTCTTTCTCATTGTTCAGGTGCATCGGGAAAATCAAAATCCATACAAACCAGCTATAATGGGATAGTGCTTTTTGAAGAAAATAATCTGGTCACTGAAAGTAAATTTCCAGAATGAGATGTGATGCCACAACCCCAGCTTTAGCCAAGCACAGCTTATAGGAGGGCAATGGGGATAGGAGTTTGCCTGATGTCTACCATGTTACTTTCTCCCTGCAATTTTTTAGCATGTGAGAAAGGTTAGTCCTGCACTAAAGGGCTTGGATCCTACATCTGAGCATTTCCATCTCCTAATTGTTTTCTGACTCAGAAAGACTGTAATAAATGTGTGGGATTCAAACATGTCAGAGATGAATGCTATGTCACAGTTTGGCTAGATAGATGTTATAGTAGTTTTTAAAGGATTCCCTCTGGACAAACACATGCACATTTATGAGTTTTTCATTTCTTTGCTTCTCGTCCCTATACCTCTGCCTCTAAGCAGTCAACAAAGAAAAGACTGAGAAATAAAGCTTTTCCTCACATATTAAGTTTCTTTTAAAAAATATTTTCCAAAACAACTACATGAATTATTCATTATCTCTCTCTCTTTGTTCCTATTAATATCAGCTTCCAGAACTCTGTTTGTCTGGGATTTTTTATCCAGTCCTTTTCATGTTTTGTTCATTTTCATTGATGAGATGTTATTTATTTTGCAAATTGAAATGCCTGCAACTAAGCCATTAATCCTAGAAAGGCTCTGATAAAATTATTGCATTTTTCAGAATAGTGGAAATGCAAAAACATCTTTTATCTCTCTGAAAAGGGTTGTAATGCTTAACCATTTTCAACATGTATCAAAGAGACACCTACAGCCTGTTAGCCAGTAAGAATCTGTCAATATTTGCTCCAAATACGGGCTAGGCCTAGAAATACTCAATGATACAAAAAATCCATGTGCAGCCTTTAAACCAAGGCCGTGAGACCCAATATTCTTCCACCTCAGTGAGTGCCATAATCTCCAAGCTGCAGGGTCACCATCTCCCTTTCTATCTCTTGGGAGGGGGCATAAGAGGGGAAGCTAAAGAATTATGAATGATTTTTTACATAGAGGTGTACAGTTTTCCCTCACTCCCAATTTCAGCTCCTGCACCACACACTAATGATTAGGGCAGGCTCCTATTTTGAATTGTCTCAAAGAGCAGAGACAGTGAGTCCTGGGCCTCACACTCTCAATGACTGTCCTTCAAGCTGAGCTCTCATGCAGATGGAGACTGGAGGACATTGTTCTGCTTTTGTCAGCTTTCAAAGAGAAGAACAGTCCCACTATGACTTTTAAAAGGAAGATTGTAAGTACCTTCCTCGAACCAAGGGCTCCAAGCTGCAATACACTCAATACCAGATTAGAGTGTGATGTTTTTTTTCTCATTATGGCTAAACAGAGCATGAAATGAGTGAATTCAAACACAGCTCTATGTAATTTCATCTGTTCAGGATATAGAGACACAGGGCAGGGATGTAGGAGAGCAGAAGGACCCTCTCTGCCTCACAGAAAAGACCAACGTTCCTGTGGTATGAAGACTGGAAGAGCTATAACAGGGAGGACCATAGTAAAACAAGCCCTTTGAAAATCTGGCTCAAGTTTGACAAAGCAATAAAAATATCATCATTTATGTCCCGTTACCTTCTCCCTGTGTGTTTCTTGATCTCAGTCCAGATGAAAGAAACAATAAGAGTAGTGAACACATTATCATCAAAATTCTCTTTTTTACTTCTTGTTGTTAGCATAGTGTAGGGAAAAGCATTTGGGATTTAGAGGCTTGCAAATTTCTAGGGCTGGAAGAGGTAAGAGTGTTTCTCAACATCAAAACCACTTACAAGCTATCATGTCTGTGGAGAGGAAAATAGCTATTATCCATCAGTTAGATCTCACAGAACAAAGTGGTTGGAAACTTAGGAAAGGAAATCATAGCCCATATAGTAATAGGAAAAAATATATTACCTTTGAGTACAGCAATTCCTGTTTCTGCAGGTGGTTTAGGAATGTTTCAGGTTTAGGCATGTTCAGAAGAAATGTTAAAGGTATATGAGAAGTACAGTCCATCACTCTGAATACAGAAATGGGAGCCAAAGATTTTAGGATTAAAATTCAGTCAATTGACATTTAGGTATCAGGGAATGATTTTCAGAATACAAAAATGTCCAAATTTCCCCTAATTGTCAGGGTGTTCTAAAACTAGGCACTTAGAGAAGTCATTAATTTGCTGCATCTTGTTTATTTTTCAGGGGTGCTCAGTATCCTGCAATCAGAGCAGTGGCTGCTCAGTGTTAAACACAGGCCTTGGGTCATTGCAACCAGTCTGAATGCTCTTACCCTACACAGAACTGACTTTAGACAGCTAGAGAAACCCTAGAGCTCAGGTAGTAGAGGGTCCAGGGCCAACATTAGGCAGCCAGTTTGCATAAACATGGTCCTATATGGCCTCTTGAGATGCCCTGTGTTATCCCACCCAGTCTCCAGCCACTGCTCCAGGATGGCACAGGCTTTCTGTAGATCATCTGTTTTACCTGTAAATCCCATGTGGTTGTCTAAGATACTCTGAAGACACCTGTTTAGGGAACTGAATTCAGGCTTCACCGTCCTGAGCAAAACCTTCATCATCCCCTGAAACTCTTCTGGCTGTGAGATGAAGAACAAGCCATTTGCACGCAGCTATGAGCTCTGCTAATTGCTAATTTCCTTTTGGGGAAAAGAAAAAAAGTAGGAAAGGAACTAGCAGGATGTTAGGACTGCTTTAGATGAGTCTCAGGCATTAATACTGAAAACAGGATGGGCCTCTTAATAGAGCACATTTCACTTTCTTGTAACTAAACAAAATGGTAAGAGACAGCAGGCTCATGTCTGCTGTTAGCAGCTCCCTGCCTGCTTGTTGTGGTGCTCCCAGAGAGACCATCCTCAGCAGTCACGTGGTATAACCTGCTCTAGAAAATCTAGTGCTTTAGCTGATTTCCTACCTGGGTGACCTATTCATAATGCTTACTCAGAAAGCTTCGTGCTAAATGCTTAATGATTGGCACCAAAATCTGTTTGTGGGCTTCATCACACATAGGAGTACTGAAAGACAAGCTCTCACTGCTTCAGTTTCAGCACATGCAGGACTTCCTCAAAATCTGGTCTTTGCACTGTGGGGAGGGTTTGAAAACAGAACCACCCGCTTAGTGATGCAGTAAATATATCAGTTGTACTTCTAAAGCACCAAATTCTTACAGACCTCCTAGCAAAAACTGAAATGAATAACGTGCAGAATGTGCTAATCTGCAGAATGAACCATGAGTGGTAATTTATGTATCTCATAAACAGCTAGTGAGCTGTTATTTTACAAGCACTATTTTGAGGTTTCATTATCTCACAGAGATAGGCAAATCTGCAACCTTTCACTCATTCAGCAATCTGCAGTGCTTAGTTGTGCAAAGTTTAGGAGTTTGAATTAGAAGGTGCCACTTAAAACAGGCAATTGTTAGGAAAAGCAGCGCAGTACACAATTAGCAAGAACAGTATTGCAAGCAAGACTCAGCAGCAGTAATTTGCAAGAATAGCACAGGATGCCTTATATCAGAAATAGCATTTAGGCAAGCACAAACCACAGTGAGCTCAGGTTTATGGTAAATGTTAGGATTCGTATTCTTTGGTCAACCATCTCAAATAATCTTGAGACATGTAGGGAATTGATCACCACTTGTATCATTCAGTACCATAGCTGGCACTAGCAGTCATCTTTGGTAGTCTTGAAACAGCCTAGAGAATGGATGACCTTTTATCAAATGCTATTGCTTTGCATATTGGCTGAGGCATGTTCACGACAGAGCCTGCATGTTTAAAACAGTCAGATTATTTTTTTAAGGGATACGAGGGGTTTTTCTTAGATTTTGGCCGTGTAATGGGAATTATACTGCTGTATGAGGCTATAGAGACCAGCAAAAGGTCAAGGACGGAGTCACATTATCTGGTGGGCTATTATGCGCACTACATTGTAATGTTATACAAAACTCACAGATGGTGACACAATATTAGTTTCTGTTGGATGGTAGTTCAATGGATCTTCAGACTCTCACTTCTGTCTTCTTCTGAACCAAAGCATTGAATTGGAGAGTCAAATCCAAAAAAGAAGTTCTCGAGTTCTGAAATTTTCATGTGTTTTTCAGTCTCTATGTGACCATATATTTCTGCCTGTATGTGTGGTTTTGACCATGTTGTGTGTAGCAACGCACAGATATACGCACACATATTCATATGTATACCTTATTAAAGAGCATTTTTTAAAAGTTGTGAAAAATACACTTTATCTAGCAATGTATAAACTAAATGAGACAAAACACCAACCGCTTATGTGTGCTGTTCCTGGATTTACAGTTATTCATTGTCCCACTGATGGGTGGGAGCACATCTACTGTTTCTATTCAGAGTTGTTCATGAGCTGTGTGGTCTAACCCACATAGGTGGTGGTCAGGAAAAGCAGAAAAGAGTGCTGACTCACTGAGTAAAGATTCCGTTTTCTTTTTAAGTCTGGGGTAACTCTGAGTTCCCATCAAAGTGAGAAATTGACAGCAGAAGCTAAAATTACTAACAGCACAAACTAGTCTTCAGTTTTTTGATTCACCTTTCCATGTCACCTCATACCTCCAGCCCTCCCATTTTTCTGACTTTCCACCTTTGCCATGTTGGAAGTGTCTTCATGTTGGATTGTGCTGTGGCTTAATGAAGTGGACTGATGTCTACACAGGCCAAACCCATTAGATACCTTTTGCATATCTTATATGCTCACCATGCTCTTCAAACCCAGCCACTTCTAGTGTCATCTATCCATCAAAGGGGAGACTGCAGCATCAAGATAGGGTTGTCACAGACCTTCCTTGGACCTCCATCTCCGACACGTTAGGGACTACAGTGTAGGGACTTTTGATGGGAGGATGAATTCTGGGACTCAGGGTTATGGGACCAAGAAGATGCCACAAAAGTAAGTCACAGCTGGGAACATGCATCTCACCAGTACTCCAATGAGTTGGGACTCCAGGTAGTGTGTACGGCTCTCCCTTGCTCCCATGAAGCCACAAGCCAAAACAGGTATTATCTGGCATGTGGGACCAAGAAAGATTCTCCCTATAGTGTCTCGAATGAAGGCACATGAAAACCATTGATAGTGAGAGTGAAGCAACCGAGCAAGTCTCACCCACAGACCAGCAGACTCGACAGATGTGGGTATGTGAAGAAAGCAAAGTCAGTGAAAATTTGCTTAAATTAAGTTCACGCTTGGAAGGAGATGGACAATTCTAGCAAGCGTTATTGCTCTCCCATGCAAGAGTTTTATAGAAATTGGCCTTGAATATTCAATGCATTAGTCCTGCCACACAAAGGGGTCCCTGGGGAAAATCTGTGATATGTGGAATTTTGCTAAAAAGATTAAATAAGAAATGATAAAATACACAAAGAAATGTTTCACTAGATATTCTGGTTCCAACACCTAAATTACTTCCGGCCCTCAGCCTTTGGGTGAAGATGTCACAGAAGTCCAGACAAAGTACAAATAACCTGATGTGCAAATAAAGACTTCTTTTAATGCTGAAAATATCAGTTCCAGGTTGCACTTTCAGAAAGCCTTACCTTCTCTTTGGGCCTGGACTGGTTGCTTTTCAGAGGAGCACACGGTATCCCGATCCTTCTCCAGGCAGATTCTCTCAATACATATTGAAGGCTACACCACTCAACATGTGAACCAGGCTCTACCCCTACTTTAATTCTTTAACATATATTTACAAAGTGCTTAACAGGATGCTTTAAAAATATTAAAATGATACAATTTATCCCACCCCAAACAGCAGGCTCCCTATCTGCTGTGCTGGAAAGCAAATCGGTTTTGCTCTTTTCTTTCAGGTCACCAAATTCAGGCCCTGAAACAGCAAAGACACAGATTTTTTTTATAAATCAGTGCATAGCTTCATTACCCTGTACAGTACCTCCAGGGCACAGCAGTTAAGTAACAGCATATGTCATTTCTGAACTGCAAAATAGTGCACTGTGTCACCAAGCAAAACCAATTCCATTATTTTTGGGTGGTTTTCCCCTAGATTTTGGTCAAAGTTAAATGTGTTGGAAGCATGCAATTTCGGCTCTTAAGCCTAGATCCTTAATCCTGTATCTCCTAAACAACTTGCCAACCTCTTATATGGACTTCACTAGTGTGACTCTTGTGTTTGCTTGAACAACTGCTACAGAGCAACTGCTTTGTGGTCAGAGCAGTTATATTTCTGTCAGGTTCTCTTTCTATCTTTGAAAGATGATTCTCTTTCACTTCTGCATTGAGACATTTACTAAAATGAGTAAAAGATGGACATGCAGTGAAAGTTCTCTTCTGATCTTTTGAGGTTGTATATTTGCCTTTGTTTCTGGAACTTCTTTTGCAATACTACATGATAAAAACATTTGCGGTATCAGTGTGCAAACACCTAAAAACACTCAGGCATAGGTAGAAGGGTAGGTCTGACACTATAAGAATTTGTAAAATAGGCCATAATCTGTTCCAAACAGAATTAAATCTGAATAGCTACCTCCTGATGCAAATGCTGTTTCTTTGTCATAGCTTTGGTGCGAATCCCTATCTGCGAGATAGGGCAAGTGTAATACAAGAGCTGGTTGAGATTTTCCATTCAAAACAGTCTTTTCTGACCATCACTAAGTGATGGATTCATGAAAGGTGCATAAGGTACTTCTCACATCAGTTTTCCTTCTGTGCCCTGCAGGATCTGGGGACCCTGTTTCAAACCTCTCATCCTGGACACTTCAGCTCTAAGGCTTCACCTGATCAAAGTTGCCCTGTCTTCTCCTGGCTCTGCAGTCCCATAAAGCACAGAAAAGAGACATGTAAAAATCTGGAGACCCCCTTCTCTACCACTCTGAGGACTGTGACTGTTCAAAGTGTTTTGGACTTTCATTTGAAAATTTTGGAATGAAATCAATATTTTCTCTTTTTTTTTTCTTTTTTCCAGCTGAAACTTGCTTTTGTCATTCCAAGAGCCAAAATGACTGGGGAAGGTTATTTAAGAATCTAAAGATATATTGCAATTCTTAAATTTTCCTTTAAAAAAAAAAAAAAGAACTTTCTCAAATGAAAATACGTTGGTTCTAAGTGGCAATATCTAAGTGGCAATGATTGAACTATTACAGTTACTGATGCAGCTGCAGCAGACACATTTGTGACATTCTGTGACTTAAAAAACATCTATGTTTTATAACACCTCTGTTGTGTAAAATCCAGCCCTTCACTCATGACCATAATCTACACAGTCTTCTAGAGTTCGGGTATTTTGGATTTAATTCTTCAGGGGCTGGATACAATTGCGTAGTTTATATCAACAGGACTCTTTTCACATGCAGTAAGTGAAATACCTACATAGTTGCACAGAATCAAATTCAGAATAAGCCCTTCAAGAAGAGACCACTGTTTTAAAAGTCTTCCAAGTTGATTTCATGCAAGAAAACACAGCTAAAAAAGAAACTGCTTAGAAGCTCTTAACTGCGAATCTAATTGTTACTCCATCTTGTGTGACAGTTAAACTAAATGGAGACCCACTGGAACATCATAAAGAAATCAATTAAATCAGACTTTCACTGTAGAACAGCAACAAAAATCTGCAAGAAATTCAATACTTGCTGATAGCTAATATGCTCTTCTTCCTAGAGAAAACATCAAACTCTGTTAGCAAAGTAAAAGAATAGTAAGTGGTTTTCTTCTAGGGCTGGCAGCCTCTTAAGGGAGCATATTGCAAAGGAAATATTGCAGAAGGAACCCATCTAAGAAACTGAAAAGATAGAGCTGGCTGTCTATGGAAGCCATATATTAACATTGAAGAGAGCTCAGGAAGAGCTCTATAGTTTTCAGAAGAGCTTCCAGTCTCACCTCCACCATTTACCACAGTTAGGAGTGAAGCCACCTCCATAATCCATGGGAATTCAGGCACCTGGAAATTATGCCAAATGAGTCACCATAAGCTAATCACTGCTGTAATTCTCTTGAATATATATCCTTTCCAGTAGTACCAAGTACCTTTGTAGACTCCAGGAATCCAGAAAAAAAAGGACTTAGAGACTCTCTGAATCCATTGCCTTCCCCAAATGTATATGTGGCTGTAATGATTCAGCCAAGCATCCAAGTCTGGGAAAGCCCACCTAAATGAGACTGTGGACTCTGCTCTAATTTATCCTAACGATATCACTACCTTGGGGGTTTTTTCTCATTTTCTTTTCATACCTTCTGAAGCCAAAGCTGTTCTTGAGAGGAAAGAAGTATAAAAGTAATTGCTAAAAGAATGAGAATGCGCTGTCTTGAGGTAGCCTAGGGCTCTTTCAGATGCATTGCAGGGGCCTGTTTTGAGCATGTACCCTGAATGTCCATCAGCATCAAATTCACAGCACTAGCCAGAATGCCACCGGCGCTTTCTTTCTCCATTCTTTTGGAGTTAGCATCTGTAGAAATATTGCCACTATCTTTGACAATGTGCTTACAAAACAGGTCCTCAGTCTTCTGTATGTTTAATTTGTTAAAGTCCCATTCACATTTAGAGCACTAGTCACATTCCATCCTTGTACCTCAATGATTACAGATTCAGGCAGGATACTTTTTCTACTTTAATTTTAAACTTACACCTCTGACATTATGGTACTGAGGCTGCTGGTTGGTGCACACACAGTCATACCTGCAAATGTATACACAGGAAGTCATCATCAAACTCTACAGTAATTTCAGGAAACCTTGAAACCATGTGGAGTTTCTCTAGGAATACTCAAGGGTAATAAAATATAGCCCACATCCATTAAATCTATTAAATGCTTGACCATGAGAGCTCAGGGAGATGATCTTGAAGTTCACTCTGCAATAGGAAGCAGGCCTGGCCCTGGCCTCAAAAGACTGGCAATGTAGGGCTCTTATCTCTCCCTCCTGCATTGAAAAACTGTACTAACATAATCTCAGATACTGAGATCCTTCAGGCAGGGTTCCCATCTGTGTCACAAATGGCTGACCCATTGTTAGTGCCATATAAATCCCTAAAGAAGTGGTATTAAAGTGCAGTGACATAAGCACAAGCAGCAGCCTTGCTCTTGTCATGCCTATTTTCTAAAAAGCACAGAACCAAAATGGACTGTCACTGCTGCTGAGGGGTTTAGTTCAGTTACGCTTGTGGTTAACCTGCAGAACTTCCATCTGGTTTCCTCCTATAACCTCTCTGCTTGATGGGAATCATAGCTTCCAGCTAACTTTCAGAGCCTGCATGTCACATTTCAGCACATCACCTGATGCCAGGGATAAGGATGGAACATACTGCGTGTCAACACTGTAAACTGTAAGCAAGTTATTGGCATGCAAGGTGTAAATCGTTGCCTAAAGGAGATTTTAGTCTTACGTTACAAATCCTCCAGGTCAAAAATAGTTCACAGGTAGAAAAAAAAATGTGGAAGTAAGCTTATCTTCATTTAGCTAGCCTTGTTTTCATCCTTCTGGATTTTTAACATGTTTTTTGAGGGCTCTGAACTTCAAATGTCTTCCAGTGATTTATTATTGATTTAATGTGCCTTTAAATTTTGCCCTTCTGAAATCCTGCTGAATGTCATAGGATGTTGTCCCTTTAAGCCAAGATTGTGAACCAATATTCAGCACTGATTGTGCTTGACTTAGTTAGGGCTGAGCTTTCTGTTACACAAAGCAGAAAACAAAGTTGGATCATTACACACCCTCCTGCTCACACAAGACTGGCACTCTCTACCCTCACCACGGATCAGTCAATGATCAGTCTTTGTATCAGAGATGTAATGTCCTTACATAAGGGAAACCTGAGAAGAAACTGTCAGAGATGTTGTTGCTCCTTATAAGTTTTGACCTTTTTGGGGCAGTACCCGATTTTACATTATGTTATACAGCACCCAGTGCTACAGGTCCTTCTCTATGGCTGTGATTCTTTGGTCACATTGTAATATAAATATAGCATTGTCTGAAGTGGTGAGCTTGGGATGGCTTCTTAGTTTTTTAAATATGTATTCTGGTCTTGTCCAAAGACCTTAGCTGAGACTAAGCTTCTTTCTCCTTGGTATTAGAGAGTCATGTAGTAATATACAGCCCCTGCCCCTGTAAGTCAAAATGTCCAGGTTGATACAGAAGTGGTAAAAGAACCTATGTTAGTAATTTCAAGAAACATCATACTTCATGCACATGCCTGACTTTTTGCATACATGAATCCACTGTCTGTGCAAAAGTTACACTTGCGCAGAAATATTTGAAAATGAAAAATTCCTGATCTGGACATCCTCTGTATGCAGATCAAGAACACACAGCTGGGTGGATGTGCTTTTCGAAAGGTATGTTTAATGTTTGTAGGAAGCACGGGCACAGCAGAGCACCTGTACGACATTGTGGCTTTCCCTTCTCTGTAACTACACAGGAATAAACTCATACTTTCTATTGAACATTGCTCATTACATGTTCATACAGCCCCATGGAAGGCATCTTTCCTCACCCTGCCATCAAAGAAGCAGGAGAGCAGAAAGACATTCCTCTGTGTCTCATGTCCCTTACCTCCAACTTGCAGAGGATGTAACAAATCTGTTGTTACCTGAAACCCTAGTTTGGGGCTTGATGAAAACACCCATTGACATCACTATTTCTATGTGAGTTTGCAAGCCGAGAATTGACAGCCACAATCAGGTTCCTGGAACTGATTATAGTGATCCCTTTTCAGGCACTCAAAAATGAGCTTGACACTATGTTGTCAGAGCTGTTCCAAGTCTCTTGGTGTAAATGTGAATTTGCCCTCCAGTTTGTTAAATGTCTTGCAGTGATTTTAGTAATGGTCAATGTAGTGGCTAATTCACCACTGCATTCTTATTTTTGCTTCAGGACATCTTTAGTCTTAAGACTCGACTGAAAAAACTCCTTAGCTTTTTGAATGTTAAGCAGCCAGATGAAATATCTCTGTCAGCATGCAGGAGATATATGTTCTCTCTTCTCTCTGCACAGCTCTAGGGGCCATATTCTCACAGTATCCTGTGTGCTGAGTCCCACAAATGTTATAAAATTATATCACTACATTTAAAGCAGACAATGACAATGAATTGTTTTCCTGCCTTCGATACCACTGTTTCCTCCAATACCAGCACTACCCACCTCTCAAGTGACACTTGATGTTGCAGATCTTACAGTTCTGTTTTCTAGTGGAGAAGAAATCTTTAGTACGGATTCAAGGTACACCCTGAATGTAACTGGTTTTACTCATACCATTTCTGGCACAAGGAAGGGCAAAAATCAAATGGACAGATCTCTCTTCAGAGATCTCAGAACAACTCCATTGCCAAGTTCACAGCCAACCTGCAAACAAATTAACAGCCTCCAGGTCACCAAGACTAAAGATCTCCTCACAGCCTGAGAAGAAAGGGAAGACATTGTGCAAAAGAACCCTTGGGAATGATATTTTCATTTGATGAAGAAAGAAAGTTTTATGCAAACTTCCTATGTGGCAAGTTGGCAGTTGGACTACATGATCGTTGTAGGTCCTTTCCAACTGAACTATTTTATTCTGTTCAAGTTCTTAATATCCCTATTTTCCTTCCTTGCTGCTCCACCTGAGCCCCACAAACTGGGAATTGACTCATAACCCTTCATCACTCCATAACTTAGCTGCTTCTCATTATGGAACTGGTGAGTTTGGCTGTATCTACATTAATAAATTAAACCTGGTCCAGACTTGGATTGAGCGCTCACACCTGATCCATGCTGCCACATGGCTGGCACACTCCCATGTGTAGTCTTCACCCAAGGCCAACTAGCATTTCCACACACAACACCCAGACTGGGGTCAGGGTTCAGCATGAGCCAGGGACTATCCCCATTATGGATGATACTGATTTCAGTTGGAAAGAGGGTTTAAATGAATGAAAGTCTGAAAGTCTTACTGTACCACTTGTCCTCCACCCCAGAGAGTGATCCCTAAGTCATTATTATATTGTAGACACAGCCTAGCAGGCTCTTGATTCAAACTGTCTTGCCCTAGCCTAGACCGACGCAGACCTCTGCTAGCCATTCTGTTGGTCCCCCAATAGTTATTTCTACTTTCAGCCCCAATCCCAAACAGTACATTGTTTAGAATAAGTTATTCCTTTCACCTAAACAGAAAATATTCAGAGGAGTACTTCTCTTTTCTTGTGCTGTGGCTCTGGCTCTGAAATATAGTTAGGTTTCCATAAGAATCGGTCAGTTGTTTTGAAATAAAATGAGTTTATCTTAGAAGTAAAAGGTCATATTGTGAAATCAAGATGAATCTCCTACTGTTTCTTACCTAAACAAACAAAGGTTTTGAAAGATGAAACTCACATGAGTGAGGAACACTAATCCCAAATAAAGGAACAACTTCAATAGTAGGTTTGTCACACTCATACCTCTAGCAGCAAGGACGGACAGATAGACCCTGGGTTGCCTGCCAGATCCATGGCCATGTGTGACAATTCTTTATTTCACCTTTGTATCACACACAAATTCAGTGATCTCAGAATTATAGGATTTGACTTCCTCAGTTGTATATACCAAATCCAAGTATCAAATAGGGCAGATAAAGATGTGTTCTAATGCAAGGTTTATGAACGCAATGATCAACAGACTAATATTGGGACTTCATCTAGAGTGGGATTTATCTCACCTACTCATCATATCTAGAAGCTGTACATCTAGTGCTTCAATAGTCAGTGGAAAGAGATAGGTGCCTGCAAATGGTGATTAATTCCATCCATCTTAGACCTCTATTTTGCAGAAGATAAATTGCATCCTGGAGATGGTTGTCCAGCTCAAACTAACCTAACTTTTAAATAGCAAAGATGAGGTGAAGTGAATCTCTTCTTCTGGTAACTTGTCCTTGAAAATCCAGCTGCTTTCCATGAGCATCTTTTTTCATCAAAGAACAACAGTTTAACAAGCAGTATGTTATTTTGTATCAATCTACCAGTGTTCCTTCTTGCTCTGTCAAGTGTCCAGTCCGTACCTCCACTGTGTCCAGGTGTCCTTCTGCCTTTCCTTCTTTTCAATAGCAGTGATCCACTAAATCATCCTCTTCTAATTTCCTACTCAACTCTGCTGTGAGGCTTACTATGTGTCGCGAATGAGTGGTTTAGAGGCTGCTTAAAAAGTCACCGTCAAAGGTATTAGCAGAAAGCTATTTTAGTAGCGATTCATAGAAACGCAACTTAACAGAGTTCTATGGCAAGGTTCACTCTATCACTTACTATATGGATGAAGTATACAAAGGAAAATCATGTTATAATTGGGTTAGAATTATTTGTACAGAGACCAGGGACAAAAAGGGTAAGGGAGACCCTCCCGCTGAGTCACAAGGTTCAGAGTAGAAGCCCTTGCTTTCCAAAGTCCTTCTCAGACAGGAGTCTAGGTGCAGCTGGATCTACCCTCAATCTCAGACTTGGTCAATGGTTTATGTCTAGGGGTTATACGTGTTTAGCAGCAGTCTAAGGTTTATTCACAGTTTTTAGGTGGATCACAATATTTTAACAGCACTTATCATTAACTAATTTAACATTTACAGGGTAGGTTAGTAGAGTCTACTACAATCACGACTTAATTACAAATTATGCTTACTATTAGTTCACACATTCACAGACAGAAATACATATATAAATGTACAGAAGGTACCTGTTAAAAATTCCCCTCGAGTTCAGTGAAGAAATATTCACGTCAAATATCTAGGCATTTTTTCTCAACAGGCGAAGGGTTGAGCCTCAAGGAGTGAAGGGGTTCAGCCCAGGTCCTGTCGTCAGCTTTCAGTGACCATCCTCCAAATATCATAGACCTGAGAGGTCACGAACTCTCAAAGGCGTCCCGCTCAAAGAGAGATTCTGGGAGCAGCCCGCTGCAATCCAGAAGAGCTCAAAGGGCCTCACTTAGGACCCACCATTTATAGGTTCACAAGATGATTGGCTTTAGTCATCCATAAATTTCCATCCTGGCCACAGTCTGAGGTGGTAGTTACTAAAATTCTCAAGATTTCAGTGCTGTTACAATTAGGCTACAACTCAGATAAGAAGACACCTGGGCCAGGCAGTAGGAGTACGTTCCCAGCTCAGCCATGCAGAGTTTCTGATACGGTCAAGGAGCGCTCAACCGCCAGACTCACTGTACCAAGGCTGAGGTTTCCTGGGAATTTCTGAGATCAATGAGCGGCCTAGGAGAAGGGTGGGGGGAATGCACCACCATGCTACATACTGCACAAAGGCTAGGCGGCTGGCATGTAAAGGATGCAGCTTATTATGCTGATCATGTTTGTTTTATTGCTCCCCTATCTTCTCCCCAATTGTTTGTTTAACTCACATACTATATATAGGTAATTTTATGCTTTAATTGTGACTCTTTGGTGCAATTAATCTAATTTTTAACTACCTCTGATACAACAGATAGCATGACAGTGTTCAGATCCTCAGAGCAATGCCTAGCTGTTACCATAATTTGGATAAATAGCAAATTAAAACTACAGTTGTACAAATAAAGGGTAAAAAAATAACATAAATTAATCATGGGTGAATCATTGCTTCCATTAGCATTCATCGAGCCATGAATCAGTGCAGCATTAAGTATTTTTAAATGGATACTGTACATACCTCTATCTATTTCTCTATCCGAGGAAACATCCAGAAAAAATCTTGTCAATTTTCCAAAGAAAGCTGACTATTAGACATTACCTACAGGGACAGTTTGCACAGAATAGCTCTTGCAGTATTTATAGTTAATTTCCTATACACCTGCTCGTATTCAAGGATAAATGCTACCTGTTTTTGCAAATGAACTTCATCCACTGTGGATAAAGTCCATTTAAAGCACAGTACTTGGATTCTGGAGTAAGTGTGTCCAATCAGCTATCCTCCCCACCACTGACAATTGATGCTCAATTTCCTTCCCTTTGACACAGACAATAAAATTCAATTTTATAGCAATATATCAATCTTCTTTCCAGGCAAAGCACCAGATCCTGAAAGTCCATCTAGACTTTTTGGTATGTTGAACTGGGACTTGACTCATTTTTCCCTGACACACATGGGACACAAGCTTAACCTTTTCAACATCTCACTTCTGGGAATATAAGAGTTATTCTTGGTTCTGTGTGTTCCACATCCCCCTTTGTGTCCAATCATTTGCAAAATGATTAGGAAAATTCATTAACAAAGATATAAAGTCTATTCACCACTTCTTACAATGAGCAGGATAAAGAAAAAGCTTAATAGCTTGTTTTCTGCTAAAAATAAATTGCTTTCCTGCAGCAATCAAAATTCTACAAGGAGTCTGATTCTCGTAAATAGGTATTGGTTAGAGAAAAGGCTTGAAAATCAAGACTTTCCGGGTTATTGGCATTTCTCATGTCTCTTCGTGATCCTTAACATGGCATGTCCTCAATTTACACACTGCTAAACTGAAGACTGCAATGAAACTTTATTTCATAAGATATGATAATTCTCTAGTTTGCTGTTATTTTTATTAAACACTTTGAATTTCTTAAATAAGAGCACTACATAAAGCACATAGTATTTTTGCTGTAAAACCCCAGGACTACGAAACATATCTGCTAAAAATAAACCAAGACAGAACAAAAGTAGGTCTGTAAATGTAGCTTCTGAGTATTTAAGATTGCCAGTGTTGGAACAGACCAATGAAGAGCTAACCTTGTTTCAAATGCTGA
Source organism: Calonectris borealis (assembly GCF_964195595.1). NCBI lineage: Eukaryota > Metazoa > Chordata > Aves > Procellariiformes > Procellariidae > Calonectris > Calonectris borealis. The sequence goes on from NC_134314.1 coordinate 15,876,221, forward strand.
GGATTCACTCTTTGGATGACTAGAAATACCATTCAACCGAAGACACACAACTCCCAGATTGAAGCTGCATGTAGCTAACATGTGAAGGGTCAGTTTTGGTGCAGTGGGAAGTACTTTACTCCTGCAGGTCACCACCTGCACATGGAACATTCTTAGATATAAACATTCCCACAGAACATGGGAACAACTTGTTTATGAGAAGAAACAGTGCACCCATTTTTCTCAGTCCAGAAATACAGAAGTTCAGAGGTTGATATAAGCGTTCCCCAGCAGGAATAAACTGTGAACTCCCTTTTATGACTTTTTTTAAGTGTTTAAGGGAAGGGTAGCTCAAAGAGCCAGTGATGAACTGTAAAGCATTTCTGCTGTAGGACAATGGTTTATATATTACACAGTTATATGGCCTAAAAGTCCTTACCATTAGAGGCAGTACAGTGGTCTATGTAAAATGGTCTTGTGGAATTAGGCAGTTTCACATCACAAAAAAATAGCGCCACAGTTACTGGAACTAACCAAACGCCTTTGCAGTGCTAGCGGTGAGATCAAACACGGGAGAGCAAACATTAAGTCTTCCTGATGTGGTCCATCTGCATTGGGACCGACTAACCAACGCCCTTGCTGGGCTGCCCTGGCAGATGCACGGGCCATTAAGTATTCCCACCCTCTAAACACTTCTGCAAACCTGTTCTGCAGTGCATTTTCATAGCACAGAAATAGCACGTCGCTGCTGCTGTTGAGTACCTGGGATACAGATTACATCAAACAGAAATCAGTAAGGCTAACTTATGGGCAAGCAAAACTGTTTAAAAACCCTCACCATTCCTCACGTAGTATTTCTTCCAAGGCGTGACTGACTACGTATTCCTCTGAGCAGAACTTGTACGGCTATCTTTAACAGCACCATCTGGTGATTTCCAGCACTGTAACAGATTTTGCTTGAACGAACTGGGCATGTAAAAAATTATCACTATAACACCTGAAGGTTGTGTGAAGGTCTCGTCTTTTGAGTAGGAATCAATTACGTACCTTTTCAGTATCTAACAGTAATGTGTCCTAACTAGGAGCAAGTGCACACGTTTTGCAAACACTATAGCCAGTTCTGTAAAAATCTGTCTCTAGATGATGTTGAGGAAACACAAATTGGTGTGTGCAGCTGCTACTGTTTTGTAACGCTTCTGTTACATTTTGAGACGCAAGTTTTGTAAGTATCTGTTTCTACATTTGAAGCCTTGTGTAATATACATAGTTTCTTTATGAGATGTGATATCCTGTTTGGATTTTTTCGATTTTATGCCAGAAAGAATACATTTCAAGCTTATGGTACCAGACCAAAAAAAAAAGAAATTATAGTGCCTTACGGACATAGAAGAAATGTTAATTTTCAAAGGCGTTCATTTAGGTATAACTAAGAAATGTCAATATTAGGTTGGAATAATTAAAAAGAACAATGTGAGGAGGGAACAGTCTACAATAGGAAGTTCTGATGAATATTTCAGTGATTGGAATCAATATTTACTTTTCTTGAGTTAGCACTGTACAATATATCTACTAAGAAAATAAAAATAAGTCTAAGGGAGCGAGGAAAAGCTTTAGGAAAGTTATTGCAATCAAAATGGTTGACCAACTATTTTATTGCTAACTTCTTGTGCTACATCTCTGAACTTCAGAGATTATGGCCGACATATCTCCCCAGGAGTCCGATCCCGCAGCCAGGGAGGAGGCCGTGCTGAAGGGGTTTCCGCACAACAGGTGTTGCCTTTATTTTTGCTGCTCTCTGGAATGCCCTGGCCTCTGATCTGAGACATTCTGCTTTTTCTTCCCTGCTCTTAAGCCCAGCCTTAAAGAAATATTCTCTTTACCTAAATATCTGGCACTGCAATATTTTTAGATGATGTGTTACTAGCATTTAAGATATAGTTTATATCAGGGGTTAGCATGCCTTGGTGGAAAGGTGTTCTGCAAACAAAATGTACTTTTGGTTAGTGCATAGACCTGATATAACCACCCTGAATCTGATGTTATCTGTGGATATCAGATGTACTCAGAAACTCTGGCCCAGGGCATTTTTAAGCATTAATATCCAACATAACATGTGGAATACATGAAAGACTCTGATTCAAGGCATTTCACTTGGAATTTCTGAAGCCAGAGATTGAGATCAGCCTCTTCAGATGCATTACTGCTAAGAATACTGATTGAAAAATAGCATTGGACTTGCAGAAACCTAGCTTTACATTTTATACTAATTTCTATTTCCAATTTAAAATGTGATTTAAGATCTATGTTGGAAAATGCTCTGTAAATGAAAAATGCAGGAAGGCCTGCATGCACAGTTTATAATTACAGCAATAAAGTAGAAGGAACCACTTATTTTGTTGGTTTCTTTTTACAGAACCATTTCCACATCCTCTGTTGTGTGGGGGTTTTTCCAAAAAGAAAAAAAAATAATACACGTGAGGAGCAGAAAATCCCCCATGAGGTACGTTGATATTTCCACGATGCAAATGGGAAGTGAAAATGGATTCAAGTTTCTTTGAAGTATTAATGGCTGAATGTAAACCACACCAACAACATAAGTGTCAGGGTAAACAACCATGAATAACACCCAAGTTAAATAGGAAAGAGGGGGGGGAAAATGTCTGAGCCAACCCAATAGTAACTGAAGTGCAAAATGCTATTAGAATCAATATTTGCCCCTCTTCCTGGGGAGCTTTTCCCTGGGAAAATGTGGAACTGCAGAAGATTAGACCTTAAATGCAGCTGTGCAAAAGATGTGGTTATTTAACACGCCACCAGTGCAAAGCAGAGGAGCTATGTGCTGGCAAAGGACAGTTGGCCTGGGAGGATGAGGGCTACCTGCAGCAACCTCGTACTACTGGCTCTTTCCCTCTGCAATCAAGTGAATGGCCCAGCAGAGCTATGCTGCAATGACCTGGCTTGCACAGCCGGGCATTATCAGTAGTATTTACTAGTTACACTATGGCAAGGTCCGGGTGCTGAGATCCAGGCCACCAGCTGCTGCCTACTATAACTTCACAAAGAAGGCACCAGGCCTTGTGTTAGATGCCCTCCTGATGGAGAGATTTTAAGTCACTGGTAGCTGACTCACCTCAGCTGAAGCTGAAGTTGTGTGTCTAAAACCATAAATATTGTAAATCATCCCCATACTGCACAAGATAAAGTCAAAAAGTGATCATCGGGAGATATAGCCAGTGGCAGGATACGTCTAAATAAAAAGATGTGCTGGCACAAGCTGGTGATCAGAGCATGGTTAACATATTCAACCAGTTTCAATGTGAATGATGCATGCAGAGAGGCCTCTGCACCTCTGCAAGTCAAGGTAGCAGCAACAACCTGCCCAAGAATCAAAGCCGATAATTTTGCCTGGTTTTCTTTCTGAGGACTCAGCCATCTCTATCACACTGCCTTTACTGCCTAAACTACTCAAACATGTAAGAGTGCAATGAAAAGAGGAATTAACTGTTAAAGGGAAAGAATGTGGTTCAATTTCTCTTGTGATAATGTTTTATTATTTTTCTTCATCTACTTGTTCTAACTCAAATTCACTGTGGTAGTTAAAATTTCAGTTTAGAAAGAAATATATTTCACATGGGAAAGAAACTAAAGAAACTAGTTAAAGAACAGTCCAGCCACATTAGAAAACATACAACTTATAAAAACACCCTGCCTCATTCCAAAAAAAAAAACCCAAAGGTCTTTACGATCAAGTCAAACACAATGCAATCTGAACTAAAGATGCTGATTTTGCAAAAAATACCATGCAGGTGGACTGCTGTTAACTTCAGCAAGATTTTATAAGCAGGTATGAAAATTAATCAGTGTAGACAGGACAAAAAATCCAAGAATGCTCAAAGATTGGTATGTACAATTCACATAATAAATAAAATGCAAATAAAAAAGTAAAAAAAAAAAAAAAGTTCTTTAAAATAACAGCAAGGCATTTCCTCATAACGCTGTGTCTGCGGAAATGGTTTTATTTTGTGATGTTAAATTAATGATTGTTGTGTATATAAGCACACAGATGTTAAAATGTTCCAGCTGCATCTGGACAGTGTATTTATCTTTGAGAAATAGTACCTTCACCATAAATATAGATCAGGTTATCTCAAAATTATTTTAGATTTGGGTTGAATAAGTATTAACAGTTGCAACTGCAAACAGTTTTCTCACAAGGCTGTAGTCACTTAACTGCCAACAGCCAAGTCGGCGTCCCCAGTACCATACAGCCAAGGGCTAATGGAGGTTGAAAGGAACGTGGCTTTCCCTGCTCCTGTATTCACAGATCGCCTACATGTCCTGGAGGGTGAGCAAAGTGGGGATGCTCTCAATATCTTTGGTTGAGGTCGCTTTACATTACGTTATTGCTAAACTTTCATGGGCATGGGAATAGGTTCCCAGATTATCCACCTGCCTGGCAAGTGTCCTCGTCATTAGGCTAGAGATACGTTTGTCTTTCTCAGGGCTGGAGTATGCCATATTCTAGTAGAAGATACCATTGCCTGATAATTAGGCCACTCACTTGAGTTCAGTTCCCTACCCAAATTCAGACAGACAATTTACTAGTGAGTGTACTTCTTAGATAATTTATACAGTCAGCAGCCTGGCAGTACTTCGAGGAACAACTCCCTCCATCCTGCTTCAGCAGGTCTTTATTCCTATTGAGCAAATGAGCAGCTACCAGCAAAATTCAACCCAGCCCGTCCCTCCATACCTACACTTCAGTGTTACCTATGAACTTGCCGCTGGATTTCTTCCACCCCAGCTGTCTAAGCACTAAATATGCAGGACCGGGGGAAAGCAGCAGCAGCAGCTTCTAGCAGCTTTGCAAGTGTATCCTTCATTTCTTCTGCATTTCTTGCGAGCAAACAAAACATTTAGTTTCAACTTGAATATAGTGCTTTGTGGCAAAGCAAATGCAATATGTTGAGGGGGCTTAGGTGAGAATCCCAAACAGATTTACATTTGGATCCTCCAGCCTGAATTGGCTGTCCTCACCTCCATTTTGGCAGCCAAAGAAACAAACAACAAAAAAAATCAGTTATGCCTAAAGCTCTATATTGTGATGTTTTAAATTGGCAGAGCAATAGCTCAAGTTGCTGTTTAGTTGAGTCCTGCGCATACAGTAACACAGCACTCTTATTCTAACTTCGCTTGAGCAATTATAGTGACTTTCAGTATTAATCCTAATTACAGGACTAAAATGCTTTCATAAATAATTTTAAACAGTGTTGTAATGACTAATAAATATAATGAAGAGCAAGTATAAAGTAGGATGCATCCAGTTAAATTACTCTTCAGTGTCCAATATCCATGGCATGTTTAAGGATTAGACTTCTGTCCATCTATAAATAATTATAATTATTTGCATCTATTACTATCAAACTCAGTAATTTGGCTAATTACTACAAACTGTAGTTAACATATTTTCAGTTTGCAGTAATAAGTAATTTCTTAATTTCTAATTATCACCATGTCCTTTAAGTCTCTTATTCCTGATGCCATTCAGCTTTGATAAAGTGTCAGAAATAAGCCTTCCAAAGTTTCTTAGCAATATATTTTCCTTTATTCATACAATAGATTTTCATCAGTACTTGAGTATGTCACTATGTATTACTTGGAAAGATGTTGCAGCCTGTAGTTTTCAGTGGGGATTGGACCATTCAGTGGCACTCATATCCTGACAGCCCTCTTTGTCTTCTACATAATGGCATGCAGTCCCAGTGAAATTCACTCTGAGGCCTGCAGCAGTTTTGAAATCACAGGGTTTGAGTCTTACCGTAACAGGTTCCCATTAGTGCAATTCTATTGACTTCATTGGAATTACTCCTAATTTACAAAAGTGTTATAATTAGATTGGGACTTTTAGAGCTAGCCTTGAAAAATGAGAGACGTATAAATTACATCAGCTGAAAAGCATTTGAAAAAAGCAACATGACCAGAACTGGTCAGAAATTCTCCAGCAGAATATTTTTCTGCCAGGGAATATTGTTTCACAGAAATCAAAATGTTCTGTGGAGGCCTTTCAATACAACATGGAACCCAGGTTCCCCCAGGAGCCAGCCTGCCAGGCAGGTTTCCAACCTATGCAACTTCTGGCCACCACACCTACTCCCTCAGCAATGCACATGAGGGGCTGATAGACAAGTGAGATAGTGGGAATCCTGGATTTCACCTCCTCAGGTCTCAAGTACTCCACAGCCTGTCTTTTGGGCAACTTTGTAGGCTCCCACAGCTTCCAGGTTCCTAATTAACAAAGGGACAAGAGTCCGGCTTTCAAATTCATTGCTCCTCAGCAGGCTGAGCTCCCAGGCTACCAGCATTTATGGTTCCGGCTCATTGTAGCAAGAAGCCTCCAGCTCCATGCCTGATGACTCTGGGTCAGCCTATTAGAAAGATCACCCTTATCAAACCTAGGTTTACTTTAGTTGGAAATATCATCACTCCTGTCATTAATTCCTTCACAAAACAGAATTGCTTTTTCTCACATAACTCTAACTGGGACTGCCATCGTGCATCAGGCTTTTATGAGCAATGAATTGTAATATTTGTTTTTTCCTGTTGTGCCCGATCACTTTCACACATCCCAATTCACAGTCTGGACAGCTCAGAAGTCTTTCACATTTTGTGTGAATATATAGTTCAGGTCACCATGTATCCACAGGGAAGTTCAGACTATGGGGTGCACTCTTCAGAGCCTTGAGCCTTTCAGTGTTATTTGTCACCTTGCAGAGACCCTGTAAAGCAATTTCCCATTCTAACTTGATTGTGTTTTATACCTAAAAGTACATACAACAGCAGAAGAGGGAGCAATTCAAAGTATTTTCACAGACTGCAAATACCAGCCCCATAAAAATATGGGAGATTGCTCAACTTCCAATTCTCTTTGTGATACAAATAAAGTCCGAAGATTAACACCATTCATTCCTCTCCCCTGAAAATGTTCTGAGCTGGGAAAACTCTTGGTTTTGCTGCTCACCATTTGCCTTTTCAGTGAGATGAAAGAGCTCTTGAAACACAGAAATGGAATGGAAATTTCCGTGTGCTGATCGGAATAAATATGTTTATTTTAAAAAGAGAGAGGAGCTAGTTCTGGCTGATGTTGGAAAGAAGCGTGCATGTGCATGTTAGATTAGAGGAACCATTCATGAATCATACATTCTTACCCGAATGTTATCCCTGCAGTTCTACCAAAGTTGGTGTTGGCTCATGTTACCAAGTACACAAGTTCTGGCCTTGAAACATAGACCTGCCCAAGGGCTAGTCTAATTGACACAGCCAGCTTTTCTAAAAATGATGTGTGTTTGCAGATTTGCAAGCTTGATATGTTGTAACAATGCATCCCCTTGTAGTCTTTCTCCATGTCTTGTTATCTTGCAAGACCTTCACTGCTCAGCCAGTTTACCCTGTTATCCTCTGAGAAACCTGGGCTGGTTGCCACAGACTCCCTGTGGGATCTTGGCAAGTCATTTGGGGTCAGAATTTTACTCACGCTTAATTTGAAAGTTGTTCCCTTGGTTTTAGTGGGATGACTCACGGGGTGAATTACTGCACAGGAAGAGTGGAGTTGTGAAACTTTAGCCCTCTGGATATTTTTGTAAGGGCCAGCTCAAGAACCCTATATTTGCATCTGGATACATGAATGAATAGTCCTTTTGGTCCTAAATAAATTTGGGAAAGACCACTTCTGAAGAAAATCTGTTGCAAGAGACATCCACAAAGTGAATCTTCTTAAATTAGACAATCCAAGGAGCTCCTTGTACACTTTGGGATTGGTATACATTAAAATGCCACTTATTTTACCACAGGATTTGGGTTTTCAAATGCCAAGTTCTCCCTTGCAATGTCCAGGACAATTCTTCTGAAAGATCTCTTTCCTCCTTGTAGGCATAGTGATGTATAGTGATGCATATAGGATGACGTCTGTCCTTGATACACAAAATGGGGCAGTGGACAGCCTCCCAAGGCACGGTGATGCACAGGTTCAGTGTTCCTCCTTGTTGATTGAACTACAACTTATCAGCCACTTAAAAGCTGGCCACTTAGCTTTGCTGCTTAAAACAGAGAAAGACCACCCATTGCAAGTGTTTTGTTCCTTGGTCTCTCCTGAGCACATTTCTGCTTGGCTCAGAAAGGAGCTGGAGAAGATGTGGGAAACAGATTTCTAGTTCCTTCTTCCTATTTACCCATTTTCTTTTCACCTTCCTACCAGTCTGGTTAACATAATATGGTTTTGAATAGCTTCCTTTTCCAAAGTCAGGAAACTCCAGACAAATTAGCACCAGAGTAAATGTATTTCTTTCTCTAGGTGGTAGCTCAAAAACATGAGAATTGATGAAGAGGTCAGAGACGGTTGCACAAAGGTTGCAGATAATGTGGATGATAATGGAAACCTGAAGGCAAATGTGCTTTCCATCGGCTTTCTGAGAACAGCGCTCTTTCTATGTAAACAGCTTTGGTGTTTAGTGTTTTGCAAACTTTTATATTAATCTCAATTTAGGCAAATAACTCAAGATTAGGAATTTGAGCCTAGACCTATACAAGGAATCTCAAAGGCTCTGTAAACACCTCTTACATGTTTGTGCACTTATTTACTTCCCGTTCTCCAGTCCTGAACTTCTTTAATCATTCTTGTGTTGGAAAATTGCTGAACACAAGACATTTTATAAGATTTGCTCTCATAAGTTCAAAACTAGAAAGAGTTTCTTACCTGGGTCAGCAAATGTTTCCAAGAGGTGGTACCTAAGGCTGTCTGCTTAATCCAAGGTCAGAGATATCTAATACAGGGCAAGATTCAGTAGTAAGATCAAAAGCCCTACACAGGAGAAAATCCTTAGACTCTCTTCATGCCCTGTGCAACTAACAGGACAGGTAGTTTATGCAACTTGCTTTTTATTTGTTTTTTATGCAGAAAGGAAATGGAAAACCAATGTAGAAATTAGCTATGCCATTCATGTTCATTGATAGTGGTTTTATACTTGCCCAGACTTTTTTCTGTACCACTGAAAAGTGGATTTTGGCAACTGAGTGGCTGGTTCAGACACATCCTTTGGAGATAGATCTTTGGTTGCTAACATCTCTTATCCCCAAACCATAAACATCTGTATAAAGTGCCTGTAAGGCATAAAGACTGCATAAATTACAGAATACCAAGTTTTCTTAACTTCTGCCATCTACAGAAGAAAAATGTTACTATTAAGTTTTGCTTCCTTATATTTTCCCTTTGTAAATGAGCACCTAACCTACTTGCAGCTGTGGGTCATCTGTTACCTCTGGAACAATGCGTTCCTTTACTTCAGTTTGGGTCCCAATTAATTCAGCTCTAATTAAGGTGTCCCACTATACTTCAGCTGGAGACCTAGCAAGTCCACCCAGTTGCCAGTAGGTGAGTGACTCTGTAGAGCCCTGTCTCACAGTCCTGCCTCCCTCCACTCCACCTGCATCTCATGCGCTAACAGATCAAGTATCACTGAGTCCCTTCAGATTTGCGTGAACGTCCCATGCCTGGAGTGCAGGAATTTGAGAGGTCCACATCTGGAACACAGCATTTTGAATGCAGTGAAATATATTTCCTTTGGGAGCTTAGAAACTGATCAGTGACAAACAGCCCTAGAGTAAGGCATTTTCACTCTCCCCTACACAACTAAAACAGAGAATTACTGTAACTGGTAAGGATACAGTCATGTAGAGAACAGCGTGGGTTTTCATCTTGACTTAAGATAAAAAAAAACAAAAGGAAGTTCAAAAATTCTGTTGAATTTATTAGAAAGGAGCAATTTTTGAAGACCACTATGGAAAAAGACCTACTGGCTCATGAAAGGGTTTTTAGGAAAAATATTAACAAGTGCTTAGCAAAAACAGGGCAGGCCAAGCTCTTACAAGCACTAAGCTGCTTTCAATGGCCCTGATTTTTTGTCTGTGTTTTTCTTTCTCAATGCTCAGCCTTACACACCAGAAAAGATGCTGGCTTTCTCTTAGAAACACTGTGCTACCTACTCAGGCCCCTGTAAATGAGCTCAAAATGAGCAGCAGCAAAATTACAGATTATCTTGAATATGTAAATTAAAATTAGCTGCAATTTGATTCTATTTTCTTGATATTTCTCTGTCAAAACAACTCTGTTTGTTTTGCATTATCTCTGTATACTGTTCTAAGAAGACTACAGGTCAGGCTAAATAAAAGGAGACTTACATATTTTGATGAATAATATTGGAAAATCTACATTCTTCCCACAGGCAAGTCAAACACTCCAAACCAAACTAAAGCTGATTTTCAGGAGATAGGAGAATTTTTTTTTTCTTTTTGAATACAGAACTTTTGGATATAAATACATATGGGATCATTCCTAAATTCAGAGCCAAACCTAAACCTTCTGTGGTTCACCCAACCCTGTGTTTCCATAAATAAACAGACTGTAAGCATGGAAATTCAAAAGGCAGATGAAAACAGGGGAAACAAAGCAAATTTACAATATAGTGATACGTCACTGTAAAATTTTGCTGGAGCCATTAAAAACACAGAAAGGAAAAGGCACATTGGATACTGAAATTATAGGGAAATGCTTTGAGTACTTTCCTGAAGTTTTATATAACTATATTTCCTAACGTTTCAGATTTCTGCTTTTTCTTCTGTTATCTTTAGGAGGTTTTCTGAGAAGATTCATCCTGAATGCAACAGAAATATTTTATTTTGAGATTTTGAATAGAAGAATGCAAGTCTTGTTGCATGGAAATGATTTCCAAATAACCTTGCTTACTAGGTCTGTTTACATAGATGAACCAAATTTAAAAGATTTCAGCCAACATAATTTTTAAAGGCACCTAAGGATTTTAGACATATCTCCCTTTCCACAAAGAGGAAAAGAATAATGTACTGAAGAAACCAGTAGCTCAGCTCCCTAAAACATTGAAAACCTCCTCCTGCTTATGACAACATATCTCCTGGACTTACATCAACACTGAGCCAAGTCTCCCCTTAAATTATTGAAGAAGATATGATTTAAGTACTAATAGGAAAATGAAACATTCTATTGCCAACAACTAAAAAAAATTTAAAAGTACAAACTAAATTATTTTCATTAATTCCAGCCTGTTTCATGCAACCATTCATTGTCATGGTTTGTATTTGCCACATACTTGCATTTTTTTTCCCGAAATACTGAACAGAACTCATACCATAAGTGCTGGCTGTAAATGGTAACTGTAGGAAACAAATAGAGATATAAGCAGATGGGGATTATGCAGAAGCAGCCCTGTGTCGGTGGAATAAGTTACCATCCCCAGCCTGCCACCAACTGCTTATCATGCCCTCATCTCAAAGGTTATCCAATCATAGAATCATACAATCATAGAATAGTTTGGGATGGAAGGGACCATTTAAAGTCATTTAGTCCAACCACCCTGCCGTGGGCAGTGACATCTTCAACTAGATCATCTTCATCTTGCTCAGAGCCCCGTCCAACCTGACCTTGAATGTTTCCAGGGATGGGGCATCTACCACCTCTCTGGGCATATCCATTCCTCATATCCAGTCTAAATCTACCCTCTTTCAGTTTAAAACCATTACCCTTGTCCTATTGCAACAGGCCTTGCTGAAAAGTTTGTCCTCATCTTTCTTATAAGCCCCTTTTAAGTACTGAAAGGCCACAATAAGGCCTTCTCTTCTCCAGGCTGAACAACCCCAACTCTCCCAGCCTTTCTTCGTAGGAGAGGTGTTTCAGCCCTCTGATTATTTTCGTGGCCCTCCTCTGGACCCGCTCCAACAGGTCCATGTCTTTCTTGTGCTGAGGGCTCCAGAGCTGGACGCAGGACTCCAGGTGGGGTCTCACCAGAGCAGAGTAGAGGGGCAGAATTACCTCCCTTAACCTACTGGCCACGCTTCTTTTGATGCAGCCCAGGACATGGTTGGCCTTCTGGGCTGTGAGCGCACATTGCTGGCTCATGTCCGGCTTTTCATCCACCAGTACCCCACGTGCTTCTTGGCAGGGCTGCTCTCAGTCCCTTCATTCTCCAGCCTGTATTGATGCTGGAGGTTGCCCCGACCCAGGTGCAGGACCTTGCACTTGGCCTTGTTGAACCTCGTGAGGTTCACAGGGGCCCGCTTCTCGAGCTTGTCCAGGTCCCTCTGAATGGCATCCCATCCCTCAGGTTGGTGTCGTCTGCAAACTTGCTGAGGGTGCTCTCAATCCTACTGTCTATGATGTCATTGATGAAGATATTAAACATTACTGGTCCCAGTACAGACCCCTCAGGGACACCACTTGTCACCTATCTCCAATCTTATAGCAGAGCTGCTGAAGGGGAAACGCCTGTACCTGCTCCAGTCAAGATAAGACAAATTATCAAAATCCTAGTCAGGCTAACCTCATTTTGACTGAGACAGATTAAGGATCTTGCATGGGACAGGTGTCACTGTGGGCATGCAAAAGCGGTAGCCTCCAAAAGAAAGTCAAGACCAAGGTCCCAAAAGCTATGTCTCTAGCATGGAAGGATCTGGAACACAACATTTATCTGCAGCCTAAAGCACATTCTCCAGACCATGTCTTCCTAATACATGCAGTTGATATTCAGGGGGACAAGGATGAACAGAGTAGAAATTGTCTCAGGCAAGTAGTCCTGATAGGCAACGTTAATATTCCACGTACTGTTTTTAAAACCATGCTCATGCTGGTAGATTTTACTGGATAGGAATATTTGAGAATCCCTGCTATGTTTGGAACTTGTTTGGTATACTGACTATAAACAGATATTATTCTCCATTTTCTCAATCCTTCGTTCCTGGTCACTTATTTTACAACTATCTGTTGTACAATCCAGCTTTACATCCTTGGCACAAATGGCTTTGATATAATTCCAGGCACTATTCTGTTTTTTTAACCAACAAATGGCTCCCCAAATTCATGTGATTTGGAAGTCTGGTTTTAGTCAGTCACATATGGATCAATAGCTTTGCCCTTTTGCTTTGTTTTCCAAAAAAATACTGCCTTTCTTATATCATTCTTTCTTCTGAGGAGTCATGCTCCAGACTCAGACAGGATCCTTTCCAGTTCTTCTTTGTCTGCCTTTCTATATAGTGCAAAGCAACCGAAGGGTCTAATTCTTAAACATGGAACTTGTAAACTATTTTTGTGCCCATAGAGTGGGAAAAGAGAACAGGTAAAATTTTTAAAAGCCTCAGAAGGGAAAATCATACCGAATATGGGAGATTAAACACAGCACAGTCTAATGTAAGGAGGAGGTATACTTTTTTAATTATAATGCTATAGGTAAAGCAGTTCAGCTCCTTCATTCCCGAATGCGTGGATTTCCCTAATGTTCATGCCAGCTGTGCTACTACACTGTTATTATTGTACAGGGAGGGGGATCATTACACCTTAGAAATTATGCTTCCACTTTTTGACCAGGATGGCCTTTGAAGAGATGAACAGATTAAAGCACTGTATCAGACTAGCAATTGTTGATTCTTTTAGGATCACCAATGACATGAGTTAAGGATGGGGAAAAATAGTAGCATATAGCAAGGAAAAATACCAGCTCTTCCCAGAGTCAGGGAAGTGTTGATAAGACTTAAAGGAGAGGACTGTTTCAGCAGACCCATACCAAGAATTTTCAGCCCTGTAAAAAGAAATCAGCTCAGTCAACCTAAGGAAGAAGGAAAAGGCCTGGTTGGAACAGGATTGATCCTACCATAGGAGGGAGTAGCAGAGTAGGAAGGGGCGAGAGTGGTACAAAGAGCAAGTGAAGCGACCTTGAGAGCAAGGTAGTCTGCTGCTATGAAGGAAGTGATTTGGATAAAGAAAGGGGAACAAAGAGACTGGTTCTTCTTGTAGAGCCAGGCCTCCAGCCACACTATCATATGCCTTCAGCAACAGCAGCAGCATCAAATCTGGCTTCCCAGAGTTTGGGTATAGGCAATGCAGAAAGCAAAGACAGAGCTTTTTTGTTGCTCATGACAATCTTCCAGGCAGCTGCCTGCTCTGCCCGTACACAGACACCTGATCAGCTCTTTGGATCTCAAGTGAATCCAATTCCTAGATGAACTCTTCCTCTGATGTGGGAGTTATGTATGCGATTTTGGCGATACTACTTAGATGTCTGGTTTCTAGGTGAACACGGTTTTGGGGAAACTAGAGAGGCTTTGAGTCACTTCCAGAGCCTTTGCTCTGAAGAGTCAGGAAATGGCTTCCTTTCCTGGCTTCCTCTCTACTGCCGTTATTTTCCCCACCCTTATGCTGCTGTAAGGTTGGACAAGATCTGTTGGGAATCAAAATGAGGTCAGGGGCAAGGTCTCTCAGCCAAGGACAGCATGTCAATTTTGATGTTCTGTAGGAGATAGTTTAGCTTGAAGCTTTGTCTTTTCAGCCCCAAATTTGCAGAGATTCAATATGCAGCAATTTCAAAAGATCCCATATGATTCAAGGGCACTTTTATTCATCATTTAGTTATGGACCAAACTGTAGTAAAAGAAGAATTTTAGCTGGCCCCCAGAGTACAGACGTCATCAGTTTTGTGTCCCAGAAGCCCTCCAGGAACATATTTTTAGCCTGTCTGATCTTCTGTACCATCCCTGAAAGGCATCCTGTTATGAAGTAGATAGCAAGAAAAAAAGCACATGCTGTTGACACGCAAGGGCCCAGAGCTGTTATTAAAAGAAGTAAATCCCCCTCAATCTACCTCAGCCATTCCTTCCTCTCTCCTTTACATAAGGATGTGAACTCGAGACAGATTATTGCAAAAATACATACTGTTGGATTGTCAAGGTTGAGGCAGAGCAGACCAAGGCTACATCTATACCAACAAAATTAAATGGTATTAGAGTGAATTCTGTGACCTGGATGACAACCAGCACAGTCTGGCCATGTCTGTATCCTCAAAATCCAAAACAAGGTATCATATCCAAACTGCCTGTTGGGAATTGGGCTTGGCCCATGCTACCTGCCAGACTATGACTGGGAATTGTTTGGTAGGCTACTAGTTGTTCCCTGCTAAAAGTATGTCAAGTACCCTGCTAATAATTTAAGAGATTATTAAATTTCAGTGCTTGTGCTTGGACCCTGATGCAATTTAATGTATTAAATAGTTGTAACCTGAGTGGCCATTACAAAGATAATTCAAAATAAGTGTGGGGCAGAAATCACAGTCAGTCTGATCACAAATGCCACATGGGCAACTGCATCATTCTTGCCTCTAAATCAGGCTTCCCAGCTGGACTTCATCTCCCATACTGTCCTGTAGCAAAGTGGTGAGAGGGGCTGCTGTGATGGGAAGTGCCGTCCAGCATGGCAAGCACAAAGTCTTGACGCACACAGGTGCATGAGGTACCCAAATACACCACGCAGCTAAAAGGAAGCTCATTAATTACTGTTATACATTGCTTTAATCAATAAAACCAATGTTATTCTGTAGAGATATTCAGTCTGCAAAAAGCTTAATTTGCCATTAAAAATATTTTGACAGAAGATTTCCTGTTTGTTTCAATGTGTCATAGTAACTGACTGCCACGGACAGAATAACATTGCCTAAAGCCTTTCTCCCTGTGGCATCCGTTCTGCATGCAAGGCAGATGAACGTTTGCTTTTCACTCTCTCACATTTTCTGCCACATTTCCTTCAAAGCTTTATTTTCCTGAAGTTCTAACTGGTTATATTTTAATCTTTATCTGCCACTATGCAAGAAATTTTGCTAGTTCACCTGGTAGAAGGAAGAATGATTACACAAGACCTAAACTGGGCTAGTTTCAAATGAAATACCTATCAAAATATTCTTCTTGCCTCACAGTATACACACCAGCTCTCATTTCACTAAAGCAGTTAGATCCATGTCTCCAGCCAACCTTAAGCACTTTCTTTGAATGGAGCCAGGCCCAGTTTTGCTGAATAGAGATAAGCTTCGGTGACACCAGAAGGACTGTGGTTAGTGAGTCACAGAGGAATCTCTTTTTAATAAAGTGATTTCAAAAAAGGTAATAGAACAATGTGAGTTCAGCATGTGCTCTATTGTTTTGGTGAATCGAGGCTCTAGGGTACTGTTCAGCTGTTCCTGTTCCCAGTGAAATGTCCCAGTCCACATACAATGAATCAATGGAGCTATGAACATGAGAAATATCTCTTTTCTTGAAGCAAATAGAATGACACTAACAGGAAATGGAAAAAAAAATATGCGTTCACCCCTACTGAAGTCAGGAAGAACTTTAGTCCTGATTTCAATAGGTCTGAGCAAAAGTCCCAGAAAACAAAACAGAAAACCAAAAGCTGAATGGTCATGAACGGTAAAATGTGCAAAATTAAATAGAAATAAAGAGGAAGAAAACAGATGCAGGGAAAGTTCCATCAGGATTAAAGAATGAATCTAATCTGGCAACAGTTTGGACAGACTTTGTAAAAGGAGAGATGGATGTTGCAATATAATTAAGCCAGAATGGAGTCTAATGGTTCATAAGACTTCAACAAGATCATAGCAAACAACATTGAAGGATAAATAGCAATTTATTTCTGAAATCTTTACCTTTTGCCCAGAACAAAGATGCTTAGTGCTGTGCCTTATACTGATTACTTTCTAAGACATATTTGGAGAGACAACAGATAAGGAACACAACACAGATAAGTTTTTGTTTAACTTAATATCAAAGAACAATTTAACTGTCATAAGCTAAATTCTGAAATTGCTTGGACTAAGAGATATAATAGTGACGTGGCTCTGGGTTTTGACAAATTAGATGCTTCCTTTGAAAGCCAATGGTTGGAAATGGCCAGAGCACCATTGCCTGGCTCCACTCTGCCAGCCTCTAAACAAACCAACCTGCAAGAAGAGGAGCAGAACTCCTCTGGTCCCATACTGCAGGTGGGATGGAGACAGAAGAGACAATCATGAGAAGTGGGTAAGTAGGCATATGCTGTCCCAGGGCAGCGGAGGAGACCATGGCCTCACCAACAGAGTCATGAAGGAGTCAGGAAGATGGTGTGACACTCAGAGGTGTGATAGCACTGGAGGTCCCATACCCCCATCTCACCTGACAAAGTGTGATTTTTTTCACCTGGAGTTCCTGGTCCTTTTCAGGTTTTGGGTCAGCACAGGCTGTTTACAATGGCAGGGTGAAGTCTCTGAGGAACTCCAAATCATAGATCTCTTTCTTCAGAACCCTACTAACCTTTCCAAGCCCTTCTTCACCTTTTTCCTTCACACACTACTCTTAGATTGCTATAGAACTAAATTTTGCCACTGCCAACACCAAAAGAAGATGCTGAATTGTGCGTGTACATGGCAAAGCTTAGGGGGGCTGGAGGATGAAGCATGACCCCCACAGCAGAAGTGGCCTCTGTGGGAAGAGGTTGAGGCTGCGCTGTGTCAGAAACAACAGCCCCTTTGCAGGCCAAAACCAAGCCCATCAGCAAAGTTTGTGGTGCCTCTGTGAAAACATGTTTATGAAAGTGCAGAAAACACTGGAAACAGAGAGAGAGAGGAGAAGGGAACAAAAAAAAAAAGCGAGAAACAACAGGAGGAACACCAAGGCCGGAGGAGGAGGAGATGCTCCACCGCAGACAATCCCAAAAGGACTGTGGCTCACGGAGGACCCATGCCAGAGCAGAAGGAGCAGCAGAGAATGTCATGACCCTAACCCCCCTATGCCACTCGTTGCTGGAATGAAGGGACTGAGTGTCAACTGTGGTGGTAACAAGTAAGGAGGAGAGGAGTCAGGAGCAAAGGAGTGAAGCTGAGCCTGGGAATGGGGGAGAAAGGATGTTTCCAAACGTGTAAACATTTGTTTCTTTTTGTTTTTCTTTCCCAATACCCTAATCAGTACTCAAATATTTATATTAATTGGCAATAAATCAAGTTAAATTCCCCAAAGTTGAGTCTGTTTTGCCTGCATTAGTAACTGGTAAGTGATTTCCCTGTCTTTATTTCAACCCACAAGTCTTCTTGCTCTCTCATCCTTCCTATTTTCTCCCCCTCCATCCCACTGGGTGGGGGGAGTGAGCAAGTGGCTGTGAGCCAAGGCCAACCCACTACAGATGTATTTTCCATCAAGATGACAAAATTCAATTTTGTCTACACTCTGTAGAAGCCTAAGATTGGTTCAATATAATGTTCAATTACTGTATCTCCCATGTGGTACCAAGGTATTTGGTAATTCAAGTCTGTCTTATAGAGGAAGTGCTTTTAAATTAATATATTTCAGAAAGAGAAATTGAAAAGTGTTCTTATTTTGATGTTTTTGTGGTGGGGAAGAGATGAAGATCATACTTCAGTGTGATTGCACTGGGAGCGATGGGGTTATTCAAGATCTGACCACAATATTACTCAATTTGGAATCTGAGCAGAGTCAAGGTATTTGGGGCTAACAAAGACACATCATGAAAAAATAGTACATTCATGTAAAACATAGGAGAAAGACAATTTCTCCATCAAGGAAGTTAAAGAAAACAAACCTCAGGGCTGAATATCTCCCCACTACAGCTAAAATATTTTTAAGTGTACCTCCCAGTACTACAGTATATTCAGAATCATGCAAGTACCATTGCAAATTCAACTGCAATACGTGATAAATGCCAAGATTTTAATGTTGTATGGTGGTAGAAAATCTAATATTGGCTTATTTATAATTAAAGTTTATCAGTAATGAAGGTGTGAAAATTACAAGATTCTGAGCAAGGTATTGAAGTATATAGTCATTTTTCTTGCCAAGTAAAATGCCATTATTAGATTATCTCCCATCATTAGTGTTACATAGATGTTTTATGTTTAAATCTTACACAGTATCTGAGCCCAAGAACATGTAGAAATCAAATTATCTGTCTTGAAGAATTTGTTCTCTAGATTAGTCAAATATTTAGGGTTAGATGGAAAATGGCATTGAAACGACTTGTTCTTTATCATATAGTAGGTCAGTGATGGAAACAGCAATAAAATTTGGATCTCATAAGTCCATATCAATCACCCAGTCTCAAGAAATTGTGCTTCCATCTTACATAGTGTTAATCTGGTGAGTTTTTATCTGATAAACACACAATTGCCTCCAGTCCTATTCAGTTCTTTCTTCCTTCTAAAAGTAGAAGCAGATCTGCTGACTTGTACTATTGGATTTTTTGATGTGGGCACCTTTTCCCAATAAATTTCACTGTGTCTACCAGCGCATTTTACACAGGTTACTAAACATCCATCAGATGGAAATGACTCACAGTCTTTACTGATTAGGTCATATTTGAGCCAGTGACCTAGAGTTGAAGAGTAATGACAGCTTAAATTGCTTTCTACCATACTGCAAACAGCCATATGCTGAAATATAGTTGAAAGATGCAATTTAGCATACTTCAGTTTTATAACAAGGAGTTATCTGTTGCAGCTTTAATTCCAGTCAAAGTAAAACCTTTGACAGTTCACTACTTACAAAGCACTAACCAACCAAATATAGTTATGAGGAACTGGGAATGCAGGCATTTGCATGCAAAGATCAACAGTGATTTTGTGTTTTTTTTCAACAGCTGCAGAGTTTTGTCGGCATACCAAATGCTTCATTTCATCTTCACAAAGTTTGTTGATGTTAAGATCCAGAAACGGAAGAAAAATCTGTGAAAGAATTACAAGAAATGTTGTTGCAGTTGCAGCATTCTCAGTATAATCAAGTCTTCTTTGTGTGTTTTGAAGTATTCCCAAATCAGGATTTTATGGGTTTTGTTTTTCTTTGGCTGATTCTTTCACAGACTGAAATATTTGATAAATGGCAGCAAATGCTATTAACCAAATTATCATAATTGTTGTTAATAATGGCTTTCTAGATGGTATCCATTGTAAATTGAAGTGGAAGGTGATGCGATTACATTAATAAACTTCTTAGGAAATCATTATTATACCTTCCATAGTTTAGAAGGAGAATTCCTGGGCCTCACATATCATATTCTCTAGATCAAAAGGCAACAGATCTGTAAAGAAAGAACTACTTTTCTGCCCTTCATTTATCACATGCATTCAAATCTGATTTGCATTCAAGATAGCATATGAACTTTCCCTTATATTCTCTTCCAAGGGTATTGAGGGAAAGTAAATTTGGTTCAGTTTTATGCAGACCTGAATATAAAGCACAGCTGTACTTGACACCTCATTGTTCTCCTACTGAAAATATTCTTATGGTGTTTCTTCAGAAGACTTTTTATGCCAGCTGCAGTTTTCACACTATTTCCAGTAAGAATTAAAAAAAAAAAAAAAAAAAGAAATCACACAGAACAGCAGAAACCAAGTTCTAGCCCTCTGCAGCAGTGTATTCTGTGAATATAAAATGAAACCCTTGTTGCTGTCTCACTTCACATTTTAGCATTTGTAACTCCATTTGCTCTAACAAACCAGACCACAAACAGCACTCCTTATCTAAGGAGGCTATGCTCCCTGGTACACTATTGATATGCATGTAGAAATACCTTCTTTTATGCCTTGAATGAAATGCATAGATAGTATTGGGGGACATATTTTTCCCCAAGAATCTAAAGCGAAATTTGTCATTTCAGTGAAATAGTGCATGTTACTAAATGACATGTGGATTAGGCCATCAAGGCCAGTAAGTAATTCAGAAGGAAATTTAATGTAGGGATTAGGGCATTAGTTTGGTGACTACTTTCCTGAATGATCATGTGCAAACATTGTATATTTGAAAACAGCTTAAAGACTGCTTATTCCCACAGTACAGACTAGACTCCTAATTTATAACCTCTATAGAGGTTATGTACAGCATCATATAGAAACAGAACCAAGAAAGAATTGAAGGATACGTTGGCAGTTTGTTGATTTGGTTGCTTTTTTTTCTTGTTTTCCCCTTCTAGAAACAGCATACATTTTGATTTACAGCCTGTCAAGGTTACTCTGAAAAGCTGCTCCACCCTACAGCATATTGACTGCTCTCCCCAGTCAAGTATCATCTGTGAAGTCATTGACAGATGTTAGATTGACCAGCTTATACTTCCCAAGATTATCCTTGTTTAGATGTGACAGTCATGAGCAACCTCCTCTAATCATCACAATCTTCCCATGATGACAGAGAGCAACCTTGCAACAACATTAAGCAAGCTTCCTCAGCACTCCTGGATATATCCCTTCTTGCTGCATGGATACGTGTATGTCCAATTTGCTTACATGCTCCTTATTCAACCTTTCTCTACTGTGGACGGTACTTCATACTTTGCTGCCGAGCTCAGGGACCTGGAAGGCATGAGGACATAAAGCAATAAGCATTGAATACCATGGTCTTTTCTACGCCCTTTATCCCATTAAACAGTGTGCCCATATTTTCTTAGGCTTCCTTTTGCTGTTGATGGTGTACAGAAGCCCTCAAATATCTGTAAGTCATGATGTCTCCCTGTACTAGTTGTTGATCCTGAGAATGAGGTCACCTGCTTACAGCAGAGCTGGCTGCACCAAGGTGCCCTGGTAGGACCCAGTCATCCTGTTCAATTAGCGGTAGATAGTACTTGCCAAGTCCTTGCACAAGCCGTAGCAGGTTCAACAGTACGCAAAGATGTGGCCAGATTGGGTATGCTGACTTTGATCCTGTCCATAAGTGCATGCTGTGTCATAGTCAACCAAAGGCACATGAGTTCTCCATGCAAAAATTAAGCACCTAAATGAAGTTGCCATAGGCAGGTCACTGACTAGCTAAACTGGGTGATTCAGGGAGAAAAGGATGGAAGACAGGAGTTCAAAGTGCAGAGAGGCACCCTAACAACAACAAGATTTTGTCCTCTGAGGAACAAAAGTATCAACCTGCCTTTAACAGATAATGGTGTACTCTGGAGAACAAGGGTTTCACGTGTTTAGCTTGTGAACGCTATCATTATGTCCATGCGTCCCCTGTGATCATCAAAGGCCTGGCAGATCAAGAATTTATATTCTTTCTAAATGCAACAGTTGTAAACACTGGTGTTGGGCATGATACACTATGAGGTATCCTGCACTCTCTTTCCCCATATTTCCTTAGAACCAAAACCAAAACCAAAACCAAAAAAAACTCACCTTCTTTTCTGTTGCCTAACTAGGAAGGTGCTGGGTTTGGCTGGGATAGAGTTAATTTTCTTCACAGTAGCTATCATGGGGCTATGTTTTGGATTTGTGCTGAACAGTGTTGACAGGGATGTTTTCGTTACTGCTGAGCAGCGCTTACACAGACTCAAGGCCTTTTCTGCTCCTCACCCCACCCCACCAGCGAGTAGGCTGGGGGTGCACAAGGAGTTGGGAGGGGACACAGCTGGGACAGCTGACCCCAACTGACCAAAGAGATATTCCATACCATATGATGTCATGCTCTGCATATAAAGCTGGGGGAAGAAGGAGGAAGGGGGGGACGTTCGGAGTGATGGCGTTTGTCTTCCCAAGTCACCGTTACACGTGACGGAGCCCTGCTTTCCTGGAGATGGCTGAACACCTGCCTGCTGATGGGAAGTAGGGAATGAATTCCTTGTTTTGCTTTGCTTGCGTGCGCGGCTTTTGCTTTACCTATTAAACTGTCTTTATCTCAACCCATGAGTTTTCTCACTTTTACCCTTTCAATTCTCTCCCCCATCCCACCAGCGGGAGCAAGCGGCTGTGTGGGGCTTAGTTGCCGGCTGGGGTTAAACGAGGACACCTGCTCACCTCAGCTTTTAACACTGAAGATTCCCAGGCACCTAACATTCTTCTTCAGCACAGGCCTGGAAGTGGCTTTGTCTTGGCAGACCTCTGCATCACGATGCCTTTATTGTCATGTGCTCCCAAGCCCAAAATGGATTATAGAAATGAGACAATCTTCTCTCTATCGTCTTTAAGTATTTCACAGGCATGCTCTGAATGCAACCAGCCAGAGTTGGTCCCACACAAAACAGATCTCTGTCTTCAAAGTTTTGTTTGCTTAAGACAGCTCCTCCTTCCCATGCAACAATACTGACACAAAGTGATGCATAATAAAGGCAAAACTGAGAGACAGAGGAATGGCAGTTAACACATGTTAGTGACATCTCATGCAGCAATCCTGAAAGGGATTATCACACCAAGAGGCTTAAAAGCGTCTTAGAGTCTGTACTGGTAAGAACAGAGGACCAGTATTATCAGTTTTGGACAAACAAATACAACAGAAACACCTTCAATAAAAGCAGTATCTTCAATAAAAAACACACATGTTTAATAAAAGCCTTCTCCTGTTCTCCCTGTCCTACTTCCCCTGCCATCAGTGGAAAATCTTACTCTTTCCTCTGTATTTCTCTGAATGGTAGCTAATCAGAGAATATCCCTGAAACTGAGCATTCAGTTTGACAGTCTTACTTATGAATATGTTTCTCAGATGCTGAAACCCCACTGAGAATTGTATTTCAGTATGAGTCATATTTCATCACAGTTTGTTAATTTAGTTATTCATTTCCATTGAGGGATTGTCTTATAGAACACGTCAATGGAAGCCTTATTGTTTCCAAAAGAATATTATGTCATCTTAATGCAGTTTAGCTCCAGCGCCTGCAGCTGCCTTCTGTTTAAGACTTGTTTCATTTAAGTTTATAACATTCTGAGAGACTTAATTCCCATTCATAGCTGCTTGGATCTAGGTCTTTAGTTTTATTATTGATGTGATGCAGCACGAGTTATCCCTCTAAAAGCTGTTCTCAGCTGAATGGTTAAGCAAAACATCAATCTGGCCCCGGGGCTCAAAGCTAATCTTTCAGCTCATTACATTTTAAAGATTGCAAACAGTCAGAAGGCCTGGAATTTATGTAACTTGGGTTATATACAGTAAAAGCATGTAAAAGTTATATAACTTAATGTTCATATCAGATGTTGAAAAATAATAGGTATATCAGACACAGGAACATAACAAAAATGTCTCAGAGGAGTACTTAAGGTTATCCTTTGACTAAACACACACAAAGAGCAATGTATTTTCACATATAATTAATTCTCTCACCATTTCAAAATGAAATGCATATTTTTCCACTATTTAATTTTTATAATAGCATTCTCATAAGTACTTTAATAATACTCTCAAATCTTTGCAAGTTTAAATTGAGTTTATGAACAGGCTAATTAGTTTTACTGTCTTCATTATGGGAACATCAAAGTTCCTATTTACATGGGCTGTTAATAGCTTGGCTGTAGCAGAATATTACAACTAACACCAAGATTTTGTCATAGAAATAACTAAGGAAGTCCACAGTCAGATTTCTAAGTAGAAAGGCAAAAATTATGCCAATTCCAAAACAAGATCAAGAATCACATTCCCATGTCTTTGTTTTTGCCCCTTAGGACACATTGTAAGGTATGCACTCAGTGAACAGAATTGCCCTATCAAAATAATTCTGACTTTCTGTATTTAATTAAGAATAGATATCTCTTCTTTAAGATATGAGATGGATGAAGAAATTCCTGTGTGGTCCTTCAGGCTGGGTTATTAAGGAAGCCAAGTGAGACGTTCCTAGGCATTCCTTCTGACCTTAAACTCTATAAATCCCAACCTGACACCTTCCATGTTTAGAAAAGTATAGAATTTTAAAAAGCACTTTTCTTCTTCTTCTTCCTCTTCTTCTTCTTCTTCTTCTTCTTCTTCTTCTTCCTCCTCTTCTTCAGCTATATCTTTTATAAATTATCTCCTGCCAGGCTGTGGTGTAACACTGTGGCCTTTTTCCCACCAAAACAGCCTACCTGATGCACCAGATGCTGCCAGTCAGTGGAATACATAAGACACCACTTTCAAAAGAGCCACAAGAGCTGGCGTACACGTCAGATGCAGTACAGCACTGTTATCTCTCCTGTGCTAGGCATGCACTCGGCCTGGGATAGCTCATATCCCGGCAAACAGGCTATCACACTCATACCTGGATTGCTTCATGCCACCTGAGTCTCAAGCACACAGGGAAAAGCAGCAGGAGACTGGGAAAGAGAGGAGTCTGAAGCTCATTGCATGAGGCGGATGAAGAAAATATGTTATATTTACTCCAGTAAATACAATTCGTCGCTTTTTTTTCATTTCTCAGCTGACACTAATAGAGTCATTTATTCCACCGAACTTTGAGCTCTTAACAAGAGCTAAATTAAGACTATCATCCCTCCAGGATCCCTACCTCCTCAATGGAAAATAAGAGGCTTCTACAGAGGGCAATTCAAGCCAGCTAAAACAGGAATCAATTCCCACGATCCTGCCACTATATTAAGATCTATTACCACAGAGCCCCTTCTTCTGGAATAGGAAGTCTTCTGTTTCAGTGAGACCACTCCTAACAATACCCGGTGAAGGATTCAGTAATGGATGCCTTGTGGCTCTCAAGGCTTCCAGCATTTTTCTGGCTATTTGCCATCATGTTCACCTACTCACAAGCAGAAAGCACCAAATTCAAAAAGGTTTCATTTGAAATATTATTCTCAAGGAATCCTTTATTCCCTGGATAGCCATGGACAAAATGCATCTCAGTTTTTAAAAGTGTATCAACAAATCTGCCCACTGAATTTAACCTCATGGAAAACAGCTCTCTAACCTCCTACTTACATTAAAATCTGTTTCAGAGGTATTAGAAGCAGTTCTTTAATCATTTAGATCTGTTTAGATACCTGGGGAGGAGAAGAGTTTTGGACTTACAACCTGACTCTATTCCCATTGAAGTTAATGGGAGTTTTGCCATTAATTTCCAGAGGAAGAGGATGAGGCCCCAGACTTTTGAGAAAATGATGCAGTAGTGCTTAATGGATCATGCAGACCTCCTCAGTTGAAAATACCTTTGTGGTTCCAAGTTTCCATCTACCTTTCCTGGATAAACATGGACATTTAGTTCTCTATTTCAAATTGTTTCCAACTAACATTTGCAACGCAGTCATATTCCCTTTTTGTCTTCTGTTAAAAAAAGAAATACTTAGCATGTTCCATGATGTTAGGAAATGCCAAGGAATCATTCCAGCAAGTAAAATTTCATACATCTAGCTGGCTAGGAAGAATAAATAATGACCTTTTCCACATGCCAGCAAATATAAAACGTTCATATTTCCACAGGCACAAGCTTAATGGCCATCTGAGATGTCTGATTCATTTATGATTTAAGCACTGTTTATAGGAGTTGACCAAAGAATGTACTTCATATCACTGAGGAATGCAAAACACATGAGTAAATTATACAATGCAGATATCCACATGCAACTCAACAGAAGTGAAATAAAGCACATTTACACTAAAAAAGTAAACTTTTGTATGCACACCCGCTTCCATGCAATCATGCAGTCCCAGTCTCCATCACTTCAAACCAATTCTGCAATTTTTCAGTTAGCGTATTATAATATCATATTGGAAGCCTGAATCTAACATATGCCTCTTGTTGTCTTGATATTACTCCCTTTCCACTACTCTCCATCTCTCTGCGTTGTGGCTATGTTTACTATACGGCTGCTACCGAGTGCAGACCTCATCTCATACCGTAACTGCTGTTTATATGAGGAGCACTAGTCCCTCGTCCAAAATAGACATCGAGGGCCACTGGAGGTTGGTTTCTTGTCTGGCAGATGCTGCGGCAAAAGGGTGTGGAGCTCCACTGGTCATTGCTGTATTTGTCAAACTTTAGCAGATGGCACTAAATACTCCATCTATGCATGGGAAACAATGGATAGAAATCTAGGTTTCTATGCTAAACCAGACATTTAAGCTCCCTCAATGTACCTATAGGGCCTCCCTCCAGTCAACACAGGTACCTCCAACGACAGATTAATCCCATCTGTTGTAGGATGCTTAACAATGGGTGCAATGAATTAATCTCTGGAACTGTACATCTCCCTCCAATGCCTATGGTTACGTTTAAATTAATAAAGTCATTAAGGCTAGTGTACATGGTCAACCTCTGGCCTGCCATTGTCCGTACTGCTTAATTGTCAACTAGCACCGCCCAAAACAAAGTCTGGACATATTTCAGGACCTAACCAGGGACTATTCCCGATACTGACAAAAGAATGGGCCTGTCTCATTTTATTTACTAGAATAGATGTCGCTGACATAACAACCAGTTTAGATGATGTACTTATAATTGCAGCATGGCCCTGGACTAGGTGAGGTGAATTCCATCCTGTATGACTGAAATGTTCATAGCTGGCCAGTGACTGCAGATGTTTTACTACGGACAAGAACTTTGGTCCCGCAGTTCCAGATAGAGTCAAGAGTTACTACTTCAAAATTTTGTCTGACCCTAAAATGGCTGTGATAACATTTTTCAGTCTTACTTAGAATTGGCCTAACAGAAAACATCTCAAATACACTGAATGAAACAAAGAACAATGAACATGAAAAGGTAAGGGGAAGGATGGAATATAAACTGATACAGTATGTATCAGCAGCAGCATGGTCATTTCAGTTAAGCAGCATACATTTTACAGAGTCACACAATGGTTTTGGTTAGAAGAGACCTTTAAGATCATCTGGTCCAACCCTCCTGCCATGGGCAGGGACATCTTTCGCTAGATCAGGTTGCTCAAAGCCCCGTCCAACCTGACCTTGAATGTTTTCAGGGATGGGGCATCCGCAGCTTCTCTGGGAAACATGTTCCAATATCTCACCACCCTCATCATAAAGAATTTCTTCCTTATACATAATCTAAATCTACCCTCTTTCAGTTTAAAACCATTACCCTTTGTTCTGTCACTACAGGCCATGGTAAAAAGTCTTTCTCCATCTTTCTTGTAAGCCCTCTTTAATTATTGGAAGGTTGCAATAAGGTCTTTTCGGATTCTTCTCTTCTCTAGGTTGAACAATCCTAACTCTCTCAGCCTTTCTTCATAGGAGAGGTGTTCCAACCCTCTGACCATTTTCATGGCCCTCCTCTGGACCCACTCCAACAGGTCCATGTCTTTCTTGTACTGGGGATTACATTTTGAAATGTTTGTCTATTCCTCCTTTCATGGTTGTCCGGTACTGATATAAAATTTCACCCTAAAACAGATATGCCATGATACATATTGGACACAATACCATGATGCACAAACAGGCATGCCATGATTAAGACATTTTCTTGAGTACTTCAGCTGGCTGCTGGAAGTTAGACAGGATGAATAAAGGCTGCTGTGACTAAAGGAAAATTTTCATATTTGTTCTTATATTAAAGATTGTCATGCAATATGATAGACAGCATGTAAAAACAACATGAGCAATGTGGTTTCCTTTACATTCTCTCACACTAGCCATAAATACATGATTTCCTCCATAGCGACTTCTCAAAGGCATTAGGCAATCTGGATGTAATTCATTTGACTTATATTTTGCAGGGTTGTATTCTCCTGTGTTACTGCTTTGCTGTAAAGGGACTGCATAAAGAGCATCCCAGAACACAGGCAGACTTCAGAAGGAAATTTTTTCAAAGCAGTAAACTGGCTGCTTATTATGGCCTATTAGGTGGAACACAGTCAAAAGGTACAAACAATCTGAGCGTCTAGCCTCAGTTAAGTGGAGAGTGGGACTTGTTTCATGGTCAAATACTTAGACTCCCTGGAACAATTTGTTTGATTCCTGGAAGAGCTGACTTGGACACTGAGATTTCCAAGGTTCCACTGGATGCCGTGGAACTCACTGTGGGAGCAGCCACAGTCTGCTAGCCAAAAAATTAAAAACCTGAGGTCTTCTTACTTGTGGTAAACTTTACACACTGTGGCAGGTTTCACATGACTCAAATGAGTCATGACCTATGGCCAAAGCAGTACTTGTAGTCAGTGGTACAAAGTATGTCATTGTGGTTATTTGGCTACTTCTCTCATCCCAGCTGTAGCTGTAGGTAAAAGTTCTTGATGATTAGTTATAAAATACGCTTTAAGATCGCCTGGGATAAAAAACGTTCTGAAGTGATGCAACGTTCACAGGCATCGGTACAAAGTGTCCCATAAACTTCACATGAGTTTTAGCTCAGGCCCTGCAGGGACATACTTTACTAAGTGGGCAGGGAAAGTAGGCAGTCAGGAGGTGATTATCATCTTTACATAAGCCTCACGTCTGACTGCTGGGAGTAGGAATTCCAGCTGGGAATGTTCAAGCCACTGTCTGTGTTGAAGTTATGTCATCAATAATGTAGCTCTTGGCTGGAGTAATTTCAAATAATAAAGGTTTCTATAGTTTGTAAAACTGGCTTTTGGATATATAGAAGGCAGTCTAATGTCTCAGTGTTGCTTTCCAAACATCATCTTTCACTCTAAAACACTGTTAAGGGCCAAATTCTCTGTGTGGCTTCAACCCAGACTCTAACATTGCAGCTGTAAGATCTGCACAGGGTGAGTAGCTGTCTAAATATACTGGTCTTGAGAAGTGTACAGTTTAATTCACACACAACCCAGCAAGGAATGGCAATGGACCAGCACAGAGAGTGAATGATCATAAATAAGCCAGAACATTTAATTTGTTTCTTTTTTTAAAAATGTCAGGAGGGTTATTGGGGGGGTTTATTAGAAGGGCAGCTGGAAGAAAAAATGCATCAGGTGAAATTAAAAAGAGCAGAATGAGGCTTCATAATGCCTCATAATACATAGTAAAGTTTAAACCAAGCAGAGAAGCAACATGTGATAAGTCTCAGAATCACTTGTGGGAAAAATGGAGAGCCTAAGAAAGCCTAAGAGTGTGCTCTTCCTGCCCTGTAGGAGCAGCAGCATCCCAAAACCATGACTTCCTTGGGGTTATTGTGCTCAGCTACCAGTGCAGCTGCAGTATATACAACCACTGTTCTACCTTTATGAAGTTACAAGCAAATGTATGTGACTCATAATCGATTGGACATTGACTTTGGAGAGGTGAGACGCATTTTACTAATCTCAGGTAGGATAGAGTCTTCCTAATTTAAGCTATGGATGTAAACGAAGCACTGCTAGGGCATAGGCATGAACGATGGAATCCAGCCATCCACACTTCTTGTTTGTTGGCACGACTCTGGCACATTTTCAGCCAGTGGTCTTCCAGGCATGGTTCAGGCACTGGCATACACCAGGGACCCTTCCCAGTAGGTGAGGTGTTATTTCAGTGGGGAGAGCAAGAAGAGTGAGAGACTTTAACGACATGGGCATGGCTACTGTGTGCTACGTGGCCTCAGAGCTGGAGAACAGGCCCTTGCTCTGCTCAGTTTATTAGCTTGGCTCTTATCTTAGATGCCTGAACAAGCACAGAGGTTCTCACTCTCTCTAGAGGTAAGTATCCAGCTCTCTGCATGTGGGGAATTTGCAGTATTCTGTTTGGAATTCAGTATTTTACTGGGCAACTATTTGGATAAGGCAGCGAGGTCCACACCTTGGTTTGCTAGAGCTGAGGAGCGCCACAGGGTGTCTGCAATTCCTTCCACCTCTCTATGAGCATGTAATGTTTCCAGTAGAAACCAACGTACGGCGATCTGATAACATCAATGTGTTCTTAATAGCAGTGATATTAATTAATGACTTATTAAGTATTCCCAACATAGAAGAATGTGTTCAACAAAATAATAAGTCTTTTCTTTGAATTCATTATTATAATAACGCTGAAGATTTTCTTAACTCAGAGCAAATTACTTGAACAAACTGTATCATGCAGACTAACATTTTAATTGAATAAGTAATTCAAGGCAGAGAAAAACAGCACTGCTTACATTTAGGGAGTCAAGGAGTTATCATTTCTTAAACCTTCAGAGTCAAACTCACTTCTTACATATTCTGTACTCTGCTTCAGACTTTTTAAAAGATTCTCACAACGTTGAAGAATTTCTGATTTTAATATAGGAGGCATGAATGCAAACAGCAGTTCTTTTTTTAAAATCATCTCTATGTTCTACCATGCACCATAAACTTCTCTTGGCACCAAACACACCTCCAAGCTTGTCTCAGCCTTAATCCCACTTGTAGCCACGAGCATCACTTTTGACATGTTTGCAGCCCACATTTATCAGCACCAACAACTGAAATCGTCTGGCTTAGAACACCTCTCCTAGCAGCAGCAGTCCTCTTGGTCAGACCAATAGATCGGGAAGTGTTACTCCCCGTGTAGCATCCACCTATACAGGAGGCTTTCACTGATTTTACTGGAATATGAGCACCTTGAAGGAAATATCCAGACTACATTTTTCAGTGCCCGCTTTGTCATTCAGACAAATTTTCATTAAAGAAGAATGTTGTTAACCCCTGTTTCTAAGGCAGTAAATAAGATGTTTCAAATCTTGCAGCAAAATATTTCCACAGAGCCATTCTGTGATCCAGTTCTTCCTGTGATATGCTTGAATTCAGCCGTGGGAATCACTCAGACCTTGTGAAACACAACACTAAAGACAAGAAAAAGTCTTATGCCACTTCTTTGGCATAAGGCAGCTATGGGAGCTTGAAAGAGGCAGAGACAGTGCTGAAGATCTCTGTTAGCTAGTTGATGTTTCATAACTCTTTGTCCCAACCCTTAAGACTCAAAGTGCTGCCCCTATACCTGCTGGAAAACAGCAGTATTTATCATTCAGAGAGATACGGTGGCAGCCCTGGCAGGCAGGCATGCAGCATCCAGCATGTCTATAGCTCTTTGAGAAAAGAAAGTAGAACAGGAAAACTTCTGAGGCTGTTTAGTGAGTAAAGTTTAGGCACTGATGAGTGCAAAACAAATCAAACAGAGAGGAAATGAAAGCTATGTGACAGATATTTGTCACACTACTTAATACAGTGCTAGATGCTTGAGTGATAAAGACAGATTGATGCTAACTCACATATCCAAAGAAGTGTTGGGCATCCATTCGGCTTCTGGCGTATTAGACTGCCAATCTTTCCCAGCCTCCCAGGCTGACCTTGAGACAGCCCTGGGATAGGAAGGGGTAGGCACGAAGTAATTCAAGCTGCTTTTTCTTGTGCACACAGAAAAAGCCCTTGATTCACTTCAGTAGCGTCATTCAATCCTGAGACCACAATCAGGAGTGGACACTTTCTATGTTCAGACACAAAATGGAAAGTAGTTGTAGGCAGGATGGTAATCAGAAATCTCTAACCTATGCCACATCTGGGGGAGATTAAAAAAGAATGTGCTGAGACGTCTTTTTATTTCCTCCTTAGGAAAAATACCCCATCACACATGAAAATGTTATTAATTGTCTGCAGATTGGCTAAAAGTCATGTCAATTAAAGTAATAATGGCTTTGGTGTTCAAGCAGTTGAAAACAGGTTCCAAAGTTAACAGCCCATTGTAAAAAAGAGAGAAGTTCTCACCTTTCTATGTCTTCTCATTTGAATCTAACTACAGAGAAGTCAAGGCTATGAAACAACAGTTTGAGCTATGAAAAATGTCTTTGCAGTAACAGCTCAGGAGAGAACCCAAAACTCCAGCTCTGCCTTGCAGTCCTCTGATGTTAGACATAAACCCTCTGTGGCCCAACAGCTCAGGCTGTCTCATGGGGGAGAGCAAGAAGGAACCTTGTTAGCTATTATTGATTATTAATTTAGTATCATATTTTATTGTAGCAGTCCTGCTCCATGACAGATAAGCTGTGTCAAGCAATTTATAGGTCTTTTGAACTTCCAGGCTAAAGTGACAGTGGCTATTAAATAGTGACCTGTTGTAAAAGAAGCTGAGGCCCCATAAAAGGAGTAAAATGGGATGAAAGGTGTCTCCACAGATCTTCATCTCATCTCCCACAGACTTATATTAGTCCACCAATTTCTGATTAATAGCTCATTAGGGGGTGGGGTAAATTTCTAGGAGGAAAGTAAAACCTGTTAAAAAGTTAAAGCAGCACGACTTGCCAAAAACAGCAGACATAATCTCCTTCTTCTAAGCACAGGTAAACAAGCATTTGGTGGTGAATCGGTATGGTCATTAAGCATTGACCTTAACTACCTTTATACTGACAATCCACAGTTATGTGAGGTGAAATCTGAGAGATCTTGAGTTTTCCGTTAAAAATTATCAGTCTTCCAAGAAATTTTCTGGGCCAGATTAAATAAACCAAATTATTTTCCTTTGCACATGCATGACTGGGGGAGAAAAAAAAATTAAAAATTGCAGGTACATTTCATGTCACTTGGATACTTAAGTTAACACTATTTAAGGATATTCAGCACATTACATTCCATCAGCTGTGTGGGTGCAAAGGAGATATTGGCAGAATGAGTTTTTTGGGAAAAAGATGTGTTACTTTATCTCATTTTTTAAAAGAGGAGTCAAAAGGTTTTTGGTTGGGTTGGGTTTTTTGGTTGTTTGGGGTTTTTTTAAAGTGTTAAAACAAAACAGCTGAATATTCCTAGTATTTCACTTTTTTTGCATAAAGAAAGAGACAGAGCTGCCACAGTTTTTACTTAGTTCAAATTCATCTATAGCTTCAGTTCATATGAAACTGCATTTCTGAAAAATCTACCATTTGGTCCCCAAATTTGTCTTCTTGTAATCAAATCTATAAGCTCAAAAACACAATGTCCAGCTGTCTTAGTTCATTCACTTCTTAAAAACACTGGATGTGAAATTAAGTTTACAGAATTATAGCCTAAGAAAGGGAGGCAGAATCAGAGCCCCACTCAAAATCAGGCATCTGAAGCATTCATAAGACTTACCCATTATGTGAATTCTACAGCAGATGTGTAATCTATTTCTGCTTTATATGGCCCATTGACAAATTTAGCAGAATTCCCAAAGAAGTATTGGTTAAAACCATACATATCCAAGGAGAAGTGTGTGAGAGATGTGGAGGACGATTGCATGCACTGGCCCACTCCTGAGGCTGTGTTTCAGCCCTTTTTGCAACCAATCAGTTTCACGAACTGTGGAGGTGTCAGTGAGGACCATTGTGCTCCCCCAAACATAGGCCTTGGTTTCCCAAGCCCTCCCAGGGGGCATGACAGTCCTCTTCGCCTCATTTCTTCCCCTCTCCCATTCTCCAGGCACATCTGACAATGTCTTCCTGTTGCTCATGCAAGTGCAAAACCAGTATCATTTTCCACTTTCAATAAACAACTTCAGCATGAGCATTCATAGGCATTTTGAAGTAATTTCTCTTCCATTAATTTGTTCAGTCCTCTCTTACATCTATGCACATTTTAAACGTCCAGAACTTTCTCAAATACCCGCTGCATAATGAACCACTGCTTTTTGTTCCTTCTGAACCTGTCTTTGCATGGCTTCATTTGATGGCCCTGTTCTTGCACAGGACAAGAGAGCAGAGGTAGATGAGATTCCACCCTAAATGACTTCTCCAAGCTTGTTCAACAGATTAGCAGCAAGTCTGAAGATTAGGTGCTCTCTTTCTGCAAAGTACTTTTTTGTTTCTGCAGAAAAGTCTATCTTACTTCTTTCTGACTCATTTATGAAGCTAGAGGAATTTTCCTCCCTATTTCCCATTCAGAAACATTCAAACCCATCAATTAAAGACCACCAAGCCCTCTTGCTTGCAGATGTTACTGTGGGGGAGCAAATTGCCCATAGCACTGTTGCCAGAATTGCAGGCCTGAATTCAGCATCTTGTTAAAGCAGTAATTGCAGCGATATTCAGAGTGGGTCTTGCTTTGCATCCTCTTTTGTGTTTTTTCTCCAATCAGTCAGAAGCAGGAACTGTCCTGGTCAGCATCAACACAAAGACCACCAGTGCTTTTGCTCCTCATCTTCTATTCAAAGCAGTGAGGGCCAGCAAAGATGCTGCCTTCCCACAGAAGTTTCTATCCAAACATCTTATATTTCAGCCCTGCTGTTCACGTCTCTATGTGTTCATGTTTAAATGAAACCGCTCTTCATCTTCCTTGATGGTGTCCTAGCTCTGTGTTGCTCACATCATTGTGCCATATGTGCAGTATGGATGTGTTGTTCCTAGTGTAGCTGTTAAACCCCATATGCTTCAGTCTGTGGGAAAGAAAATATTATATACGCAATCAACAGGCTATTTCTCAAGTAAGTTTTTCTTCAATGTATTAAAATGGATTTTCCAGTGAGATTTAATATCCATCATTCTTGACTTATTCAAGCAAATCCTGCAACCATGTTTGAAATTTATTTATTTAGTTAGTTAGTTAGTTAGTTAGTTAGTTAGTTATTTCCTAAAAGTCAGCAGCAGTATGTGCTACTATGATATGAAAATTCCAGATAAATAGCAACCAGTACACAAGAAGAAATGAGGACAACAGGGACTCTACAGTCAGCATATGTCATCTGATATTTTAAAGTCTAATCCATGCATGCCCTCCTTCTGAAGGTTATTCTGCTATTGTACATTGTGGAATTTAGTACAACCAAGTAGCAGATGATGTAACTTAATTCTGCAGTTCTTTACCTCTGGAATAATGTTTAAGGCTAATTCCTTATTGTTCCAGAATCAAGCATTAGGTAATGTAGAGATAATCTAACACTCCTCCTATGGAAAGAATATAAGCAGTGAGACGACATTATAGTAGGGAACTGGTTGACATACACAGTAAGTAGACTGTACTCAGTTCAAGTCACTTAATGATGAACTACAATTTTAAGAAGTGATGCCCTTAAGTAACAGAAGTTCAGGACTCTTAGTTGTCTTTCAGGGTGAGACCTTAACTGCAGATAGATTTTACAATGAGGTTCTAGTAATTCTAGTGTGTCTAGGATAGCTAGAATGTATGCCTTGGGAATACCCAGGCTAATACAAATTATTTAAATAATACGCAAAAAAAAACATTTGAGGATTTAAACTGTGACATCCATGTTCGCAGTAAAACCACATGGTGTTTGCTTTGCAAGCCTGTTCTTGATTTACAGATTGTAGAAGGTACAATAAAATATTATTATTTAAATGACCACAGTCAGGTGCTTTTTTAAAGTGCCTGCTAGCTATTCAAAGATACCAGTGTCTATTGTGATCTTCAGAACAACTGAGTTTTTCTCTTCTTCCTTGCTGTGGCCCTCTTTGCTTTTTTTTCAAGCATTCCTCAAATGTCTAAAGACAGTTAAAGTCTTCAAAACCATTCAAAGACAATAACAGAGACAATTATCTCAAGTTTGTGTCTTGTAAACACTAGTATAATACAATCTTAGTGGAAACCGTCACTTCTTTTAGCACGTCACTTTTGATCATTCCTAACTCATGGATGATGGAATAAATTGTAGGATCCATACCCAGTCTAATGCTATTTAACAGCCAGCAATGAGGAACATATATTCAAGCTCCAAACTGGTCAAACTAACTGCCAGTCTGACCAAGAAAAAGGAGGCTGAAACAGAGGTCTAGCTGAAGCCTGCAGACTGCTTAGGCATGTGTGGAGACCAAAATCAATAGACCACTTCTGGCCATCGTTTTCTTCTATAACCTAACCGTGTCAATGAAAACCAAATGAAAAGTAGCAGTGAATGAATCACAAATTGATCCTCGGTCTATGTCTGGTAAATTTAAAGAGCATCAGCAAGCATTTAACTGCCCACAAGCATGTTCCCCGGCGTGATTTTTAGCTCAGGTCAGCCAGGTAGAGTTCAGGAGTTAGCATGGGCCAGGCATGGTTCTCAATGAATAGCTGCATAGGACACATCTTGTTTCATACATGAAGACATTTAAATAGCGTGGATGTGGCCAGAACAAACCTGTTGGCCTTCAGGCTAGAAAACAGGACCTGGCATTGATTAGTTTGCGTATCTGAATTTCAGTTGACTTTAATTTACCTCTGAGCCACCTGGAAAGCCTGACACACAGCAATAAGAAGAGAATACAGTGCAAGACATGGTGTGTGAGTGTCTGTATAAATTCATCCGCCATCCCCAAAAGGGGAGGAAAACGAAGGGAATAAGATAGCAGCACAGTCCTGGGGAGACCATCACTGAAGGGATAGCGTCAGGAGCACTTGCACAAAAAGACAATGAGAGAGACCTCCATCACTTATTCAGCTTCTCACAGCTCAAAAGGCCCATGCAGCTCTCACAGCCTCTCTTCAGGCACATCAGCCAATATTTGTTTGAAGCACTCTGCAGGAAAGAAAGAAAAAATGGCTATTGAAAATAGCTGAATAGGAAGGAAGGTAAAGGTGTTGATCTTCTCCCCCTCCATGACACCCAGGTTTTCCACCAAACAATATGGCAAGAGAAAGGCTGAAATTCAAGACGTAGTTTTGTTTGGCTTAATCTATTGAATTGATGCTTAGTTATTGGGTTATGGGGAGTTGTTTATTACTTTTCCGATCACTGAAAACATAGTGAAGATATTTTTTGTCAGTTTTTGTTTTTTCTATCAGTGATCCAAAAAATCAGCTAATGATGCAGCACATTCTGGTATTCTTTGGTACTTAGCAAGCTGCAGAACTAGTGAATCATCACAGCAAAAGCACTACATTGTCAAAGCAGGTCCACTCGGGCTGATTGACTCTGAGATCATAGTTCTGCAGTTAATGAAGGGCCTGATCTCTTTGGATGATGAGGCCAGATGGAGACCACGTGAGCCTGCCTTGGCAGGGACTCTAGCCCAGATTCTGAAATCTGCTTGCATATTAGATAATTCTCCAGTGCCAAAGAAAGGATTTAAACCTTCAGTTTAAAGTACGCCTATCTATCTGCTACTTTTACCAAACTACTAGATTCCCACATTGACCTCTTTTTAATCTGATCCCTCAGGTAGACGATCTCCTTGCTCTAACAGAAACAGTGAGGGAAAGAGCAAGTGAGAGCATACACACATGCATGCACACACTCTTTGAAAAGCACATTAACAGAAGACAGCATTTCAAGCTGATAATATAATGCATTAAAAGGCACTCCTAATAC
Organism: Calonectris borealis; assembly: GCF_964195595.1. Classification (NCBI taxonomy): domain Eukaryota; kingdom Metazoa; phylum Chordata; class Aves; order Procellariiformes; family Procellariidae; genus Calonectris; species Calonectris borealis. The sequence continues at coordinate 15,913,874 of NC_134314.1, forward strand.
ATTATTTGTTGTGTGACTGAGTAGAAAGAGCATATGCAAATTGATTCTAAGCGTGCGATGTAATTCCCATGTATATGAGCTGTGCAAATGGGAATTCAAGTTTGTTATGAGCACTGACTGAGACACAATCTTTGGTTGTTTCATTTTTTTCTAACTCTGAGTCATCAGTCTCACCGCCTGATAATGAATTTGAATGCGAGTCTGTATAATACTTTCTCATTCTCAATCACGTACCCTCCTGTCATCATGTCATTTCCAGGGAAATACAGTTCGAATCACATCTCGCAGTGATGAGGCGAGAGATTGCTTTTTCTGGAGGAGGAGGAAATATTTGTCACCTTAATAACTTAAAAATTTATGCTTTCGAGAACTGTCCGCATCACAGTTTCATTGAGCTCAGGAGCATAGTGCTGTTCGCCTGGTGAGTTTCATCTTCATGGCAACTGAGAACGTGCCCATCAGGCTCACAGAGGGGGACGTGACATGAGTGAGTGAAGTGACGCTGTATGGTATGCAGCCACGAAAAGCAAATATAAGATGAATCATCCATTTGCTGGACCCAGTGTTGTCCATTGCTGTAATTTTCAGCATGCTCTTTTTAAAAAATTACGGGTGGCTTGGAGTGGACTCTTTCCCCACCCCTCTCGTTATTCTATTTTTTCCGTCACACATTCTTTCAAGTTGCTTTATGAAGTTATGAGCATAAAGACAATGTCTGGCCTGGAGTCACCTGTGGGGGATGTATGGCATGTTTGCTACCACAAAAAGAATACTGCAGGTGGGATGACAGATCTATGGACAGACTGCCTGTTCCCTGGAATAATCCTGAGTCTGCTGTAAAGAGAAAAAGTGATCAAGTAACAAATCTAGGATGTATTTCCAAGTCTGAAGTCCTAGGTTTGAGAAGCCAAGTGAGGACCATAAAAACTGTATGGACTGAAGCCAGCAACTCTGAGTGACAGCTATCTTTCTCCCTATATGCATCTCAGGAAATTTTCCTTGAGAGCAGCTTAACTGTGACTAGTCCCACACAGCCTAATCAGATGGCCAGCATAGTTCACAACATTTCTGATGGGTTGTGGTGCTTACAAAAGGACAAAAGCTGGCAACATCAAAGTGAGAAACCTGCTAGCACCAGAGCATGCCGGGCAGAGCCAGGGGCGCAGCTTCCCACCCCAACTCACAGGCACAAACCGCTCCTGCTGCCTAACTACAAGTGCACTTCTTGCAGCTGCCTGCACACAGCAGAGAAGACAGTTTCCTCTGTCTGCCGCTGACACACGGCAGCGAACACTACTATCTGTGTGAATGCAGAGCAGCCTCGAGCAAATGGAAGGGGAAGGTCCCACGCAAGGTATCCTGATGTCTCCTCTGGAGTTCAGGACCCTCAGCTCACTGCCAGTCCAAGAGCTGGCAGTCTCGTCCATGGCCTTCTGGGACCCCATCCAATTTCATACGGCAACCTGAGCACCCAGTTATGCAGTGAAAGGTCTAGGCTTCAGCCTTCCTCAGCCACAGGTCAAGCTGCTTTTACCCCCTCCTTAGACCATCACTGAACCAGTTAAGGACACCCTCCACTCCTCCTGAAGAGGCTATGCCGCATAACACTGAAGTCTAGCGTTTACAACATTTAACTATGTTAGGGGAAAGCCTAGCTAGTGGTATGAATTATTTGTGTAAAATGTCCATGGATGCACAATTTAGGCACAAAGACCAGGACCCAGGCCTCTTTTTTTCAATGCCCTAACCACTAGCACAGATGGTGAAGCACCTTCTTACCTCTTATTTTTCTATCCCCATGGCTTTTACATTTTTTTGAGTGCAGGCCAGGGACAGGTGAGGAAGGGGCAGAGTGGACAGAAAGATGGATGGAGAATGAATAAGATCAGGGAAAGGTCAGAGGCAAAAGCAAGGAAGGGAAAAGAGAAAGAAGACTCCTGCAGAGAATACAGTTGATCAGGAGTTAGAGACAGGTTTCAGATCACATGCAAAAGGGCAGAGCACCAACTCTGAAGGGCAGAAGGTGGTAATAACGGGAAAGAAGGAATGTGGAGTGAGGGGCCCGCAATTTAATACGCAGAAACCAGAAAGGAGGTATGAGAACAGAAGGTAATTGGGATGGTAGAGCAGTAGCACACTCTTCTTTCAAGAACTTGCTAATTAATGTCTTATTCCTCTGCTTTCGCTTTCTAACAAATTGTTGAGACACACTGGCAAAAGTGTATGTCTCCATCGCCCTCTAGTGCCAGGTCCACTTAGGAGATGTGCGACAGCTGTAAGCCCTTTGGACACACTAGGAAGCAGTTCTGAAGAGCCCATGCTTCTTGATAACCTGCAAAAAGGGATCAAGAGGAGGAAACTGGGAGATCTTTTTCCCCCATTATAAAAAATAAACATAGTAAATTACATCAAAAGTAAAGTAAAAGATATTTGAGCGCAAAGAGCCATGCACATGACCACTTAAGAAAATGTCAACAGGTAATTGTCATTCAGTGTTGTTGACCTTGCTTGACTTTGTACTTGGTAATATTCATGTTCATTTAGCATTATTTGCATAGACATTGAACAAGATGCATGTAAGAGAAGGGCTGAAATCATAATTAAAAAAAACTTTCCCACTTTGTTTATTCATTTATTTATATTGGATGTGCAAGTTTATTCTTCTTCCGGGCTTAAAGGCCAACTGAAGAAACAGGAATGGAAACTGGGCAGTGGAGGGAAGAGATTTATAGACTGTTTAAAGCTCCTTTGATCTTCATATTGGCTATGCTGCTTTGTTGATTTTTTATTTGGATTTAGCTTTACTTGTACAAACTTGGTGCTAACTGGCAGAATACTGTGCATTCATGTAAAATGGAGAAATATGTACTTTCAAAACTAATGTTTATGCATTTCAGGCAATGATGTGGAAACGTTAAGGAAGGTCCTCTCTGCACGGGGTTTATTTCAACAGGTGCAAACTCCTGGTATTAAACCTATTGCTGAGGTTTGGTTTAGTCTAATTCAGTCAAACCTCTGCTAAATCACAGCTATTCTCAAAATGCCTTTAAAACTTGTAGCACAACCTGTTCCTTAAAGCTGCCTCCTCTCACCCAGCTGTCTTACCGTGATTGCTTAACCCATCAAAGCGTTTCTCCATTCTTTCCCTGAGCCAGCTTAAATTCAGACCTCTGAAGGAAGTTGAAGAATAATTCCTGCTCCCTGGAAACAAGAAGTGATTCAAAAATGTGTATCAGCTTGCAGTTTTGACCTACTGCATCAGAGGGCCTCATCTGAAAACCAAGAAGTCTATGTGGTCATTCTGCAGGACCAGAGCTGACATCCACTGAAGGCAGAGACGCAAGTCCAGTGCAGATATACTGGTGAAAATGGACCTTTGTTCGACCCTGTGACTTTTGCATTCAAAACAGGAATGAAAACATGTTAGTTGATCAGGCCCCAAAGGACCTTTCAAACCTCCATGGCTGGCCACACACCTTAGTATTTGTTAATCATCATTTGTGAAAAGAAAAGCATGGGATTGATGCTGGATGAATAACAGCTGTGGGTCATTTCTAGAGCTCAGGGCTCTAAGTTCCCACTCACACATTGCAGATCAACTATATACTATTAATTTCTGATCCCTACCAGCTCCCCTGGGGTGCTGACATTCCTGATAGTTCTGAAGCCATAAGCCAAGCTGGAATAAAACCAGCCTGAAAGCCACTATTCTTTCCTCCTTTTAACATCACAAAACAGAATAGTTGAGGTGGAAAGACACCTATAATAGTAACTTAGTGCTCCTTTTGTGTAAGAAGTGCCATGTTTTCTACAAATATTAGGGAGTCATCCAAGCCTCAGTTATACTATGAAAAATAAGAAAAATATTTTCAGAGATCTGTCTCTGAAATCAAAAGATAGCCAGGACTTAACGGTCAGAATGGCTGATGCACTCTTTGAAAAATGTGCATGGCCCCAGTATGTGTTTTATAAAACTATGTTTAACACTTTATAGAGCTTGAACTGGCCATGCACACTTTATTAAGTATGTGGAAACAGCTGTTCACAATTAAGTTCTTTATTCTTCAAATACCTACTACTGGGCACAGAATTGACTGCCATATGTAATCCAAGTCAGTGATCTATATCTCCATATAGACATACTCCACAGTATCCTTAAACTACTTCTCTTTATAATAATGTTATTTTTCCTGCATAGTAAAAAATGGAAACTCAGAGCCTAATTCTCTCATTCTCACCACCATGAATCAAGGCACTGGAGCTGTGCTGATGAAAGCACATGTAAAATAAAATGATAGTCAAATCCCTAGAGCCCATTTTATTTTTTGCAAGTTACATATCTAAAAACTAAAACAAATACCTGCCAAGCCACTACCGGTAAAAAAGGTCAGTCTTTCAGAGAGCAGCAGAACTTCCCTTTGTGACAGATATCCTTTCCACAGGAAGGAGGAATTGTGCGACACCACTGTTACGCATAAACCATGGGAACAGGCAGTGACAGCCTGGTCAGAAAGCTGCTTTCCTTGACTCTACATACACCTTTTCCCTTGGCATTATTAAAATATGCAGGAATGGAATATTCTGTTACTTCTGTAGAACAAGATACGCAAAGGAAATGATTTGGCAAGCTTGTTTCCAAGCGTAAAGGGCTTGCTTAGTTCCCAGTAGCCCTGCCAACAAAATTAAAACTCTTCAAACAACACTCAAGTTGGTCTTTCCTTAGGATGCATTTAAATGTTCCTAAGTCCACTAAGGTACTTCCTTTCTTTAGAATTCTTTGTGTCCAAATGTCAAGTAATTACTAAGGATGAACGTGTTCCAACAGATGCTTAATACAAAGCTCAGGAAAGTAACTCCTTACGTGTTGGGAGCCTCAGACATTTCAGGCTGTCTGATACAGCAAGGTATTTAAACAGGTGTTCAGTTTGAACAAACACCCAATTCTGCTGGGTGCAAAACCAGAGTGAAAACCTGAATCCACAGTTTACAGAGGACACACGTGTTAATGTTCACATTAGTAAGCGAAAGTTCAGTCACTCGTCTGCTTGTTAACTCTGTCCAGCCCCAAGAGAGCAGTGACGTGGAGCACCAGAAAAGCAGGTTTTGTGGCATGCCTTTCTCTTTCTGGACGTGCAATAGGCCCTGCATACGGCTCTCCTTTGGAGCTTAATCTCACCTGGACAGGACAAACAGCAAACACCACCCAAAGGAGAGCCGGTTCCCAAGCAGTGTTCACTGTGAGGTGTGTTTGGTTGGGATTTTTCTAATGGCATGTGACACATCAAGAAAAGTCATCAGCTGAGAGCATTTGGGATTTCCCATTGCAGCAAGAACAAAGGTACTTGAAATGATACTGATCCCAGTTATGTAGAAATCTAGGTTGGGCAAGAGGTGCAGTGGTGATTTGGCTACTATAATATATCACAATCACATATACTTGAATATGTGATAATAGTTTAATAGGTAATAGTTTAATGCTAGCCATGTGTTAAGCAGTATAGATACAGCTGCTAGGAGAAAAGAAGTCTGGGCACAGAGACTGAGTCAGTTAGTGTTTGCCAAACTCACAGAATTTAGCCACAGTAATGAAATAACTAGATGTTACCTCGTGTTTTTCATATTAATCTCCCTTATGAAACTAGGTTTTATAATGGTCAGACTAATACCTCTTTGTTTGCTCCGATGGGCTGAAGTCATGTGAAAACTGGTGTTTGTTTGAAAGCTGGGAGGAAATTGAAGATTAGTTTGAAGGTTCTTGGAAAAGCAACACAAATCTTCATTAGGGCAGTAATGAGCATTAATGCAGTGTAACTAAAATGGTTTGTTACTTCTTCTTGTTAGAAAGAGGATGATAGATGGAGACCATTTCCTCTTTCTGATTACCACTGCAATTCTAATGAGTTTGGTGAATAAATACATGATTGAACTGATCATGGAAAAAAACAAGAGCATAAGGCAGTGATTTGATCATATAACTACCTTTCTCCCACTAGGGACAAAACTATTTAATTTTAATGGCCAAGGACATGGATGTTACACAATGACAAAAATGTTCATATGTCTTCCTATGAATTTTGGAGGGAAGTTTTTTGTTGTTTTCCTTCTCACAAGAGAGAAAGACCTGTTGCAAGACCTGTTGATGGACCTAAAAGGAATAACCTTCATGTCCATGTTTTTGCTCTTCCTCTCACTGTTTCTCTTTTTCTACCATCCACTTGATTTTACTTCAAAACAGATTTCTAGTTGCATCTTATGAGGATATCAGTTAGTGTCCCAGAGCTAGTACCATGCTCCACTAGTGTGCAGTGCTTTGAAGAGCTTAAGAAAACTATAGGATTTTGACACATGACAGTGGTCTTAAAATTATTGTTCCTTTATAGTAACATTTTAATAACAACCTGAAGAAAAGTGATTTTATAAACACACACATATTATCAAGCAAAATCTACCTTAAGACTGCATACATATCAGTCACTTAGCATAAAAATTGTTCCTCCTACATTGCAATTAACCCATAGTTGAGTACTTAAAAAATCAGGAAGTCAGAAGCAAAATTCTCCTGGAAAACAATTCAGACTTTAAGGCATGAAATTTTATAGTAAAGGCACTAAAGAATACCCCCACTATCCAGCTGCACCCTGTAATAAAGAAAGAAATAGTTATGATATAGGATTTTTATATATGGTCCCTCATTAAACCATTTCAAAGATAGATTCAAATTTTTTAAAATATTTTTCTTCTCCAGTACAATGGCAATAACTTAATACCACGTATAATAAATAATCTAGATTGCTTATTTTTAAATTCAGACAATAAAAATGGAAACATTTCTTGCCTCCTTTGTATTTTTTCTGAATGTTTTCTAAATTGCCTTCCAAAACATGTGATCAAAATTTTGATCACCTAAGGGTTTCATCAAAGCATTGTACCGGGATTCTCATGTGAACAGCAGGAAAGCCTGTACATCTTATCATGTATGCAAAAGCACACCACCCAAATGTAAGTATCATCAGTTCTTTCTAGTATTATGTCCTAGTGCTTTCTAACCAAAACACATCACAGGTGGCCATGAATTCTGGCTCAGAGGCAAAGTGGGGGAGAAGGACTGCACAAATTAAGTTGTATTCCACAAGTTAGAAAACTTCTAACTCCCACTTTCCTCTATATCCTATCATCTTTTTTCTGTTTTGCTGATATAAAGCAACATGCTCATGTGTTTGTAGCTTTATCTAATAGTCCAATACATTCCTTTACTTTCCAATTCTCAGTCCCGTAGCAGGGTTGCCAAGGGTAGCAATGCCAGGAGCGGAAATAATCCCTTACGCAGCCAGACATCAGTATTCGCCACATCCCCAGCAAGCTCTGCATGCCTAACTGCATTTGGTTATTATGTCCTGGCACTGGCCCTTTAGGTCAGGTAACAGACCTGCGGTTTTGTCCTTGAGGAATCATGCTGAAGCCACAGTGAAGAAAGCAGGCAACTTCCCACATCTGTATGCAGATACAGTTTAGGGTACTTTTTTACAGCACCAGCCAAAGAAGGAAAATAGCCTTTACACCTAGATTTTGTCTCAGAAGAGGCATTTAATCTTGATAGATCTTAATTAATGAATATATCTTGCCGTGTTTTATGTTCCAACATCTCACACACAATGTTTAATGGAAAAATCCCCTTACAGGTAAATACCACTTCAGCCGTGGAAAATTACATCTATACAAACAGCCACTGTTGTAGAGTTAGTTCTTGAAGTGATCAAGGAAAGTGTGACCCAAGTGGGACTAACTTGGCCCTTCACATATGGCATATAAACCTATGCATAGGAGACCACTAATTTGGGGAAGAGGCCAGCCTAACATTAATTGTGTCTCTAGGCTACACATTCTTCAGCTGATGCAAGTGAAAAAGTACAGATGTCATTTTGGCCCATGGACAGATCCCATATTTTTTTACTGATGCCACAGAAAAGCTGATCATGAACAAAGTGGCTAATAAAAAAGCATATAATATAAAAGCTCTCAAGTTTAAACAATTCACCACTTCACACCAAAATATCCATACAAATAAAAAAGAGAGCAATGGTCAAATTTAATTTTCTCTATGTAGCTCTTGCAGCAAAGAAGTTGCCATATTTTGGCTATAAATTTCTCCATAAAAATGGCACCTATTAATATGAATTTTATATCATATTAAAGTACAAAAAAATCATAAAGAATTATACCATGCAATACAATTTTCCTTTGTATTGTGTCTTTCCTGTAAACTATGTCCCCAAATCATTTGCAGAATGAAATCATACTATTTAATTTTATGATTTATATTATTAGTTCATATAACTATCAGGCCACGTACCTGGGGTCCTCCACAGACCTAGCCGGAATGGGCCATGCAGTCACTTAGTCTAGTCTCAACAGGCTAAGCAGACACAGGCTGGGCCAGCCCGAGCACTCAGGAAAACCTTTTTTGCCCTTTATGCCTCCCCTCTCTCTTCCCCTCAACTGCAGCCAAGAATTAGTCACAGCTGCCTTTCTTCAGGTTTTACAAGCCCGTCTTAAGCCTTACTTCCAAAAGGGAGACGAAGAGAAGTCAAGCTCGGGTACTGCAACCCATTTAAATTCCACCGGCCCTTACTATTATGTGCAGAATTTAATCATTTATTAAAAGCAGAGTTGTGGAAGAGGCTGAGCCTTGAAATCCTGCTGCTGCTGTTGCTGCTAGGTAGGGCACTAACAGGGACACACGCTCAGTCCTTGCAAAGTGCTCTGTTGCGCTGCTGTGGCTGATTAAAGAAGTCCTGCTGTGACTCCTCTCCTGCATTGGCAGAGTCTCCCGGTGGCATGTATACACGGAGCGCTGGGACACTCCACGCTCTGGAAATATATTCCAGTGTCATTAACCCTGCAAGCATCGCAGGGGACAGGAAAAGAGATTTCACTCCAGTTTCATTTTCTCTTGTTTGTCTGAGAAAGCCATTGTCTCAGCTGCAGCACGTAGCAAATGTTTCGCTATACGGGCAATCCAGGACACGCAACACACGACATCCTTCACCACGAGAGAGAGTCAAGCAAACTGCAAACTGAGATACTAACTCAGAGAATCCCGTGTCTGTCCTATCTCTCAGCTTGCTGGCACAGAAGACAAAAGCAAAATTGTCACTGCTTTCAATGCCAGAAGGCATCATGAACAACCTTGAAGGACTTTCACCTGGCTGGCTGACCTGATGTTATTTGGAAAAATAAGACCTTTTCTTTCCTAGCTTCGTGCTGCAGAGACAGCTGGACGAATTATTTAGTTCCTATCCGAAGCCACCCTCCAGCGCTGCTGTGCGCTGCCACACAGATGCTGCTTTTGCCCCAAACACCGCGGGCAGATGAGGGCAGGATCTTTGGCCAGCGGCCACACGGCGGTGGGGGACCGGGCGCTGGGTCAGCGGCAGCGTAGCCGGCAGCGGCGCGGTGCGCACACGTTCGCACAGCCCTCGCCATCTGCCAAGGGGGCCAAGGCTGGATCACGCCACGGGAGATCAAGGACTTTGCAGTGGAAGAATGAGAAAGTGGGGCTGGGGGAGATGTTCCACAGTGGGGGCTGAAATTTTGGGTTATCTTCGAAATTGTGGCCAGTGTAAAATCCATTGGGTTGCTCTGATTCCTCCCTTTTTTAAGCGGCTGTACTTCAGTGGAGTAGTCTGTGAAAAATGTCTCTGCCAAGCAGAGTACAGACATGAGATGATAATGCCACTACTGAAAAGTAGCCGCCTTACATAAAAGAGAATTATTTTTTAAATCCTCTGCAATCCTGAGCTGTTGCAATCACGTGTTATATAAATGTATGTTAATATTGTGATTTACCCAACTGTGCCTCTTTCTCTTTTGCTCCTCATTTGCCTGTCACCTGGAAGAGCTTAGTATAAAATTTTGCAGCCATGTTTGTGATTGACAAGCAATAATTTAACCTTTTCTTTTTTTTCACTCACACTTCTGGCTCTCATGCAAGGCTTAGCTTCCCCTGGTGATGTGCAGATCCATCTGAAGCTCTTGCCACCGTTAACAAATATTGCAGTGATGGTACAGAGATCATCTCTCAGAAACTGCAGCTCGATTTAAATTCACTCACTGCAGCTCCTCATCTCAGCTGGTGTCCCGCTGTGTTTAATTGGCCCTCTGAAAGTACATCTTCCTTATATCTTGATTATTTTGAATAGGAGGTGAGAGGGGAGGAGAGAAGTGAGGGGAAGGTCTGCGAGGGGTGGAAGGGGAAGACGGAGGAGTGGCAATAGGCAAGTGTTGCAGCAGTGGAGTGAGTTATCACAACGCGCTCCTCAGCAATGCTATAGGGCAGATCCTCAGTCAGGGTGAAGAAATGTAGCTAAGAATCCAGGTAATTGCACTTCTTCCTACAAGAAATAGATTTAAAATGTTTAGGAATAATTTATTTAGTGAAGTTCATCAACACAAGGAAATGAAACAGTGCCATAGTGTGTCCTGAGGATATGAACTTCATTGTCTATGCTGATAAATTTTAAGAATGGTCCTTGGCACAATTTTGTCCTGAGCTGGGCAGAATTCATCCAAACAATTCCCAGTTAGGAACTGGCACAGGTCTGGAGTTAGGAGAGGCCAGGGCCCACCCCCGACAGGCAGTCTGGATGCAGCCAGCTGTTTCAGACAGTAACTGAGTTCAGCAGGATGAACTCAGCCAAGCCAGAGCGGGACCTCATGCTCAGAAAAGAGGCCCTGGTGCCATTCTGTTTATAGATGTAAGTGATGCAAACAGTAAATCCCACCTTGAATGGATACTGTGCTTTTTAGGAGTAGAGATGTCTTTATAGCTCACAGAGTTCACAGACAATTCTCAAAAAAATCGTCATAATCTGTTTAAATCTCTTCCAGATTGACAAAAACCACAAAGCTCAGCGCACCGTTTCCTGGGTAAGTGCTGCAGACAGGAGGCTATTTTGAAGATGATGGGCAGAAATTCCCCCCCCAGCGACAGCTCACTGGGAAAGGTGAGCCCACCACAAGCCAGTGCTGAGGAGTCACGGCCCAGCGGCGGCACGCCGTTTGGCTGGCTCTCTGCACAGGGTCCCCTCTCTGCTCAGATTTGACTCTTCATCAAGACTCTTCAGTCTATGCATGTCCCTATAAATCAGGGGCTGGATCCACGTGAGGTACAAACAATACATCCTCCACAGGCTTCAGGGGGACTACTCACATGCTTCTACATAGGCATTTAGGTGATCTGTAGAGGTTTGGCAGACTTTTTATCAAAATAAAATCCCAAGTCCAGCAAAAAGTCATATTTCTATCTACAAAGCCTTGTACTGGCACTGTATCGTCATGCTACAGAGAAAATCACTACTGTAATTAATTTAAGAATATGTCCTTTCTAAACCACACTTCAATCGGGTTGTATTTTTGAATAATTAAGCTTTAAAAAGAAAGTCTAATGAGACTAATGGCTATCAAATTACTAGATTTTGAAAATCATTGATTTTCTCATTTACACTCATACATGGCTGCTAAAATTAATTTATTTCATTTGCATATAGAGATTGCATTTGCTTTGACTTCCAGAATGTTTCTCTCCCAAGTTTCTCATCAAACTTTCAATATTCATTTTCATAAAAAGGCAAGTGATCCTTTAACTATACTCATTTGCATGGGAACTGAGACATTATCCCTCATCTAAATAAGCACTATTTTAATTATCATTTTGTTTGAATATATTCTATTCCAGAGTGCTTAGATATTTCAGCTGTGCTCATCACCATGGTATCTTAACACCTTACCAAAATTATAATAGAAAACTCTAACATCAGATTATTTCAAACCTTTTGCTTTCTCCCTTTTCTTAGAGAAATGCTTCTCTTTCTCTTTTCTACCACACCAGCTAAGCTAAGTCATTTTTTCCACCCCTTACCAACTTTCCACTTTCTGCCTCATAACTTTCCCTTCTCCTGCTCCTCCTCTAACTCCCTGGTTGAATGGGAAGGCTGAGCTGTTCATGTATTTGGAAAAGGTTAAGGTGCCAAATGACTCGTCTTTCCCCTACTCTAAAAAGTAGCACTAAGAAAAATAGAAATTTTTTCCAAGAGGACCTATCCCTAACAGCTGAGACAGAAATATAAAAAGAAATCCAGATAATGATATGTCAATTTAATATTAGCGAAATATGTTGGTGCTAACCATTTATCCAGAGATATGTCTACTGAGTATCAATAGCCAGCTTCTATCAACAAGAAAGATGCATCATGATCAGTACATTTCTCCCTATCATCTCTCCCTCATACCATACTTCTGCTCATCTACTAAACTGCCTACATGGTTTATTCTCTTTTTTTGAAGTGTGAAATGATGCCCATCACTTCACGAAGTATATCGGAGCTTTAGAAAATAATTAAAGGGAGAATCTCTCTTTTATTGTCAGAATATCCTCTTCCCCAGCCCTTCCTCCCTTCATCCTCCATTCTGCAAAGATCTGTTTTTATTGGTTGGTTGCTGTTGGAATCTTGATCCTTTAAAAATTCTTTTTGTCAAATTATGGACAGGACGCTAGATCAAATAAGTAGCATTAAAATTACGTTCTGAATTTGATGTGTTTGTGGTCATTCCAGTCCCTCATCGATGAGGGAGCCACTGCAGAAAAGCCTCATTTCTTGGGGAGCAGAGCCGTGCGGACCAAACTGACTGTGCCCTGCGACAGCAGGCTGTTGGTGCTGTGGGAGGCTGCGAGTCCCTCGCTGGAAGGACTCTCCCAGAGAGGGCTTTGAAGAGGATTCCTGCTGTCAGGCAGCAAACCAAGCTATTCTGCATGAAAGGAACATTTCTCTAATTTTGGTAGAGTGGCATTTTGAACCAGTATCTGTTTTTCTTTGCTGCACAATTTTATTCAAAGATGTAATTTATCAGAGGAAGAGACAGGGATGCTCTGATGATCTTAGTCTCTCCTGACTCTCTGGTACTCTAGTAAAAGAAGGCCTTATTGCTTGGCTATCCAGTATTAACAAGGAATAATTCAAGAGCATGTCCATCCAGTCCTTTGCCTCTCTGCCAGGAAGAGTGTCATTTTTACTAGGATAGTACTTGTGACGTGAATATGTTTTTCTGAGATCTGAGTGAGCCATGCCATTTTGTGAGGCTTTGGTCACAAGTAATTTGGACTTCAGCCAAGACATAAGCCTATTCTGTCTTTCCTTGTTGTGATGATCCATGTACTGGGTGGCACTTCTGAAGATTGTGCAAGTCATATGTTAGCTTCAAAGGAGCTACGGCATTGCAGAATAGCATAGGTCCCAAGTTCTGACATCCTTTTACACCTTTGATGTTTTGTTTTTATATTATGTTACTACTGGAAGTTACTCTTCTCAAGCAACAGGTTAACAGCATATATATATTAGCCAGGAGTACACCTAAACTGGAAATTAGGAGAATCTTTCAAACCATTAAAAGACTTAAATTCTTACAAAATCCATCCCGTTGGAGAACTGGAGGTGGGAAATGGTGGGAAATTCAAGATGAAGTGGTGATTTTCTGTAGGTGGGGTTTTCCAGAGATGAAAAAGTTCAAATTATTGAACCACTGAGAAAACCAGGAGCATATTTAATCCAGTAGATGATCTTCTGCATGATCAGGACAGAAACATATTCAAGTAAAATTTACATTGGGAAAAGTGTTCTGCAGTAGCATGAAGGCCTGAGCATGATTTCAAATGTGCTGAATCATGGAATCTTGGCTATTTTGACTATCCAAGAGTCCATGTGGTTTTTCGGTTTCCAAATCTTAGTTATTATTCTCTTGCCCTTCATATTAGTTTACCTATGGCTATGCCAGATTGAATGCACCCAGTCTGGTCTCATCACAACAACTAAATAGTTTTGTGCTTCAGTGAGATAGTAGCTGGGAATTCCTGGCTATAGGAATTAGCCAGGGAGTCATGGTCAAATACTACACCACAGAAATCAAATGAGTAGGAATATTTCTTTGGCTGCATCATCTCTACTGATATGATAGATGTGAACAGAATAAAAAATAAAACCAAAAATTTGTTTGCCTTGCCAGAGGAGAACATTTTGAAAATTATTATCTCTGTCACTGTCTGCACTGGTTTTGAGTATTATCATCTGTGCTTGCACAGCAATGGAATTGGAGCATGTAAGATCACCTTACCTAAGCTGAACAATAATTAGTATCAGATGGTCATCTCATTTTGGGTACAGAGAGATTAGTTCTTAGAAAACCATGCATGTAAGTGATATGCCACAAAGGCAGACAGTATGGACCATAACAACAAATGCAATTAGGTGCCTGACCGCTAGTAGTTTCACTGGCATTTGGTTTGCGTATCATTTAGGAGTTGAGTAACTTCTTAATATCCATGAGTTCTCTGTAGTCTGCAAGAGACGTATTTTGGCATTTGTAGGGAGACTGCAGAGAATATAAATTTGAGTGGCTATTTATTTCTGTGCAGAAAAAAAAGGGGAAAAAATTTCAATCCTATAAATATAAATCCAAAGTCCCTGATTCAACCAGACGCATGAACATATGTGTAACCTTTGGCTCAGAATTCTTACTATTGACATTTAGTTTAAGAATATTGCTTAAATTAGGCTTTTAGTTACTGTTTTTTTCCCCACAACTCTCGTGTATCCTCACAGTAGACTGATATGACCTAAACCAGATTTCCACTAAGTCATTTAATCTGAATGAAGACACTGAGGAGCTATTGGTATCTTTTTTCAGAGGTTTTGGCTATATTCTTACTCAAAATTCATTTGAAGATCTAGCCACAGATTTTTCTAGATGTACCTTTGAAGAAGAAAAGGGGGAGGGGGGGTTTAGTCATTTAGCAGACACAAATACATTCTTTCCTGAAAGCACTGAATTAGCTTCTCCATAAAAAGCCTGTGGTGATATATTTTTTGTTGTTGATAATGATCCTAAACACTTTCTTTACATGGCTAATATCAAAAGGAGAGGATTACTTGTTTATATACATGCATACATGTTTATTTGACCAAGGTGATTCACACTCAAAATAGGTGATTTTCTGTCTGGTTTGTGAGGACATTCCAAGTGAAGGAGGGCTGACAACAGTCACTGCTAATTTTATGAACGATGCTGATTATTATAGCTATTGGAAAATATTTTAATTTTTGTGTGTGCACAGTGTGTTAGACTGAAATGTATGCAACTTTGTTGTTTCTAAACATGCCTCAGATAGGCTTGGTGAAGTAAATCATGGGTCAGTACAGTCTCTACAGACAAAGAGAGGGGTGTAGAACAATGGAAAAACCCTGCTTTTTCTGACCAGAATACTAATCAGAATTTCATAATTACAACTTACAATTGTGATAACATGCTGATATCTTAGAGTCAAACAAATTTGGGAAACAAAGAGATTTTTATCCATCTTACAGTCAAAGTCTAAATATTGCAGATTGATCCTTTTACTTCAAGAACAGCAATATTGTCAAGAAAGCAACCTAAGGCTTTCTGCTTAAAAAGAAAGGGCCAAGCTGGGGGTTGTTTGGTTGGTTGTTTTTGTGAATGAACATTTTCTTTTCTTGAAATTGCTCCTTTTTGGAAAGGAAACTGTTAAATCCTGAGTATCTTCATTAGAAGCTCTTGGAGAACAAAATGCAGAGCTAAATGAAGCATGAATACCATCCAGAAATTGCTCTGTGGATGTACTGTGAGCCATAGATTTTAAACAGGCTTTGCTGGTTTGGGTGCAACCCTTGTTTAGGGGTTTGTCTGGGGGTTTTTTAAGTGGAATTATATGAAGGTATGCAGTAGAGTAATGAAGCAAGGCATTTTAATGAATAGCTCACTGTATGGCTATTGATCATCATAGCCATCAAAATTTTTGTATAGACAATGATTTTGGGATGCAGAAATCACCAAAAATGCATGACCTGTCACTGTAAAATGAAGAGGGTGTTTTTTGAGTTCATTCATATAGTCATGTACTCTGCAGTAACAGTAATAATATTTAACATGTCTGGGTCATTCCATTACCAAAGGGCAGGCATTATGGACTGTAAATTGTGGCTCTAAGGCACAGGCTTGGCTAAGAGAAAAAGCAACCGTCCGGTGTTCCTGCAGGAACTCGTAAGGGCGATGTGCCTAAAGGCGTCACGGAGGACAGAAGCCCAAACCCATAACTGAAGGATTTTGCAAACTGCAGCATGTACACCCCCCGGCTACTCTGTGCTCTGTCATTATTGTATCCAGTGCACAGGAAGGAGATTTCTAGCAAGAGCAGTGTCATTAAGGATCCTGGCCCTGGTTCAGTGCTGCTTGGAGACTCGGGTAGTCATTTACTGCAGCTGAAGGGAAGAGGAAGTGCAGACATCTTGAAAAGGTGCAGGGAGAGCTAGGGCAAAGCTTGATTTTTCTTTTTTTTAGGACCTGGAGGAAGAGTGTAAATGATTTCAAGATTTTAAAATATATATCAGTTGTCTTTTTTAATTTAAAGTGAAGTGAATATTTAGGAGAAATCTGTTTTGGATCATTTATAATGTTTGATTTTTCTTAAATAAAAATGTTTTCTTGCAATTACAGTCAAAGAACAATTGCATTCTTTCAAATATTTTTAGGTAAGAAAAAAATTTATTTTAGCTGCAAGAGAAAACTCATATTCTGAAAGTGTTGAACCAGGCCTAAGAATTAAGGGACAATGTCACAGGTACAGAGGCAAAGGCTCTGCCTGTGCCCTCACAGTTGAGAAAAGTACAAGAAAAAATTCCTGAATCCTGTAGTCATCGTTACTTAATCTGGTCTTGACTAATGAACTAATTGCTAATTAATACTCTGCAGATATCAAAAGATACCAAAGGTCCCATGAACAGGTCTTTCTGATAATGAAACATTAAACGAAGTGAGACGTTTAATCCACTGTAAGTGAAAGTAACGTTAATGCCAATATGGACTCAAAAACTGGTTTTGATCTCTCTTCTAGAAGTATGTTCTGTTTCATATGCAAGCTCATCATGGCTCACATACTATGTTTGCTCCAATTTGTAATAATTAACAGTGGGGTTCTCTGCACATGGACCTGAAAGTAATTTCCTATGCGGGAAAGATTCTTCCAGCAGATTCTGTGCCAGTGCTTGGGACACCAGAAAGATCAAGCTACATCCAAAGCAGTAAATGAATAAAAAAATAAAAAAATAAATAAATCCCTTACTTTTCTTAACTTTCAGAGTGGAAGGGCCCAGTGTTCAGATTCTTCTGTGCTTTACACAGCGGATGAAGAGAGATCATGTTTAAGAAAAGGCTCTACAAAAAGCTATCTCTTAGTGGGAGCCTCCGCAAACATTTCTGTAGGACATGCTGAGAAGGATGTGTATCAAAGCCTTCTTCCTAGAGCTGAGGTTCTACATTCTGGGCTGGGACCTGGGAAACCTGGCAGCAGTTCTCTCTTCTCCATGTGGAGATTACATTGACACTCAGCTGCCTAATTCAGATCTCAGACTGGGACTTGATTGCCTGAACATAGGCATCTAGTGACACTTTAGGAGTTTGGGAGTAACTTAAAGCCATAGCTGCCACTTCAGAGTGATGCAGGGCTCCCACAAGTCCTTCATTGCAACTGTGATCCCTGAAGATTCCTGGAATGGTAAGGGCTGCTCAAAAAGCAGTGAGCATCTACACCTTGATAACTAAATCCCATCCTCCACGCTCAGTTCATTTGCCCAAACACAGACATATAGTGCTATCTATCTGGTCTCCTCCACTGCTTCTCTAAAAAGATGAGTTCTCTCCTAAGACCTGTATCATATCTGCGAGGCCCGTATGGATGTTGTGCATATCTTAGAGCATCTCCGGTGGCTTTGGTTGAAAGACAGACTGGAACCCTCCATGTGGGTTTCTACTCAAGGGTAGGACACCTAAATAAAGGTAGATGTCTGCTGGAGATGTCCAAGCTCCATTTGTAGTCACCAGAGAGTTACTTAATACATCCAGTGGAGTGATTCAATGCACCCTAAGGGGGCAGTTAGTAGCTGGTCATCTAAATTCCTCTTTAGGCTACTCTGGCTACATTGTCTTTCCATTGACTATCATTGGAGTTTAGATTCTTCCAGCACAAGTAGACACCTCGGTGTAGACACTTAGATATCTTAAGATGAAGGTAAATCCTCTGCTGACAGTTGAAAGCTCTAACCATTAGGCCATAGGCTGCTCTGATTATTGGGGTAAACCAGTATCGGGGTAAGAAGTTTTAATGCCCCCTTTAGAAGCTGGCACATTTTACAGAGGATAAATAAGAAATCATTGTACGATTGAGAGATAAATAAGAGATTTATGCAAGCTCAAAGAGCAGTTCAGGAGGCTCTTGAGGTAAATAAGGATCACATATTCCTGCCTAAAAGGCAAAAACATTATCAGGGTTCCTTACTTTCAGGAAATGTAGATCAGTCTGCCACAGTTAAACAGAATGGTCAAGCAAGAAAATTAGAACAGAGAGCTCAGAAACACTAAAATCAGGCAAGCAATGCAAAATACGTTAAGTACTCACTTCTACAAATAATCAGGACCTGTTAATTGCCCCTGATGTTCTTTAAATGGTGTTTCCGTTGGAAGAAGTAATCCAGTTTTAATTGGACAACCTTTTGGCGGTTCTGTTTGTTTGTTTGTTTGTTTTAAGTTAGGCTACAGATCCTTGTCAGCTGCTCTTAGGAGCAAAAGAGAAATGTTGCCTGCTTAACATCTGCTGTCAGATTATGTTGCCTCTGCTATCAGAAATGAATGCAGAAGACCAATTCAAGTTCCTGTCAGCTGTGACGCCTTTTGGACATGTTTCAATCAAGCAGCAGGCTTTTCTTTACACTTAAAGAATCATTAGAACAGCTAAAGTCTTAGGGAAAACACATTTTGATTGCAATTGTAAACTAATGTCTAATTCATTTAAATTATCACATATTAAGTAAATATTTGAACTGCTTTGAGATCCATCACACATAATTGTAGCTCTATCTTGAGTTTCAATATCTCTCCCTCCTCCAAATTCTAATCAATGGAAAGCAAAACATCTTTTAGAGTTAGTGCTGCAGCAATCTGATATGTCAGTGTATATGCCCACAGATTCTCCCTAAGGGTTATCTGATATTTTGCATATTAACTATTGATGGTTCCCACATCTCACACTGAGCTTAATAAAAGTTAATGATAAGCCTGAACATACCTCAGACGATTCATTTCCATCTGATGTGTCAGCTAAGCTTGGATTCTGCTGACCTGATGTCCAGGCAAATCTTTAAGGTGGCCCTGGGCTCCCTATGTATGGCATAGGGAGTTGCAATGTGACTTTCTCTGAATTCTCTTCATGTCAAACAATTGTCACAACAATTTGAAATCTCTCACAGTGATGAGTAGGGATGAATCAAGCCTGATGTTTGCGAAAGGGCTGTATGGGCTCCTGTGTGAATCACCTTTTTCCTATCCAAGAACTCGTCAACAACTGCAGTTCTCTCATTTTCCACGCAGAAAGAAACAAAATGTTATGACACCTATTCTAGTAATGTAATTACAACATTTGGTGTTCTCCCAAAGCCTCTATTTCTAGAGCCAAGTGATTAGCCAAGTATCTCAGTTTTCAGCCTCTTTCACAGAAGCTTCCAGGAGAAAACTTGAAAAATTTTATAGTATGTTACCCCTACAGGCTCATAAACCAAAGGCAAGTAAAAGTAGTTATAATGCTTCCTCATTTCTAAAGCTCACTATTTTAAGCTGGTCACATGCCTTCAGATGGCCCGTCTCATGATATGGTTTCAGCTATACTGGTTTCAGCTCTAATGTTGGTATTAGTATCCACTTCCCACATCTGCACAGGGAACCTTCCTACTGTAGGATTTTCTGGGCTAGAAATCTGTAGTGCTGCCTCATTTGAAATCAATTAATCTGTTACATATAAAGTAGTCAACCGAAGTTGGTTTCTGATTGAGTAGTGTCCAGCTGATCCCATCGCAATGGTGTTGCCATATTATTTTCTTTTTGACTAGCTTCCAAAGCTTTCCACCAGACCTACTTCAGATCTACTACCTTCTGGATGTGTCAGACCTAGTCTACAAGGCTTACCAGGAAAGAATGAAAGAAAAAATGTAGAGACTGGAAAGGAGGGTGAGTAGCCTCAGAACAACAGTGTTCAGGTACAGAAAAGCAGCTGCAAAGAAGAAAGGAGTATTCCTTTCTCTATGTCTAGGGGCAGAAAAGAAAAAAGCATAATGAGCTTAAATGACAGTGCAAAGAAGAAGCAAGAAAGAAATGGTGAGCCTGGTGTAATGGATTGCCTTGGAATGCTGTGAGGCATCTTTAGGAACAGGCTACCCTAATAACTCATGAGAGTCAAACCGACGTCAGTGATCTAGGGCTGGGAGGCTGGAATATACGATTTCCTGAGATACTTTCAGCCCTGCTTCTCTATGATTTCATGCACAGGCCGTGTGTGAACTGCACACCTGTAAGTGGGACATGTCCCAGGTACGTTGGACTAACAGAGCAAGTGTTGTGGGTGCGTAAGGGTTGTGCTGGTTGAGCAACCCTCGGATATGAGAACCCTACTCTTTGCAAGCCTAGACTGAGATTGCTGCAGCTAGTAACAGTAATATACTAAACTAAACCAAAAGTATTTAAACATTGAACTGAATTTTGATACTCTGCATTGTTGTTTGGGGAGAGAAATCCAGTAAAAAGCTGTCTATGTGTCATATGTGTCACAAGACCAAATTTTTATGTACATGACACATAGGATAGAGTTTATGTCCTCACATTAGGCTCCCACAACTCCTACCAAGCTTTTATATAAAACCTGGTACACCACAAAAGAATTGCCCTCCCAAACTGCCTGTGAAAGGCAGTGCTAGCTGAAAGGAAATACAAAAAAAAAAAAAAAAAAAAAAAGGAGGAAAAAGAGAGAGAGAGATTTAAACTCTTTTGAACTCCAGATCTTCCTCAGCACTGGGACACCTCAAGGTCTCAGGCAGCAGCGGTTTTTCCCCTCCATGTGGGAGGGCAGTATGCCATCCTCACCCTTGACCATGCAGTTTAGTGGAGAGGGGATAACGGTGCTGTCACGAGTATGTTTCAGGAGCAGGCGGGTGCTGACAGGGTGTTCGGGGTCCCCGATCGGCAGCAGCCGGCCCCGCAGGGTCTGGGTGCTGCTCTGCCCGGTTCCCACCGCCCGCTCCTGGCTGCTCCGAGCAGGGACCGTGCTGGGCAGGGAGCTGCACAACACACGCAGGGCTGCACTGGCTGAACAGAGGGGTCTGCAACTTCAGTGGCCTCAGGTTGACAGTTATTATTTAGTTAGGTCACATTTTTTTGATTAGGCTCATCATTTTCACTTAGATCTTAAAAATTACGAATCTAAGTCTACATCACTGTCCCACAGACGTTAAGCGCTCAAATCCACAGTCTGTTCAGCTCATTACAAAGAGCTAACGCTGACATACATATCCTTTATTGTTTTTTTCTTATTCTAACCACTGTCTGTCCTTAAATTGTGATGAGTAAAACAGGAGCTCTCTTTCCAGGATAGCGGGGAAACATCTAGAATGTCCCACAGAGAAGTAAAGCATTTTTCTGCTAATTTCTTGAAGAAGGTGGACAAAGCAGCAAAACAGAGAGGATTTCTTTTTCTGGTGTGGGAGCACTTTCATTTTCTGAGAGCCGTAATCCAGCAAACCTGGATTCACATTTTGAAAAGTCGCATTATCTTGTTCTTGGCTCGGATTACCGGCTCCGAGGTCCTGCTGCAGCGGAGTGGCGGGGTAGGTCACAGGGAGAAGCCAAAACAAACTTCTAAGACAAACTCATTTGTAACCTTAACTATGAAGAATCACTCCTCAATAATGTTAAAAACAAAATCAGCGCCAGCGAGTGGAAAAGGACAGGGTAAATACTGTACATGCTGGAGAACTACATCTCTCTGCTCTGCTGACTCACAGCTTAAACATCGTACAAGTCAGGTGACATTACCACAGTGATAAATCTGATCTGTATCTACAGGAGAAGACTCCTGAGCCAATCCTTTGTTGAATACTGAGGAAATCATTGCCATATGTGAACATTTTTTAGTGGTGCCTTCTGACAAAATACATATTTTCCATTCTTTATTGAGCTGTTTATCTAGACTAGAATTATGATAAACTTCTCAAATGGTTCATTTTCCCAAGATTCATATGGAACAAATTAAAAATAAGTTTCCATAACAAAAATTACTTAGCAGTAGAGCTATGAGATCTCCCTCTCCTCCTCCTCTCAGATGAGCTTCACAGCCAGACAGATGCAGATGGCCTCGTTTGTGGCTTCCCGGCACTCAGCTGCACGTGCCAGAGAGGCAGCCCCACTCCTCCACGAGGATGCAGAAGGCCAGGCGCTGCCGTTGAGAGGCTCTGAACCACCACTGCAGTGTGGTGAATCCAGTGGGATCCCATGTATTCACTTTTTCCATTCCTTTTAAGGTGGTTTACTCCTCAGTGAACAAGGGAATCTGGATCTGACTCCTAAAAAAGACATTGAAGGATGGGGAAACACATTTGCTTTGCATCTACATGCCTATGTCATCCTAGTTGGGGTACTTGAGTACAAGAACTAGAGATAATCTAATTGACTTCTAAGAAAATTTTTGGCTAAATAACGTGTGGATATGGACATAGATAGCAGGTCCATTTGTGCTTCAACTTGGTGTCTATCCTTTCATCCCAGCTAAGGCTGCCTGACATTTCTTATTGTATAACCATGTTTTCATTTGCAGCTTGGAGAAACTTTCTGAGATTTCACACTTGTCATCTCTCATGCTACCTTATTTTTTAAAAATTGCTAAGATCTTTTCAAAAACAAAAAGCAGGAGAAAAAAGAAAAACAACTGCTAAACAGATTTAAAAAAATGTAGTTGCAAAGCTTTGGAACTCTGTGTTTTGCAGGAACCATGTGTAGAGGAAGAGCGGGGCTTTTGTTAAAGGTAAACCTTATTTATTCATTTTTATTCCCTGTGAAATACATCCACATCCTAAAAATCTACACGTCTTTGACAAGTAGTAGTTTACGCATACTTCATAAAGACTTGCCAGAGTTTAATAGCTGAAATCCCCAGGCAGTCTGTCTTCACTGAGCGTGCCCCAGCTCCTTACAAGCTCTGTATGTGGCTGAATTGGATGTGCTTCACAGCCACAAGAAAAAGAAAGTCTAAAAAAAAGTATTCTGCAGCATAGGGCTATAGGAATGAAATCAATTTTCCTCTCTAATGGCTGTCCCCACGTGTCCTGAGCTGAAGCAGTTCTGGGCATTGGATGTGGCACCAGGGAGCTGGTCCCTCTTGCACTCAGTCCACCCGCTGCTGAAACTGAGCATCGCAGAGAAGGGAGCTACCTCCTCCTGTTGGACAAGGACAAGAGGTAGATAAAGATGGTGAGGAAAAGGAATTATGTAGAAAAAGGTGGATTTACTTCTGAAGGAGAAGACTAGGTCTAGATGTTGTCAAAGAATAGAAACTGGGACTGAAGCAGAGGAAGGACCCAGCAAACTGGGAAACCTGAAAGAGAAACAGGGGGTAAAGCCTGGGAACAGCAAGGTGTGCCATAGGTCCAAGCAGTGGGCATGGCCATGCTGAGGGAAGAGGTGGGACTGCGTGCTGCAAAGAAACTGTGCTCAGGAGCACACAAGGGATGAGACAAGGACCCCATGGGTAGAAACTGAGTGTTAGTGCAGAGGAATAATGCTGACAGGGAGAAGTCTGAGGGCTGACCAAGACTGACTGACAATTTGGTGAGGGAAAAGGAGTTTTGGGAAAGGGAAAGAGTGAGAATAGGATAAGAACCCCTAAATGGGGCATATCTGACTTTCTGAGATTTCTGTGGTGGTTAGTGAAGAGCTAGGCATGGGACTGGAGTGGGACTGGAACAGGACGGGAACAAGAACAGGTAGCCCAAGAGTTCAGCAGAAAAGCTGAAAAGCTGAACACAACCTTCCTCAGAGCTGCAGACTAAGCCCAAAATCTTTCAGCTCAGTCCTTTCCCTGACTCTATGTCCCATACCCTGCCACTGTAGATGTGCGAAATCTGCAGCATCCCTGTTACATCCAGCAGCCAAGCTCTGCCAGTTACAGCAATAAGGTATCTGCGTGGGACAGCACAAGGGAATCGCTGGGAAGAGAATGTCAGCTCCAACCTGTTTAATGTGAACAAAATCTGATATTATTTAGTTCTCAAAACTGAGGAAAACATCATGAGATTAGTGAGCTAGATGGTCCTCCATTGGTTGTAGCGTACGGTCTGTACCCTCACCTCTCCTAGGACACTTCTGCCCTGTCCTGAGTTATTTTCAGGACCCAAGAGCTTTGGAGGTACCACAGAACCTGCAAGGTAATTGCCAAGATCCTGACACAGTCCCTTCCGGGTGAGGGGACTCCGCTCCCTAGTATGCTTGCCAGAGCAAGGACAAAGCAGGAGGGCCAGAGAGCGTTTGGTTGTAACAGGGAGATCCATGAAGGAACTGAAATCCATATCTGGGCCACAGGAAGATCAGAGTGCACTTTCCACTTGTTCATGACTGGAAATAACAACGCTGGTTTAAGTTTAAATGTTTTGCACAGTTCCTCATATGATCTTTGTGTCAGAGACAGGGATGAAATCCAGTTCTCCTGAGTGACATTCATCTACTTCGGCTACCAGACAGCCCGCTTTCTCCCTGCTGTCCCCCGCCTCATTCATTTCACATCTTCCAACTTGTGCAACAAATGAGTCAGGGGACTTAACAGACAACAGATGCCTTCACAGCACAATTCTGATTCATCCCCCTGGCAGAGTGGGAAAAATCATATGCGTCTATTTAATTCAAGACTGTAACCTAAGAAAGTGAATGAAAAACCACAGACAACATTAATTCTGGTATTTTGTTAATTTTTAAATGTTTGCATCTGCAACCCTAGAAATGTTCTTTTAAGAGTTGTTAGCTATTCGGTTGGGGTTTTTGTTTTATTTTGTTTTCTGGTACAACCTAGCTTAGACTGCACCACATAGAATCAGCTTTACGATCCCAGGGCAACAAGAGCACAGAGATTCACCTGGATTTATCTTTTCTGATTCACTATAGAAAAAAATCTGAAACTACTAATTTACTATAGTCCTATCCAAAAAGATAGTCATATCCAAACAAAAAGATACTCAAAAGACCTAGATTAATTTGTACTTCTATATGTACTTGATCTGCTTGTACTGGTTCTGTATATACAATTGCATCTTTTTCTGCTGTGTGCTTTTACGAGAGTCCTAATCCTTGAGGACTTTGGAGATCTGCAGTCTGGCCTGGTAGCAAATGTGATGCACAACCCATGGAATAGTTCTGATACTACAAACATTCAAAACAGGATAGGTTTGTTATGCAAAGCATACACACACACACACTGGTTAAAATGCCCCAAATGAGTCACATGTTTTCATTATCCATTACGCTGGGCTGCAAACACAGATTCCCAGCAGAAAAGTTCTCTGCAAAGGAAGAAAAACAAAGTTCTCTGCAGAGTACATCACACCAAAGCTGTCAGCTGCGCAAGGGTTCATAGAACTGGCACATTCAGATCGGATGAGTGTTCACTTGCAAACACCTCTAATCCTCTTTTGTTCTCATGGGTTATTATTTGATGGGGATTCTGCATTCTCACTATGTTCTCTTCCACACTCAGGATACCCTCCAGAGAAATGCAGAGGGTCTGGATAGCAATAGAAAGTAACCTCAGCAGACATTTCCTTCCCGACTACAGATATACTCACTGGATTTGATGAGCTACAAAGACTTTTCAAGGTTATGATTTCTAAGCAAATCCTTAAAATGTCTCTATTTTAGAGACTGTCTCCCCATACTACCATTGATTCTTCAAGTATTTGGCTATAGAAAATTTTCCATAAAATAAATATGAAGGACATTGAAATATTGTGTCCTACATGATATGGCTAGGCTTCTTGCAGCTTCTTGAACAACTGCTGAAGAATTGGAGACAGGGAAAGGACTATATTGACAGGATCAGCCCCAACTTTAGCTTGTGACTCCCACCCTGCGCCTGACCTACTGATACCAGGGCTCATTTGGATCCAGAGCCCCATCAGCCAGTTCATAAACAGAGCCAAGATCATAGCACAATAAGCAAGTGAGTCTTCTCAGACAGTATGATTTTGTCCACTGTTTGATTATAAAGGGGACAGAAGAGTTATTCCTACCATTATTCATCCTAATTTAACCTGCCAGTTTTACCTGTTCCTACAGAGGAAGAGGCATTCATCTACAAGACCACTCAAAGCAAAAAGCTGACTTACATACTCTGAGATGAGATCTGTATCAGCCTTCATAGCAATGCTTGAGACCCCAGTGCCTGATGCAACTGCACGGAGAATAGGCTCAGAGCTTGGAGAAAGCTCATGAACTCTCCTGCCTGAGTTTCCCTGCCTGGAGAACTTGTTAGCTCTCCCCAAACAGGTCAACGAAGAGGCATGTGCAGATTGGGCTCAGGTGTCAGCTCACATCCTGAGCTCATCTGACAACACTAAAGGTGGTTTATGAGCATCTGAGTCAGGCTTCACCTCTGAATCACCTCCTGGAAAGCTTGTCTTACCACTGAGAAGAAAGAGAGATTGAGAGATTTCCCAACTAAATCACACTTGACTTTGTGACTACCCCCTCCCTTTCACTCTCTTATTTACAAGTCAGGCATGCTTTTAACACAGAAACCAAGCCAGAGAAGTTCAGACCCAGATATCATCAAGGCTGCTAAACAAAGGTTTGAACTTCAACATCTCAAGTATCAGTTGATGGGTCTTCAAACTCAAAGAGATTTTTTGGTCTATCATGCAGTATTTTATTAACTCCAGCAAACTGCTGTATTTATTCTTAGTTGTTTAGTTCTGCTGGAAATATGCATACATTGCCATAAATATGATGCAGTTAGAAAAGGGCCATCTTTTCATACATATTCTCCTCATTATAGAAAATGAAATAACAAGGAAACATCAAGTCAAGAGCAGAAAGGGATTAGGATACAATTTCTATCAAATCTTCAGCATGCCTTTCACCGACTTTTATTTTTTCACTTTGTAGGCACATAGTGTATAGTACACGAAGTGCAAATGTCATCAATCTACTGTTTACAGTCTTTCTAACCTGAATGGCTAATAAGTTTAACACATTCATTTTTCAGTACAAATTAAGCCTGTCAGAATGACTCACACTTCTATATAAAGGAAGGTCTAAACATATTTAAGGGGAAATTTAGCTGTCAAAGTCAGTTAGTTTGTTGAAGTAAGAGGAATCCCATGTTTCTTTGTAACCTTTCAGAGAACACGGTATTTGGCAGATGCAGACCTGTGCAAGATAAGTGGTTTTTAAACTTGTTTGTGTATGTATGTGTGTGTGAAAGAGAGCAATTACAGACTCTGGAGAGCAATTCTGGAGAAGTTAAAGACATACTTCTTTGTCCTTTACTACTAGCAAGGGCCTTTCTGTAAGTTAAGTTAGTGAGATCTGAGGAATCTTGCATGCCGCTTTTTTTCCCCAATTATGTAAGCTGATATACTGAAAGACATTACTCTCCCTGCAAATCTTGCCTTGCTGGTGTCCCCAGTTATAACACCACTGCTTGTTGCACTTCAAGATCATCTTTCATTGCTAGTTTCTGAAATGTCTTGTATAAATATTGATGCTCAGAACAATCTTTTCCTGAAAAAAGATCTAGCAAAGCAAAGACCTTGTAAGCTAAACATGGCTGAAAGTCAAACAATTCTACTTTATAATTTTTCCAACCAAAAGGGTGAAAATTTAGAGCAATGCAGTTCTTCATCAATTTCTTTGGTCAACTAGCTAAGAACCTAATTTTCTAGTCAGGCACTGTTTCAATGGAAATATTCTGAGCAGCTCTTAATGAGTCCCCTCCTCTCATTGTTGGTGAAAGGAGACCTTGGAAAGATGAGATGATGTGCCAAGAACGCAGAGCAAGTTAGTTGCTTCTCCTGATGTTAGTATACCGCATATCCTGCAAAGAGACATGGGGACATTTGCCATGTCTCTTTGAGCTCACTATGCTGCATTCAGTTCCTTGTTTCCCTGTCCAGACTTGGGGGTCCACACACTGGATGAATTGTTGCCTAAAAGGCATGCCCGTAAATGCCAGTATGTCTGACTCCAAAGCACTGGCCCCTGTGCAAGACCAAAATTCACAGCTTGAAACCCCATCAGAAAGTAAAAACATCATTTGAACCATAAGTGCAGAAGACCTGCAAAAGCCCCGGGCCCAAAAGAAAAAGAAGCAAGAGGAAGTCTAAGTCTGGAGTGTGGTGGTGAAAGCACTCAGCCGGGAGGAGGAGGATGCTGGTATAGGAAGGGTGACTTATTAGTGGAGGAGCAAGGGAAAAGGGACCAATATCCTTGCTGATTTACATTTGGCAATGCTGCTTCATTCTGGAGGGGCTGACAAGGAGGGTCCCAAGCTCCTTCCCCTAAACTCCACTCCTGGACTACAGCCCACGTCCCTGAACTGAGGTCATTAAAAAAATTCTGAGAAATACAGGAAGGCTAAGATATCTGGGGAGAAGTGTAGTCTACTTTTTAAAGACAGGCTGCCCTCACCTCCACGTTATATACATATTCTTGACTTACTGCCCTTAGGAAACCCAGGCATGCCCCTTAGGCAAGCTGGATCACACAAAACAGTAGGAGCCTTTCCCTAGATGCCTGGAAAACCAGTGAAGGCATATTTCATGCTGAGTATGGGCCTTGTGATTCGCATTCTTGGTCTTTAAACACTGATAAGCCATCTGAGTCCTTTCTTAGGAGCCTGTGACCTTTTGTGGACTTCAGCCCTTGTTTAATCATTAATGCAACATGTCCCAGAATGCAGCTGGAGCTGCAGAGGGATGTCACTCTTTGACTTTTCCTTCTTCTCAGCATCCCTTTCAAAGAACAGAAAATTTTCAACAAAAGAATTCATTGCTTCAGGATCATGAGAAGATCACCTTTTAATCCAATAGAGGATTAAAGTAAGATGCATGTTAATGATGAGGCCAATTAATTAAGTTGCTAAGGATCAAAGGAAGCTTTAACATGCCACTGTCCACCTTATCTGTGGGCAGGTAATGCTGAATCAACCCACAACTGGAATTCTTGCATTTTTAATGGCACAGTTGAACTCTCCATTTCCGTTCAGAACACGCTAAATTAGGTGGTGTCCTGAGATGGGCAGGCACAACATCCTTTCACAAGGATAATTTTCAGTTAAAATTGGAGCCCACTTTCAAGCCTACTTTTCTTTAAACTCTCCTCTTCTTCAAACTGAGAGTGCTAATAAGCCAATACGGCATCAACAACAGATTGTGAGAGATTGCCGTTACCTAATCAAAAGAATTGTTTTTCCGAAAGATTATATTTAGTTCCTTTTTTGGGGAAGGGAAAGGAAGCTCAGCATCAGCTGAACTGTTTCAGGTCAGGCCAGTCACCATGGCAACAAATTTTTTTGATAGTAGAAAGTATCACTTGGGAAGTGTGGTTAGTATAATAGCATCATGGATCATTTTCATATATTCACTTTAGACTTAGGGCTTAAAGGAACTATGTCCTTTTCTTCTGAAAAAGACTGAGACATAATGCACAACATTATCACAGGTGCAAAAAATTGTGCATCTCAAAGAAACCAGGCAGTCTCAGCCAAATGTAGGCCTTGAAAAGTTTGGCTGGCAGAAACCCAGAAACTCTACTAACCTGGTTGACACACATAGCTGTCCTAGCCCCTTTTTTCTCCATTGACTAAAATATAACAGTCTTCGTCTGCTATTTAGTTATAATTAGATGCACAGATGCAGAATATTTCTGAGCAGCAGAATATTACCTTGAATAGTGACTGTACTTGAATTGTTTCATTTCTTGTCACATTAGATTGAGCTGTGTTTAAAATATGCTGGTTTTGCTTTTAACAGTAAGGATAAATATGTAATTTGGCTACACTCGGGGATTTTCAGTCTGTAATGTCATTCTTTTCACTTTTTTCCTCTCTGGAGGTAGGCACATAGCTTCAGAAAGTGCTTGAAAAGAGCTGCTTATTTATATGGTGGATTCTTAAATTAAATCTTTTCCAGGATTTGCTCTGATGACATGAGAAGTGCTGGATTCAGTGCAGATACTAGGGGTGAAATCTGACGCGTACAAGGCAGAAGGTCAGACACACCTATAAACTGCAACAAAAGTATTGAAGAATCTTCCTTGTCAGCTAACTAAATCCCAAATTCACGACTGGACCAAAGAGGCCAGTTACTTCAACTTCACCGATTCAGTCTAAACGTTACACTTCAGGATAAAACAATGCACCGCAAATACATAAATATGTATCTTACACTTTTTTTATACAGGGGAGTAAAGAAAACTTTTCGCTGGCTACCATATTGTGAGGAAGGGCGAGCCAATTCCGATTTCACTTTCATCCATGTAAGCTCTGAGCTGCCAAGTGAAACTCCTCAGGATTTACAAGCTGGTAAAATAAGCGCAGGATACGGCCCAGTATATTGCATGAGGTAATGCTCACCCATACAGCTGGCTGGAGAGTTTCCTTACGGACCAGGGAAGAACCGCTCGGTCTGTGCAGGAATCGCCGGGTGAAGCTCCGCGGCCTCTGTTCTGCATGAGGTCAGACTAGATAATCAGAGTGCTCCCTTTTGGCCTTGAAATCTATGAATCTATTAAATGAAAACAAATGTTACAATTAATCAAGCTGCTTTTCCTCTGCTCTAACCCACAGGGTTAGTCATGAAAAATTGGCCTCTCAAGACATGGTTCTTTCCGGCTATTTTGACTGTTGTTTGGTGCAATACTGCCCTGATTTAAAGGCACAAGAGGTGTCAATCTTTCAGCTTCATTTTTGCATCGGTTACCTGCTGTAACTGGAATCCTGAAATCCTCACTCAGTCCTGGCTTAGCGGAACCTCGAATCAAGTTAGACCTTTGGAAGGTCGGAATAAGTAATTTTGGGGACTGGATGCAGTAAGTGTTGTTGGACTGGTAACGTACAGCTGTACTGGAGACATGTAAGTGGCTGTCAGCTGCAGTCTGCAACTGTAGGATGCTGAATAATAACAAAGGTCATATGTCACACATGTGGGCAGAGTTTAACCTCCTAAAATGGAAACTCTGTTGCATCATTCTTGTGTAGAGGATTGAATTATTGTAATCGTGTAAGTGTAAACAGGATACATGTCATATACTTTTTCTTGGATCCTGCACTCATTATATATTTGGCATGGCCATAAGCCATGTCTAATGTGTGCTGCAAAACCTGAGACCCATCTGTGGGAACACAAAGCACACAAAAATAGAGATGCTTCCATCGCACAGTAAAAATATGACATCTTAACAATCCTACCCAATGATTAAGCTATCCTGAAAATAACTATTCTCAGTCATATTAGTTGCTAGGTGTAATAGTTCAGCTTCCTTCTGTGAATAAAAAACCAGGAATTGTAAATCTATCTATCATCTGAGATGTTGAGTAATTTGCAAACAGTTGAAACCAAACAAAATGTACAAGCTGCAAGATATACACACTTTGATTACAAACTGTGATCTTCATTATCACATAAAGCCTTGGAAAATGGGATTCATGAAGCTGAAGTTTTGCTGTATGTAATGTACGTTGTTTATTGTGCTTGATACAATAATCTGAGTAAGGATCTTCACACTGAGGATAATCTTTCAAAAGAAATTTTCAGAGCTTATTTTCCAGACAAGATATAAAGTGAAAATACATTCTTCCTCATTTTTTCCCCTCATACTTGTATACCTACCAGCCTGTACTATTTTGTAGTGGAGTAAGAGATTAGAAACTTCCAGTTATTCTGAGAAAAAATAGAAAACAGTAGTCATAAAGTTGGTTGAATATGAAAAAATATGCAGTTTCATATTTAAATGTATTACAGTTAACTTTTGCTGTCATTCTTCAGGCTTAGGCATGTGAACGACCAAACATGCTGGTAGAATATGACGTGACAATTCTAATGGGGTGAGTTTGAAATGGCAATGTCTCCTGTGATTATCAAAACTAGGAATGACTGATACAGGCTTTCCTACCATATTAAATAAAACCTTCTAATACAACTATCATCTAAATGAACATATCATTATATGAATGATTCAGAGAATTTTAGCATTTGTATTGAAGTGACTTAACGTATTGCATCCTATGATCTGTGACAAACGGCAGTGCTTTGGTGCCCACATGTAGCCGCCTTGAATTTTTTCAGGTGTCATAGGATGTCTGAAATATCCGCATTGGGCTGGCAGAGATGACCTGCTTCTTCTGAAGATACAGCTGGAGGCCAGCCAGGTGACTCTAGAGCATCTACCATGGCACTAGACATCAAATTTTAGTCAGCTGAATTGAGCCTGAGGCATCCAAGTTTGCACTGTATGAGCAGACATCTACTCAATACAGTCACCAGAGTCTGGAGGGTGATGCAACTTGTCCGACTGTAGACAGATAGTGGCTAAGCAGCCAAATCACTCACTGGGTTTCAGTGACTGCATTAACTAGATCTCCGCTGACTATAACGGGAATCACCTAGTTTACGTGTAGAGAGGTATACATGGGCATGTGGAGTTTTAATCTCAAATGGATTCCCAACCATAGGGCTCAATACAGCTGCCCAAAATATTTAGTGTCATTTCAGATACCCAGGGCATCACTCATGGCATTTAACTGCTTTTCAAGAAAGGCAAAGGTCCGCTGTATGTCCTGCATTACACTTGCCATAGTTATGGGGACATTTCAGACATGTTTTGGCATATCAGCTGGCACTGAGAACATAAATTCAGACAACTGAGTTAAGTCCATAACTCCTTGCCTTCCTTCCATAACACCTGCAGCAAGTGCTGATGCATTCCAGATTGCAAAGACCACGGCCCCTAATAAGAACTAAGCATGCGTAAGGTAATATTATATGCAGAATTGGGCAATTAATTAACCAACTGCTCATCTAGTCTGGGTGTTGGGAAAAACTTAACTCACTAGAGCCTTTAGCCGATGGCAATCACCATCCTTCCTGTCTCATCATCCATCACCACACTCATTTAGTGACATTTTAAATCTTTCCTGTCTATGACTGCATTGACAAAATAGATTAGCAGGGGCAACCAACCTCAGACTGCCCAGAAGAGGGTCAAATTAATAACTGGGAGGGTGTGCTCCAAAATTGTCAAGGGCAATCAGAATTAATGCTTGAGAGGAAATAAAACCAAGTAGATGAAAACCAAGAAACTGGGACTTCCCTGAGGGATGACGAAAACACTTTAGAATAATGGCCCAATTATTTAATTCTGAATTTCAGTGAAAATCCTATAAAAGTACTTAAAACACCCCCATTAGCACTAAATGAGCTCATCTTGATTAATGTTATTAAAACTATTGCCAAAGGGTTTAGTAATGATTAAGTCTTTTATCTCAGGTGATAAATTCTTAACATTCTAGCTACATTAGGATAAACCATAAAAATAAAAGTTTATTTTAATTTTCATTTTTTTAATTTATTATCTTCTTTCTTCACCCCTCAGTCAGACCCAGCAACATGTGCACATTTCCACCCTAATCTTAGTAAGTGTTGCACAGGAAACTTATGCAATGATATTCCCACTGTTTCAGTTGGGTACTTAGGTGCTTCAACCTGTTCTTCCCACTAAGTCTGG
The DNA here is from genome assembly GCF_964195595.1 of Calonectris borealis. Taxonomy (NCBI): domain Eukaryota; kingdom Metazoa; phylum Chordata; class Aves; order Procellariiformes; family Procellariidae; genus Calonectris; species Calonectris borealis. The sequence continues at coordinate 15,947,576 of NC_134314.1, forward strand.
GCACTATTCAAGGCTCCAAATCAGAATATTAATCCCTCTAATGACTCTTAACAGTTAACAGTGTGGGATGGGCTCAGTCAGATAGTCTGACCCGCTCTCTGACTACATCTGTCTCTTTGTCCCGATCTACCTTAGACACTTTCATCAAATACTTACATTTAGGTGGATGAATCCCAGTCTTCAAACCCTGCATAGGCATGCAATTAGAGTAAGAATCCAAGCCCAGCTGAAGCCATTAAAAAGACCCCCGTTGACTTCAATGCTGAATTTCCCTAGACTTGTGGTACTGGTAATTGAGAATCGTGTTTGATAGTTTTCACATCCATCCCACAGTATCCTGGCCTTTCCCTCTCAGGGGCCTCAGAAGAACAAAATTGAAACGAAGTATGAGTTTTTTCTGTGGCACACACATGAAGGAGCCAGGACACAGGAGTCCTGCACCACCCAGGAGCAAGCCATCTCACATGTGGAGAAGGTTCCTCCTCACCTTCTTCCATACCCACCAGGACAGCAGGGAGAGAAGCCAAGGACACAGCCATGGCGCTGCCTTCCTCTGCCAGCACCAGTTATGGGCCATGGCAGAGAAAGCCATGCTGTCTTTCCAAGGTAGCTCTGCTGCCGCTGTGGACCATGACAGCCAGGGAAACTGCAGCTGAACTGTCTATGGGAGCTGAGGTCTCACTCTCAAATAACTTTAAGTGTTCAGCACATTGGTATGAAAGTGCCATTTGCAGAGGACAAAATATGCAGGAAGCTTTTATTTGCATGGGTCAAACCTCAGAGTGCACAGCAAATCACCTTCTTTGAAGAACTTCAGAAGTTCTAATTCTTTTTCCTCACATATGTGTGTGCATGTGCTAAATCCCTTCCTTCCTTCCATCCCAATGATGAATATGTATTGGTGTCACTCTGCAGATGCTGGGTAACAGTTTTGCTGTCCTTCAGGTTCAAATGGCGTGGTGTGCATGTCAGAATACCTTGAAAATCCTTAGAGCCCTTACTTACTTTTCTGAAGTTCCTTTGACATGTCAGCAGGCATTTTCCTTCAGTCAGGGCCGAGAACAAACTGTGACTCATGAGTACACAAGCTGTGTTGCACTGAGAATGATAGGAGGCTGCTTTTCCTTATCTTCTCTGTTACAGGCTCTTCTGGCTGCACCAGGGCACACTGAGGTTTGCTCTTGGACAGACATTAAAGGGAGATTTGGGAGGCTTTCTTCTCCTGTGCAGTCAGATGAGCTCTAGTCCTTATCATTGAGTAATTATACAAATATCTCTGTGAAAGCCCTTGGAGACAGGTGCAGACAGCACCATTGCCCTTCTTACTGGTCTTTGTATACATGGCATCTCCTCCCAAGAGGTACTGGGAGTATGGTGCCTATGTGGCAAGGAGATCTGAAGATCTCCCATCCTGAGGCAGACACAATGGAGAGAGCTATAGGCAACCCGTGAAAAGCAGACACAGTGAACTTACAGCCACCAACTGCAAACCCAGCATCCTTCATGAGCATATACAGCCTCTGCTGAAGCCAGCATGGCCACAGCTGGGGTCTTCTAGCTGGTTATGGCACGTCTCCATGGATCTCTCACACCTCTGCAATGCACTGCAGACCTAGCTTCACACCACACAGTGCCTCCAGCTCTTCATCCAAAACCCTGTAGGTACTTCCTTGTGTTTTTCACAAGTGGCACACAGGGCAACCCACCGTGGATGGAGAGGGTAAGGGTCCTGCTAGCAACTGCCTTCAGTGACACCAAGAAATGCTGAAGTGGAAAGAAAAAGGTGGCTTCAGTCCTGTTAGGTCTCATGGCAAACCTTCTTCCACGTATTGTTATCAAGCTGTTAATGATGCTGACAAAGAGCTCACTTGATCTGAAGCGACCTTTGCTCAAAGAAGCTTTTTGATGCTATTTGTGTGCCTGTATATGGAACAGCTCTTGGTCTGTACAAAGGGAAGTGACAAAGAAACCTGAGCCTGTAAATGCACACCTGGGAAATAATAACACCAAGGGACTTCATGAAATCAAAATAAAACCAAACAAATTTTAATGACTTTCTCTGACTTGAGTACTTTTTTAAAAAGTTACCGATAAGTTGTGCAAAACCTCTGGTTTTCCACTTCCTGACATTTCTTCGACAACTTGAAAGATCTGATGAATTCTCTGGAAATGTATAAAGCATGAAACGTCCTCAAATTTCACAGATCTTTTCCTTTCATCCCACATTTTGCAACATGTAGCCATTATTGGATAGCAGTTTGCAATTTGCTTGTCTTCACCAAAGCTTTTGCAAAATGTCTTTATTTGTTGCTGCTGAAAAACCCCCTTGAAGTTTCAGTAGTTTCTCCCTACGTGCCAATGAACTGGCAGCAACACGTGTTTCCTTGCAGCTTTCTGGAAAATACCTCCTACTCCAGTTCACAAACTTTGACTCCTAAGGACTCATTTGGCCTCTGAATTTATTTCTCTCTGGCTTTATTTAGTATCTTACTGAAGTCCAGACACTGTTCTCTTTCTCACCCAGAATTTACTTTCCATCTTCCCTCTCTCACCAGTTTCCCATCCAGTTTCTCCAGCCAAAGGATGTTTTTCTTCTAACCAAAATGAAGATTCCCAGTCCTACAGGTGAACCCTGTATATGCCACAGGAGTCTGTCCAGCCACATGCATACTAGCAAGTTAAGTAAAGCCAGGACACAAGCACAGATCCCCATCATCTGAACCGGAGAATGGTCACAGCAGTGCCAGGACCGTTTCTGACCTGGGCCAGCCAGCATCCTCCAACCGGTTCCTGGGCACAGGTGAGGAGGTGGCACAGTGCCGGGACTGGAATTTCACTAGCCATGTTAGATGCAGCCACCTTGTTTTGAAGGCAAAGAGACTTTAACAGTACGGACGTTGCCAGATGGCTTCAGGGGCAGAGAATGTAGCAGATGTACCCTCAGGGTCCCAGCAGTCCCTTCTCAGAACCTCTGCCCTGCTGCGTTTGTGCAAACAAAAGCAGGAGTACTGGAGACTGTTAACCTGTCCTGACCATTGAATGTGTCTCCATCCTTCGGAAGGCCGTGTGCCTACATGAGCCTGTGAACAGGCCCAGAACACTGTTTGCAAACGCAGGTGTTCCTCTTTCGATTTCACTCTGGCATGGGTTCTCCTGAACCCTTCTCCCCATCCAGACACTCCCCACGCCAACAAAATACCCTTCGGTGTGGCTGGCTGGGTTGTGCTGAGTGACTACTGCCACTCAGGTGTTGGTAAATTCCCACTAAGAAGTAACACTGAATTTGGCTGTAGGTGTTTTTCCCCAATTAAAACTAGCAGGTCTGAGCTTTCTGCATGGGGGGAAGGGAATGTGAAAAAATAGAAGAGCCCCATTCAATTGCACAAGCTTCATGAGCAATTAGGAACTCAGAGGGGAAAGAAATCATGAACCAAATCATAGGAAATGGCAACGGAGCTGCAAAGATGACATCATAGTTTATTGGAATTATTTAAACATCTTAGACATATGTGCAAAGCTCAGCGGAGAACTCCAGTGCTACATGCCAGTGAAAATCAACTTTTCATTCAGGATCAAGTCAAATATCCTTCTGACTTCGTACTGGAGTGCTTTACTCATCTTTTTATACATGGCATCTAAATAAAGCCTCTGTCACAATTAGCTGCGCTGAAACAACCTTGGGTATCACATGATGATGCATATGCTTTAGCTGATGTGCATCCGGAGAGAAAGCTAACCAGAACCACAGGATATTTCAGACCTCGGGGGGAGGGAAGTGAGCAACTCTACTGTGGAAAGTAGCTGGAAGTTATCCAGCTTCCCCAGGCCAGTCAGTCATGAATATCCTGCTTTGGCCACAGAGGGGTTGTGGAGGAAGCAGGCTCACAACAATTGGGAAAGGTTTGTAACCACAGGAGTCAAATGAATGAAGCCAAGAGGCCGCCAAGTGATGCAATTCATGGAAAAAAAAAAAAAAAAAGAAAAAAAAAAAGAAGAAAAAAAAACCTCTCCTCAGCTCCTACACAGGAGCATTCATCATTTACTGTGACCTTCCAGGAATGTGCTGACAGACACAAAGCGTTTTGTGTGACATTGTGCCAGTGAACTGGAATGACTGCTGCTCGCAGCATTGTTTCCTAACAGCAGGGCACCATCTTCTGGAGGCTGCAAAGGCTGTCCCCGCCGCTCCTGGAGCAGCGCGGGGTGGGATGGAGGGGGCGAATGATGCACCATCCCTTTGAAAGCAATTTAGGATCTAAAAAAATAAAACAAAACAGTGTTCAGACCTCATATTAAAACCAGCCGCTGCCTCAATTAGGCACAGGCGCCTGAGTGCCTGAGAGGGGTGTGGGAAGGAAGGGGGGTGGTGCTGTGCTGGGACAAGATGGAGCTGGGGGAGACCTCTCAGAAATGTCATAACTGCGGGGGTGGCCGGCAGACACCATTGTGCTGCTCATCGGCACAGCACAGCCACCGCTGGACAGATGGAGAAGGAAAAAAGAGTGTATTACAAAGAGAACAAAGTACACTTCTTACCTTCGCTGGGCTTTCCCGTATTTTCCAGGGACCAAGATACATCTGTGCATTTGTTGGCCCAAAGGAGGGTCGATTTGCTCCACCACCTCCGGGTTTGCTGCCTTTGCTGCTGCCGTGGTGGTTGTGGTGCTGGCAGCAGTAAGGTGGTATCTCCTTAGGCCACCAGGACCTGATATCAGTTACATCTTCCTAGAAAATTTCAGAGTAAAACACACTTTAATTTTAGGTGCATTTTATGGAGAAAAAAAAAAAATGAAGCTTATATACCGGATACAGGCATATCTGGTGACTTACACAGGAATTTATAAGAGAAATTAAAGGCATTAGGGCACCATTTCCCATTGAAGTGTCCATTAGTCTCTTCAGGCTGTTTTGGCTGTGCCACGCTTTATTTCTGCTTCCAGAGCTGTGCAGTGCTGTGTCCCCACTGCTGCAGCATCACCTGAGAAAATCCCCAGTCCCCACAAGCCCACAGACACGTCCTGCTCCCTGCTCATGGTCACCTGCCGGGAAAAGGGGAAATCTGGAGCTGCGACATCCCGCAGGGCTGCGGGGCGAAGGCAGCGAGGGGAGGAGGAGCATCCAGCCGAGTAGCCAGCTTGGCAAGCAGCCACTTCACCAGCTTTTCACATGGATGGAAAAGACTGCTGAAGGCACAGGGAAAGGACAGGTAGGGTGACTGAAATTTCCCTGAATTTTTATTGTAGGAAAACCCTTAGGGTGGCCCCAACATGGCCCTACGCCATAAAGACACAAGCAGCGCTGTACACAGCATTGAGAGGTACAGGCACTCGTGTAAAACCAGTAGCCAAGTAAATACGCAAACATCTTCTGTGAGTCTCAGTCTACACCAGGTAGTTCAGCTCAGAGCTGTGTCTGCTAGGAACAGGAAAATTCAGAAATGTTACTCTGCCAGCAAAAGTGGTACAGGAGGGGACTTTGCTGCCCTGGGTGCTGGCAGTGGGGCTGGAGCAGCGTGGCTCTGCTTCCTTACGAGCAGAAGATGTGGCCCTGGAGGTTTAGAGGCCATATCAAGCCATGCTTAGTGCAGATGACGGTGTCTCATTCTTCAGAAACACCTCCAGGGCCCTGCTCATTTCCTTATAAGTGGGGTAAACTTTATTCCCTGGTGATGAGCCAGGCAACAGTTTGCTGGTTTGGTTATGGCTCTAATGTCATCTCTCAGACCCTCTTTGTAGAGTCCGTTGCCCTCCCTTTTCTACCCAGTCCGGACACTAACTCAGTACAATGTACATTTGCCTGAGTATAAGTAGAGTGGATTTTATTCTCCCCTGTGTAATGCTGTTGTCCAACTTAGACTCATAAAAAAAAAAGAAATTATCTGCTCCATTTTATACCTGCAAAACTCAAAAGTCCCAAGTCCTTTGATATCTAACATATGTGTCTTGCTATTCTGCTCTTATTAAAAGCAAAGTTACATATTTTAGCTGAAGGACAATGCCACAGGTACCATGAACAGAAGTGTCTAGGCAGCTGGGCATATCTTGGAGGACAAGCTGCTCACCATCAGCTGAAGGGTGGCCAGGCAGCCAGAAGGTTTCCCCACCCTCCTCTTCTATTGCCTTTCCTGAAACCCTCCCAGCACATCATGTCGTGCGAAGGAAGAGGGAGAAGAAGGAGAAATGCAGTGGCGTTAGGCTGCCCTCGGCATCGTGGTGTTTGCCTTTCTGAGGACTCCAGCTGCCAGGCTGGCAATTCAGAGGATGCAGGACAGCAGAAAAGAGGCTGTCATGTTGCGAGAACGGATGGTGCAGCACTTGCTGCACAACAGGCCTGGCTGCTCTTGGCCAGACTTTGTGCCTGAGTAGAGCTAGGGCTCAGCAGCCTCATAGCCAGGAGAGGAGTGGAGCCTGCCCAACAGGATGGACGGATGTGGGTAGCAAGGTCCTGGAGATCCTGGCCATGGCTGGGGTTGCACGCTGGGGGATTCCCATGTGCCTTGCTGGATTTTAATTCTGCAGACTGGAATAGGCTCATCTGAACAAGAAGAAATAAAATAAACAGTACCAATAAAAGGTGCAAGGGGCTGCGCAAAGGGCTGCTGGCTCCACTGTCTCCTCCACAGAGCCAGTGGGTCACCCGGCCAAACCCAGATATGAAGACAGAGACTGGTAAGGTAAGAAGCCAGTACAGGAATGAGCGTAGGATTACAGTCCAGGCTCAGAGAGGTAGGACGTGGGGAAACAGTTGGCGGAAGTAATAGATGTTACAACCCTTCAATAAAAAGGGAGTAGAAGATGCCAAGATAAACTTACTTTTCTGTCCTTGCCTGGAGCTAAATTTTCAGGGCCATCCAGGTGATGAAATGATCAATCAGGCAGAGATAAAGGATTCACAGCATCTCTGTGTAGCGCTGCCGCTGTAGAACTGGGTGCTCAGTGATGACCGGTGTGCTTTAGACAAGCATTTGGGTTTCTCTCTTCAAAACCAAACACGCTGCTTCATTTCTCACAGTCCAGCTGCAGCCCTCAGTCCCCCACCGCTGCCGTTGGCTGCGGTCACCAGGCTGTTCCCATGCCCCGCGCTAGCTTGCTTCTTGGCATCCGCTTCTGGGAACGGCCATCCGTGTGCCCCGTCTATCTGGGAGCATGTGATCCTGGGCAAGTGCCTTATACCCTGCATGCCTCGGATCAGACTTGCTGGGAACCATTCCCAGGGACTTCCTCAGTAATTGCCCACTGGTCTCTTACAGTGTTTATTGGGAAATGGGGAGACAATCAAAGCAAACCTGTAGGGAAGCATAAAAAGATCAGATCTAATCTAAGCTGTGGGTAACAGCCTGGCTAGACAGAGTAAAAGCTTCCAGTTACAATTCATTTAAGAGACTAACTTACCCCTATTCTGCGCCTGATGCAATAGCTGATCTTTACGAGATAATCAGCCAGAGCTCTCCAGTTATCTAAGGGAAGGCTTCACCTCCCACCGAGCGATGAAATACTAAGCCCATTTGGTGTCAAATGGCATAATTGAACTGGTGGTAGTTTGCACCAGTGGATATCAAAGAAAGATCTGACTCGATATCTGCAAAGGTAATGTTAGTGAAAGGTAATATCTGCCCACTACATAACTGTGGGTTTTGGCAGCACAGCACCAGAGAGTCTGTGAAACGAAGAGTATTGTCAGCTTGCATGGGACTTTCACCCCCGGGTATCCCAAGCCTTTTGTGCTTGCTATGTCCCGTGAATCATTCCTCCCTATATAAAGACAACGGAGTTGTGTCTACCTTTCCAAAACGAAGGCTGAATTCCCACAACCACTTCACTGTTTTATGCTGAGGATGTAGAAAACTGACACGACGCTCTTTAAAAACAAGGTTATGGATATTACGATTTATCAGAAAAGCAGGGCTACCTGTAGTAAGGAAATGAACACAATGTTTTCTTTATCATAAAATCAAAGCATATTGCATTCAATAATTGCCAATTTCTTTTTTTTCTAATTCCACATATGTTGGGACATGGAAAATTGGGTATGGGGAGGCTTTTAAGGAGGAAATTGCATCTTAAAGTTTTTAATATATTTCCATAACTTCTAAGCTTTTCAAGAGTTACTGATGATGAGGATCTCAGTCTTGAGAGCTGAATTTAAACAACCATAAAAGGACTTAAATTTCAGATGATGGGTGCCTAGCCATTCTGAAATTCAGGCGTTATTACAATGTTTCCAGTTAGGCACCCAAAGTCATTAGTCACTTCTGAAAACCTTGGCATAGAGTAAAAGAGAAAATCTCCAACTGAGCTAACATGTACAGTCTCGTAAAACAAAAACTAGAAAAAATGTCCTAAAGCCCATGAGTGAGTCAATCCCATTCATTGTGACTGTGGTAAGCTGTAAATTATTTTTATTTAATAATAGCTAATACCTGGCTTTTATACAGCTTTTTTTTTTTATCAGCGGGCTATAAATGTATTATAATCTTTAAATGCAGCATCGTGGAGCCATTAGTACAAGAATTCAGTCAGTGTAGACAGACCATCATAGCAAAAGAATCCAACTAAACAAAATATACACCAAAGTATTTGCTCCTTAGAAGACAATGGGAAATTTTAAGCAGGCAAAAATTCTGATGCCTTTGTCACATATTATTCTTGAGAATGCATTTCTCAGTCAGATCACAGACAGTTGTGGTGTTATTTCTTTCTCTGTTTCTTTTGGTTTCTCCTACCAAGGCAAAGGGAAGGAGATTGTATCGCAGATCCCAGCATCAGGTTTTCTCTCCTGTCCTTCAGAGCAAAAAGGCAGGAGGAAGCGTGTGGATGCACGGTGTCTCCTAGGACTGCTTGCGGAGCGGTTGTTCAGGCATTTACCCAGGCTGTACCTGAAACAATCCCCTGGCCCATAAGCCGCAAGAATTAACTCAACAGTCAAGGAGCCAAAATCATCCTCTGCACCACTCAGCCTGGGGTATTTAAATATCCCAAGGTGCTTATTGGGGTACCAATAGTTTGGCTGCAGGAGCAGACTCATTCAGGACGTGCCAGCATCGTGTTCCTGCTGGCCAGGCTTGTTTTACCAAGCTACCGGCTTGGAGCCAACGGCTGCCAGCCAAGCTACCGCGTGCCTGCACCGACCTGACCAGAGGAGCCGCTGGCAGACGGGCCTGGCTTTTTCAAATTCCAAAGTTTCAACTTTGCACGGCCAGCAAGCACTGGCGCTGGGCTCTGAGGCAGAAAAGCCAAAGCAGTGGTGGTTGCCCGAGCAGGACCACGTTTCATCCAGCGCAGCAGGTCTGTGCCAGATCCATCACCCTGCAGCTTAGATAAGCCCCAAACTGAGCCTAAGTTGTGCTGAGCTCTACTTCTCTCACCACAACGTTCTTGCTGTCTGGGGCCAAGTTTTCTGAACGCTCTTAGACAGGGTTGAAAGCATGTGCAAAGCCAGGCTAGAGCTGCAAATGGAGCCAGTCATCTGGCTCCTACATGAGGGCCTTATAAAGGTCACTTTATAAGTATTTTTGTAAGCATTTTTGTAAGCAATGCTATACAGCTTTTCTGCACAAACCCATTGCATCGTTACTCCTAGCTAAAACTGGTTGCTGGGCTGGGCAGGCTGAAGGTTGATTTAGGCGTGGCAGCTCTGGCAGTTTTCAAAAAGTTAATAAATAAAGTAAGTCCTTGTGAAATCTTTGCAGACAGCCTTGGTGCCACGAGCAGCTATCATTTTCTTCTTGCCACAACCCCGCAGCCGAGCCTCCTGACAACCGAGAAGCAGATGAGCATATAGGCAGGATCAGGCCCAATGCAACCTCATCTCACAGTCCATTTGACATGGAAATAAATCCTGATGCTGGCATGCAAAACAGGCAGCTCTTAAGGAAGGTAAGAATAAAACATCTAGGAAGAGAGCACAATCGGAACTGCAAGCACAAGTCTCCAGGAAAGGAGGAGGGAGAGGTGGATGCAAAGGAAGAGAGAAATAAGTAATAGGCAATAATCCATCGAAAACAGCAAAGCAAACGTCCTGGATAGATGCAGTCAATACAATTTTCTGGATATTTTCTTTCTAGTCCAATCTTAGAATTCTGTGGTTATGTGTTCATTTTATATATTCATTTAACAGTCAAACCAGCCCTCTGTCTCATTTTTACCTAGTTTTAGAAGATGGAGTTTCATTTGCTTTGCAAATAAGACTTTCTTTTAATGTAAAATGGTTCCAGATAAAAAAACCAAGCCCACACCTGACAAATTGTCACATAAAAACTTTAAAAAGCATTTGTATAGCCATCATTAAAATAAATACTACTTCTTCGTCCCTAAGTGCAAAATATGAAATATTCATATAGGACAAAATATTTTGCAAAAAAAAAGAACATAAAAATGATTATCCCACTCCAGAAATTAGGCAATGGTTTTATTTGACTTATGTGCTTATACCTCTTGAATTTAATAAGTGTTTGCTTACCACTATGGAAGGCCATGCATGTGGTTATTACTAATGCATATCAATCAGTTTCCAGGTAAATCAGTAGGTACCTAATTTGACCACATATCTGGCATTTCCCATTTTTTTAATTAAGAATTGCAATCACAGCACTATTTCCAGGAATGGTTATTGCTATTATCTGCAGCATTCCCCACTGAACGCTCTCTCTTCAAAGGCCACATTTAGAAATTCAGATTAGCCAAAACTCTTCCTCCGTGTTTGTCACCGGTACATTTTGGAAATGTTATCCCTGGGTCAGAACTCATGATGCTGCATTTTAATGAATGGTGTGAGCCCTTCTGATTTGCATAATAGCCAATGTTTTCAAATCCAGCTGGAGCGAACACCATACTATCCCCTTTCACAAGAGTACCTGGGTAGCGGTGACCTGGACACCACACAGTTGCCATTATTCAGTGGATGTCAGAAGTGCTCAGAGCTTCTGAAAACCAGCCTGCATTTAATAGGTAGCTAAAAATACATAGAGAGAGGCTCGTTTATGAGCCATAGCCCTTTGGCCTCCCCACCCTGCCTGCACGCCGGTCCCCCCAGCTGTTTAATTTTCTTCTTGGCGATGGGGGTTTGGAAGTGCTCTGGTACAGAACTGCATCGCTGTCACTTAGCAACCTTTGCTGTGTTCCCTAAATGAAGAGTTTTATTGAGGAGTTCATGTAAGTTCAGCATTTATAACCAAATCAAGGGCTTTTCCCTCTGTCACCAGATAATTAAAGTATAATAATTAAGGTTTAAAATAAACCCGTGAGGGCTGTTTCTCACCGATGGAAATAGAAACTAGGAAAAACCGATCTAAGATTCTGCGGTCAGTTACTGAGATTGCATCTACCTAATTTTTCACCTCTTGCCTGCTTGTTGTGAAAGGACACAGCTGAGGGGGGCTCGCCGGGAGCAACTGCCTTGGAAATTGCCTCTTGCCAGAGCCTCCGTCAAGTCTTAGCTACACTTATAGTTTAGAACAGTAAGAGCAACTTTAGTGGAAGATGTGATTGTTTCCTGATTTATTTATATCATTGTAACTTTTAGGCTGGATGAATTTCAGCATTATGGCTTATTCCCCTTTTTAATGTAAATAATCATAATAAAGTATTACCAAGTATACATGAGAAAATTTGAAGCAGCATAAGTGCATAGGAGGCTTGTTCAACTTTAACAATACACCTACGGGTAATGCAGGAATATTTTTTGCATACACCAAGCCAGTGACTATTTAAACGTATGGCCCAGTAGCCCTGAATGGTTGAAAATGGCTATCAGTACATGCTTCTCTGCTGAGCAGATTGTGGGTGATGGTCATCTCCCTGCACCTCTTGACCCTCTCCACCAGCAACCAGCCCACCCTTGGCTGCTTCTGCCTTGGCTGGCGGAGACAGTTCGGGGTGGGGAGGGAAACCGAGGCAGGGCTGCATGTGGCTGGAGACACCTTGTACCGTGGGTCGGGAGGGCCTCGAAAGGACCGTGGATGCTGGGTACACGAACCAGGACGTTGGTGCTCAGGTCCATCAGCAAGAGTCAGGATGCAGCTGGGACCAGAAGCCAAGAGCTGGCTGAGCCGGCTGCATGGGTACCAGTCCTGCTCAGCCCTCCTCGCCGGAGGGGTCCCCATCCCCGGCTGAGAACTTCCCCCCGCACAGCCCCGGGAAGCCCCAAGCAGGAGGCACAGGTGGGTCAGGCTCTTGGAGAGATTTTTTTCCTACAAGACAGCACTAAAAAAGGAAATGAGAAGCGGCCTCCTTCATGGCTGAGATTCACTCTGGAGGGCTGCTTCTTGCCTGCCGCTCTCCTCCTATGTTGCAACACAGGAAATTTGCTTCTGCTAACACCTGGTGTTGTTTCAAACAGCCAGATGGTCCTAACCTCAGTCTCTGTAATTGATGGCCTACTTGTCTAACCCTGTAACTATCTCTCACTTTAGAGACAGATGCTGCATCTCTCTAAATACCGTTCCACATTAAAACATCCTACCTTCCTGTTTCGCATATCAATCAATGCAGCAATTCTTACAGAAACCAGCAATGGCCTGTGTAAACCAGGAGACAGTGAGTGTAAGCAAGCAGAGATAAAATTATGCAGGCTTAAATTACAAATGAGATGTGTGGTTGAAGGATTTAGACTCGCATTGCAAAATTAGCTGGGACATAACCAGCAAGCAAACAAACGTTATGCAGTGACCTCAAGAGCAGATCTCCTAGCCATTTGGACTTAGCCCAGAAAAGTCAGGCTGCCCTGGTATATGCCACTCTCTGTCACGATGACTAACACTAATTTGGTGTTTCTACGCACCACCCTAACTCTCTGCCCATTTCCAGCAAATCCAAATAACCTTTTGCACACAATTTCAATTTTCTATATGTTCTTCTGGTAGGTGGTTCTCTCTGGGTTTCTTACTGCAGGGATCATGATGAGACATCCTAGAAGCCACCAGAAGCCATTTGCAAAGCAGTGCCACTTTGTAAGTTTGAAGACCAGAAGCTTTTTACTTGGCAAATTAGGGTCTGCCCTGAGCTCCCTGCTTCTTCCCAATCCTTCTTCTGAACAGACCAAAGGCTGACACAGTACCTGGGACCCTGACATTGGACTCAGGAAATTGAAGGTGAAGTTACTGAGGCTACCAAGACCTTTTGCCTCCTGCTGTTAAATGGAGACAGTATTTCTCCCCCTCCCATAGGTCAGTGAGGACAAAACTTGACTGTCAGATATTCAGAAGCTGAGCTGCTGATAGTGGTTCAAATATCTTTCTTGCATAACCCCTCAGTTTCACATCACAGCATCTCATAGGTGTTAATGCCTTGTCCTCAGAGCATGCCTGGGACAGAGGAACTGCCATCATCCCCATCTTGTGCACGGAGAACTGAGACACAAAGCACGTTGAAGGATTCACCTCAGCCAACACAAGACGCCTGTGTCAGGGCTTGGGGTGGATCCTGTCGCTGACTTGGGACCAGGTTTTTGTTTCCCAATCAGTCCTTCCGTCTTGGGCAGATGGGTTTGATCCTGCAATTTCTTTACCTGTGGTATGTCACCACTCATAGTCTCATCTGGATGTGGTTATGTCCACGCTCTCAAGTTCACTGAGAGACACCAGGCACGTCACTTTATAAGGTCTGCCCGCAATTATATGACTACTATAAGAGTGAAGAGGTCAGGTGTAGGATGGAGATGGACATAGTAAAATTTAGGTTGCAGTTTTATGGGACATAGACAGAAGCATAAGGTCCTGCTTCCCCCGAGCCCATTTAACTCACTAATGCAGAACAAAACTCTCCCGGGAGTACAGCAATGGGGTGGGGTGGAAAATCAGGAGAGGCAAAGGAGGAGACAGGGAGAGTGACTTTTTCCTTTAGGCAGTAAGAAACCCGTAGATCAGATCAGCAACCCATGAAACCACAGCCTTGGTTTACAAGAATTTCCTAGGTCAAAAGAAAATGGAAGTGATTCCACGCCAATGATATGTGCACAGGAGGAGTCCAGAGCGAGAGAAGAAACGAGCCTTGCGGGGAGGTGTAATACTTGTGTGGGCTCTCAGGTCGGGCAGAGAGTGCATTAGAAAGCAACGTGGGTGTGAACAGCTGAACTGCTCCCTAAGTCACCGCATCTCAATGCAATCTGTTACTGACAGAAAACAAACCACCAATCCCCCCAAAAAACACCCCACCCCACCATACTTTGAGAAATAAAGACATTTCTCACGTTACTTCCATTCACACAGTACATGGATCGGAAACAAAGCCCACAATACAGGGCATTACATTTTTACATGATATCTGGATTCCTACAGGAGAGCAAATATAACAATATTGAGTCTCCCTCTTTTTTTCCTCTCAGTACTTTCCCAATAAAGCTGCTTCAGTTTCTGAGCCTCACAATTTTTCCAATTGTTGTCTCTGCCACCTTGAACTTGACAGTTGAGGTGGGTAACTGAAAGGTCACATTTTTAACATGTTCTGTTGAATTCCTGCCTTCCCAACGTGTTTATTTGCTCTCAAGTATGATTTTCTGTACATCCTCACTTTTGCCTCTAAGAAGCCTGTGCTAGCAGAGCTTTTAGATTTTTCTGGCCTTTTTGCAGAACTGCAGGGACGATCACAGCCTCCCTAATATGCTCTAATATTGCACAGGCTTGCGCTAGACAGAGGTGAAAGCAGTTCAGGAGCAGATAGTGCCTCCTCTTGAGATCAAACTGAACTACAGAAGAACTGAAGCACCTCCTCAAGCCCACAGAAGAGCCCAGCTCATCCCAATCCCTCTGGAAGCAGAGGTCCCAGTATCTCATTATCCGGCCAGCTGGGACGCACGTGGGGAAAGGAGCTACAGCCGGGACCCAGACCGGCTCTCCCCAGGTACAGCGTGGACACGGCAGCGAACCGGCAGGGCGCAAGCCCAGGCCCTGGCAGGCAATCGCCTCCCCGGTACGCCGCTAGCGTGGTCCCCGGCGTGACCTCGGCCGGGCCCGCCAGCGCTCCTCCGAGCAATGCCTGGGCACAGCCTGAGGGCCAGCAGAGGCCAGCGATCACCCCCACGTGGCAGGCAGCAGCTGGGCACTCGCCAAAGGGTGCCAGTTGGCGAGGGGGCCAAAGAACGGTCCCTGCCCTTCACTGGGCAGCGATTTATCTGTACAGACGTAGCCACTGAGCCTGAAATAGAAATAGTTGTATCTAGCAATGGGGAATGGAAACTGTCCCGGTCATTGGTTTTGATGTATTTATGGCTGCTTGTAACGTAAATCTAAGTTTTCAGTGCTAACGGTCCAAGCTTGCAGAGGATTCTCTCCTTCCGCCACCATACTTTTGGCAAAAGTCAGAAACAAATACATCCACATCTCCTCCCTCTTTGCCTCCAGTATCCTAAAGGGATGAGAGGGATCGGGAATTGGATGGAAATCTGTAGCCTTTGCTATTTACACTTCAGACTGCGGTCGTAGCTGTGCGTATCTGAGCAGCCATCCAGATGCTAATGGAGCTGCTCCTGTGTCAGAAAGATCAGAGAAAGGCCTTCACTGTTTAATTTTTGGATATTTATTGGCTCTAAATCAAAGAGCCAACACATATTGAGGTATCAGGGAAAATGACTTCTCTTGCCCGTGTTAACAGCAATGTTCTAAGATAAAGCTGTTATTTTAAAACATGATCTATTTTCACTTTGCACTAGTGTCTTTAACCGTCCTGAAAAAGAAGGATGTTTATGCAATTTTGCAAAAGAAACGTGAACTGTTCTACTCCATTTACATTTCTTTGTTCCAAAATGTATTCCTCTTGCTGAGATTCCAGCAGACAAGGAAAGCAGACACAGCGGTTACTTTCCAACGTGAAACTTAAAACCACAATCTCCCGCTCAGAAAACACAGAATGAGTCACAGGAAGGGGCCACTTGCTTGCAAAACTCATTAAAAGCAAGGCAAGGCAAAATGGATTTCCTGTATCAATAAATAGATTGCTGGCAGCAGGCAGAACACCTGACAGTGCTGGAGGCTAAAAACCGGTCCAAGAGTAGCCTTTAGAAAAGCCAGATCAGTTCTTCAGCTCGGAAACTCTATCTCCCCAGTACACAGTTTTCTTGGCATTAGTTAGTTTAATCCAGCAAAGTGCTTAAGAATATGCATAGATTTCAGTGCTTAAATAGGCTGATAAATTTTGTCTGTATTTATTTTCTGAAGCAAGCCTTATTAAAAGGACACAGATATGGTACTACAGAGGTGTATATACCACAGGTGAAAGATTTGTTTCCCAAGTTCATGGAAAAATAAAGAAGCCCTAGTCCTTACCGAAGCTTAAAATTTAGCTGTAATTGCAACTTTGTTTTGCTGTTAGCAGTACTCCTTGGACACTTAAGCATAGATTTCCTTTTGGTCAATGTTATTCTCTTTGGCAAATGAAGTCAAAATGGCCTTCTCAACTCTTCTGTGCAACGCAGACACGCGGGATTTCAGGCAAGACTGCTTAAGAGGCAAAGGCACAGCTCAGCACCTGACCTGGTACCACCTAGGTTCAGCACAGGGGTGGAAACAAGAAGCTGCTTTTTGGCCACTTGCTCCGTTTTTGTTCCTTCTCTCTAGTTCCTCCTAGAAGAAAACTCATTTCTCATTTTGCCTTTATTTTCCTCCCTTACATTCCAACGGCTGGAAAGGTCTTGATGAGGATCTCTTCCCCAAAGCATCCAGCAACTGTAACTCCTCTGCACCACTGCCAGGTTTTCTTTAGAGCCGGTCTCGTCTCTCTTTTACAACTAGCCCTTGCCTTGCATATCTCCAACATGCTACAGAGCAACATCAGGGGCTGGATTTTACTGCAAGCAAAAGAGGTAGGACTACCTGAGGTTCTGGCACCGTGAGTGTACTCCCTTCATCCCCATATTTTGCTGGACTTTTATGAAAAGAAAAAAAAGAAAGAAATATCACCACCCAACAAAACCCCACACCAAGAACAACCTCCAGGCTTCACCTTTTTATACATTCACAGAAGAGTTGAAAGTTATATTAGTTATATTTTTAGGCACTAGCTCTTAGTACCACCGGTCTTCTGCCTCTTGCAATGATCTATCCTGAGGTACTTGATGGCATCTGCAATGCAAAATTAATGTAGTAATCTGGGAATATTCCTTACCTTCCCCATGGCGTCAAAAAAAAACCCCCAACTTTACGGTCTTTGCTTCTCAGAAGGTTTGCTCCCTCAGAC
Organism: Calonectris borealis; assembly: GCF_964195595.1. NCBI lineage: Eukaryota > Metazoa > Chordata > Aves > Procellariiformes > Procellariidae > Calonectris > Calonectris borealis. The sequence continues at coordinate 15,964,741 of NC_134314.1, forward strand.
TTTTCTACTTCTAGTGTAAATGAGATATTCCAGGAGCAATGAATGTGTCCTTATAAAGTTTGGTTTGCTGATGCAAAAGCACCATTTCTCTGACTTTTAATTAAAAAGGCACCTTCATTTCAAAGCCTGTCTCCAGAGCTCCAGTGTAAATGTTTATACAAGCCAGAGACATACAGAAAATAGAGAAGATTGAAGCAGCAGTGACTGCAGGCTGCCCAAATACATCTGCTCTTGTGTTTTTAACACAGAACTTGAGCTACCGCAGAGCCTTATCAACCCCAAACATCTTTGTTTTCATACCAACCAACACAAGCCTGGCAGTATCACTACGGCTGCAGTTAGTTTGCTCAGCAAACCCGGCAGAGGGAGCAAAAGGCAGCGCTGTGCTCTCACGGACGGGAGGAAAGGGTATTTGCTTTTCACCAGCAGAATGGCCAATGTCAAAGAGAGGGAGAAAGAAGAAAAAAAAAAAAAGAAAAAAAGGCTATCTGGTCTCATTGCCATGGATGACAACACTCCCACTCAAAACAGATGGCTAGTTTTTCCTTAGGTCACACTAGGAATTAGACAAAAGGAAGATTCAAAAAAATTCTGGGGTGGGGTAGGATGCCTGACTGGTCCAATTTGCTCCACTTCCCATCTGGCTGCTCTGGGCTCCGAGGTGCTGTTCCCATACCCCAGATCCTGGCCCCATGTCCCTCAATGAACTCTTTCCATTTGAAAAGGCTCTGGGTCAAACACTGTAGCTGAACAGCAAAAATTTTGCAAGTGCTGGAAGTTACACCAGATAGCCCCGATAAAGACAGGCAATTGAGACTGGAGCTACAAAAGCCACACTTTACACAGTTTCAGCAGTTCTGCAAAAGCACTCTGCCACTATCAAAGCATACAGAAAAATAGAAAAGTCAGAAAAAAATTTATATTTGCCTTTATTACAATATATATTTCTACCCTTGTTGCATTCAGCAGATCAAGATGAGGTGTTAAAATGATTTTCATCATTGCAGTAGCACATACATATACAGAGTAAATACTGTATATAAATAGGCTTTGAAATAATAATCCATATCTTCAAATAAAAAATACCCAATACCCGCTTTCTCCTCCCTCCCCAAATTACAGCACTAACATTTTATCTTCAACGAAACTAATGCAAGAAGTATGGCATTCTTTCCCTCACATGACACAGCTGGAGCAGTATGGTCATCAGCTTCAAGAAAATAAACATTAGTCACTCCTCACTGCTGCATATTCTAGTTTATGTGTATTGTATAAATAGAATATACTGTGATTTAATGTGTCTGCATATTTATGTTAGCCAAATATTCTTTCTGTAACAGAAACCAGCATTACACTGCAAGCAAGGTTGAGTTTTTTTCTTTCACAGAAAGAGTAGGAATTTGTTAAACCATCCCTTTTTCTTCTACATGAATTAACAAAGCAATTTAAATATTATGCATAAAATTGCTCAGCTACCAAATCAAGACATCTTATACTCTCTGAAAAAGTATGGTGAAGTTTCTAGCAGGTCAAAACTTTGATTTTCATAAGTGTCTCTTCTGTGAGCAAATTTGATAAACATTAGTTATATAAACACACATCCGTTTCACTGTTCAGCTATACTTAACTTTCAGATACAAAGGGGTGTACAGTATGTCAGAAGTAAGGCCTTTAACTTCACAGAATCACAGAAATGTTGGTCAGAAGGGACCCCTGGAGGTCATCTAGTCCAACTTCACACTTGATCTAGCATTGGCAATCATCTGCTTCAAGTCAGCCATAACTCTGTTTAACTGCCTTGGAAAAGTCCGGGAGAGAGATCTCGCAGCATCTCAGGGTTACCTGCCCCACTACACCTAAAAATCTGATGGAATTAAAATGACCACTCATTCACACTATCATTTGTTTGAAATACTAATGGCAACAAACAACCCTGGATTAGCTATTTATTAAGTTATAAATAAATACATGACAAGCTTTAATTGTGGAGAACTTTCAGGGACCATCTTTTCTGGTGGAAGCTATTGTGTGCGGCACCTTAGGAAAATAGATCTTAACTACCGGGAAGGATAAAAAAACCAAAACTGACAGTCTCTTACTGAAGAGAAGGGTTGGTTTGGTTTTATTTTGCATAATAAATGGATTGAAATAGGCCTTTACCAAAACTGAATTAAAATAGGATGCAGTTAGTATATTCATCCATTAATTCAATCATTAATGACAAGTATTAATAGATACTTAAAGGAAAGTGTGGCTATATTTAGAGATGCAACCATCTCAGTTTGGCAACCTGCGATCCCCACTGATTGTCTTTCAGAAAACCCACATCAGATTTCTTCCACCTATAAGTAAAAAGATATTTGCATTTTCTTTAAACTTTCAAAAGAGGTTTTTTTAATCCATCTGGATTAAACACACATTTCTTCCTCTTTGTGTTTGTCTAATCGTGGCATCTCCCAAGTGGGCGTGCACCTTACCCAAAGCAGCAACATTCATGCGAAAAGGAAGACTTAGGGAGGGCTCACCACTGCACACTGCAGTTGTATAAAGGATTGCACTTATATTCATTACTATTGGAGGCACAGGGAAATCATAAATTGCCCCCCTGACATCCCACATAAAGTCTGCAGCACTAGAAGTTAGAAAACCCTAGTACAGAGTTACCATCCTACCTATGTCGCTATCACTTTTGACATACAAAACCAGAATTTGTTGAAACAGAACAAATGTGAGACACAGCAGCTGTTCCCAAACTTTTGGGTGCTAACCGACCACAGTCACATATTAAAATTTCTCCTGGACCACTCTGCCTTCCTATTATTAAACTCTTAACTGAAAACACTACAAAGCAGCTGCAAAACATGTACCGTAGCCTCACAGATCACAAGCTGGCAGAGACCACAGCTTGTGAACCACTGTTTTAGCCATACTGAAATACAATATACATGGAATCCCATGATGCCATTTTCTGTGTTTCCGAGAACAATTAGACTTTTAAATATATTTTAAAAGGAAAAAAAAAGTTTCTTTCCTAACTACAAGCACATTTGAGGATCATTTGGCATATGGTCACTTGATGCCTACATTTTAAGTAAAGTAACACACTGTGTAAAGGCAGACCACTTGGAAAACGTTATCAACTGATCTGCAGTATTGCTTTTAGCACGCACAGTTAAGTCTTAAGGCAGTCAAAAGCAGGTAGCAAAAACAGTATCTACAGCTTGTGTCTGGACAAATAAGGAAAAAAAAAAGATGAAAAAGGAGATTTCATTATCTTGGAGGAGAGTAAATTGCACTAAAAGCATCCATTCTTTAGGATACAAAACAAAAAAAAATTCCATACACTAAAAACCTGAGATGCATCATTCACCAGCATCAAAGTTCACATTTTAGCCAAAATAATGTTTCAAATAAAACTAATACATTTTGACAAAACCCTTAGTGTTCTTGGCTCAGTAATGATCTTGAAACTCAGCACATTCGGTGGATAAGATGTCTTTACTGAATATCACTGACTTCAGTAAGATGGGCACTACACACAGTGGCCTGTATCTTCCACTTGCACTTACCTTAATCCAAATAGCTATTCTTGAAGTATGGTACTTCCCAAATTGAGAAAGACCGCCAGAACCTGGCCATCTTATTTAATTTGCTTTCTATTTAGATACACATCATTTATTTCCACAGAAAATTGTTACCATGTCAAAACAACAGGCTGGAATAAATCAACACAGCTCAATTGGCTCAATAGCTACACTGATTTACAACAGCTGAGGATCTAGACCAGTAATTAATTCTTAAACAAACAGTTGCTGGTCAACCATGAGGAAAAAGGAAGAATCATTTGCTCCTTTAGAGAAAGGAATTTTGACATATGGATTGCAACCCCTGTCTGTGTCACCAGATGATGTCAGGACTGGTGAGCACCTTCAGCTCCCTTGCTTGCAGGGGATGAAAGGTGACTTCAGTGATGCAGAAAAAATACAGTAATGCTTTACAACCTTATGGCATGTTTAACTGCAACTCCAACATCACTTCACTTTTATTTGACCTTAAATAATGAAACTGTATGGCATAATTTGAGGAGCTGGGTGAAGAGCTACAAATGCCACTCCTATTCCTAGTAAGACTCCTTGTCATCTGGAAACGTGACTAAGTATGAAAAAGCATTTCTAAATTTGCTCAAAGCAAAATACAATGCTCACAACATCACAGATTCCAGCTGAACTGTTAACAGCAAAAGCCAGGTGCCATCGTTTCAATACAAGCTAACTCATTCTTTGAGCTGAGGCCAACAGTTTGGAGATGCAGTTAAGATGAGGCTGGATGTACATCCTGAGTTTCAAAAGGCGGTAGAGGTTCTCTCCAGTAGGTGAACTGACTGTAGGTATCAGAACAAGGGAAGTCTGAAGAATGGCTTCTTTTCAGCAAAGGAAAAATGTGATCTACCACTTCACATAGTCTGACATAGCTGGAAAATAAACAAATAAAAAGAACGCTGAACCATTTCAGATCTTCTTACTTTGAATTTTTGTAAGTCCCCAACCACTAAGGCATGGCTACTTTTACACAGACATCCTCCTGAAATGAATAAAACTAAACTCTATTTTGGTGCCTAGCTTCCAGAGAGGATTTACAGTTCAGATAAGAAATCCATTCATTCTAAGCAATGATACTTACTTACTAAGAAACAGATGCCATTTTCCACCCAGATCACCTGCTAAAAATATTCAAGCCCCCTATTTTGCTTCCCCATTTCTGTCCAGCTTGGCTCAAGCAGCTCCCTGCTCAATGGATTATTCGTATTTTATACACATATGGCTCCCCTTCGATTAAGGACACTCTTAACATTACTAAAGGCCATGTCCCTTCAGTGTTAGATGCTACAGTGCCTAAGCATCTTGCTGGAAGCCCTCAGCCCTATCTTCAGGTTTTGTTTTCTGGTTCTTCTAAATAGGAGCTCCAGGAAAGGGAAATTTTGAAAAGGCCATGAAAAGGCAGATGGCTTCAGGAAACTAGCTAATTTCATTTTTATGCCAACTAAATAGTACACTGATAATTCCTTTCCATCTACTTTATTCATGTAATATATGAAACTAAATACTAAACAATTCCTTTTTGTCAGTTTAACTGAATGAAAGTGGAAAGTCTGTATTTTATTCTAAATTTTTTATGTTTTGTTTGAAATATTTTAAGGAATCAAATGCATCTTTCAGCAACTTGAGTCATAAATTAGAACAGCAAAATAATTTTGCCTATAAGGTGTTAGGGATAAGAGATTACTTACGACGAGATGTTTGTTTTTGCATGCTCTTGTATAAGTTCTCCTTTGGGGTTAACTGTAAATATTCTGTTTAAAGAAACTCCCACCTGTTTGTATGAATAAACATCCTAAACAGAAGAGAGGAAAAAAAAAAGTAAGAAAAAAAAAAATAATCATGATTCTGCCTTTGCACAATAATGTTTATTCTTGCTGGAATACATTACACAGAAGAACATATTTGCACGGTATTGGTACTAAATTTACCTAGTTATTGTGTATCTGAAATTCTCCAGTATGTTACAAATGAGGTCAGTCTAACAAAATGGTTATGAAACAGACAATTTGCAGCTAGGTAAGGAGTTTGCCACTTCAGTTTAAACTATTGATCAAAATCATGGGGTTGTTTTTTCAGTAACTTCCCTTGACACAGAAGTAACATTTAATAAAAAACTAATACATTTGGTGTAAAAGCATTTGCACTTTCATTTTTCTTCCAGAGAATATTTCATTTCCTGAGTGCGTTGTACCAAGTATCTTGCAACAGTGTACAGAGGTTAAAACATAACTGACACGTAAAATAGTGATTAGTTTGTAAGGACAAGATCACAAAAGGAAGTCATAACAACTGTGCCTACATTAAAACCCCCGGAAACATCTCTTAGCTCCTGAGTTTGGATTTGTGCTGTACCCATATATTGACTTCATGTCAGAGCAAGGGGGAAAGAAGGGAAAGCAAGGAATATATGCCAAAATAGCAGCAGTGAGCCCCAGCAGGTAATGCAGATGCAACTCTTGGAAGTGCCATTAGAAGTAAGAATTAAGAATGTCTTCTAAGAAATTCAAATTGTTAGGAAAAGCAATGAGTAAGTTTTGATCTGTTCTGAAGAAAAGCTTGACAAAAGCAAAGATGAAAATAACTCCCAGAAGATCAGAGCAAAAACAAGCTTCCATTTTACTAATATAAATCATTGGATATGGTTTTAAAAGCTGAGGTGGTGAAAGATTGGAATGTTAATGAAGATAAAAAGATTATTTTTAGCTCTATATTGTAAAGACTGTTCCAAAAAAATTAAGTAACTGAACAAAAGTGAACAGCAGTCACTTCAAGAATTCAGCATCCTGGCAGTCCATGCACTATCTACACCTGTAACATCCCTGAGTACAGAAATTTCACTGAGTTTATTCTGGGGGAAAAAACAAAACAAAAAAAAACCAAAACAAGCAGCGCAGAAAATTGAGAAAGCGATGATCCTGATCTTCACAAAGCCAGTGGCACACCTCACACCTGAAGACTGCACTCCAACAGCGATCAGAGTGAGTTACCAGTAATTCCTTTAGAAACATTAACTTACTGCTTTACTTGAAATTTTATTGAAGTGTGCATGAAAATAATGATTTTATTTTATTTCCCTTCAAATAATGGAACTAGAGGTAGACCTCATCCATAACTCAAAACCACAAAAGTGTCTAAAAAGTTATTTCAGAACCGTATATCTAAAGGTACCTTGATAATGGAAATTAAGCTGTGTATGATATAACAACTTAATATAGCATTTGGACAGTGAGGACCTCCTGTCCTCTCTGACATAATGCTTTTAAAAATGTAATTTGCTAAAAGATGAAGCTGAAAAAGTTGCTGCTTATAAACATCAGCAACCCAAACAAAAATACGAGACAAATGTAGAAACAAAGTCCCATCAGAAAGGCATGCTGAATCCTCTCAAATGTAGCTACAACATTCATGATTTCAGTGCCAAAATATCTTGCCAGGCACCTCTGTCCAACATTTAAGCATCTAAACTGCCCAGTCTCTGAACGTTCATATTCACACTGGCAATGGCCAGTGTCCACATTTATACTGATAATTTCCCCAAACTATCAATGTTTCTGCTAGTGAACGTATCTCAGCTCTTACAGCACTGAGCAGCTAGGGCTGGAATCCATGGTCCTCAGGTGCTTCAGGGAGAAGCCTTTAGCTCTCGTAGAGTAGTGGACAAAGATGGTTACCTAGCACCTGAATTACTTACTCTCCAGACGTGTCCCATTTCTCTCTACCAACTAAAGAAAGAGGGAACCAACTGAAGTGTTCTCTTGCTAATCATATTAGGAAATGTGAAGGGTGAAGGACCGTTCTCATAAGACCGAATGGCATGGCCAGGATACAGGCATACAATTAAGTGGGTTTAGCTTCCAAAACAGGCTGGATACACCCAAGCTGCATGTCAACGGTCCTTAGCCATAAACCCCACAGTGGTGTTACCAGGTTACTTGTTACACATTAATATACTACGCATCTGTTTCTACAGCAAATACTACCTGACAATACAGAGCTGGAGGAAGTACCAAATGTTCTGTGGGGCTCCTGGGCACAAATAAGGCACCCATCTGCCTAATTTAGCATCTAAATTTAGGTGCCCAGTGACACTGTAAACATCTAAAGTAGGTCTTCTATATATACCCTTCTGAGAGCAGGATGCTTTCTAAGATTTTAAAGGCATCTATAATGTTATCTACACTAGTAAAATAAACAGTGTGAGTGCCCATTCTCAGACTTGGAAGTCTCTTGACACTGTGTCAGAATTATTAAACTCTGTATACCCCTCCCCTCAAAAAAAAACCTCAAACCAACCTCTCCACACCCCCACATATATACCCCGCCCCCAATATGGCTATATCATATATATGCCCATTGGGAAGAACCCATGCCCCAAGCTAACACAGCAATCATATCCAGAAATTGCCTGGAAGACTGCTAGCTGCCTATGCCAAAACAGTCTCTTGGATCATGTTAACAGTTTAAAAGAAGGGATAATCGCATGCCAGGGTCCCTGCCTCTGCAACTGTTTCCTTTTCTGGATGCACAGAAGTATTCTTCAGGCTAGGACAGGAGTCAAAAAAAGCCTATAGCCCAATTATACAGCCTTCAAATGGGTGATGGAGATCTGTCTTCCCCTCTCTGTGTCAAACAACATATCACTTTCAATGCAAAGTAGAACCTTTTGATTTCAGTGGGACATCCAAGTTCTTTTGAATGTACTTAAGAGTTTGAAGAGTAAGTCCCACCAATATTCACCTGAAAAATTTTCTGTCTGTCCACAGGTATCTCACTGACACTGTATCAGTGTGGAGTAAAATGAGATCAGTGTTTCCACACAAGCTTAAGGATTTTTTAGTTGGAATTTCAACCAGTATTTACTGTTATGCTAACTTATGCAGATATAATGTAGTTACTTTGCTGCTCTTCCATCTCTGTTTGCATCCTACATTGTGAGATCTTCGAGGAAGAACCTTTATATTATCCTTTGTACAGGGCCTAATAAAATATTCTTAACTCCCATTTAAAGCTTCTAGGTTCTAATGTAACAGAACCATGAAATAACAGCAACGTTTCTGTTCTCTGCAATAGGAATAAATTCAGCTATTACTTACAGCAGGTCTGTTTCCAAAAGCAGCATAAAAGGGTTCTGTGTTAGGATAAAACAAATTTTTGATGTCTGTCAAACACTGAACTTTAAATTTTTCTGGCTTCTTTTCTATCACCTCCCTGAAATGATAAAAAACAGAGGCTGAATAAGTACACATGAAATACAGCACAAACCATTTTATCTTCTTTATTCAACATTTTCACCTGGCTGGATACTCCTACAGAACCCCTACCCTTCTCCAATAAATCTTCATTTGTAAATCACAGTGCCCATGAAGACAAAATAGCATTCCCAAGCTTACATAATGGGCACAGTAAATAAATCCACTGAAACAAGGGAACGTCTATTAAAACCTACGTTGAAAGATGGTACTGAGCAAGGATGGTTGATTACAGGGAGTAGCTGCTAAGTATAGACTTATGAGACATAAATTGTCATCAAGTAAACTGCTTCCTGAGAACAGCAGAATGATTCATAGATTGTATTAGCCTTCACTGTCTATAGGTTTTTGTTTTTTTTTTAAAAAAGGATTGCAATTACCATATGTGCTAGAAGCACCTCAGCCTGTTAAGATACTTCTACAGTCAGGGTCCTCCATCACTGCTAATTAGCAGAAGTTAAGGAATAAAGGAATCTTCTATTTCTCTTCAGTTGCTCCTTACAGAATACAGAATTCATTAATGAACAAAGGAGTTCTCATCTCTGGGCAAAAGCCCTTTCACAACAGCTTCTCTTGGCAAGGAGGCTGAACAGGTGGCAGAGTCTGGAGTTCCCATAACATAGGAAGACGCCAGCATGACACAAAAACGCTTAAGAAGCTCAGAATCCCACATCCTAGCACCAACACATATGTCAAGGAAGATGTGAATAGTACAGAAGCTTCATAGGAGTAATACAGCCCTTTGGAACAGCAGCTCCATGTATAAATCAAAGTTTGAGAATGTGCAAAAGAGGAATAAAACCATCTTTCCTCAGTCTCGCATACACCTCATCTCAGAGCCCTCAAAACCACAATAATTAAATCTATGGATAACAATGAAGTCGTTTATTGCCCACACATCACAGCAGTTACAATAGTGTACACTGAAAGATGGGCATTCTTTAGTCTAAACAAGATACTAAAAAGAGTATCACTTTAAATATATTTCTAGATATGAGGAGCATAAGATAACAGTAAGTACCCTTTCACTGCATCTATTATTTAATCAGACTAAGAAGTGCACTGTAATACCTCCACAGTCTCTTATATTTAGAAAATGACTGGTAAGACAGCCTGTAGCATGTCACTCAATCAGAAGAACATCTGAACAACCTTCCATTAAAAATTCTAATGAAATATATCGTGTCACAGCAGCTTTTAACAGCTTAAAATATTTTCAGTAATCACTTGACATGCTTCACTGAATTAGGAAGAAGGTATGATATTCATAATCTGTGCTATTATTATTATTCACTTATTTCAGTTTAACACCTAGAAAGAACAACATTGTCCACACAGAATACAGTGCAGTCAGGAGTATAAAAAGTTCATTTCATTTTCACATGAATTTCTTCAAAACCCACCAAGTTATATTCTTCCACAAAAAAATACTTACGCCAATTGGAACACCTTACAAGTCAAGACAAGAGTGATTGTTATTAATGTGTGAACATTTTTCCCATAGCTAAATATTAACACATCATGTTAAACACATGAAGTCAACAGGCAGTACCTATTGGTAAACAGTGAACACAGATGTATATTGAGGCATGTCTAGGAGATAAACTAAGCAATGTGACTGTCTATTGAATTTTGGTCTTCCTCTAACAAAATTTCTTAATTAAATTTTGCACGAATATGTAAGAAAAAACATTATGAATGATTTCAAGCACTGCCATAAAAAGAGCTGAGAATTCAGCCTCCACCAACCCCTGAGTTTCTTTCTGCATAAAAGTGACATTACAGTACCTGTGCAAAGCTGAGAATAAGCTGCTTGGACTCAGCAACACTGGCCCTTGAGGCAGCACAGTTCCTCGTTCATTGACCCAGTGCAAGTATCCTCTGGTCATGTTTGCCATTCCAATAGCGCGTGCTGAGCAATATAAAAATTTATATCCATTTCTGTGAATAGAAATAAAAGAAGAAATTATTGTAAAAATAAAGCAGGTATTTTGACATTAATAATTTTGTGGGTTTATTTTTACATGAATCAAATCATGACTGTTAAACAGACATGTTTAACCCAGACTTATTTAAAAGGAATAAAAACATTTATGCCAGAAACTTGGATAATTAAAATCTGTCTAGCTCCACTGCAGTTAGCGATTTACACCTAAAAAGGGCTCATTTATCTCTGGTCTTCTCATGGCTTATGACTGCTTATGGTTTTCTATCCATCCCTGCATAGTCCTTAGAATTAACTGAAATGACATCTGCTAAGAGGAAAACACTTGGCATAAAGCAGACAATGGCGTATTAGCCTTTGCTGTATTAACAGTGTTGTACTCCTGCCTCTTGGGCCTCTGCAAAACAAGACTAGTCTATGTGCAGCAGTAACATATTCCTTCAAGTCAGAGCAAATTCGAACTTCAAAACACAGTATGAGAAGTAATCTTTGACTTGACACAAATAAAAATTTTGGCAGAAGTCACAGGTTACCCTTGGTTCTGTTCATGATAGAACAGAGTTCAATGATGTTAGTTCAACTTAGTGGCAATTTACTTTGCAAGTCCTATAAAGAAATTATTGTTCATAAAATAAATACCGTATTCAGTGTACATATGGTCATTAAATCTAACTATTGAATATATATGGTGTTCAGCTGTAATATCTAGCCCCTACGTAATTAACTCTGTAATTTGAAAAACAACATGACTCAAATTTTTTTTTTTTGTTTATGATCACCAAAGCGCTAACAATTGACAATGCTGGCAGGCATAGAAATAACAACTGCAATTAAAAAAATTAACATTTTCACCAAATGTAATGCAGAGGTTATACACAGAACTAAATACTGCTCAGCATGTGAATTCCCAGGCTGTCCTGTCTTTTCTGTGATCACGTATGTATATAGAGAATAAAAGCACAGACAAGTGTCTCTGGCATAATTTAGATTCCACCATCCATAATTTATAATTCATCATCCATGTAAAACAAAAAGCAATAAACAAATCTTAGCATAACCCTAGTACACAGAACAAATCAGATTAACTAAGAGAACAGTTGTGATGTGTACCAGAGGCTCTTCAAACATTTACGGTAATTTGAATATATAATAACAGCTGAATTTAATGTAATAAAAGAAAACCAATTTTATATTCTGCGTAAAGCAGAAATATCAACCTGAACAGACAGCAATCAGTAATTCTCCTTGTCAAAGTTAAAATCTGAATGCATAACATCAGAATATATCAGATACTTCATTTGATCCCATTCAGACATCAACTAATTTTTCTCCTCATTTCCTTTTTTCTCTCAATTGCTAGTCACAAAACTCACCATACTCTCAGTCTTTGATTCTTCAGTGTACACAATAGCTTGACTACATTGCAAAACATATCCAGGGGACCAACAGTACACCTATACTCTTCCTCCACTAGCCTTGCTCACCCAGAAACATTCCCAAATACCACCCCATGTGAGTTAGTACTGATTGTTTTTCTCCTGTTCATATTCATCAGAAATTAATATCTCCATTTTTTTGGAATACATTGTTCTAGGTCATACCAGGATGCTCTCTCTGTTAATGACATTAACTGACCTAAAGCACAGCTGATCTACTGTTGCCCATTATTTCTTCAATAGCTAAAAAAATAGTTTTTTTCAAAACCTCATTAGATCTCTGGTATATTGAGCCCACTACACCATGTCCGTAAGCGCCTCATCTACACATCTTTTAAATACCTCCAGGGATGGTGACTCCACCACTTCCCTGGGCAGCCTGTTCCAAGGCCTGACCACTCTTTCAGTAGAGAAATTTCTCCTTTTTTGATATCACAAAGCAGGTTTTGCTCTGGATATCATACAGCAGATGTTTACACTGTGTAAGTATCACTGAAGTGATGAGATATTGATAAAATTGTCACCCTTACAGGTTAAGAGAAGGCTAGAGAAATTTTAATTTTTATGTGCAAATGAATAAACACAAACAAGCCACAGATACGTGAACAGATTTACTTGAATACTCACTGGCTCACTTTATGGTACAACTTTGCAATCCCTTGGTGCGTCCAGTCTTTCCCAAGAGTTGGCAAGATATGACCTAAAGTATCTGACCTGAATAAAAGAAAAACAATATAATTGAACTAAAAAAAATATAATAACAGATGAGGCTAATACAAACCCCACTAACTTATTTGACTAGCAGCAAAGGAAAATAAGGTTTTCTGTAAGGAATTGATTGTGATCAAAAGATGATTTTATTCCCCTTTCTTTTGAGATAGACTGACATACCCATCCTTGGCCATGTTGTTTTAATTACTCTTGTGCCCCAGGACTTGTCTTCATGGATAAGCTCGTGACTTATAAGGTAACATGGAAGTTACAGCATATAGACTATCAAACAGATCTGTGTAGTAGGCCAGCCAGTACTAAGGATACTTTTTGAGGTTTACATTAAATGTTTTCTAAATAAACCAAATTACCCATAAGGGAAGTTGATGGGAAATTACAAGCATGAGAAGTGACATTCTAGCTTACTTCAAACTAACTTCTCCACATAAAGCCAGCAGTCGGTCACGTATAAAGTATTATGAAATAGTTATACTGGTTTCAATGTATTTCCTGCTTTACACGAGAGAAAATTATTTACACTATAATAACATCTAGAAATTCAAACAAATGAGCACCTCACTTGACTAAGCATTATACAGATACACAGCAAGAAATCCACACCCTGAATATCTTGCATCTTAGAGAGAAAACATTGGGCAGTGGCTTCGGATGGATTTGCAATGGTATTATAAGGTGAAGTGATTCAGTAACTCTCTGGTCAGCTCAACAACAGAGAGAAGAGTAGATCCCATTCACTTTATTGAAGCTTAAAAAAACAAAGGCGGGGGGAATATTAATTTATGTGGGCACCAAAAAAAAAAAGTTTGCCCTACAATGGATAAATCACAAGGAAGAAGAGAGTTTCAGTTTAAATTAAGTATTTTAATTCACCCCAGATTGCTCTTGGAAATTATTCTTCCTTGTTCTTTTTTCCAATTAGACATAGCTAAGTTTGATTTTAAAAGAAACTGATTTTGAAACAAATCTAAGCATTTAAAAGGTCAAAAGAAAATGTTTATTTTTTTATTATGTGTTTCCCTGTTCCACACACAATTGTTTTCCCCAATGTTAAATAAATAAATAAATAAAAATCAGCGAGTGAATCAGTTTGGTCACTCCACAATTGTGGGTTTTACCCAAAGTACTAATCTGAAACTTTCCATTAAATTCTAATTCTGACATTGATTTCGGAGTCTTGTCTTCTAAATGATAATGCTTCTCACTGGAATGCCCCAGTAATGCTTTTTAAAACAGAATTAATGTGTTTCTTCTTTTTAATGTCGCCAGTATACTTCAGAAGTGCGATGCAGCAGAAAGGTTATGATGTTGCAGAAGGTCCTCCAACACTACTGTAAATATTATCATGAGACACCAATAGGTGACAAATAATGGGCACATATGGCATATGTCTTTATGAAATTAAGAATTCAGCTAATAATTCTTATATCGTTTGAAAGCCAAATTAAAGAAATTTTAAAAACCTCACCCCCCACAACACTACAATATGATGATTTTGTGACTCAAAATTCCCTATTAATTACTTTTTCCTTTAGTCCAAAGGACAACTTGTCCTTGCAGATAAAGCCTCTCCCTGTTCATGAACTCACCGTGTGATTGTTCCATCAATGTCAGAAATAACAACTTTATCATCCCAATTCCACAGGTAAATAGTCCCTTCGCAGCGGCAAGTGCCTTGATACTGTGTTGTTACACTAAAGGTCACATCGTTGGGGCCATTCTTGAGCTTTAAGCTTTTCTGCAAGACATTATCAGCAAGATAATCAACAAACTGAGCATGTGAAATGGACACAGTGCAAACAAAGCCACAGATGATCATTGCCTTGGTCACACTGAATCTTACTGCTTTCAGCAGAGCTATTGTCTAAATAACAATAGCAGAGATTTGCCCTGTGTGGTGTACATTAGGCATTGATTTATAGAGCAGAACAAAACAAAAAAAAATTCTGTTTCATAGTCAGGGATATAAAAAAAAGAAAATCCCCAAAAGTTCACATAAACAATAACAAATTATGGAATAGGGACTATCTATGAGGGTTTTCCATTCTGAAATATAGATACATATGCAGAGAGAAATGTGGGTAACAAGGAATTCCGTGAACTTTAATTAAGAGTGTTTATATGGGGATTTGTGTTCTATGATATTACATCTCTTTCCTGTAATAATCCATCTCTCATACCACATGACCTGTTACCCTTCAGTCTCCACCAAATTTCCTTAACTCTCCCGCTTCCCCGCCCTTCCCTCCCACTGTCTCCTGTGTCACTTAGTGACACGCTGGGCAAGGGACTACTGATTTGATTCTATCTGTGGACCTGAACATTTTCACAAAACCTGCAGGAGTTTAGTAGGCGACTCTCTTCTGAGAGGCACGGAGGCACCCATTTGCTGACTGGACACACTCTCTAGAGAGGTGCGCTGCTTACCGGGGGCTCGTATCAGGGATGTCACCGAGAGGCTACCAAGCCTTGTACCGTCCACCAGTGACACAGCCAGGAACAGTCTGAGGATTACCAAGAAGGATTACGGAGCCCTGGGAGCAGCAGTAAGGGACTCTGGAGCGCAGGCAGTTTTTTCATCAATCCTGCCCTGCCCCCCTGTCAAAGGGAAGGGGTTTGAAAGGGCCAGTCGAATCTGGCGAGTCAACAAATGGTTACGGGATTGGTGCCACAGCCAGAGGTTCGGCTACTTAGACCATGGGACTCGCTTTGAGAAACCTGGTCTACTAGGGGCTGATGGGGTCAATCTCAGAGAAGGGGAAGAGCATCTTCGGGCACGGGCTTGCCAAGCTGGTGAAGAGGGCTTTAAACTAAAGTTGCCGGGGAGGGGAACCTCAATCCATCCCACTCCTAGCAGTTTGATGCCAGGGCCAGCCATAGATGCACTGAGCCTGGAGAAGGATCACAGGTCAGCAGGAGAGCGCCTGAAGAGCAGCACAAACAAACCCCAGCCAGTAAGGCAGCTTCATCAGGGGCCCAGCTAAAATGCCTCTATGCAAACGCACGTAGCATGAGGAATAAACAAGAGGAGTCAGAGACATGCGCACACCTGCAGGGCTACGATCTTATTGGCATCACAGAGACATGGGGATGGCTCCTATGATCAGAGTGTTGGGATGGAGGGATACAGACACTTTAGGAAGGACAGGCAGGGGAGACGAGGGGGTGTCGCCCTCTATGTCAATGACCAGCTGGAGTGCATGGAGCTCTGCCTGGGAATGGATGAGGAGCCAACCGAGAGCTTATGGATCAGGATTAAAGGGACTGCAGGGACAGGTGACATTACAGTGGGGGTCTGCTACAGGCCACCCGACCAGGAAGACCAAGCGGATAAGGCCCTCTATAGGCAGATAGGAGCAGCCTCATGTTCACAAGCCCTGGTCCTCATGGGGGACTTCAACCACCCCGATATCTGTTGGAGGGACAACACAGGATTGTGTTGGTTCCTGGAAGGAAGGTTCCTGGAATGCGTCAATGATAACTTCCTTCTCCTAGCGGTAGAGGAGCCAACGAGGAGAGGTGCTATGCTGGACCTTGTTCTCACCAACAAGGAGGGGCTGGTGGAGAATGTGAAGCTCAAGGACAGCCTTGGCTGCAGTGACCATGAAATGGTGGAGTTCAAGATCCTTAGGGCACGGAGGAGGGCACGCAGCAAGCTCACTACGCTGGACTTCAGGAGAGCAGACTTTGGCCTCTTCAGGGGTCTGCTTGGTAGAGTGCCATGGGACAAAGTCCATGGAGGAAGGAGGGAGCTTTTGAGGATCATCTCCTCCAAGCTCAGGAGCGATGCATCCCAACAAAGAGGAAATTGGGCAAAAACACCAGGAGACCTGCATGGATGAACAAGGAGCTCCTGGACACACTCAAACACAAAAAGGAAGCCTACAGAGGGTGGAAGCAAGGACAGGTAGCTTGGGAGGAATACAGAGAAATTGTCTGAGCAGCCAGGGATCAGGTTAGGAAAGCTAAAGCCCTGAGAGAATTAAATCTGGCCATGGACATCAAGGGCAACAAGAAAAGCTTCTATAGGTATGTTGGGGATAAAAGGAAGACTAGGGAAAATGTGGGCCCTCTCCAGAACAAAATGGGAGACCTGGTTACCCAGGATACGGAGAAGGCTGAGGTACTCAATGACTTTTTTGCCTCTGTGTTCACCAGCAAGAGCTCAAGCCTCACTGCCCAAGCCTCAGAAGGCAAAGGCACGGACTTGGAAAATGAAGAGCCACCCACTGAAGGAGAAGATCAGGTTCAAAACCATCTAAGGAACCTGAAGGTGCACAAGTCCATGGGACCTGATGAGATCCATCCGCAGGTCCTGAAGGAACTGGCACATGAAGTTGCTAAGCCACTATCCATCACATTTGAGAAGTTGTGGCAGTCTGGTGAAGTTCCCACTGACTGGAAAAGGGGAAACATAAACCCCATTTTTAAAAAGAGAAAAAAAAAGACCCGGGGAACTATAGGCCAGTCAGTCTCACCTCTGTGCCTGGGAACAGATCCTCCTGGAAGCTATGCTGACGCACACAGACGACAGAGAGATGATTCGAGACAGCCAGCATGGCTTCACCAAAAGCAAGTCCTGCCTGACCAACCTAGTGGCCTTCTATGATGGAGTGACTACATGAGTGGACATGGGAAGGACTACTGATGTCATCTGGACGTCTGTAAGGCCTTTGACACGGTCCCCCACAACATCCTTCTCTCTAAATCGGAAAGGTATGGATTTGATGGGTGGACTGTCCAGTAGGTGAGGAATTGGTTGGATGGACGCATCCAGAGGGAGTGGTCAATGGCTCAATGTCCAGATGGAGATCGGTGACGATCCCTCAGGGGTCCTTATTGGGACCAGTATTGTTTAATATCTTCATCAATGACACAGACAGTGGGATCGAGAGCACCCTCAGCAAGTTTGCAGATGACACCAAGCTGAGTGGTGCAGTCGACACGCCTGAGGGATGGGATGCCATCCAGAGGGACCTGGACTAGCTCAAGAAGTGGGCCCCTGTGAACCTTATGAGGTTCAACAAGGCCAAGTGCAAGGTCCTGCACCTGGGTCGGGGCAACCACTGGCATCAATACAGCTGGGGGTGAAGGGATTGAAAGCAGCCCTGCCAAGAAGGACTTGGGGTACTGGTGGATGAAAAGCTGGACGTGAGCCAGCAATGTGTGCTCACAGCCCAGAAAGCCAACTGTATCCTGGGCTGCATCAAAAGAAGTGTGGCCAGCAGGTCGAGGGAGGTGATTCTGCCCCTCTACTCTGCTCTCTTGAGACCCCACCTGGAGTCCTGCGTCCAGCTCTGGAGCCCTCAGCACAAGAAAGACACGGACCTGTTGGAGCGGGTCCAGAGGAGGGCCACGAAAAAGATCAGGGGGATGGAACGCCTCTCTTGTGAAGAAAGGCTGAGAGAGTTGGGGTTGTTCAGGCTGGAGAAGAGAAGGCTTCAGGGAGACCTTATTGCAGCCTTTCAATACCTAAAGGGGGCTTATAAGAAAGATGGGGACAGACTTTTTAGCAGGACCTGTTGCGACAGGACAAGGGGGTATGATTTTAAACTAAAATAGCGTAGATTCAGACTAGATATAAAGAAGACATTTGTTACAATGAGGGTGGTGAAACACTGGCACAGGTTGCCCCGAGAGGTGGTAGATGCCCCATCCCTGGAAGCATTCAAGGTCAGGTTGGACGAGGCTCTGAGCAACCTGATCTAGTTGAAGATGTCACTGCCCACGGCAGGGGGGTTGGACTAGATGACCTTTAAAGGTCCCTTCCAACCCAAACTATTCTATGGTTCTATTAACACTGTAAGTGTCTCTTTTTCTGAGATATATTTCACTGCAATTTTTCTATTAGTTAAAAAGTGAAAAGGAGATAGGAATGCAGAACAACTGATGGGTAACTGATGAGTCTCATCCACTGAAGAAACCAATCTAAAAGTAGTTTTAGCTTCAACTAATTTCTGCTAGGTTTCTGAATCTGAAAAGTATCAGTATATTTGTGTAATCCTTACTTTTTGTTTGCTGTACAAAATTACTAACACATCCCATCTGTCTCTTGGAAAAATTCTACATTTCTTACAAACTATTCAGGCAGTGAGTGATGGGCTGTTTAATGCTGTACGCCTTGTGTGGGTTTCCTTCAGAAAACTAATTGGCTGTAGATAAGATGACAAAAAGTATTTCCCTAAAGTAGCCCACTTTTCTAGATCAAATTGTCATGTGCAGAACTCAAAACTGTAAGTTTAGTCACCATTAGTCAAAACACCTCTGTCACAGAGGAAGAGAATTGGCTCCCAAGAAATTAATAGCCTGGCCTCATAGTAAATTCACAAGCAGCTCTTTCAGAATTTACTAACAGAAAATCATATTTATGTAAAACGTGACTGTCTGCCTATGAATGAGGGGAAAGAAAAGGAGAGGATGAATAAAAAGAGAAGGAAAAAAGAAGAAAAAAAAGAAGAGAGGCCTGTGACTTGACATATACACATTCTACATAATACAAAAAGGACGTGGTTCCAGTACACTTATTCAGGTGACAAATATATACTTTTGAATTCAATTTTGATATTTTTCTAAATGGGATCCCATGTCTCCCAATCTCTGAACCCCAGCACTTCCTGCAAGGTCCAACATTTATGCTTAATACTGAAAAGAGAAGGGAAAAGATTTTTTTTTTAAATATAATAAGAAAGGGAATTAAATGCAAGACATAAGAGCTAATTAAGCTTTGCAAGCCTGAATAACAGTATTGTTCATGTTGTATTAGAAATGACATTTCAGGACAAGAATGTAAAATTAACTCACAAGCTGGTCAGAAGTGAGTCGAAGTGTTTTTTTGTAACTGATTCCAGACAATAATGAGAGATGACTTGAGTTGGTTTGTAATGACCCAAGGTTTTGTTTGGCTGCTCTAGGGTCTTCGTCGCTTGAAGAAGATTCATCTTTTATTCTGGAACATTGCACACACAGAAAATGATGCTATCATGTCAGTAAATGTATCTCAGTATCCATTAAAAATGCATTAACAGTGAGTCACCAAATAAGTCATTGATTCTCTGCTCCTAAATACTGTCTCACAGGAGGTCATTCACATCATGGCTTTAAATATATCAATGAAGCGCTGAATTGTCATTCACGCATGTTCCCCATTATTCATACTTGCATTGTTCTAGCCATTCACTTGTCTATAAGCTAGTTTTCATTACTTAAATTTAATGGATGTAAATTAACCCATATTGACTCAAAAAATCTCACAGTGGTAAAAAAAAAAAAATACCCATTAGATACTGTAACTACAAAAATTCCTCAGTTCTCAGATGAAGAAAGAGGAGTTTGTTAGGCTGGCTTTCTTTTCGCCCCTTTCCCCCATCCCCCCAAAAGAATTTATCAATTAATAAAAAAAATCCAAGTGATGGAAATTTTATTACAGAAAGTAATTCCTCCTTCTCTTTCAATGAGCAACTTTAGATCATTGGATTATTCTTTTCCAGGGTTTGCAGGATTACCCCATTCAGGACATGATGAAAAGTCAGGACATGATGAAAAGTCATAAAACCTGAGCTCCTTTACACAATTCTGTTTAAATACACATCAGTGTAATTTTTATTTTTTTTCTGCTACAACCATTTTTTCAGAAATTTGTTAAGGATATTTTTCTTCAGAGAGAAAGTTTTCCTAACAGTAAACAAATCTATCACCTTAGGTGGAAGGTAAAACATCCTTTCAGCTCCTACAAATCTCATCAGTGTTTGGGCTTTTATTTCAATCACACCTGGATGTTGTTTAATGTTAGGAAGCCTTGACCCAATACCAAGGTACCGCATGCCATGACTAGCAACATTTAAAAGTCTATCTTATCTTTTGTAATATCCGATCTCAAAAGTTTTACTCAACATGCCACTTGTCACATTCTGCTTGCAAGCAATAAATTCTTCATGACAGATTTCTAACATCAGTTAAAATTTAAACAAAGAATGCGAATTACAGAATCTAGTCTGCTTGAAGTCTTAATTCCACTTTAAAGCTTATCTTTAAACAACAGACCTAAATGTCACTTGTCATCCTTAAAAGGAAAATCAGCCTTGCCAATTTATTCTGTGGCTCTCTCAGTCTCAGAGAGGGAACTGAGATAACAGCTAGCCTCCTAGAGAATGAGGAATCCTCCTTCCAGCACATTCTCCTGGACTGCAACTGCTGACCTCCAGAAAGAATGACAATTAATGCCTTTTTGTTTCATAAATATGATCCTTGAACTTAGCTTAATGAGCATAAAGCATATTTGAATCTAGCCCTTTCCAGCTCTAAGTGCAGACAGCACACAGATGGGCTGTCTTTACAGTAAGATCTGTATGTACAGCAAAGGGGCAAGGTAGGAGAGCTGTCCCTGGCTAACTCATCTCTCCAAAGCAAGTTCAAGCTCATCTTATGGAACCCTCCTGAAGGAAAGATTCTGGCCATACAGCATGATTGGTTTGGAGCATCAGAAGGAAGAGACTTCTGCAATCCTTGAAAGAAGTAATAGAAAACCATGACTACTGGCTGTGAAAAAACCTGTGCAAAGTCTTAGGCCCCCGAACTTCCCAAAATTTGCAGGAACAAATGAAGTTGTCAGGCCATAAATATAAGTAAATCAGAAAGTTTAGCAACTGGGATCTGACGACAGCATGGGGTCATCTATGATGTTCCCTTGAAAATTCTAGAGAGATACATACAGCTTCGGAGAACTGCTCCAACTATTGTTTGTTTTTAAGAGGCTGGAATGTGTGTCACAGAGCTGCCAGCCAAACCACAGAAATGCCAGAGCACACTCGCAAGGTCTGCAACCCTGCCATGGGTAGAACCTTCCTATCTGCACTCATTTGGTGCAATGAATAACAAATTAAACGTATTTCACTGATGCAGTATTTCTTCGTTCAAATATAAGAGGTAGTTTGTTTTCTTTTTTAAATGGTAACTCCTGCTCATTTCAGGTACAGATAATTTTTGGGGTACCTGTTTGCCACGCTCATCTGTGAAGAGTCTTCTCCTGTAAGTCCACTCCCACTCATACCTTGCTCTGGCTTTGTTTCCTGTTAAAATACAAGTATGAGAAGCTGCGCATCTCCTGTTGGGCAGAGAGCAAATGTTTTTAGAAAAATATTTGAAAACCAAATTCTGTCTTGTACAGACTTGGTAAAAATCAACAGCATGTTTGTTTCCTTTGCTTGTAGGCAAAGTAAAACTTCAAGGTTTTCTTAAAGAATAAAGGCTGAACAAAGAACTAAAAATTGCAAATATAAAACTCAGAAGAATAATTAAGATTTGTTTTGCATGGAAGAAGTTCAGAAATACCAGATTTCACATCTAGTACTGTTGAAGTTTTGAGATCAATCCCATAACTACTCAGTTCAGGCACCTCAAAAAGCTAGATTTCACTTGAAAAAGCAAAGTATGACTCTAGAGAAGAAAAAAAAATTACTATTACCTGTCATAGAATCATTAAAATTTTTAATCCAATAAAACTTTCCAAACTGCTTTTACCTTGAGTAGATGCTAAGCTCTATCAATTTTATCCCACAAGATTTTTAAACAGTGAATGATTTTATGAGATACACAAACAACAATAACACCTCCCCTTATCCATTTATAGCTGCCACAGCTCAAGAGATAACCAAATACTTTCACTCAGAGAGAAATTCTAAAAACTTCAAACTGTAAAAACTAAAATCTCGCGCTCTAAAGCCCATAACCATTGTACTGATCTGTGGGTATTTCATGCAAGGCTAAAAAAGTTCATCGACTGAGGCACAACCATAAAAATGTATTAGAAGCCATTTTCTCCCCTCAAGTACTAATGCTTCAGTAGTATAAATTAATATGAAGAGGTTTTATTAGCCAACTTTAAAGATTAAATACGTCTAGACAGGAGATCAATATTTCATATAAAGTTTTTTCTTTTTTCACTGTTCTTTAATGTTCATCCATGGCTTTAAGACTGTTACCACAAACTTTTAATGCTCAGAAAAGAAATTCAAGAAGACTTTAAAACTAATATATAGTCAGTTTTCCATCTTAGGTTTTGCTGAATTTTACAGCTCACACTACTCATAAATATGCCCGTTCTTCAACTATCAAAAGAAAACTGCAGAAAGGTACCTAATCTGCACAAAAACATTAAATTAGTGGCACAGCTCTTCGATTCTAGGTTCCCAAACACAAGTTTAATCCATTAGATAACACTGCCTCAGGTTTGTCTAATGAAATGAAAATAAATGCAGAACCAAAACACTGCAGGAAAATGTTTCAGGAAGGGTCTGATCCAAAGCTTTCCGACTTCAGACCCTGTTTAAACATCTTTCAATATGTATATCTTCAGTCAAATTGAACATTGAGTTACACTCAGAAGCAAAGTTCTGAGGGAAGAATATGGAGGTACCCAGCCTTCCCACTACAACCAGAAGGAAATTCTGCTTGCTTCTTAAACTTACCTCTTTAATAGTGCTGTTTCTCCCTCGCCATGAAAACCACCACCTTCCACCTTTTTTGGGCATCTTGTCTCTCATTATAGATTCCACAGTGGCCTGTGATAAATGGATGGCAACATAAAAAAACCCCAAAATAAAGGACAACCTGATATACGTAAATGAAAGAAAGTGCCAAACACACAATTTTAACTGATAATAAATAGAATAAAAGTAAACATACTGTCTGTGGACCATAAATTCTACTAAAGCAAAATCTAATGGTATCCAGAGCTGCTCTGAAGTAACTTAAGCATGAATACTTATGGTATTTTTAAAAGGAAAATGAAAAAGAGATAAAATCAAAGAAGAAAAAAAAGGCATAAATAGGTGTTAGTATAATGTCTAGAATGGAGGACCTACTGTTTTTAAGTTGAAGTTACTTAGTGCAAATTATATTTAAAAAAAGAAAAATATCACTTCCTGAAGGAGCTCTCAAGCAAAACAGTAACAAACCCACATGCAAGATGGTTATTCTCATTTAAAAATAACTACAAAGTTCATATTTAATCACCAGTTTGGAAAAAAGCAAAGTTGTTACTGGCTTTTATGAGTTTAGTATGATGCTATGAATTTGACTGACAATGTTAGAACTGGTTTTTAAATTGTGACTACTTTGCATTGGTTATATATACTAGACCTCAGTAGAGAAAAGTTTCTTTCAATACTTGTAATGACTGGAGCCTTATGCATTGTAATAACGAGAGCTGAATTCACTCAGAGAGCAAGCAAAAGACGAAAGGGGAAAATATTACAGTGAAGGCGTCCGCAGTGTTTGGTACGCCCTAGAATAGCTTAGCCACCGGCTTTCTGAGATGATAGCCTCCACTGTAAGCAAAGTCACCAAAATAAAACTGTGATGTTGATTGGTGATTTAAAAAAAAAAAAAAAAAAAAAATCAATGATCCCAAGAATTCTTAGCAGTTAAGAGAGAACAGCTAATGTATAGGACAATGCACGCCTCTTCTCAGTTTTCCATAGGTTCTCTTGACTATACTATCTAAAGTATATAAGAAAAGAAAGAAATGACAGAGGAATAAAGTTGAGCAAATAAGTTGAGAACTTTTTAAACAAAAATAAGAAAAACAAGGAGCAGATGGAGCTACTGAGAATGGAATGCCACTGTTGAGAACAATGGCTACAATTTAAGGAGGTTCTCAAACATATGGACAACATCAAGCAGACGTCCTATTGACTTTTA
Organism: Calonectris borealis; assembly: GCF_964195595.1. Lineage (NCBI taxonomy): Eukaryota > Metazoa > Chordata > Aves > Procellariiformes > Procellariidae > Calonectris > Calonectris borealis. Next base: position 15,989,396 of record NC_134314.1, read on the forward strand.
GTGAGATAATTCACATGCTTACAATTAGACATGTGGTTAAGTGTATTTTGCAGAACATGAGTGATTTTTTCGCAAGAACTCCAGTTTTCAATCATTTCATAAAGTCTGTTTTGATAAAGTATCTTAGTATTTCAATTCCCTAGTTCCATTATTACAGCAAATCAAAACTCTAATTAACAAGTCATTAAGAAAACCAGTAGGATGACTGGTAGAATAAATGAGTAATTTTAGTTTCAGAGGTACAGTTCAGCCAAGTAAACCTTCCCAATCATACAGACTGTTCCAACTATATGCACTGGCTTCTCCACTAAATTAAAACTGCACTGTCTAGAAAGTTATCAGCATTCAGAATATAAGTTAACCATTAAAAAAGATGAACACACTGAATTTCACACTAATACAAGACTTTTCTTAACTGATAAGCTATATGAATAATGGAGTAACCATAATGCTATTGAAAGAACTGCCATTTCCCTTAATTTAATGGCAAAAATATTGCATGCCAATTCTTTCCATTTACCCATCCTAGGCAAAACCCAAAACATCTGGCTCAGGTATCAAAGTGCTTAATTAAAAATCCAGTTACCTTGCATTATCTTTATTGCAAGACTCAACAGGCACCTATCAAGGTCCAAATCACTCTGTGGAATTGCCCAGCAAATAGAGAGTAGGATAACTATACCCTTTCTGCAGGCATTTGAGTTCCATGAGGTGAATCCCACCTTTGATGATTACTAGAATATTTGCAGTAAAGCACAAAACATCTGGCTCTGTGACATCCTTGAAATTCAAGCCACGTTTACCAGATGCTTGGGACTTTCAGGATCAATTTATTTTATATTGGGATGCTACAGTGCAGCTACGCATGACTGCATACATAGGTAATGTGGGACAAGGAAAGAACACAGGGGTAGACAGTATTCTGGACTTTGAAGAAATTTTTATTCCATATTCATGGCAATAGAGATAGCATTTGAATTCACATAGATTAAACCCAAAGACATGAGAAGTACTGCAAATGGCAGAAGGAGAGTTTAGGTTCAAGATTTATTAAATCCATGGCTAACCAGGATAAAAAATAGCGCCAGTGGTGATACTACTTCTTTATATACATTTACAGTAGTGTGTATTTCTGTCCTGAGCATCTATGTGGCACCAGGTCATGTGGAATTGGACTGAGTTCATCAATGCATTTAAATATAAGCCAACATATATAAGTGTCACGTAGTCATAGCCACTACCTACCTTGGTTGGTTATGAACAACCAACCGAGAAATAGAAAACTAGCAAGTTACAGGCATTCCTTATCTAGTAGTTAAAGCTTATTCACTGAGGTTAAAATTCCTGGCCTCTATTTTTATTTGATATCATCTGCTGTATACAGATAAAATGGAAAGCAGTCACCAAGTATTCAGCTAGAGCAAACACTAACATGGGTCAATATAATTTATATTTACAATCCATATTAATGAAGGAAAACAGGAAGTTTTCCTTCTTCAAAATATTTGTAATGATCTTAGTCTAGCAAATAAATACTATTCACAGACCAAATTTAGTCCTGCTTATTTAGCCCTTAGCATAAGCTAGATGAATGGTTATGTGTGGATAGGTATTACTGATGTGCAGATTCTCTTGTACAACAGCCCTCTTCCCTGCCTTAATAAATGGCAGAATGTCACAACTTCTCTGACCAACCTTCATGTTCAATCTCACCTTTGGCAAAGGTTTCTGGAATGCCTGCATTGCCAGCAGAAGGGGACCAGCTGTCGTCCAGTTGTAGTACCTGGGCATGCAACAAAGACGATTACTACATTTTTGTAATCCCAAGGTTCCAATTCATAATCTACCTAGTATTTATCATCTGGCAGTTTAAAGCCATGAAACCTCTTTGGCGCAGGTCAAACTCTGGCCTGTACCAGTAAGAGTAGACTCACCTTATTCCACAGTATGTTCACACGTATTTACGGCATATACTTTTCAAGACATGCAAGAGAAGCTAGGTCCTTAAGTAGAAAGGGTATTTGTCATACATTCCTCATGTCCTTAATATACCTCATTATCACAGCATGAGCTACACTTTTTACCAGCTGTTTTCACTGTTTTTCCGTCAAGGAACTACATAGAAGTTAGGGGCCGTAGTCTGTAGAATGTCAAGCTTTTGCTATGATGTGCTGAACATGGGTCAACTCTTGTTACTGACACTAGGACAAATACAGTATTATCATCCATCTCTCTAGGGAAGCTGAAGCTCACATGACATCCAGAGAATATGACAGTAAGATCCTCACTAAGTATTCCTCTCTTCCCAACATATCAGTAGGCAGGTAAACATTACCATCAAATTCAGAGAGCTATGGCAGGGAAGCAATAAGTGACTCACTCCAGACCACAGAGAGGGTCAGGTATGAGGCCATACCATCTGTGATACAAACTATCACATAAGGATGCACCAGGCATGTCAGATTTGTATGGGCGATGTCTATGACTAAGGGTAGCCTAACCTCTAAGTGCAGCACAATGCCATGACTTCTCCTCTACTCTGTAACATTGTATGCCAGGTGCAAGGAGCTCTCAAGTTAAAACATCCTCCAAAAAGCTGCATCTGGTATAGACCATAGTGCTGCCAGCAATATAAACATATGAAATAATGTCTTATCCTTGCAGAAATAGAAGTCTCATACTTGGTGGGTGAAGTTTGACAAGTCTTGAAAAGCAATGCCTCCATAGAGGCATATAAGCAAAATATTCAGTATATACAAACTGCTGGGTACAGAGTGCTTGCACGCAGACTGCCATATCCCTGTAAATATTAATTATTCAAACTGGCTCAGGGCAAGCCTTAGCAAGTTCACATCCTATTTCATTTTTACTCTGCTAATTGAGTGTGAACACTACTAGCATTTAATACTAGCTTCTTGAAATTCAAATTGTGTCAATTAGCTGTAACAGGTCATCTGAAACTGCTCTTTACTTTCAATTTAAAGGAGGAAAGGTAACTAGAAGAGCCTGAATTCACTAGAGAGTTAACTCTTTCTGGATGAATCTAAGCTATGAACATTCAAAACCTACTTTTCAGCTACAGTTAAACTGGTCTAATGCACTGAAGAGCCACAGAAGTGTTTTTGTTACAACAGTAAAATTTTTTTTTTCCTGAAACATACTTACTTATTTCCAATCTTAACCACAAGGTTAGGGTCATCAATGATAGCAGGATTGTCCACAAACTGCTGATATGTTACTGCATGTTCTAAGAATTCTTCTGTGGGGGCGAAAAATTACATATGTAAAGCATGCATTTATAGATGCCTGGGATGGGCCAACCTTAAACCTCTTAGCATTTCTCAAACACGTAGGTTTCACATTCAGGGTCAGCCCTTCATTACCAGGGTGCTGAGATTAGCAGTAATATGGAAGCAAGATGTTCAGAGACTCTCAGTCTCAGAAAATGCTGAGGGCTTCTTTGTTAGCTGCTGGTGTCTTTCCTGTTCAAAATACAAGCTAAGTGAAAGCTCAGGGATGGAAATGTGAAGGAGGAAAATCAGGCTTCTGAACAAGGCAAGGAAATACTTTGTCATGCCTTTCACCAATCCTCTGTCCAAGTTAGGAGCAGGAACTGATGGGCTCAACGTATATGTAAACCCACAGCCAGAAACTTAATGATCACTTGTAAGGCCTACAGCAAAGTGAAAGTGTCTACGAATAAATACCCCTTCCACCAGCTGTGACTCCTTTCACAAAATCTATGTAATTTACAAGTGATTCAGATAACAATACAACTCCAGTAAACCACAGTGTATTTGAAGTGTTTTAATAACTAGCTTCTGAACATCAGTCAGTGTAGCATCAGGCTCATATGATTTTATGACGCCATATTACTGCACAAAGTGCAAGTCTTAACACATTTATCTTCACATTATGCAGCTGAAAGTTTAAGGCACAGAGCATTGTAAATGATTTATCCAAAAGTCACACAAGAAATTGGAGGTAGAGCAGAAACTCAGGTTAAAGTTTCCAACTCCCCCTCCTAGTGTCCCCATTTACAGACTACCTTTTTCATTCCGGACACTGACAGCTGTGAATTTCCTAGCTATATACCGTACCAAGTGGCAAAAGTACCATTAACGCTATTGTGATACAAAATGTAGTACTATCAGGAAATAAAAATATCAATAAAATACTTTCAAAAAATTTGGTATACAGTGAATTGTTGAAATGTGTTAAAAATTATAAGTCCTATATAAGTCTACTATTTTAAATATGAAAAATTCTAGGAAACTTATCATTACAGGGACAGTATTTATCTTCTCAACACATTCTTGAGTACTGCCGCAGGAGGGCACTGCTTCCTCAGTCTAGGACGCTAAAACTCGGCTGACAGCACATAGAATCATAGAATCATTAAGGTCGGAAAAGACCTCTAAGATCATCAAGTCCAACCGTCAACCCAACACCACCATGCCCACTACACCATGTCCCTAAGCGCCACATCTACATGTCTTTTAAATACTTCCAGGGATGGTGACTCCACCACTTCCCTGGGCAGCCTGTTCCAAGGCCTGACCACTCTTTCAGTGAAGAAATTTCTCCTAATGTCCAGCCTAAACCTCCCCTGGCGCAACTTGAGGCCATTTCCTCTCGTCCTGTCGCTAGTTACTTGGGAGAAGAGACCAACACCCACCTCGCTACAACCTCCTTTCAGGTAGTTGTAGAGCGCAATGAGGTCTCCCCTCAGCCTCCTCTTCTCCAGGCTAAACAGTCCCAGTTCCCTCAGCCGCTCCTCATAAGACTTGTGCTCCAGGCCCTTCACCAGCTTCGTTGCCCTTCTCTGGACACGCTCCAGCACCTCCATGTCCTTCTTGTAGTGAAGGGCCCAAAACTGAACACAGGATTCGAGGTGCGGCCTCATCAGTGCTGAGTGCAGGGGCACGATCACCTCCCTGCTCCTGCTGGCCACACTATTTCTGATACAGGCCAGGATGCCGTTGGCCTTCTTGGCCACCTGGGCACACTGCCGGCTCATGTTCAGCCGGCTGTCAATCAGCACCCCCAGGTCCTTTTCCTCTGGGCAGCTTTCCAGCCACTCTTCCCCAAGCCTGTAGCGTTGCCTGGGGTTGTTGTGACCCAAGTGCAGGACCCGGCACTTGGCCTTGTTGAACCTCATACAGTTGGCCTCGGCCCATCGATCCAGCCTGTCCAGGTCCCTCTGCAGAGCCTTCCTACCCTCCAGCAGATCAACACGCCCACTCAACTTGGTGTCATCTGCAAACTTACTGAGGGAGCACTCGATCCCCTCATCCCAATCGTTGATAAAGATATTGAACAGGACCAACCCCAAAACTGAGCCCTGGGGAACAGGAATTACATGCCTGTAATTCAGAAAGTCATTCTGTACCTTTGGTTATTTCTTTGTTGTCCGTAAGGCCTCCACAGAGAGAAATGGCAATGGAGGGCAAATCTCGAATTCCATCCGAGGTGCTTTCAACTCCACTGTCAACACCTGAGCTCCCGACAGACTGTGGAGATTGGCTGGCGGACCGTGGCCCTGTGTCATTCGTGTTCTTGCTTTGGACATTATCCCCACTGGAAAAGAAAAATCAGGAATTCAGTCTTCATGTATTTATTCCCAAATTCGCTTCCTTCAACAAGCACTGTTTACATCTGACACACGTTTAGAAGTTTGCTTGGTTTTGCCATAAAATTTAAACAAAGTCATATAGGCCTTATGTACCCTCAAATATTAGATTGCTTCTACTTACTTGCCTAAACTAGGCATGTATAATTATAGCTTCGCTTATTTACAAGAGAGAGGAAAAATAAGACAATAAACTGTACAATCTTAGTAGACAAAATAATGCTACTATAAGCAGAGTTTATACTAGTAGAACTATTCCCACACAGGAACAAGAATAAACATATTCATTTATTATTTAATTTATATTGATTATATAAACTGATAGCTAAACCCAAAACAAAGAATGTGTATGTTTGTGTATTCATATGTCATGTATATACAAATAAAATACTCTACATACAAACTAGGATTAAAATTTTAAGAAACAATAAATCATTATACCCATTTAAAATGTGTGTATAGATGACATCACTATTACAAAGTGCAGGCTCAAACTCTGCTTTCCATTCCAGATTTATATTAATCCATTTGAGAAAGGAATTTTCAGTCCAACTTTTTTCTCCATATTACTAATCTTTCTCAGTTTTATTGAAATGCTAATATTACAACAGCTGAGTTTAAGCAAGCAAGAAAGAAAAATAAAATATGCAAGCTACTTTAGTTATTGCTGAATTACTTTAGTCAAATGACTAGAGTATGATGTGGAAAGAGAACTATAAATGTTATAAAAAGCTTGAGTAAAGATCGGAACAAGTTGGAAATTGTATGTTCAGGGTGCAATATTTTCATAAATAAATCTGTCATGCGTCTTCCAAAAATTATTTTCTAACATTCATATTTATAGGTGATCACCCACAGCAGAACAATATTAGAGGAATCATTTTGTGCTAATACTGTTAACAGCAAGTTATGTTCTTCATATCTTTGCCAATAAGCAAGGACACAGGGATAAATATATCCCAAGGCCAATCGCTCTCTCAGGGCATGTGAGTAACACTCACAAACATCAGTGTACATTACATAACAATCCACAATCAATATATGATGCTTAATTGACCAAAATAGAAAATCAGTTTCAAGCACACTTCTCAGGCCCAAATGTCTGCCAGAGCCTTCCAAAAGCTCTAATATTCCTCTCTACAGTTTTATTTTCCTTCTGCCTTCACTTCTGTTTGGACTCTGAAAAAGAGGTCTTATCTGGTTGGCAATGAAGAGTTTGATCTAAATCTGGAAGGTGACAAGAGCTCTTTAAATAGCAAAAATATAAGCAAAGGACTTATACTTCTTGGGGAAATAAAGTGCAGCAACTTCTGGATCCATGTCAGTGAGGTCATCTAAATAGACACCATCAGCACCAAGATGCCGGCTTCGTTTGTCTGTAAGGGACGGCACAAATAAGCCTATTAATGAGCATTTTCTGAGTAACAAGCCAGAACTGCTATTACTGTTTAACTATTCATTTTAAGATTGAGAAACCAGACAAGTTATAACAGTTTGTGAACTGTACTTATATAAAATGGCACTGCCAAAAATTTCAAAACAAGTTGCTCATATACATTGTTCAGACTCAAATACACAATATGGGACAGCAGAGGACTAGTTTTGAGACATGCTGAATCCTCCCTATCCCAGACAAAACCACTGGGAATTAGAGGTCAGTGGTCACTGTAGAAAAACAGCAAAAGGAAGACTTTCTGAGTATTTGCATAGGCTTATTATTACAGTAAGGCAATCAGAGCATTTAATCTCCAAGAACTAATCTTCAATCCCCCCTTGCAAAAGGGAAATAGCACAACAGGCTATACTATAGTCACTAATACACTGTAACTGGCTTGTTATGGAGACAACTCACTGTTTAGCACATACAACTGATGTGTTGTGTGTCCACATGCACCATTGCAGGGGACAAGACAACCCTCCTAGGTCTTTCACTTGTACCAACACACAGAGCCATCACTGTCCTGTTGTTGCTGATACATCTGTAAGGCCAAAACCTAATTTGGAATTCATTCTAAAACCCACAACTTCTCACTGTCCCAATTTCCAACATCAAACATCAGAAAAGCAATCAGAAAAAAAGTTATGTAAAGACTGAATAGTAAGCAGAGTAACACTGTCATTTTTGTCTTCAAAGACAGTGGAATGCATGGGGAAGTGGCTGAGAAACTTGTATGTTTACTGATTAAAAAGCAGCTGCACAAACTAGGCTTATACAGGGCTTACATAATTATACAATAATCAGAGCTCTAAAACATAACATTTGTAAGCAAATAAATTTCATGTGAAGATTGTAACACTTATTATAAAATATCATGGATATAGAGCCCAGAAATTAAGAAATAGAAAAGCAGATGGAGTTGTATTTCACAAATTCAGGACAGGACATGTACCACACAGAACTGAAATTGCTCATGTGAAACAGAAGCACCTTATTTTATGACAAATCTGTTGTTTGTGCAAAAGACGTACTACAACTTTGTACTAGAGCAGAGAGGTTCCACAATTACCAGTGACACGTAACAACTCAGAAAGTAGTCAGAGCAGGTGAACCAGCAGATCTACAGTGTTCTTGTACCAAAAAGTGAAATCTCTGAATCTGTCAAATATGGATGAATTTGGAACAAGTTTTGCAGCCTTGCTCATATACACAGAGCTGCCAAAAATCCCAGACCAAGGAGGATCTTCTATCTTACTACATGGCTCCAGTGAACAGCCTGCTGCACAGCTCAGATTTTGAAGTTTTTTTCCAACACTTATTCCTTTCCAGATCGGAAAGTGCCTTCAGGGCACAGATTAATTTATATGACAATGAGGTGCTTTATCACCATGAAATTTAAAGACAAAAATCATACATATAAAAGTCCAGAATCAATAGCTTTACCTTTCTTTCTGGAAGGGGAATCTGTCTTGCCAGCTGGTTGCGCTGAGCAAGCTGCAGCTTGTTTTATTTCTTCATTGGCAGGCAACGGTACAGCTGCTCCTGGAGACTCTACCTCTGGCTTATTTGTCTCAGCTGGTAAGGGCTCACTTTCATCAGCAGTTGCTGCATCTGCTTGTCCAAGGGCAGGTAGTGAAGACACAGTGTTAAACTCCTCTATAGGAGAGCCTTGAATGACACGAAAGTGAGTGCTTTCAGAAGGATTTACATCCACCACGCTGGGTTCCTTTGCTTTGAGCAGAGAACTGGTCTGTGAGGAAAAATAAACAGATTGCTATACAGAAAAGCTCTTAAAAAATGCAACAGCCAGAGTTTAACCTGTTCTGTTCACTCCAATGAAATCAGATTCTCAAGGTAACCAACTACAGCAGAAAGCCACCACTAACTGAGGTGGAGACTACAGTGGACAAAAGACCTCTGTGCTGTGCATTTGCTTGTGCAAAGTTTATCTGTATCTTGCACCCAGGAAAGATTTGTTCTGCGATGTGCTCTACAGTCTTTGTTTTCCACTCACCTGCCTGGGAGCACATCACAGCTCCCATCCTGCCCTCCTCCCGTCCTGCGCAAATCCTAGCTTTTCTTCAGAAGGTAATCATGACAAACATGAGAAGGGAGCGCAGACTGGAGTCCTTACACAATCAGGAGGCTCTCAGGGACCAGGACAGGGGTACGCTGTCATGCATCTATACCCCAGATTTAGATTTTATATCACTTTATAGGAACAATTCTAGACCTTCTCTGAGTGTGGGACTGGAGGTGTTCTTACAGAGGGGAGCTGAATTCCTACAGCAGCATTTTTATAGCTGTTATAACCTTCACATCATAGCAAACAAACTCTTACATGAAGATCAACAGCATTCAAAGCATAACTCCCAGTTCAGGTATGGCCAGATCAACTCTGAATAGCTTGGCTAGGGACATAGACAGGGACTGCAGGGGGAAAAGCCTCCAGGAATAAGATTTGCAATACACAGCAGGCTGTGTGACTGGGATAAAAATGAAACACCCAAATCTACTAACAGGAAACCTTAAATTCTAGACTGGAAATGCCAATTTGCAACTCCTGCCTAGACCTGTGCACTTAAATCAGTTCTCTATGCACAGAAAAATATCTCCCAATTTTCTTGTAATATACATGAGGAGGAGAATAATGCAGAGGTGATGGGACAGCTCATCTTTGGCCTATCAAAGAAGAGGCCAGAGCTCTTCTGAGGGAATTAAGAATTCTGGATTCCCATCCCTGCTTTTGACACTGGCTACCAACAGCAAATAAAAGACAAATTATAATAGTGCCATTATAATTCTGGTGCCACCACCAGAACACAGAAGCCTTCTTTCTGAGGAGGATACCCATTATCCTGGACTGCAAAGCAGGAATTTTGTTTCTTTATACTGTTCCTGACCCCATTACTCTCACAGTCCTTTCTGCAGAGAAGCCAACCTTCCACAGAAGGGGCCAAACCCTGCACCATCCCTGCCCCCATAGTTGCAGTATGCCACTGGAACCTGACCTTTACTTCTCACACCCCGAGGCAGGCGTAAGCCCTAAGTCTCCCCTTTCCTGTATGAATGCTCTGACTCCACAGCTATCATAAGGAGCCGGCCAGTACCTGACTGACCTGCAGTGTACTCAGCTGCACATGGCTACTGTGCAGCATGGGAGACAATGCTGCTGGCATGCTACACATCCTGCCATCTAACTGGGCCAAATGGCTTCAGGGAAGGGACAGGCACCAAGCCAGCTGGCTCAGCCAAGAGAACAGCACATCTAGGCATGCAGAGATACAGAACTGCAGGTGTTTCTGGATGCTTATGTACTCAATTTTAATTTTGTGAATCACACTGCTAACACCAAGCACCTAATTTCCACCTAAGACCACTTATGAATTTCAATGATTTACCAAAGGACACTGGGTTTGATTTTATATGTTATTTAAGCTTCTAACTTTTACAAGACTAGGTCTCAAGTACTTCTTCATTTTCTGCTGTATATCATCGGTGTTGAGAACATCCACAGCACAAGGTACTTTCCTGTACCTCCTAAGGAGCAAGATGCAATTCTCTTACATAAAACATCAAGTTGTGCCAAGGGAGGTTTAGATTGAACATTAGGAAAAATTTCTTTACTGAAAGAGTGGTCAGGCCTTGGAACAGGCTGCCCAGGGAAGTGGTGGAGTCACCATCCCTGGAGGTATTTAAAAGACGTGTAGATGAGGCCCTTAGGGACATGGTGTAGTGGGCATGGTGGTGTTGGGTTGACGGTTGGACACGATGATCTTAGAGGTCTTTTCCAACCTGTATGATTCTATGATTCTATGATTCTATGATTGCAGTTTTATGTAAAAACAGGATCCATTCCCCTTCAGCAGTCTGCAATAGAATAAGCATATGTGCCCCATTAAAGCACAATAGATGCTAGCAGGAATTAAACAAATTACGTTGGATACCTTTGCAGCCTGGGGTAGCTCTCCCCATGCCCAGTGCATGTGGGGATTATTCTTCAGTCCACTTCTGTCCATAGGTTTACTGACTAATTCTGAGTCACTTTTAGGAGTAGGAGGGCGTGAACCTGATGGGCTGAAGAAAAACAAACAAAAGATATTACAAAACCAAAAGTAACCACAATGCACTAAGCACTTTCCAAACTGATATCCACCAACCCAAAGCATTGAAGATTTAAATAATCATTAGCCAACTGAAAGTGTGAAAGGATGGAAAACCAGTTTAAACAGTTCTAGATCCTCTTAGACTGGCATTCAGAGGTTTCATCCATTTTTTAGTAAGTGCTGTCACAGAAGTAGGATTTGATAAGCTGAAAGAGATGAACAAGAGCACTGGACCTGAACATTTCAGGAGGATTTTTGTTTTTCTGTGTGGAAAAAAAGAATGGGGATGGTACCAGTAGCAGTAGATTAATAGATGTTAGTATTGTTATAATGGAGAAATTATTGTTATAATGCAGAAATTACTCACTCGCATCAACAAGACACTTTATCCTGACTAACTAATAAATTAGTCTAAGGAATCCAGTTGATTACTTCCTTCTACTAACTTGTTAAGTTCTACCTTTGGATGCATGTTTTAGGGAAACCAGCAGGAGAGCTCTACAAAGAATTTGAGCCCTTCCAGTTCAAAAATATTTAACTGTTTGTTTTGCTGACTACTCAATATAAAATTTTTAATAACTAATTAGTAAATTATCATTTTGCAGCATATTTTTAATTTGGTGAAGTCAATAATGTGATGTCAAGTCAGCCATTTATTAATGATTCACTGATTTCAAGTACAAAAGGAAAAATTCTGATTATCTAGTCCGCCTTTCTGCATAACGCAAGTCATAGAATTTCACCCAGAACCCCCTGAACAAAGCCCATTATTTTTTGTCTGAGCCACAGCACACCTTTGGTATACTCGTACAATCCTGATTTAAAAACTACAAGCAACAGAAGAATCCACAATTCCTAAATCAAAGGTCCAAACTGAGTTACCTTCACTCTCAAAAACAAAAGGCTTCCTACATTTAGTATAAATTCTTCATGTTTGATTTAATCTTTACCTTCTTCTAGATAAACTGAATATCCAAACCAGTTTTGATCTTTCAATGTAAGGCAGTTTTGTAGAGCTACTGGTGAGGAATTCATTTGTCACAGGAAAATAATTACTTCACACTAACACAAAGCAACTTTTAAAAATCTGCGAATTTCACATCTGAAAAAAATAGCAATCTAATTACCTACATTTTCCTTGTTTTCTTCTATGTTGCAGTAAGATATACTTTGAATATGGACAAATGCTACAACTTTTTAGGTAACATAATTATCTGTGGCTAACTAAACTATAAAATTTATAAGCAATACAACTGTGGAAGATCTTTTTTAGTCCTAAGAATTTCAAATTTTTATTAATCCTTAGGGTATAACCTATCATTTGACAGATGAAGGAATCAATACAATGTGATTTTAAAAGTATTTTCAAGCTCTAAGTATTCAAGAAATGCCGGGTGGGTTTTTCAGCAACTTCTACATCTCCCACTGACAAGTTTGTAGGATTTGCAGTATTTTCCATGCATCAAGGGCCCACTGAAACCTTGGAAATCAGGAGCCTGGGCACTTCAGAAAAGTCTCAGCAGGCAATAATGCTTCTACTGTTGCTTTAAGCCCAAAACATCTGGATTTAAGGAAGTGTTGTCACTGCACAAGTTAATCTGTGCACTACACACATTTTAACTTTCGAAAGACCTACTGTTTACTTAGAAAAATCTCCAGTCTGGGCTTTGGGGTATGTTCAGCCCAGGTTCACTTACCCAGCCAGACGACCTGAGAGAACACAGGCATTGCTTCAGTTTGGGCTAGAACCTCTGCATTTTGCAGTGAGAACACTGATTGGGACGGTGGCGAACCTCGCCTTTTCCATAATTTTCCATATTCCATATTTTCCTCGCCTTTTCCATAATGAGTGGGGAAGAAGCCCAGGCTGTTACTCAGCACCAAGAACCATGACTATATTCCCACCAACCACAAACATTAATGTAGGGTTGGTGGCCTCCCAATGAGAGCTGGTTCTCCATTACAGAGAAATACCTTTACTTTTTTCTTCATATGCCGTATTGTTGTTTAACACTCAATAGCTACTCTTTCCTACTAATATCCTTCTGGAACAGCAACAATAATCTCTGTAGTTTATGGATGCAGATGGTAATTATGCCTACTACAGTCCTGTTTGTATACTTCCTGTTTGTATAGTTCTGCTTCCATATGTAATGCCAAATGTCATCTCCTTTACCTGCACTGGGACTATTTTGGCTGCTATTCACTTCATACTATTGCCACCAAATTAAAATGAGACTGAAGACTAATAAAGCTCACAATCACATTCCTTTACATTTTTTTTTAGCTTGGTTAGGTCAAATTAAATCCTGGATTAATGTTATGCTTGCACTAGGGGTCAATAAGGCTGAATACCAAGACCACGTAGGATTTGTAACCCAGCGACAGTATCCTGCAAATGCATCCATGGATTAGACTCAAAATGAGTTCTTTATTCCTTACACCACCAAGACGCTTGTCTTGGGCTGAACTATGCCTTGCAATTCCTCTGTCCTTAAGTTAGGCACTGACCCAGCCCAGATGAAATTTGCTCGCCTTCCACAGATTGCTGCACATATTGCAGATCAAACGAGAGCCCCCCATCCTGACAACACTGCATGAGAAGGAAGGGAAACCCCAGTTCAGTCATTTAGATCAGCATATCTGATTCACATCCCATAAATGCTGAATATTTGTTGCACAGTCCTATATATTCCTTAACAGCTATGACTGCACTTAACATAATCCAATGTCAAAGAATAAGGAACTTGGCCTGTAGTTGGCAGTTCTGCAATAGCAAACCACGCTGATCTTTGCAGTGTTTCCCACTGCAAGCAAAGAGAGCCTTGAGACAGCAGCAGTGTGACCTAAGAAAGAGTCCTGTCTTGACTGAGGCCAAACAAACCAGGAAAAGATAGTCAGAAGGAAAGAAGTCTACCTCATGTACATGTCACAATAATAGCTAAGAGCCTCTGAACCTCCTTTGAGATGGCCATAATAGAGTTTCTTATTTCACATAAAGGAAAACAGTTGCAGACACAGAGAGGGCCTTACTCAGACAAGCTACTACAGCACTTTAGCTGTATATCTAGACTGCAGGACAGGTGAACTCCAGAGCAAAGTTCATGGAGCTGCCCAGAGCACGTCGCTGCTCCCTCCCAACCTGTGCGCCTGCCCTTCCTTCCCATGAAAAACACTGAGGAGAACAGCCTTGAATGTCCCAGGATTTCACCTTGACTTGGTGCTCCAACATCGTCAGGTTAAAGAGATCAGACCTAGAAGCTGAGAAAACCTCAAGATTATCAGTTTCAATACAGCCGTAGGCACCTAGTGTGGCATCTATGTTGAGATAAGCAATAAGCAATTTAGTCTGATTTATTACTCAAAGCTTCCCCAGCATTAACAGAGAATTGTAGAGGTCATATTCAGACACCTACTTTAGATTTTTTAACTGAGTTGCTGTGACTTCTCTGCACTGACTTAATGGAGAGAAAGGGCCTGGCTGCAGAACCGTGAGACATCTTGAATTTAAGACATCGTAAAAAGTGTCTGTATCCACTTTCAGCTCTGTAGAAAAGAGTCCACAGTCAGAGGAATCCTACACTACAGCAAAGGCTGAAGTCTGGGTCTCCTAAACCTTAGGCAAGATGTCTTACCTGTTGTGTCATCTTTCCTCTCTAAGATGCTCCCCCACTGCAATCCAATATACAGAATATCCTCTCCTCCCCCAAACCAGGGAACAAGGGAAGAGAGGTTGTCTTTTGGTACTGGGCTCCTCCCAGTATCTTTTTTTCTCACTTAATCTGAGGCCTTTGTTTTGCTTTTACTTTTGCAATGTACACACAAGCAAACAACTCAGGAAAACCATGGAATGAAAATGTCATTAAAATATACACTGACTGTAAAAAGCCACATGGAAATGTGAATCTTCAGAGGAATGTAAGTTCTCACTAGCCAAGTTCCTCCTTTTTTTTGTTATCACCTTAATCGACTTCAGTTTTAACCCAGGTTTTCATTGGCCTGATTTTATATTAGCTATCTGTTGTGGTTTAACCTGGCAGGCAGCCAAACACCATGCAGCTGCTCACTCACTCCACCCTGCCACAGTGGGACAGGGAGAGAATCGGAAAGGTAAAAGTGAGGAAAATTCATGGGCTGAGATAAAGACAGTTTAATAGAACAGAAAAGGAAGGGGGGGGGGAAATAATAATAGAATATACAAAATGAGTGATGAGCAATGCAATTGCTCACCACCCACACTGACCGATAACCAAGTAGTGATTGCTACTTCCTGGACCACGTCTCTTATTTATATACTGAGCATGATATCATATGGTATGTTATACCCCGTTGGCCAGCTGGGCCAGCTGTCCCAGCTATGCTCCCTCCCAGTCTCTTGTGCACAGGAAGCTGAAAAGTCCTTGACTAGCAGGGTACTTAGCACAAATGAAAACATCAGTGTGTTATCAACGTTCTTCTCACACTAAATCCAAAACACAGCACTAGGATGAAATTTAACTCTATCCCAGCCAAAACTGGGACACCATCCTCATTCAACGGATGATTCATAAAGGCAACTTACCTCCAGTCAATGCCCACAAAGAAGTAAGCAGAGGAAGTGGTTTTCAGTGTCACTTTCTTTCAAAGTGTCTGGGTTAGCAATAAGTGCAGTTATAAGTTCAACGAAGTTCACATACTATTAGTGTGTTAAAGTGTATTAATGTGTTAAAAGGATTAAAGAGCAGCCTAGAAAAGAGGGAGGACAACTGTTCTACCTGTCTGGAGGAGAAAAGTAAGAAGATTGTTGAGGACAAGAGTTAGATAGGCCTCCATCTGCTGGAACAGTGAGAAGAGAGAATTCTCCCGTGCAATCTATAGGCTTACTGGACAGCACAGCATGTTGGTAGAAAGAAAAACAGGGTGTCATTATTCACAAGTGCTGATTAACGTAAGCTCTTTGTGCATTAGCTACATGAATGCTGAATTTATGTCTATAGTTTTCAAAATCCAGAATACTGCAATCAAGAAACAAACAGAACATACAGTCAAAAAGCCACCGAAGGGGCAGGATATTGACACATGCTATCACCAGACTGGTGAAGCTAATCACGTTAAGCTCTACAGTCCGTGGAGAAAGTTTCTCTCAGAACGCAATTCAAATTAAGCCCTTGGTCTGAAATCATCTCCTTGCTCTCCCTTCCTCCATCTCTCAACTACAGAGGCAGTCTATTGAGATTAGACTTAGGATAATGTCTTGTGAATACTGCCCCACTCCAATACTCTGCATGGAAGATGTGGGGCACACGTGCATGCGCACACACACATGCACAGACTTCATTTGAATTATAATGCAATGCACATCAAGCAAAAAATTGTCCCTTTTTGACAGTGTTCCACAGACACAAGAAAGCACGTCTAAACTAATCTGCTTTGACATCAAAGGCATACACATGCACATGAATACACATACAGGTAAAAGTAAGAAAAGTACTGTATGTGTTCTTTTCACACAATAAATATATTTCATGTCTATCTACCTATGCAATTCAACAGATTGGCTTTGAAAGGGAAACAAGAAGCTCATTCTTATTCATCAAAAAAAAAAAAAACACCTTATTTTTATAGATCAGTTCCAATCTTGCAAGTGTTTGAAAGGATTACACCCAAAGTACTAAGGATTTATATATCTGTATTCACTAAGGTCCTTACAAGGTTGTGTGCATCAGGCAAAGATTCAGATTTCACAAAATGTTCGTTCTCTCTACAGTGTTTATATGCAGTAACATTAACAGATACAAATATTCTTCAGAATTTGTGGACCTGCATTTGTATGCATGCATTTGTTGCATCAAGGAAAAAAGCTAACCTGAAGTTTTTTTACTCTACCTGATTTCAAATACAGAAAGCATTCATCTAGTAGTTGGCAGTGACCATGTTCGATACCAAAATTTTTAGTAAGACTTCATATTGCACTAGCATATAAGAAATTAAACGAAGGTTATTTAGAACTGTACTATCAGAAAAAGTACCTTTGAAGAGGTGACCATTCTCCATCTGAATGAGGGTAAGATGCAGACTGAGAAAACGTAGAAACTGCAGGAGCCTTTATGTCAGATACTTCATCAACAAACACATCTGGAACAGGGATCCTAGGTATAGGGAAAGATGTGACATTTATAAACCATACTTGATTACTGAACTGTCATATACTCCAGATAACAAAAAAATCCTACTGTAGAGAATTAGTGTAACCTGACCTAAAAAGAGATAGAGAAGTTATCTGATTCACACCTTCTAGTTCACAGCATGATGGAGGATTGTTTCTATGTTTCAATGTAATTTTCATTATTTTTGTTAGTAACATTCTCAATAGCTTTCTAGCCTAAAGGCTTTTCTTAAAGAAACATGTTCATCAGCCATATGTACTGACTTAGATAGAGATTACTGTTAGAAGGTATGGAATGGAATATTAACCCAGCATTCGGTTTCCATTGTATATCTCAATTCCACTGTGATACCTTGAATTGTCCAATGGTTCTTTTTCTTCCTCTGAGCTAATCTCTATAGGAAACATGTCTTCATCTTCTGACGTGTCTCCGTTGTCCTCTCTTTTTAAGCTGTCTATTTTATGGGTGGACTTCCTCCTCTTTTTCCTCCTTTTTTTCACAGAGCTACAGACTGGAGATGTTTCAGTAGAAGGCTGGGATCCATGGGCTTGGAGTGGTACTTGTAAGGACACACTGGTGTCCAGGTTTCTTATCCTGTCTATGGAGTTCCTCTTCAGCTGAGCTTCCATTAAAACAGTTCCCTCAGACAGAATGGGAGATGTGGAGAGATGATAAGGAATTACCTCCTGAGAAAGAAAAAATGCAAACGTATTAGTTCCTCTACCAGTCATAAATCTGGTTCTAAAATCTATGCACAATTGCCAAAATCTAAGTTATTTATTCCCCAGAAAAGTAACAAAGATTAGACATCTGGGTGCTCAGTATGATCCTATAGCACATCGAAATTGTTCCATAGTTGCATCTCCTTAGACAAGCCGGGAACAATAGTCTTAATAAAAAGGATCCTCTGAGCATCTAATATTGGCCAGGTTATGGCATGAGTCTCTATCCATCTGATGCTAGATAGAGAGCAGAAACAAACTCCTAGTTTATAACCTGAACATTTTGTAAAATCCAATTCTACTTCACAACTCAGATGACAAATAGTAGTCAGAATAGGTCAGCAGTTTATAACTAGGTCACACAAATATCCTCTTATTCAATTATATATATACATCTCTAGACATTCATGAAGTATTTCTAGCAATTTTCAGTCACCAAATAACTGTTACCACACAGAAGATTTAAATATAAAGATCAGAAGATTTAAATATAAGGATATAGAGATGAATACTGCACAGGCACACAGCTTTCACCTGAAATTAGTAATATCATACTCAATATAAGAATTTGAAACTCATCACACTCATTGGACAGTGACAACAATTACTGGGCATATCTGAAGAGAAGTGCCTGTAAAAAGCTTTTCTTATGTTACATTATGTGTGGACTATTCAAAACTAGTGTGACCATAACTTTTAGACTAGTATTTAATCACACAGCTCAACAGCAGGCATTCTCATTTAAATATAATTCCACATGAATAATAGTTGCAAGATCACCCCTTTGGTGAGTACCAGAATTACTGTGTGCACAGATGTTTATAGGGCATCTGTACTTTTACTAGCAGTCTGATGAGTGCATATGTTCAAAGTAAAGATTTCTGCAAAAAAACAGGTCCATGAACATATTAACCTCTGTTGTACACATCTTTGGAACATGTGAACTGTCTACACGTTTATTCTGTTCACACACTGGTGTGCACATAAACTCTGCTTTATTTTTCAATTATCTGGTTACCTTCTTTAGATTTTTTCAATCTCAGCAACTCAAAAAACAAAGTAACTGCATAGTACTAAATTTCCATAGCAGAAAATTGTCCAGAAACTTTCAAAACTATAAAATGGGTAAAGATACGTTTTTCAACAAAATTCCTAAACTCAAAACTGACTCTGAAGAGCAAGCATTGAATTTTTAACAAACTAAAATTAGTTTTGACTCCTACCTGATCATTATCCATCTCCTGCACAAAAAAGGCCTCTCCATTGTCTCCTAGTTTCATGTGCAAATCTACAGCCTCTCCATTAATTTCTATGTCAACCTGGAAGAAAATAAATATATTCTCAAATGAAAAGAAAGTTAGTTTAGGTACACAGTTCCTGTTCAGCTATTCTACCACTGTCACTAGGCAAATGCTTCTCAGAGAAGTGTAGGAAACCTTATAATAAACATAAAATAGTGAACTTCTCTGTTTTTCTCCTCACCCCTTCACAAGGCCATCAATTTTCAAAATGTTTTTCTAACTCATTCAGCACACTGCTGTCTTGGTCCTCTATTCAGGAAGGTTTGTAGCCATTATATAAGGTCCTAAATCTTTTTAAATGTAATTCTGAGTGCTTCACTCACCACACAAATCTTTTTGCTCTTTTAATTCATGGCCTAATCTTGAATTGTGTAAGAAGTACTTCGACATTCCAAAAAATATGCTGTCTTTTAAATACATTAAACAGACTTCTCTTTACACTATGAGAAGCACAAATAAGAAAAATTTGTTTACATTCTCAATACAATTCATGTATTTCTTCCACACATTTATCTCACCGCTATACAGCCCCAACTATTTCCATTTCTTCTCAGGAGGATCTCTCTCTTTGCCTATAACCGTTCTTGCCACCAACTCCACTTTCACTGTATTTTTTTGGAGACTTGGACAAGTCTACATATATGTTACATTTCAGGACACAGTATACTATTGGCACGTTAACATTTTCAATGTTTACCCATCCTAAATATTAGAATTCCTTTCTGATTTATGTAAGAATTGAGCAATGTCCATGATGACGTTAGGATCTTTCTGCTGAACAATTATAGCTACATTAGAACCTAGGCTGTATGTAGTTACAAATTATTTCCTAAAATAATCCGTCATGCATTACTCACTGGCAACTTCGCATCTGATATCATATTGCCAGGTCATTCAGCCTGGTTACATTTATCTCAAGGTCCTCAATGCTTTTTTTAGCTTCAATTAACCTTAACATTCTGTTGTCTGAAAATATTACTTCATTATTACCTCCCTTTTTGTAACTATCATTGAACATGTTAAACAAAGGGGTCTTAATACAGTCACTAATGAAATCTAATATAGGCCCAAATTAGCACATTCAAAATTTTGCTCTATTGATAACAAATGTTACAAATGTCATGGCTTGTCTTGTTTTTATGATAGTCAATGTCTTACAAATTATGCTTTGAAATGCAAGAATCTGTAACAACCGCTTTAATTGAACCTTGCCTCAATTTGGGCACTTTATAAAGAATGTCTAAAGAAAATCTTGACTAGCATACCACAGAACATTCAGTCACTTTCGTGCCATTAGAGTTAACCCACAGACAGAACATACCAAAATTTTCTTACCACTTTCTCCCTAGAACGTAGAACTCCAATTTTCCCAAAACGTACATGGAAAGGGGAACACTGAAGATTTCCATCTGGCTGACGTACAACAATTATATCTATGCACCCTGACAATGTGGCTGGGTTGAGTCCCTTATAGAGCTCCTTCACAGTTACAAACACTTGCCCTGCTAACTGTCCAACGTAATTCATGGTTTGGACCTGAAAGGCAAAAGAGAGAAGAAATAAGATTTTGATTTCTGTTTTATATTTTAGAGACATTTGAGAGATGGAGATTCCAGCAGTGGAGTGTTCTCCTGTTTCACAAATCAACAACTTCACATAGAATCAGGATTTCCCACCTAATTTATTTACCACTGATGTGTGTTTGTAGAGAGCTATTAAAAGACAAAAGCAAAAGAGACCTTATGAGTCAGAGAATTGTAACAACTTTCAACAGTTCATAAAATCAGTTGCATTCAAAACCACTGTCAGACTTTCAGACTCTGCAGCTCATAAATGTCTCCCAATTATCTCTGAGGAGAAAAACATTACTTCCAAAATAACACCTCCTCCTATCAACACCAAATATACTTTTCTCATGTATTTCTACAGGTTTTTAAGGGCAGGGCAAGTGAATGGTTTTAAGCAGATCTAATTTTCCACTACACTGAAGTCAAAGACTATTTTCCCACTTTACAGGGATTTCTCCCGTTAAAAGATTATTATAATGCATACGCACAATAGATATGCATTAAGGTTTGACAAGCAACCTTCAATCCAGAGCGTCTGAATTTTAGAGTGCTTCCTAATGCAACTTTACCGTTCTTGTTTTAAAACAGCCTTTTACTATCAGCAGGTTTATTAAAAATCAGGCATGTGTTGATAGTTGAAGTGATTGGCTTTATTTCCCCTGCTCCTGGATTTATTTAGTATTTAGCACTTAGTTTCCTGCCTCTACTCTGTTAATGCACATCCTGTTTATGATCCATTAACACACTTAGTCCCCTAGACGGGACAGCATGCATACTTAGGCATACTTAGAAGTTCAAAAAAATCTTTTAAGGGCTCTCAAAATATGAATGAATTTAAGCAGATACCTTCCTGAACAGTACAGATTTTAAGGACTTCCAACGTCTATTGTTCTCATTATTTTTCCAACACCTCTTGCAGATTCTAAGATAGTGATTTCAGCAAAGTCCTTGTGCACTCAGTATAAAGCATATGCCTCATATACAAGTTCTTTGCTAGGCTGTACTACATCCCCTGGACATCAATAAAAGAGACACTTGCAGGGTAGGCAAGGTTAAAACTCCCATTGATGGTGATGAGAATAGAACTGAGCTCAGAGTCAGAGACAGTCACTGCACTTGAGCTGCACGGAGTGTGTTAACCAGCATCATCTGCTACAAGAGACTCTCTTTCAGCTGTGTTCTTTCACAAACAACAAAAAGATGTAAATGTGAAATGCTGTAAAAATAGCTCCAATTTTTAACTGTGATTTATACTTACAAACAAAAAACTACTAAAAGAATACAGTGAAGGCATTACAGTAAAAAATTGGAAAGTTAGGAAATGCTATAATGAAGGCCAGTCTCTTCATGCACAGCTGTTCTAATTAATTAATGATCACCTGCGGTTTTTTCCAGAAGCCCCTCCACATAGGATGGACTGAAGCTTTGCTTTCTTCTCTGTTTCTATTGAAATACATGGGTATCAGGACACAAACCATGTTCTGAAGGAAGAATTATTTATGTTCTTTTCAGCTTTATGATAGTCATCAGACGACACCAAGTTGGGCGGGAGTGTTGATCTGCTCGAGGGTAGGAAGGCTCTGCAGAGGGACCTGGACAGGCTGGATCGATGGGCTGAGGCCAACTGTATGAGGTTCAACAAGGCCAAGTGCCGGGTCCTGCACTTGGGCCACAACAACCCCACGCAACGCCACAGGCTTGGGGAAGAGTGGCTGGAAAGCTGCCCAGAGGAAAAGGACCTGGGGGTGCTGGTTGACAGCCGGCTGAACATGAGCCGGCAGTGTGCCCAGGTGGCCAGGAAGGCCAATGGCATCCTGGCCTGTATCAGAAATAGTGTGGCCAGCAGGAGCAGGGAGGTGATCGTGCCCCTGTACTCGGCACTGGTGAGGCCGCACCTCGAATCCTGTGTTCAGTTTTGGGCCCCTCACTACAAGAAGGACATGGAGGTGCTGGAGCGTGTCCAGAGGAGGGCAACGAAGCTGGTGAAGGGCCTGGAGCACAAGTCTGATGAGGAGCGGCTGAGGGAACTGGGGTTGTTTAGCCTCGAGAAGAGGAGGCTGAGGGGAGACCTCATTGCTCTCTACAACTACCTGAAAGGAGGTTGTAGTGAGGTGGGTGTTGGTCTCTTCTGCCAAGTAACTAGCGATAGGACAAGAGGAAATGGCCTCAAGTTGTGCCAAGGGAGGTTTAGGCTGGACATTAGGAGAAATTTCTTTACTGGAAGAGTGGTCAGGCCTTGGAACAGGCTGCCCAGGGAAGTGGTTGAGTCACCATCCCTGGAGGTATTTAAAAGACATGTAGATGAGGCGCTTAGGGACATGGTGTAGCGGGTTGACAGTTGGACTTGATGACCTTAGAGGTCTTTTCCAACCTTAATGATTCTATGATCACTACATTGCCCCTGAAAAGCAACAATGGTCTCCCTATCTGACAACTGGGGAGCTGAATCACAAAAAGATTAAGATTAAAATTAGGCACTAACTTTGGAAACCAAACAGACTTTTTTGAAGTATTTAGTATACAAGATGCTAACTAATGAAAGAACAATCCCTAAATACTGTTTGGAGAAGCATTTCTGCATAGACCTCAATTCAGGCATCTAGAAAGTGCCACGTACTGAAAAGTCAACATACAGAACTTCATGGCAGAAAGAGCAATTATATTCAGTTCTCCAGCATTCAGCTGGTATTAGCACTTCTGGGCTCCTATGATACATTAGAAACATGCCTTCCTAAATGCAAATCTAATGGAAAGTTGTTTCATAGAGAACGGCACTTGAAACTCATGCCGCACCCTAGGCTGTGCCACAGAACAACAGGTTGGAACAGAGCTCTAGAGGTCACCTGGTCCAAAAGTCTGCCCAAAGGAGGGCCAACCTGGACCAGGTTGCCCACGACCTTGGTCCAGTTGAGTTCTCAATGTCTTCAGGATGGAGATTTCTCAGCCTCCCTGCACTTCTGTTCCTATGTTTGCCTGTCCTCACAGCAAAAGTTTTCTTCCCAGTATCTAATCTGAATTTCCCTTCCTGCAACTTGTGCCCGTTGCCTCTTGTCCTATCACTGTGCACCTCTAAGATTCCGGCTGTTTCCTCTATAACCCCCAAGAGGAATACCCTGAAGACGGAACAAAACTAGCTCTCCCAGCCTCTCCTTTTAAGTCATAAGCTCTTAGCCCCCTAATTATCTTGGTGGCTATCATGGGAACTCTTTAAAAAGCTGGCACCACGCAGGCACAGACCCAAGTTCAGAAGTGAGCCTCCAGGCTGACAGATGTAAGCAAACTTTTAAAATCATCCCTTTGCTTTGCAAAAATACTTCAGTTTCTACTGGGGATTTTTCTAACCTAAAGCACAATAATAAACACATTTCTTACTGAGCTAAGATTAAATTTAAAGATGGCTACAATTAGGCTCAAAATTACATGGTGTAGTTTACCCCAGTTAATGCTTGGTCTGCTGAAGCAACTAAATTTCTAGGTGCAAAACAGCCACAACTTCCTTGGTGGAGAAGACACTACATACACCCCACTGCTTGGGACAGTTATAAGCAAACAATCCAAATATGAGGACTCACACATCCTCTTAACAAGTTATACCAGCAGGTCTCCTAAACTCCTGAACAGAGAATTTTGCAACTATTCTTGCTCACAACAAATCTTAGCCACACTGCCTGTCCTGTCTTAGGACACAGAGATTATTTTTATACTCGTGAATTAAAAAAGTTAGATACCTCAAGCTCTGAGGCCAACTGGCACAGCACAGCTTGCTTTCACACAGTGAAAATCTCTTATCCCTTAAAAAGAAAGTGCCACATTCAAACTGTCAGCTGGTGATGGACACTCCTTTCAAGCTGGGCTGAACCTGGCCTGTGCAACAAAATCACTGCAGAATTAAAAGACAGGCTGGGAGACTAATCACATAAACCCCACTTCCTCAGGAAACCAGACGAAAATGGTTTTATATTTCAAATGTAAGGAACAAAAGATGCTGCAGTTAAAATAGGGGAGAGTTCAGAAATGAGACTCTGATGGATGTAGGCCCTTTACCCTAACTTTTATACATGCCAACCAAAGCTGAGATTGTTTGGAGTCTGAGGTTTGTAAGTTTATACTCCGAACCTAAAGTCAGTCCATACCATGTCAGTACTCCAGGAAACCAACATTCCTCAAACCCCAGAGAGACTGCATATGGTTTTGGAGCAACATTTTACTCCGGCCAGTCCAAGAAGCCTTTCACTTACTAACTAGGCAGCAGCAACTTCAGCAGTAAACATGAGTTTACGTCATGGATTAAACCTCCAGAGCCTGCCTCTTAACCATCCTGAATTTAGTAAAACTCCTGTTCTCATATCACGCTAGTGGACATAGCATAGAATATTTTTTGCTGCTGGGAAAATTCAGAATCCTTTTGATCTAAGCTTGCAGCCAGTGAGAACAGTCTGTACTGCTTCTGTCAGGATTTTCAAACGGCTTGAGTTTTGTTCTTTGCCAGGAGACACTCCACAGCTAAATGCACACTTATGCATCTATTAGGAAATTAAAAGTATCTTCTAGTATAATTTTTAATGTCAATTTAACTAGCATCACCTGCCAGGAGGCTTGGAAAATTTCCAACTCTTTTGATTGGTAAACACAGCAGTCATTTTTCAGAATTTATCATCTCGTGGAAAAATAAGCGAAAAATAAATTGCTAAGTGAACTCTTATTACTTAACTGATTTATTAACTTAGCGAAGATTGACCTAACAAAGTTAATTCTTTAAAGTCCCGCTCTACTGGATGCCACAGTAAGATCAAATGCACTGTCATCTAGATAATCCACTTCTTTCATACAGGTACACCAGACTATGTCCCAATTCCACTGAAAAAGCTAGTAACTGTACCCTTCGTGGCCCATTTTTTACAGCCCAGCTCTTCCCGCTACCATTTCATCTTTCTTTACCGTATTTCGTCAAATAAAATACCGAAAGTCATAGGAACTAAAGGCCTTTTCTCCTTTTGCAAGACCCAGTGTCTCCTCAGGTGCCACAACGCAATGAATAACAAGTTAGATATCCACACACACCCAAATTACTTGGGGATACAAGTGCTATTCAACACACTGTAAAGACGGACAAAAAAAAAAAAAAAAAGAATTATTTAGGTAGCATGCTGTAAAGGTAATAAAAAACTGGAACACACTTCCTCTGGAAGATATAAAATCTCTCATACAGGAAATTGTGAAAAGCAGGACAAACATCTGTTGAGACTGGTTTAGGAACAGGCAATTTTAATTTTTGGGACAGAGATTGTCACTGTGCCTGTGTCCAAAGCAGTAAACCAAACCATATCACATCACAAACACAACCATTACGATTTAGTCATCTATACTGCATCTATTTAAATTACAAAATCTGCTTCTGGTACATTTTAGGCACAGGCCAATAAGCACTCTCCCAACAATTCCCAGGCATGGCTAATGAGATAAGATGGACTGGGGACTACTCCCATGGACACTTTAGAAGTAGTCACCTTCTTTTAAAGATTAAGAGAGCTTTATAGAATAGATGTGAACAGATGGTGCTAGCTGGTCTGGCCACCAAGAACAGACTTCGGCACCATTTCACTCACTAGCGGGATGTAACATTTAGATGCCTTTCAGCCCCTTTTCTCAGGTTCTACAGTTATGACTGTGCACTGGTTTTGCAGGCCATGAGAGGAAGATTTGCAGCAATGGTAAACATAACACAAACCAAATGCTTAGCACAAAGAAAAACAACACATACAGACACATTTTTCAGTAACACTTTTAATACCTGATGTCATGATTAGACCCTGGTTCACGACTGAAGTGATGGGCATAAGCACAAAACAAATCGACTTTCCTAAGAACTTGTCCATACAATTTGTGAAATGGTGAAAGGGAGCCAAAAATTGATGGGCCAATGTTCAGTTAAAATGAATCACTGCAGCTCTGCTGCACACACTGAAACGATGACAATTTTACAAACCTGATCCATCTGGTCCCCTGGTCTGCCCCTTCAAGAGAATTACTCCTCATTTACAAAAAAGTAAACAACAATATTTCAAAGACTGCTAGGTAAGTGCTTACTGCCACTCTTTTATTACATATCAAACATTTATCTTCTTGACTCTGAAGCAATTCAGTTTTGTTTGCAGTATTGAATACCAATTCCCTCTATAGCAATTATGGACATATTCTTTACCATGAAAAATAGTATCAGAGGTTACATTCTAAAAAAGATGTACGATAAAAATGTAAGGGAGAGAAGGAAATATTTCAGATTAAGATTCCCTAGATAGATTTTTTCAAAATAAAGCTTAGTTCTTCATGCCTGTACCACAACCATGGTGGTACAGATGGTGGTTAAGATGACTTCTTGACTACAAAAAGCTCATAATAACTATCATTCTATTATTTTTAAAAGAGGTACTTCTGTTTATTAGTAAATGGTCAACACATTGTAAAGTCACTAATGCTGTGTGACCATCACATTCAAACCTCTTAATATTTTAACTCATTTCAGGTTGGAAACTGAAAATCCTTAAGAACTTTCAAAAGTCTTTTTCTTAACTATTTTTTAGCTCCTACATCAATCCAACCCAAGGTCACTGTCATGAATTCCCATTCCACTTTTTTGTGCATTTCTCGGACTAAAATCAGAGCCTGGATTTACTTTCTCTAGAGGAGCAGTGAAGTCATAGAATCATAGAATCATTAAGGTCGGAAAAGACCTCTAAGATCATCGTGTCCAACCGTCAACCCAACACCACCATGCCCACTACACCATGTCCCTAAGCGCCTCATCTACACGTCTTTTAAATACTTCCAGGGGTGGTGACTCAACCACTTCCCTGGGCAGCCTGTTCCAAGGCCTGACCACTCTTCCAGTAAAGAAATTTCTCCTAATGTCCAGCCTAAACCTCCCTTGGTGCAACTTGAGGCCATTTCCTCTCGTCCTATCGCTTGTTACTTGGCAGAAGAGACCAACACCCACCTCGCTACAACCTCCTTTCAGGTAGTTGTAGAGAGCAATGAGGTCTCCCCTCAGCCTCCTCTTCTCCAGGCTAAACAGCCCCAGTTCCCTCAGCCGCCCCTCATAAGACTTGTGCTCCAGGCCCTTCACCAGCTTCGTTGCCCTCCTCTGGACACGCTCCAGCATCTCAATGTCCTTCTTGTAGTGAGTCACTGCACAGGACTTTAGGAGACTTCAGTTTAGGTCCCTACTGTCCTACAAGGTTCTCACAGAGTCTTGGGCAAGTTACTACGGCTTAGATCTCAGAGGGTGTTTAACTCCCATCGGTTTCAAGCAGGGTCTATCACTGTGGCTGTATCTCAGCTGCAGCACGCCAAGCTCATCAGAGTGAGACATAGACAAGCACTCTCCTTGCATATTCTTTTTTTCTGGGAAAGGAAACCTGGACACACGACCTGGAAGGGAGCCATAAGTAGCCATGACCCTGATTTCGATAAGCTGTCAAAGGAGAACTCCAGAGCACTGTGCTGGGCCTGGAGTCGTTCTTTAAACAGGAGGGCAAACTCTGTCCAAACCTGATTATGTGCACATTTTTTCCAGACTTCCCCATAGTCACAGCACATTCCTGCACGTGATTTGACAATAAGTCTGGTCAATCGGGAGACAGGTGCAATTCACTTGTATGTCCCAAATCAGAAAGCAACATGCAGCATGTGGCTGGCTCTACACCAGAGTAAGAGCATTTTGCTTCCTGCCAGCCAAATCTCCAGAAATATTTTAGGGCTGCGATTATTCAGGGATTAATTCTATTAGGAACTATTTGACTCCTATTCCAAGTTAGCCAAGGCCAGTGCCAAAAACTGTGACTTCTTATAATGGCCAGAGAGTCAAATGGATCAAATGTCAAACTTCTCTTCCAAGCTGCCAGTCCCTCCCAGAACCCACTCATTCACTCACACTCACTCGTAGATATGGACTTTGACTATGAGATGACCATTCACTTGGTTCTGGTATTGCACTATCTTTCACATAGTAAACATTACTTGGTCCAATACTTCACTAAGTCCCCGTAAAGGACAGAATATTTTCTTGAGAGCAGCTGAAATAAAAAATTCAAATTGAAGACTCAAAACTTGCCTGTAATGAATCCTTACGTTCAAAGGAAGACTGGCCTACAGTCCCACAGTCAGGGTATTGGACTGGCACTCAAGAGTCCCAGAGCATTATTTCATGGCCAGTTGAAGTGTACAGCCATGGTCCCCACACCAACCTCTCAACCAACTCTCCCAAATCTTGCCCTTGTGTCAGCACTGAAAACTGACACCACTAAAGCCATACAAAAATAATTTCCAGTTGGATCAATGGGATGATCTGACTCACCACATACCCATACAATTGTTTTAGTATCAACTAAAGAGTCGGTGGTGGGTAGTACCAGGGATACCTCTTTTGACATTTCAGGCAATCTTGAAATCATATCTCAAGACTTGTCTCCCCCTTTGCCAGAGATCTCCTGGGAGACCTTCCACATTTCCCTCGATCTCTCTGTGTGCCAGCTTCCCAACTGTACAGTGCTTCCCTCCTCACGGAGACACTTTGAGAGAACGTACACAAGGGCTGACACCCCTTTGGATTGATGCTGCATAAATAGGATCAAACTTTACAACAAATCAAAAAGTACAAACTGACGCCTGAAACTGAGAACTTTTGAAATCACTGGAGAATAAATGGTAGGTCATGTACTGTGCTGCCGTGTGCTCAGAGGAGTGGAAGCACAGCAGCAGCTCTACTCTATGCTGACATCTCATGTGACTTGGGATCCCTTCTTTCAGTGGAATTAGAAAATAAATTTGTTCATTAGACCATAACTTTACATTTTCCGCATTTTCAGAGTTTAAAGTAAGGTCTTACTGTATTTCAACTGTTTTTGATGCTTGATGAGTGTATGTGTGTTCATAGATAAACAAATGCGTGCACCTGCACAACCACAGGTATGGAAAAGGGCCAAAGACTAAAACTTGCCCAACTCCCTTACAAACAGACCATGCTGACTCATGTAAATAGAGATTACCAGGTAGTCTATATTCCACATTAGTGAAATGGAGCCATCAGAAAAGCAGAAAGTATCTAAAACCATTAGAAGCTATTTTCACAGCTTTATGCCTAAAATTATAACATAATTATGTTGAGTCTTTCCCATCTTATCTCCTTCACTGTCTCCCCACTTTTTCTCCAGTTCTCTTCATGGAATTAGGCTCACTTTACTGTAATAGTATATCCATCTGACTTCCAACTGGGTACACTGATGACAGCAAAACCTTATTTATGCACACTAAATATTTGCCAGTATTTGTTTCCTAAGACAGCAGAGACACAGATAAAGCCACCCAGAAAATAAAATAAACAAACCACTCCAAAACACCCTCCAAACCGTGAACCAAATCAGAGGTCAGTAGATCTATTGAGATCAATGACTTTACATGTGAAAGGAAAAACAATCTGCTAGTTAGTCTGCAACATCAATGCTGAGATCCTGTTATTAGTACAGGCCACTACACAATTCCTCTTTTTAACAGAGATAACAAAATTATTGCACGGTTTTGTCTCCTCCCCACTCTCTGCAAGATACATTCTCTTTTACTTTCTCTTCTTGAAGGTAGAGGAGATACACTAATCAAAAGAAAAACTAATAGCTGTTGTAGAGGGCAAAAAAATCACATAAAAGAAATCCAAAATATCTGAAAGTTTAGTTTCATATGTAGCAATTGCACTACTGCCAGCCAGGCTCTGCTATGCCATTAAATCCCTCTGGCCTGTTACCGCTCTCATTATTCCACCTCAGGGAAAGTATTGGTGAAGCAGTGGTACTTAGGCAGCAATTTGCATCAGCAGTTGCCAGCCGAAGTGAGGCAAATTATCATCTCCAACGTAAAAGGAGAAGTAGCGCATAGAGGGGCACTGGACTGCACAAGCTCACGCAGCTCGGCAGCAGCAGGGACCCCAAACCAACACCTCCCGCAGCTGCCCAGCGCGGATAAACCTCCCTCTGAGGATAAACCAGGAAAGCATCAGATTTCTCCTTTCCCTCTAACCCCGTGCACAAAGCACTATCAACTCCAGATGAACCCCACACCCCCGCTGCTTGCTGTCCCTCCCAAAAGCCAGGCTCCTCGGCAAGGAAAACGCCGGTGCTGCGGGCAGCCGCCCGGAGCCCCTCCAGGACCGGCGGGATGCCCAGGCCGGAGGGGCCCGCTGCCTCCAGAGGCTCCAACGCTCGGCCTGGCCTTCTCCGCCCAGCTCGGCGCTGGGGAGCAGTGCTCCCCTTCCTCCTCCTCCTCCCCGCGCAGCGGTCGCCCCAAGCCCCGGCACCCACCTCTGCCTCCCGCACCCTCCGCTCGCCGCCGCCGCCGCCGCCTTTGTGCGCGCCGCCCGCCGCGGGGACGGGGACGGGTCCCGCCCTGGAGGGAGGGACCGCAGCGCCCGGGGAAGGCGCGGCGGGGCGGGGAGCAGAGGGCGGGCGGGGTCGGCGCCCCGGGCCGGCGCTGGAGCTGGCCCTGCCTGGCCGGCCTCCCGCCGGGGCACGGCGGCGGCGAGCCGCCCAGCGGGCGGAGCGGGACGCTGGAGCTCCCCGCGGGAGGGCCCGCCCCCGCCTACCGACGGCCGCGGGGGCCGGGCAGCGCCGCCGCCGCCGCCCCCCGCATCACCGGGGCCGATGGCCGGCTGTTCGCCTAACGGCCGCCGGGCCGGCCCCGGGCACGGAGCGGCGGCTGGGCCCCTCGCGCGGCGGCCGTTGGGCGGCGCTGAGTCGGCGCGGGGGCGGCGCGCTGGAGTGATCCCGCGGGCCGGGGGGGCCGGCTGCCGTCCCGCTCGCCCCCGCGGGGCCGCGGCGCCTCTCGTGGGTCCCCCCGGAGACGGGCGGGGGCAGTTTCGCCGCCGACTGCTGTGCCTTGGCCGGCGGGGAGCTTCGGCAGCTCGGGGTCTTGTTTTTGTTGGCTTACTTAAACCGTTACTTCAAGCTTGAAATGATAATCACAGAAATACCTTCCTTTTTTACCAGCTCATTTCAGTCAACGTCAAAAATGTTGAACAAAGAGGGCATCTTTATTCAGGTTTGTAGATGGGAAAACCGAAGACTGGAAAAGGGAATCGTTCAGCCCAGCGTGACGGGCAGGCGCTGGAAAGGCACCGGCCGAGGCCAGCGTTCCCAGAGCACAAGGCTCGTGGCCGTAGGAAGCACTTCTTTCAGTATGGTATGCTTTATCGCTGTAAATAAATGCGATGAAATAAAGATTTTCCACCAGGTGGTGGTTCCCGTCCATTAAAATCATATTGTAACCTCCTTTTACACCGAGTGCCCTACGCAGCTAAATAGGGAAGTAGCTGTTCGTGATAAAAATTAACTGACAGAGGAATCTTCCAGGCTTTTTCAAGTCTGTTTACAGGAGGCAGAAGAGGGCAGTGCTAAGTGCAAAACAAAGGAGCAGGAAACAGAGTAACAGGGGAAAAAGAGGACAAAGAATATGCACAAGAAAAGGATCAAAGTTCATTAGTTGAAGAAGAGCCTGCTAATTTTAGGCTCAGAAACAAGTTTTTCAGACTGGATTTTGTGCACATACATGTTCTAGTCCCCAAAACGTGCACACAGCTGAAGCCTGGGAAGAGTAATTGGCAGTTAAGCCTTCCGTTTTCTGTTAACTTTACAGTTATACTGTAAAACTGTCTCAGTGCAATCTCCTCTAGGTCATCACCTGATGGTAATCCTTCAAACTGTTTTTCTCCGGCACGTCTTCCTCCCGTAGTTCTGTTAACTCTGTCTCCACGTTGGCTAGTCTTTGTACAGCGCACACTACGACAGAACCCCTGGGTGACGGGGCCTGGTGCACGCTCACAGGCTCAAATCCCTACTTCTTGTTCCCCTCCATTCCCACTTACACAGCTACACTAATGACTTCGCCTCAGTTTTAGAACAAAAAAGGCAGTGAAGACAGTTTCTGCCTGGGCACAACAAACAAGGGTGTTTACTTAATCCCAAAGAGAAAACAATATGCAACTGAGCCCAGAAATACCTGCAGTTTCGTTTCCCAGGCATATCGTATCTAATCCCTTGTCAGCGGGCAGTCAGCAGGCAATGAGACGTGCTGGTAAATGATCCCATCCCTGATGTAAATACAAGAAGTTGTGTCTGTGCTGGCTGTTGATCCTGACCAGTGCTCTGCCCACCACATTCGTGTGGAGTACAATCCCGTATTGTGTTCCCTCCGAGGGGGTGGTATCTTCCAGCCATCACCATCCAGGACTGCTCTAACATATTGTTCCACTACAGTCTTTCATTGCTATACTAAAATAAAAACATGATCATAACACATTGAATCAAAACCACTGTCTTTCCACAGCCTCAACAACACCCACCCTTCTCTGCTTCTTTCAGAAATCCAGAAGCTAGAGCCTCAGCTTTGGAAATACTGTATTGTATTTAGTTATTTATCATGTCCAACCATCTGCTGCTTGATGTAAAATAACCCACAGAATAATGCTCTACATTTTTAATGGGTCCATGTGCAAGGTCATGTTTTCTCTTCCTATGGAGCAGTGTAAATATAGCCATGATACACATAAGATGCTGTGGAAAGTGCCAAATGCTTGCACAGCAACAATAAGCTTCCTTTAACAGCAGGGCACCATCTTCATCCTTCTGTGCTTTTTTACTCTGTTCTTACTGATGGTGTGACCACGGTGCAGGGCGGTGTTCCTCAGGTTACTTTTCTGGAACAACCTCTGCCAACTGATTCTGAAGTCCTTATTTGTCTTGTGCTGCACTTCAGCTCATAATTATTCTCACCAGTTACATCTATATAGAGGACCAAGCGCTAGTACATAGTCTTCCACACCGTCCAAGCCTTAGCATGGTCATGGCTGTGGTTTTGGCTCAGCCCAGTGCAGAGTTTGGGGGACAGTATGGTCAGGGACGGTTCCTAAAAACTAATATCTGGAGTCACCCACAAAACTAGATGGCTGAGGGAGTATGGTCAGGAGGCATCCTCTGCCCTTGCAAGAGAACAGTCCCTGGTGGTGTCATTTCCAAAACACACTCAGGAATGATGAAGTTCTGAAGTATTGCTGTTTTCTTCCTGTAACATTTCCCCCTTGACAGGTTTCTTCATGGAGGCGTTGTGTTGGGCAACACAAGTTTGTTTCCCAAGGTTTGAATTAAAACTGCCCACAAACTTTCGAAGGACCAGCTCATGAAAGTTTTTCTTTCCACTCCTTTGCTGGTCTGTTTATATCCATCCATTATTACCTAACTCTTGATTCCTGTCCCAAAGAGCTTACAGTTTGCGTATTCACTCTGTGTTTGTACAGTTCTGGCACAGTGGCGTTCTAGCCTATGATCTGGTCTCATAGTTAGTATGAAAAAACAAGTAAGAAGAAAGTTGAGCTGTGTAGTCTTCTGTAAATTAATAAAACTGGGTTAAAAAAAAGTCTACAGGCACAGAAGAGTTTACTAAAACTCAAGAACAGATTCCTAGAGAGTATTATCTAAGTTCATGCGGGGGGGGGGGGGGAAATGCCTTCAATCCTAGCTTGGGACACTAGATTTTCCTGGCAAGTATGTTGCCAGTGAGCAAAATAACCACTCAAACCAAAAAGTTAATTATTTAATGCATTATCAGTAATGTCTGGCATATCCCCCACTAAAACTGGAGTTCATGTTCAGGCACATAGTACTTGGGTTATGAATGACTGCAATTGTTAATGCATGCACACTGTGCATGTAAAAATGATTCAATAAATAGAAAAGTTGAGCTTTAAGCTTTTAATTTATAATGACCTCATAAGCAAAGATGGCTCTGGAGTCTGGTGCTGACATTCTCTGTATTAGTATTAAACTCAGAGTAGCTCAGGCAATATAAATTAAGAGTTGATCTAGTTTTATCCCAGTGTAAACATCAGAAAGTCATTGGACTCTGATTCTGTAATTACCTAATTAAATGTCCCACCATCTTAACAAAGGAATAGTTCTCCTAACATAAGTAAATATTTTTATACAGTACCTACATATGGTAATCTACTGGATTCTCTGTCTCATTCACATTATTTTTCCCCTTTCTTCTTCTTTGCCCTTCAAGTCCAATTATCCAGTACTTCATTTTGTCCTTCATTTGAAGGCACAGTAGTGCTGGTTATTGTAGCGTGTAAATCCTGGCATTTAATCTGCCTCTTAGTGCTTGATTTGTTTGAGAACTTTTTTAAAAAGTGTAAGTAGATGTTATTTAGTTGCAGAGATTTCTAAAACGTTTGGCCCCCCTTGACTTTAATTTGCTGCCGGTTTTGTCTGTCCTTCTGGTTTTGCTTTGTCTCTATTTCTGGGATCAACTGTTCCCGCTGTTTCAGTATCAGGTGCTTGAAGATCTGAGTAATAAACAACTTACTCTGAAAAGAGAAAAAATGCTGTCCTTGTCCATCATAAAGCCATAAAGGACAGACTTTATTCCATATGAAACCATCTTGCTTTTGGCAGTGTGTTCAATCTGTCACATTTAGGCAGATGCTTCTGGCCTGCACCAGCCATCAAGCCTGCCCCGCCTGAGCTCCTTGCACTGTGCCAACTTTAGCTTTTGGATTTTGCTTTCCATATGGTCACAGTTCCCGAGTATTGTAATTGTCTTCTGACAGTCGCACATGCTAGCCAATACACTTCTGACATCATTTCTCATCTTCCTCCTTTGGCCTCACTGTTAAGGGGTGAGATGATGACATCATCGTCAGGAGGACTGTGATGTCATCAGAAGTACTATAAAGTTTAAGTCATCAATGAGGCAGGGGAGTGACAGGTGAAAAGGGAAACTGAGAGGATTATTTTGTCAAATGATCAAATGTGGGATTGTGATTTTCCAGGAACAGTTGCAGCTGGAATTGGAGGCAGGGCAGGAGGCACTGGTCATGTACCAAAATGCTCATCTATAATGACAACACGCTTATCAGCTCTCATGCCGTCAGGACTTGCATTGCATAACCAAACTTGATTTTGAACCAAGTACTTTTGGACTTGGTTTTGTGACAGATACACTGTTTTTCCCTCCCACACTGAAAATATAGTCCCAAAAAGGGGATCCGTAGCCGGTGAACTATCAGACAAATTTTTTCTTCCTTCTCAGAATATCAGAAGTCTTGATGATGAAGTTCTCAAAGAGCCTTTCTTTTTCCTCTAGATCCACATCCAGCCTTGCAAAACCATGAAAACCTCAATGTTTCCTTTATATCCTAGTAGCTCTTTCAACAATCAAAACTCAGTTCTCTGCTACGAAATACTTGGCTACTGAGAAACAGAGGCATGTCTTGGCTTCTATGATCCAAACATGGCCAAAGCAAAAGAGTGTAAATTAGGAACAAGAGAGGCTAAATATATCAACCCTGCTGGAGGTCCATTTGTACCAGTCCAATCTCATCAGAAGGTAATCTAGCTCCAAATTTGTAAGTAACCAAGTTTGGTTACTTATAAATAACTATAATCTTAGAAAGCTTAGAAAATCTTGAGCCCTCATAAAGCAAAGCAATCACAGTGTATGAGATCAAGGACGTAACAGTGAAATTGTCAACATGTTCTTTATTCAGCCAAAGCCCAGAATTCCTGCATAGGCTTGTTCAAACATGGACCTGTACTCTGCTCAGGCAAAATACATACTGATGTTTGAATGCACACACATACAAGAAATGAGAGATCATACATAATTCCATGGAAAACCCCTCCGTCCTGTTATGGACTGAAATGCTTTCCAGCCCAAAAGCTAGCTTTTCATCAGTCCAGTAAATCTATGCATGACTAGCAAAGCTTTTGCCCAGAATACTGTTTTCAAAGCACAGCAAATCAAAAGATCATAAGTATTATTTGTTTAAAACAAATATAGTACAAAAGACACTTTGAGAACTTCAGACAAAGCTGCTCTACTTCCCAGTGTAGAATTTTTTCTTTACTATTCCTGCAACTTTTGCAAACTAAAATAGCAATCCTAATCCTGAAGAGGAAAAGATATTGGGAAACCAACTCCTGTTGAGAAGATTGTTGCTTTCTTCTCAGCCTCATGTCTGCAGTTTCTACATCGGACTGCCTACCAATATTGAATTATCCTCGCAAACAAGTTCTGAAAGTTGTTGCTTGGGGATTGTAAAGTAGCACATCTTGATTAGTTCACTGTATTGTTACCCCTTACCACACAAACTAGTCCCTCTTTCCTGTAGCTAGCAAAGATGTAAAAGCTATAGCCAACTTAAGATAATAGGAAGATAAAGAGATATTTTGTATAAAGCTCTTTCTTATTGTATACTAAGCATTAAGTGCTAATAGAGCTCAGCTTGAAGTTCATTCTGTAACTCCACTGAGAGAGTGAGATATCTAAAATCAGTTTTATAATAAGAGTAACAATATTTAGTGCTTCTTACTTTGACAGAAAAATTCTTCACTTTCTGTGCCAGGGTGTAAAAGTGGTTGTCCTTTGTGTAGCTCCTGGTGAATGAAGGGCCACCCTGCCCCTTGCTTGTAGTTACGAGAAGCAGGTTTACTTGGCTTTGAAGTCTGAAAATTCTGCACTATCTCAGGTACTGTCATTAGAATCATAGAATCATAGAATCACTAAGGTTGGAAAAGACCTCCAAGATCGTTGAGTCCAACTGTCAACCCAACACACCATGCCCACTACACCATGTCCCTAAGCACCTCATCTTTTAAATAGTCTTTTAAATACTTCCAGGGGTGGTGACTCAACCACTTCCCTGGGCAGCCTGTTCCAAGGCCTGACCACTCTTCCAGTAAAGCAATTTCTCCTAATGTCCAATCTAAACCTCACTTGGCGCAACTTGAGGCCATTTCCTCTCGTCCTATCGCTAGTTACTTGGGAGAAGAGACCAACACCCACCTCGCTACAACCTCCCTTCAGGTAGTTGTAGAGCGCAATGAGGTCTCCCCTCAGCCTCCTCTTCTCCAGACTAAACAGTCCCAGTTCCCTCAGCCGCTCCTCATAAGGCTTGTGCTCCAGGCCCTTCACCAGCTTCGTTGCCCTCCTCTGGACACGCTCCAGCACCTCCATGTCCTTCTTGTAGTGAGGGGCCCAAAACTGAACACAGGATTCGAGGTGCGGCCTCACCAGTGCCGAGTACAGGGGCACGATCACCTCCCTGCTCCTGCTGGCCACACTATTTCTGATACAGGCCAGGATGCCATTGGCCTTCTTGGCCACCTGGGCACACTGCCGGCTCATGTTCAGCCGGCTGTCAACCAGCACCCCCAGGTCCTTTTCCTCTGGGCAGCTTTCCAGCCACTCTTCCCCAAGCCTGTGGCGTTGCCTGGGGTTGTTGTGACCCAAGTGCAGGATCCGGCACTTGGCCTTGTTGAACCTCATACAGTTGGCCTCAGCCCATCGATCCAGCCTGCCCAGGTCCCTCTGCAGAGGCTTCCTACCCTCCAGCAGATCAACACTCCCGCCCAGCTTGGTGTCGTCTGCAAACTTACTGAGGGAGCACTCGATCCCCTCATCCAGATCATTATTAGTTCAGGTTGTCACATCATAAACTGGATGAAAAGGGTTTTAATCTCCCCTCAAGAAAGAGGCAGATGGAGGATTGTGAGCAGGCTGTCAGGAGACCCTGGCTGCTTTCTCCTGCGCCAGTGAACTGATGGGGGGGGCCTCTGCAAGCGTGGCTCAAAAGTTCCCCTCTTCAGCCCTATCTTATGAATTTTGCTGAAAAAAAGTGAGAAAATCCAACCCCTTGCTACTGTTTTTTTTTTTCTCTCACTAAGACTCAAGTTTCTTGAATATGTGAAGAGATAGAATGTAACCAGATTAGGGCATTTTTTTAAAATGACTGTGTGTTATCATTTACAAGGGCGCTTTTCCACTTTTCCCACCTCAGCCTGTGCAGCAGATGTGGATCCTGTGCCTCCAGCTGAAGGGCGCCCGCTTTCCCTCCTCAAGGCTTTCTGTAACAGCGAGGCAGGCGCAAGGGTGCAAGTCTGTTCAAGAGCTTTGGCCCTCAGGTCTTCCCACACTGTCTTCATTCCTTCTCGTGCGCCGAGCTGTGAGGACACCTTAACCTGGCAGCCCGGGTTTCAGGTCTCTCTGGTCTTTAACCTCTAGACTCAGTATGAGGTGATTCGAGGGGAGAGGTTTTGGGATAACCTGTCTTAGAGGCGTTTTCTTTGCAATTCCATTCTTGGGGATTTTAGTGATTACAGTTTATGCCAAGGACTGTGCTGGTTCTGGATTTAAAGTACAATTGTCCTTTGAATACTTGTGATAATAATTTCTTCAGGCAAAATTTGAGCTGTATGGAAGAATGATAATGTTTAAAAATATATTTGGCTTAAACAAATTATCTTTTCAGTCTTGCTTGCTGTCAGAGCTTACTTAATCTTACTGCTTCCAGGATGATTTGTTCTCATAAATATATTGTTACTGATAAAGATATAATGATCAAGATTGTACTAAGATCCTAGAAACAAGTTGAGGCACAGAATTAAATCCTGTGCATGCCGTCATAGGACAATAAATTCTCTTTAATTAGTTGCATTAAGTCTGAGCAATTTCTCAGTAAACTGCAGTCTTTCTGTTATCTAAGCAGTTCATTCTCCTGGTTTAGTCTGAGGACTTACATAAAACTCTCAATGGTGCTTCTAAGTCAGGTATTTTAAAGCAGATGTTTTAAAGCGGGAACGTTATCATGGTACTGGTAACGCAGTAGTAAATACCTCAAAATATTCTTGATGTCGACAGGAGTGTAGTCTCTCCAGAAGCGTTATAGCACTACAATCCCTGAACATGGTAATGAATGTTTTTTTAGAACTGCAATTAAAGAGCATTTCATCTCCATCAGTTTAAAATTAATTATTTGGAAAACTAAACTTAGGTTTGCTGTGACAAAGAATGTATCAGCCAATTCAGATTTGGAAAATGAACTGTTTAATGGAGGAAATACATTCTGTAGATTGAAAGGAAGTATTTCCTTTTTCTGATTTTTGCTGTTGTGTTGAAAGCGGAGCAAAAATTGGAATTTTACCCAAATGGGAAATTTCAGTATTTGAATATTAATATTTGAACAAAGACTCTGAAATATAAAAGAGTCTTGAAGTATAAAATGCACAAAAGTTTTTGCAAAAACCTGTCTTAAAGGGGTGCTATTATAGATGTGTAATCTGGCCAGTATGATATATTTGAATGGCTCTCAGGAGGCAATAATCCATTATAAGGAAATCTAATTCAATGTTGAACTGAGAAAGTTGAAAAAATATTAGTTAGTCCAGTATTAAAATACTGTAAATGAATGTGTAATCAACGCTGCCTGCTCTACGTATCATTCTCTAGATCCTGCCCTTACATAAAAGCTAATGAGGATCAACTCTGTGTCCATGTATTTCTGTTCACAATTTGAAAAAAGCTTACAAGCACTTGCACATACATACGAGAACTTTTTTTAAAAATTACGTTTCAGAGTTGTTTCAAGAAAATGGCTACATTGAAGAATTCGCACGCTCTGAAAATCATTTATCCCTGTTCCATAAATTCGGCAGAGGTGTTTCTTAAAACAAGCATTTTGCATAAGTCCGTGGAAATCATTTACTTCAGTGAAATTAGTGGAATCCATTTCATTAGGTCTAGCATGTTCTGGGGTAGAAAGCCTTTGTTCTGATGGGCTGTATGCTTTACATACTCCGTTATGCAAATCTGAGAATTCATCAGAGACTTTGCCCCATTCCTGCTACCCTCGTCATAGTTTACGGTACAGTTTATTACTGCAGACAAATCTACATACCATGAACAGTCTCTCAAACCTAGCAGCTTCTGCCCACAAAAGCAACATAAGCCTGTTTTACTATTATTCGCACATCAGCGAGACTGTGTTCAGCGTATCATGCGCAAAGAGAATTCCCATCCCAGTGAGTTTAGAGTCTGAAAAATATCAGGCCTGATGCTCAGTTCACACAAAGCAATATAATCCCATTCAAGCCAGTGGACTCTGTATTACACAAGCAAAGGGTCTTGCTCATTGTTTCAAAGAGGTGGAAATTTTTTTTTAAAAAGCAAGACTAGGAACAGGCAAGCACATAATGCTTTGTATCAAGCTTTGCCATAGTACAAGAAGAGATAAAGACCTGGTCAGAAAATACAGAAAATAATTCTATTTAGTAGAATAAAAAACAAAGTCATACCCACAGGTAGCTCAGAGTCATGTCAAGGTACATGTTTGCTTCTGATC
Source organism: Calonectris borealis (assembly GCF_964195595.1). NCBI lineage: Eukaryota > Metazoa > Chordata > Aves > Procellariiformes > Procellariidae > Calonectris > Calonectris borealis. The sequence continues at coordinate 16,030,527 of NC_134314.1, forward strand.
TGAACTCTTCAGACACCCTGTTTTTCCCCATGCCCACCCCCACACTGCCATTTGGGCACAAACAACAAAGCCTCCCTGTGCAGTCATCCTGGTGATATCAGATGCCCCTCCCCTGCAGCCCTAGGTGACAGCCCAGCTCATTCCCCCTGCATGATTTGCATGTTGCTTGCATGGGGTTGGGATCATGCTTATTGCTCATCTACCGTGTGCAAGTCAGATGTAATTTATCCTGTGTAATTCTGCTTCCTGTGGCAGATTCAGTTTGATATGGTTTTCTCACTTTCTGTTTCATACTGCGAACATGTCTGTACAGACACAGGCACGGCTTAGTGCGAACACGTCTTTTGTCTACAACATCTTTGGGATTTTTTTATCGTTAGTGGTTTGCCTATTTCCCATGATCTCCCTTCTGTGTAGCACGTTTTAAATATAGCACATCCATGTTACAAAATTCTTCCTCCTCCTCTTCTTCACGTATTTCTGTACTACAGTATGAGAAATCTAGGACAAACAGCGTAATAATTATATATAAAAATGAATTCAAAATTTTGCCCAAATAAAACATAAACTGATTCTTCTTAAAGTATAATCTCACTGCAAAAATGCATTATCCTCAGTTCTTTCAAAGTTACGGTATAAGTTCACATGACATATTTTGTTTACCCAGGAGATGTTCTTGTAAAGCTCAGAATCTCACCTGAGTGCAGATCCGAATGTTCCCAAAGTTTGGAAAGGAAAGATCACATCTGTAGTATTGCTTTACATGTGTTTAATTTTCAGATTTTGTGCTGTCCTTTGCTAATTGGAATTCCTTCCCTCTTTATTTTACTGGCATTTTGAATTCCCAGGTACCTTTCTGTCTGCATAGCTCAGCTACTGAATTAGATGTCCAAACCCAACTCCTGCCAACAGCAACCAACCTCCCCCTCGTTTCAGACTGCCTGTTTGACTTATCCACCTGTCCAGTATACATGACGTTGCTAATATCAAACTCATCATAAAGGTTAGATCCTCAATTTGTAAGAGAAAATCTTGGAAATTCATGGAAATCTTGACCTACATCTTCCAGACCCAAACTGAAAAGCTGCCAGGCTCTACCAACCAGCTAGCACACCGAGAGCTACCTGCAAGTCACCATAGACTGCTGGATCAGGAAGGTTCCTCTGTAAACCATAAAGTATATCCTACACTCCACTGTGTAGGTTGCATGGAAACACCTGAGAGGGATCTACGTGAGATAGCAGTATAGCTATGCTAACATTATACTCCACCCAGGCCAATACATCTCTTGTGAAACCTACACAGAGCTGTACGGTGACTCCAATAGTTCAGGTAAGCAGATGTGTCTACATGGCTCTGTTTGGTGCTGGGTAGAAATACTTGTGATTTCAACCACGTCAGCCTCTAAATATTCTGCTCCACCATCACCGTAAAGGTAGGTCACTCTGAGGAATACAGTCCAGAGTCACTTAGGAAATCACCAGGTTGTTTCCTGGATCTGCCTCTTTTCCCTCCTTCACCAATCGTTCAGCAGTGGCAGTTCTATAACTGGGATGGGAAGTGCCATTCTCCCTCTCTCATTACTTCTCCTGAGTGGTTCTTTTGTCTAATGGCTGTGTCCCAAGACCACCACCTCACAGATGTGCTCTCTGCCTTCCAGGAGAGCAGCAGCAGGAGTGTGGGCACGTTTTCCCTGGCTTGGGATGTGTCTCACATCTCACGTTTGCCACAGGTTTGCTGATTCTGTGCTTATTGCCTAGGTCAAGTGCCAAATTTCCAAATTTTTGTGCTGTTTCCATCCTTATCCTGCTAGTACCAGCCACATGTGAGGGCCACCAGTTTCACAGAGCCACCCAACCTTTCGCAGCAACAATAATACCACAGTGGACATATAATAACACAGTGTCCAAAGGGTGACACTTGGACATGCTGCACTGGGTACCAGAAGGTGGACAAGAGTTAACTACTGCGTTATCCTGTTTTCCCAGAGACCTACCGGGCTTCAAGCTAGGCCTGCCCTAAGGCACTGGAGTTAAAAAGCAAAAGAACAATTAAATTCCTACATTTAGGTTGCGAGTCCAGACGTTTCGAATCCAACCAGGATCTTTCATCAATGGAATCTGAAAGAAACAAAGAATAATGAGGAATAATACAGTTAATTAACTATGTACAGAAGTTAATATATCCAGGCCTCAATTATGGTCCTTGAAACCCAGCTGCTCTAATTAATACCTCTCCTGTGATTCCTTTGTAAACCCCATCATCCTTGTGTCATCCTCACTTTTTATCCGTACTGACAGATGTTCTCGATTCTCTCTTTCCACCATCTCAGTTTTCAGGGTTTTTGCAGAAGGATTTAATCCTCTGCTAGTAGGATCTGCATCATCAGCCAGAGAGAGCTTGGAGGCAGGGGATCCCTGTGAGCTCTGAAGAAGCATGGACCACAACAAGCTCTGTTTATTCTTTTGCAGGATGGGGATGCCCAATGCAAAGGACAGAGACAGAGCTGTAATCCCACCCTGCTGCCTAGGGAAAAGATCTTTTCATATGGCAGCATCTCTAGATTTGTTTGTGGTACAGGAAGACCTCTAATACCCAGTAGGACAGGAAAAGGAGTTCTGTAGGACAAGAAGAGCACATTTCAGCCCCTTTGAAGCAACCTGGAGTTCAGGGGCTGCATAGCAGAGCCAGGACTTTATTCCCTGAGTCGTCCCCTCCTGACAGGCAGCACAGGAGCCTCAGCAGAGTGGCTGTACCTTCAGAGTCAGAGCCCCAAAGCTGAGGTGGCACACAATTACAGTGACAACCTCTTTCTGAATACATAGAAGTAGGAGTGAATGGTGACTTCATTTTTAAAGAAACCACAGTTGCAAAAGACATTGAAATAAATTAACACCTAGTAAAAAGGGTAAGCTTCCAGTGTTGCTGGAGATGATGGGATTCATGTTTAAAATAAAAGGAAAAGTTATTGAATAGAAATTCTGTACTGCATTTTATAGTATTTTACACTGGAAGGACTAATTCTACAGGATTGATAAATATGGCCAGGTTTGCTGGTGGTGTGTGTTCTGAAAACATTCATATTCCCTCATCTTCAAATCTCAAAATTTTTCAAGCACAAATGCTCACTACAAAAAAACCACACTCATTCTACTCTTTATCATTCTCAAGTTGTATGACACCCAGAATACTCTGTGGAATCTTACTGAGCAAATAGAAAAGGCATGAAATGATCCCTTTTCTGAACTTTCTCTCATTTAAATACAGCTAATGAAACAATAACAAATAAGGAGGAATCAGAAATAGAAAAACAAGCATTACAGAAATAAATTCACCCAGTTCTAGTAGGTGCAGTTCTTAAGGGCTCCATTAACATTCATTACACTCACTCACACACACTGATATATGTATAATTAGAATAACATTTCATGTGGGTGATGTGAAAAGTAAGTTTGGGGTGGCACCGTCAGGAGAAGACAGTAGAGGTCTGGCACATAGCCCTTCTCTGTTCCCGATAATACCTTGCACTTGAGCATTCCATTAGGGGTTGCACCACACTATTTAAACACAATTTACCAAGTCTCTCAACAATCTTATGGGCCAGGAGATATTAATTCCATTTTCCAAATGAAGAAACTGAGATACACCCTGATTAAATTACTTTGTGTTACAAAGGAAGTCTAGCATCAGAATTAGAAACCGATCTCTTTCCATATGGCCCATTGTTTTAACAAGTCTATCCTTTCTTTCTATTCTCAGAAGCAGAACAAAAATACTGACAAAAATACTGCACTGATAATTAAATGAACAGAAATACTCTTGCAGGCTAAATTATTAATTGAAATACAGGCGTGTGTTGTATGCAAATAATTACATTTTCCTGTTGCATATGCCTGTTTAGGTTTGAGATGCATCTTGCTGTTTTGTTGACCAAAATGGCGGCTTGAAGATATCATAGCAGTTGACTGCTCAGGTCAATAATATTAAATATTTAGAACATGAAATATCAGATCAAATTCACAGTAATTGTTTATATACTTGATGTTTACATTTCTGGTGCATATAAAATCCATATGGTATATGTGTCCTATATTTTGCTAGGGCAAGTTTCATCCCATTTTATACAGTCTGAGGTGTGGGTCTTGGTGTATATATTTAGTCTTTGCCACTTTTTGAATTCTAGGAGCACTTCCACCTTCCAGAGAGAGGTGCCAGCCCCATCCATGTCTTGACTATGTAAGAAGGAAACCCAGATGTGCCGGCTGAATACAGTGTTTGAGGAACAACTGGGTTCATTCCCTGGAAAATTCCCACTCCACGGTTTGGCTGTAGCCTCTGAATTTCCCAAAGGAAATCAGCTGTGCAAAACAAGAACCAGTTAGGGTACCAACCTGTCACCTGTGCACACAGCTGGGTCCTGAATAGCTGCTTTGGGGATGGGCTGGAAGGAGCGGCTGTGAAAGCAGGAGGTGCCACCTTCTTACTCCAAACATCAGGGACATGCTGGCAGAGTGGAACAAGGGTTTTCTGTATTAATTCATCCCTTCTTCCTCTATCCCCAACATTTGCAATCTGTTCTGGAGCCCATCCAGTTAGAAAGCAGCTCATATGAGTAGATTTCTTTTCAAATATCTATATTCATGAAAGATTAGACTGACCCTCTCTTTCTTTGTTTTTCTTTCTCTTTCTTTCTCCTTCTTTCTCTCTTTCTTTCCCTTACTTTTGTTCCCTCTCTCTTTCCTTTTCTTTCTTTCTTAAAAACAGTCAAAGTTCCTGATAAATCACATCCATGATTAAATAAATAAATCTCAGAAACACAATAATAGGAACTGCCACAAGAAAACAGTACGTTTCATTAGCAGAGAAGTCAACAGTGTGTTGCAACAGAGTTGGTAATTGTACAATAGTGCTGCTGCCTGTGCATTCAGTTCCTCTGAAAAACAGTGATCAGAGACAGTCCTGTAAAACATTCTTTGTGTACTGGTGTAACAACCACGCGACTCTCCAGGATCCCTGCCAGCAGTTTAGAAGTACAGTTAATGTTGCAGTTAAGTATTTGATCTTTAGAGTTGTCTAATCTCTGCTTCTGCTCACATTTGAAAAACAACCCTAAGGAGCTTTCATTCAGTCCTGCAATTAATGGAAAAATTTAGTATTTATTGAATGAGATCTTGTCCATTGTTTAGCGTGACTGTTATAAATCAACTGTCTGCCTTTCCTATTTAGTAGGCTTGGAAATGCAAACTGACATGAGTAAAAATTATTTTAAAGCCGACACAATGCGTCAAATCGTTTCTTCAGCTGTGCCAGTCTCTGTAGCCACCCTGCTGACCTTAGAGAACAAAGCTAATGTAGGGAAAAGATGACCTTGCGCTTAAGCTAGTGAAATAGGACACAAGGGCTATTCCTGTACCAGAAAACTAAACAGAGTGAAGGCACAGGCGGAGGCACTGGGACACTCTGGTCTGTGCCCTGACGCTGGAAGAACAGCGCTTGGCACGGCTGCAGCCCTGGCCAGCTAGCAGCTCCCAGCTTGGGAATGAGCACAGAGCATTTCCAACAGGCATCTGAATGAGGTCAATCGGTTTTAAGGGTTGAAGGAGCTTAATAGCATGGAGGTGCCTAGATCACCCCAGGTAGCATCAAAGGTGGAGGATGGACACTGTCATTGTTTAGTTCACTAGCACCAGTGTAGCCAAGAGATCCAGATCTCCTCTGGAGCTACCTGAGCTTTCTTCCTTCCAGGAGTGTGGACATATCACAAGCCCTGTTGCTCAGTTCTCCTGACGTCTAGCAGGAATAATGGCCTCCTAAGTTGTCAGGGTAAATTCATTAATGTTCATAAAAGAACTGTAACTTGTGGTGCAAAGCAAAATATGACTTTTAACCTCTAAAGAGAAGCTTTATGAGTCTGTCTTGGCCAGTCTGGCAGCATTAAGCCAAGCTGTACTTTTCCCAGCTAAATATGAAGTGTTTAAGAATTAAGAGATTTCTTATAGCTGATAGAAGATGGAGTAAAACAAGAAAAGATTCAGACATAACAGATATTATGGCATGATATCTGCAGGAGCACAGATTAGTCTATACTTCATACTCTCCCTAGAGTGAAAAATATATCTTATATAAAAATATTGCAAGGAAAAAATGAAAAAGTGGTAACTGTAATCCATGTCTCCTTGGGAGAGATATGGAGATGCAGTGAGCATGAAATGCAACAGGAAACCTTTAGGTATTAGGAGAACTTTATAATACCAGGAGTAGGCAAGCTTTGGTATGGCTTGCCAGAAGAGGCTGAGGTCTTTCAGAGCAGGCTGAACACGCATTTGTCAGTAATGTTTTAATTATAGTTGAATTTGTCTGTAGGCATAGAAATGGACCGGATGACCTCTGATTCTCTTCCAGCCTTGTGTTCTATTATTCTGTGATAAAGTGACACAGCAGGATGAGGCTGCATTTTCAGCAGCTCTTTCCTAGCAATGAAATCTCACAGTGGAAAAAATTCAGAAACTGGTGGCGAAAACCCTGTTACATTAAATGTTTGGAATCTGACTAAGAAAATAGTGCAGAAACGAGCATAGGGAAGCACGGCAGAGTAGCCAGGGGACAGGCTGGGTGACCTAAGAGGCTCTTCTGTCTCAAACTTCTGACTCAGTCTCACGACATCACCTGACTGGTGTTTAGCTCATCACACTGATGCAACAGATGTTATAAACAAAGTTACTCATTTGTGAATTACTCAGGTAATTTAAATCTGGTTCCTACAGTAATCATGCCTCTTAATGTAGTTAAGTACATACTGTATGTACTGTATGTGTGCTTTGTTGCTGCTAATGCCAGTTAGAAACATCCTATTTCTTCCCTTGAGGAGCATCTGATTTTAAAAAACAATTATAAGACCCACCTCTGATGCCCAGAGGTGACTTCTTACATTTTCTCTTCAGTGTGGGTGCCTAGTGCAGAGCAGCTGATCTGTTCTTTCACAGAGACCCAGAGCCAGTACCTTTGATGAGGGGATGCTACCTCCACTACAGACCATCTTTTAAGCAACAAAGAGGAAGGAGGGCCACCTTCTTTTAAGATAAGATGACAATCCTAAATTCAGTACATGACCAAATTACCTTTCTAAATGACCTAAAGAAAGAAAACCATTTCTTAGTATCTAGAATAGTCAGGTTTGACTGACAACATTAAGTTTTCCTGGAGATGTGTATCTAGAGTCAGGTGAAGCTTGGGACATCAGTAAATAATATCAAAGAAATGTAACTACAGAGAGCTCTGTCAGAAACTGCAGTAGTGAGTTCCTAGTCAAATGGCCTGACATCTTAACCCACCAAGACAAAGACTTGCTGTCTACATTTACTTTCTACAAGAAGGCTACCAAAATATAGCCACTGGTCTGTAGGAGGCCCCATGGAGGGCTACAGCACATGAAGATCAGCACAGCACGGTGTGAGTACTTTGCAACATGAAAACCGTAGTCAAGCTTTATCATATAAAGTGGAGGAGGCTTTGTCACCTCACTCAGACTTGGCCTGCGTCATTGCTTTCAAGTCAAAGGAGCCATTATTCTCAAGCATTTTGGTAGCTCTGGGGTCCGAAGGCATCACATGGAGAGGGAGGCACAGGTATAGGGTGGAAGATTCCAAGCAGCTTGGAACCTCCTTACTTGCCCAGCCCTCACAGCCTGCATTGCTCCAGGGAGGCAGGGCAGCTCCTGCAGCATCAGCACGATGTTCTCCCTGCCCCGTCACTGCTGAAAATACAGATAGCTGCATTTTGCACTAGCTCAAGTTCCTAAATTATTTTAAAAACTAGACCTATGCTGAATGTTTTTTAATAATCCAGCATCCATGGCATTTCTGTCCTGGAGCTCCAATCTTCTTGCTAAGTGTCAGTGGGAGAAGAGGAACTGTTGGGCTGCTGCAATCTGCAGCACAGCCCAGGCACGGTGGTTTGCTAACCACATTTGAAAGCGAATTTGAGCAAAGGTAGGAGAAACGCTACATGACGGTTAAATTATTTAGCCAGGCGCCTCGTTGAGTACATCTCAGCACTGGGTTAGCGCATGAGACTCCAGCGCAGGTCTTTGAAATACGCCCATCCAGGTGCCTTAGGCCAGGTCTGAATTCTTTCTGCCGAGCACCTCTCATTTCTTAACCCCATGTTAGTCACAGTGAAAATTACCAGCTGTTTAACTAAAATCTGATGACACATCTCCTGACGGCTGATAAAGGCCGTTTCCTCATCTCCACCAAACCACTCAGCTCCAGGAGCGTGTCTGACCGCCGCCTCCATTGGCTGGCGTGGTGGCCCCACCGCCATGCCTGCTGCTTGCTTTTGGCGGGTATTTTAATGACTGCAGTTAACCCCACACCTGGGAATGTTCCTCTTAGGAACTACCCCAGGCTACCAAAAGGTGTTTCATGAGGTGATGTTTCCACATCACCCGATCATCACACCCTCCCTCGTGACTTCGGCCTTTCCAGACCCGGGGGCCTCCCAGCCCTCTCCTTTACAGGGCAGCCTCACCCTCATGCCTGGAAATGGGGGCTGCTAGCTGCAGCTCTCCACGGGGCCACCGGGGAAGGCCGTACACACCTCTCACCAGAGGAGGGTTAAAATGACTGCCTCCTCCTCAGTTAGGGGCAGAAAGCTGGCGGGTGGTGGAGCTGCACGACTGTGGTATCTGCACCATACGTGCCCTTGCATGTTGGGCTTAGCCTTGTGGCAAGCTTTGGGTCGTCCGGACCCTCGCTGTTAAGTATGAGGCAGAGGAGTTCGGAGCTAGATCTGGCAGAATATGGGATTTGCACCCATGAAGAATCTGGAAACTTTGGGTTTTGCACAACAAATAGAGAACAGACCAAGCTGATGCCTGCCCCATTGGTTTTCATACTGAGACACCAGATATGTGCTTAGTCATGTACACAGAGGACCCTCAGGAAGAAAAAAGGCAGGAGCTGTTAAGAAGCTCTTGGCTTAGTTCAGACATATTCTGGTCAAACAGGTATGGCAGCGGAGCTAAACCCGGAGCGGTCCTGTTTACAAGCTTGAGAAACTGGGTTTGTGACACACGCTGGATCCCCAGGCTGGGCAGCACCCAGAAGTACGCAGGAATAAAAACTGCTGTAACTGCTGTGCTGCTGCCTGCTTTTTAAATAACACTGGGCACAGTTTGTGTGTGTTTTCACTTGCTAGTAAATTTTGCCATAGGTCACATACAAATACCTTATAGAAGCTTGTGGGGAGCTTTCGGAAAGGAGCATTTCTGTGATCCCATTTGTTTTGTCTGTAAATCTGGGCATGAGTAGGAGTGGGGATGGGGTTAGGAAGATGACAGGCACAAAACTGGGTGCTGCACGCTGAAAAGCTGTACGAGCCTTTCATGTTGTGAATTGAACCCTTTGTCCATTCGTCTAAGGCAGCAGCCTCTGTAGCGTGGCATAAATGTCACGGCAGCAAGTGGGAGGTAATGGTCACATCTGGGGCTGACCTTTAAAAATCAGCTGGGCTTTTTATTCTCTCTGTTTACTCGCTTTGTTTGCTGGACTTTTACTCAGAGGTCTTCCCTGTGGGTATCATAGCTGTTTTAGACTGCAGGTGATGCTTCCCATCCCCCTGCCCATTGATTTGTGGTAAGACTCCCATCAGAATGCCATTTATTCAGAGCAGATTAAATTTTGCCACAGACTGAAGTTACTTTGAGTCAGTGCTGATATCTAAGTACTTATGTATAAGTTACCATCCTGTTGTGGTTTAAACGAGCAGGCAGCCAAACACCACACAGCCACTCGCTCACTCCCCTCCTCCACAGTGGGATGGGGAGAGAATCGGGGAAAAAAAAGTAAAATTCGTGGATTGAGATAAAGACAGTTTAATAAAACATAAAAGGAAGGGAAAATAATATATATACAAAATAAGTGATGCACAACGCAATTGGTCACCACCCGCTGACTGATGCCCAGCCAGTCCCTGAGCAGTGATTCCTCTCCCCAGCTTATATACTGAGCATGATGTCATATGGTATGGAATATTCCATTGGTCAGTTGGGTTAGCTGGGGTTAGCTGTCCTGGCTATGCTCCCTCCCAGCTTCTTGTGCACGTGGCAGAGCATGGGAATCTGAAAAGTCCTTGACTGTATAAACACTGCTTAACAACAACTAAAACATCAGTGTGTTATCAACACTATTCTCATACTAAATTCAAAACACAGCACTATACCAGCTACTAGGAAGAAAATTAACTCTATCCCAGCCAAAACCAGGACACTTCCAGAGTCAGCACGTGTACCAACAGAGTAATGTGCACATCTGTTTCAAGATATGGCTTCATGACAAGTTTGAAAGAGTGATAACAAGCCTGCAGTAAAGCACAAGTGAATTAAAATATACATGGTTTTTTTCTCACTTTTCTCTGTCCATCTGGGAAAAAAAATACGGAGAGGTTTGCTATGATTCTTTCAAACCTTTCATGCAGTCAAATCTTAAAGCCTCACATGCACATTATTAACTGCAGAAAAAATGTATCATTGTCTTATATGTAGTCTTCATAATTTTTTTAAAGGGATTTCCTAGCCACAGCCTTTTAGGGAGTAAGTTTAGGTCACTTTGTGGAACATGGGTATGTTTGTAATATGGAAAGAACAGAACCTCTGTCCCAAGATCAGATTTCTGAAGTGAAAACAACAGGAGAGGAAAAACAATCCTACATCTGAGGGGTGGGTGAGGGAGTTTGGAAACTTCCACTGTGGCTGGCACTATCACAGGCTTTCTGTGCTCTGCTGCACAACCCAGCTTCTGTTTTTTTAAATAGAAAATAGAGTATCAACCTCAGACTACTGTTACGAAACTGAATTTCTCAGAACACCTCAGTGTTCACAAAGGTTCTGAGTTCCTTGGGTCAGCACATAGGGTTCACATGTAGTAAAGACTACGTATATGTAAAAAAACCACAAGTTCATAAACAGACTTTGGAAGCAGTTCCCTGCTGGATTTTATCCAGGAGATCAGAAAATAAAGAGGAAGGGAAAGCTAAGTGTGCCTTTCGTTGCACGTGATTTGTTTTTCTCACTAATGCTACACGCTGTTCAGGACTATTTCTAGGAAGAAGGAGGCGGTCATAAAAACCAATCAAAATATGCTTCAACTTTGCTGACTGGTAGATAAACAGCACGAACAAGAGGAAGTTTTAAACTCAAATTCTTGAGGAGGAGCATCACAGAATGCAGTGGGGCAGGAGCGTATTACTCCTGTGGAGTAAGTTTAGTATTTGTTCATATAAAAAGCTTTAAAAGACTTTAGAAATATTTTAGAACATGTTAACAATCCCTTGGGCTTAATTGCGCTTTAATTAATACTAAAATAATTGGATTGGCTTTGAAATTATTCCACCATGTAACAATATCACACTTCTAGAGGTTCCCCGCCTCTCCTCCTTCCCTCAGTATTCTGCCTAAACCAGGCTCAGTGGCCTGGCACCCATCGCTCTCTTTTGTTAAATGTCATATAGTTTTTCTCCAGGCAGTGCAATGCTATAGGTGAAGCTTTACAGACCCCCGGCTGTAGAGAATGCAGTTTACGTCACCAGCGGATGCTCCACACTGGACTGGTTGACCCCAGAATTGAGCAATAGGCCCTAACATTAATTACAAGTGTCTGTTTTACGCTCCTGAAGATGCCATTGCTGCTAGGCTGGTGGTGAAGCAGTGCTGGATTGATACAGCAACAACCAGCTGCCCTCAGGAATGCCGTCGGGATCTCTGTTTTCTGGATTTGTAGCTTAAGAACGATATGGAGAGACAGGTCTCAAGACCTGCGACGGAAACCTTTCCCAGAGTCCAGCAACATGGCTGAGGATAGCAGAGATCCACCTCTGTCACTGGAGGATTCTGACTGGTATTTCTGTTACCTACACAGGGCTGTTTTTTCCCAGAAGTGAAATCAAGGAATTCAAAGCTCCATTTTGTGAATCATTTTTATTGAGTATGTTGGATTTTAAAGGTACTCCTGCATTCAGATGGATGAAGGAGTATTAACTGCTCTGTGAAAAATGAACACCTCCTGATAGTCCAGGCTAGCAGACTCCATTTTCAACTTAACTTCACAGGTTAGGAAGTCAGCAAAAAGTGACAACAAGAGATAATCTCTTCACTGTAGCAAACTCCAGCATATTTACTTGTTTTCTCTTCATTATGCAATGCCCATAATGTAATTATTCCTATGTGAAGGGATTCCTGCAGAGAGCAAGCACACAGGTCCAGCTGTTCTTGTTTTGCTTGAGGTGTCAACACAGGACTCTACCTTTTCAGAGCCTTTCTCACCCAGGTCACAGTTTGCATTATGTGGCATCAGTTGAGTAGAAAGATTTTGTGCCTCTGGGTTGGTTTGTTAGTATTAGTTTTAGTGAGATACCATTAGATTTGGAGTCCCCATGGTATACAATGCAAAGATGTTTAACATAAGAACCCTCCTATATTCAGCCCAGATGCACCTATCTGACTTTAAGGACAGAGAATAGTCTCCCTGACTTCAAAGCCACCTTTCTTAAGTGGGATCAGATCCTGGGGCTGCCCCTCTTACCTTAGATATCCATAATGAAGATGGTTATGTCTGGATTGCCTTCCTAATCAACAGGAAGTGTAACATTGCTAGAGCATGATCCATCTGACCTACCTTAAGATGGCACGACAGGGAGCACACAAATATAGCCTGTTTTCTGTAAATGGACCTGTGGCCTGTCTTGGGAAGATCATTTCTGTAACCGCTCACTATTCTTTTTCCTTTACATTTTTCACCCTTTTTCCCCACAGGATAGATCTGCTTTTGTACCTTGCCTAAAGCATACCGCTTCTATCAGGGGTTGCAGCTCCATGAAACAAAGTCAACTTTTCTTCAGCAAAGCTCTTGTGGGCAGTGGAAAAGTGAAAACAGATTCAAATACATCCTGAACGTCAGTACAGCAGTCAAAAGAGCTTCATTTTTATCGGTATTAAATTATCCCAGGGTTTACAAAGGAAAAGAACATGCACTAAGACTCACATTGTATACTGCTGTTTGCTGGCCTTTAGCAGTGCTCAGAAGCTTTAATTGTGGCCCACTTTGCCACACGCTGTACAGGGACAAAACAAAAAGGTTGTGCCAGGACCTCTCTTTTGTGCAATCCTCCCTAATTTAAGAAAGTGAAGGATTTCCAAATATTAACATTCAACAGTCTGGTCAGTCATTCACTGGCTGCTGCTTGTCACCAGTTTTATTAAGATAATAAGGAGCAAGACATCATTAATGTAGGCAGCATAGGATGAGCTGAGAAGTTTGCTTGATGTGTATGGCAGGGTGAGGCCAGCGAGCAGTCAGGAGGTACGTCTGCTTCAGCACTCCTGATGTCAGGGTGCTTGCCTGGGGATTTATAAAGGCGTTTTACAAAGCAGAAAATAAACCACTGGCATTACCAAGCAAATAAGACCACTGTTTTTCAATAGCTGTGAACTGGCTGAAGCCAGTTAAAGTGAGGAACTGCCTCTCCCGTGTGGAAATGTCGAGCAGATCCCCCGTGAGTAGCATCTTCCCTAACCTTAGCCAAAGCCTAAGCGAGCTTACAGTTCCCTCTGTAGGCAGTGGAGAGGTAGAGACGATTTCAAGGATTGATTTACTCCAACACGATTGTTGTCTTTAGTTGGGGAAATGAGCCCTTCTGCAAGGACGTCCCTCTCCTTCCACTGAACACAAATGTGGTAAAAAAACCTGCGGCATCCTGTTTCGCTCCCTCTGATGTAGTTGGAGATGAAATGCGTCCATGGGAAAGCAGGAGGGGAGAGCCCCAGGGAACGTGTGGGAATTCCAGGAGTGGCTGGGATTGAGGCTCCAGATGCCGTGCGGGGAAGAGTTAAAGGCTGATGCCTCTGGCCTTTGGCAGCCCTCCTCAGTGGAGTCTGAAGGCTCCCTCCAGCTCCTGCCAGAAGCTAAGGGAGAGCATTGCTGGGCTGTATGCAGCCCAGCTCTTGCATACATCTTATATGGGTGTTCTGTGGAAGGCAAACCTCTTCCCCACCAGCCAGTGCCCCCATCCCTTTGGATCTGTTATCCCTCACCCCCTGACTCCAATTGGCTCTCGCCTTTAACCCCCCATCTCTGCCCAGCCTTTCTTCCAAACCCAGCGCCGTCCCCGCAGGCTGTCCCACTGTCGTGGTTTAACCCCAGCCGGCAGCTCAGCCCCACCCAGCCGCTCGCTCACTCCCCCGGGTGGGATGGGGGAGAGAATCAGAAGGGTAAAAGTGAGAAAACTCATGGGTTGAGATAAAGACAGTTTAATAGATAAAGCAAAAGCCGCGCATGCAAGCAAAGCAAAACAAGGAATTCATTCCCTACTTCCCATCGGCAGGCAGGTGTTCAGCCAACTCCAGGAAAGCAGGGCTCCACCACGCCTAACGGTTACTTGGGAAGACAAACGCCATCACTCCAAACGTCCCCCCTTCCTTCTTCTTCCCCCCAGCTTTATATGCTGAGCATGACGTCATATGGTACGGAAAATCCCTTTGGTCAGTTGGGGTCAGCTGTCCCAGCTGTGTCCCCTCCCAACTCCTTGTGCACCCCCAGCCTACTCGCCGGTGGGATGGGGTGAGGAGCAGAAAAGGCCTTGACTCTGTGTAAGCACTGCTCAGCAATAACGAAAACATCCCTGTGTTATCAACACTGTTTTCAGCACAAATCCAAAACATAGCCCCATACTAGATACTAAGAAGAAAATTAACTCTATCCCACCCAAACCCAGCACACCCACTAATAGTCCTTTCCTACTTATAGGCTACAGTAAAAGTTCCCAGCCCACGCAAAAGCTAAATATCTGGATCCTGCAGTAAGCACTGGGTTAATACTTAATCCAGAACATTTTCACAGTGCCTCAACCACCGCAGAAACCTCTTTCTCCTACCCAGCTGCCCACAACTGCCGAGAAAACAGTCGGGAAACTTGACCATTGCCTCTCCTGCTGCACTAACCTGTCACCCATTAGGCACATACTGCCAGCAGGAAACTAGACACCTGCTTTGGTCTTCTAGCAGTCGTTAAACGTTGGTATAGTATGTCTGCCAAATCCCTATTAATAAACCACCTCTTTGTCTGTTGCAGAGTTATGCCAAGATAAAATGCCATTCCCCTTCTACCATCCATCTTCTTTGTGTTTCACAGATCCTAACACAGCTTTCTTTTCTGTACCATTCCCTAATCTACTGAGATTTGTGCAGCGCTTACAGGAGGAGGAAGAATATCAAAATCAGTGAATTAGTCATATAAATAAGAGCTACAGGAAACTACTTGTTCTCAGCTATATCATTAGAGCCTGACTATGCACAACCTGCCACCCTAGGGGGGGGGGAGAGAGAGAGAGAGAAAGAATATTAATTTTGAGCAAAACATAAGCTTTATGGCAGTTTATATCTAAATTTGTTGCTGCAGAAATGTTCTGCAGCCCATCTTCATGGGCTCCTACTTTACAAGTCTAATGCAGCTGCTGGAGCGGAGCAGAAGAGACAGAAGAGACGAAATGAAAAATAAAGCAAACTTCCTTCTTCCATCATTTTAATTTCCTTCACTTAATGTTACTTTTTACATAGGAGGGGGAAAAAAAGTAATATTGTGTTTATAATCTGTTTATTAAATGCATTAACCCTCTCATATACAGCACAGCCTCCATGAATCTCAAAGTATATTACAAAAGATGTTATTAGCATAATCCCCTTTTAACAGATGGAGCAACTGAGAAAGTTGCAGTGGGTTATTGAAACTCATCCAGCAGCACAAGGGAAAATAGCTTTGTCATCCTGTCTTGGGCCAGCGCTGCACTGATTAGGCCAAGAGCTACAGTTTATTTCTCAATCTTAGCGAAGAGCCAAGTCTTACTTGACTGACTTACATTCAAATTTTGGCCTCTCTTGCACACACAACATAAATTTCCAGGGGAAGGGATTTATGAGTGCCCAAACATTTTTACTAAAGGTCATGTCTGTATTGCTCTAAATTAGCTCAATTGCAATGACTGTTGCATTTCCACTGACCTTCCAAAAAATGCCAGGACTCAGCCAGTGAATCCAATTTAACTAAGGATATAAAGATGAAGGGCATTTAAATACCTATGGGAAAACTCTCCTTCAAGTTTAATCTGTTTTATTTTAAATTAGGCTAATACAAATCAAGGAAACTGTTGTTTTTCAAGAGAGTTTTCATACAAATATTGCTTGCAATTTATTTATTTATTAAAGAGTATATTTCCATTGAATTTCCTAAGTGTCCCTCTGCAGGAAAGCTCCCCTGCAGATGCCTTTGACTCATAAAAACCTCTAAGCAAACCTAGCAGACTGGAGGTGCTCAGACACGATGAAAGGAGATCCCTGAACTCTAGAGATTTCTCAGAGATATTTACTGGGATGGAGATCCCACAAAGCCCCAACTTATACCTCTGCCTCATGTTTCTCTGCCTTCAAGCATCCAAGAAATGATGAGTCCATGGGATCCTAAAATACTTAGGAAAAGATAGGGCAATCCATCATGGTTTCCAAAATTTAAAGGAAAATTAATGATTTTATTAGCAAAGCAATGCAGAACTCCTAACTGCTTGTGTAAGTAAAAATTAACTTTGAGATGCCTGATGATCTATTATTTGCTTTTTAAAAGGTCACCCCCATCCTGTAGCAGATTGCTATGTGAAGGATGTTAGCATCAAGGCTGTACTACGTGCAGAGGTGAGCAAAGAGAATGGTGCATAATGCAGAAAAACACCCCTGAGATGTAAAACACTGATGTAAAGGTAAATAAATGAAAAACTCTCTTACTGGTTAGCAGGTATACAAAATATCGGGATGTAAGGATACATCCAGATTAACTGACTTTTTTTTTTTTTGAAAGGGATACATCCAATTTAATTGACCATGCTTGCTGCAGGCTGTTAATTATCACATTGCCTCATTTCTAACAAGATAAATACTAAGCATCAACCATAAATAACGTGTGTGACCACTGGAGGTCACTTTTGGTTTAGAAATCCTCCACTTAGAGGCCTTTTGGCAGCAATACAACTTCTGCAAAAGCAGAAAGGAGCATAACTGGAGTTTGCAACTCTTTCATGAAAATTCTTTGGAAAATATTTATTTCATTTTAGGATATTTTGTGGCCCAGAAAGGCTTCAGGGAATTACAGCAAATTATCTTCATGAAACAGCTATTCTCACTAAATTTTTTCCATATTACAGAGTTTTGCAGTGTGGCTCTTTTGGCCTGAAAGACAATAACATTAATAAATCAATGAATGGAAACAACAACTATAGAACTGGGTTAGAATGAAAAAGAACCTATTTTTCATCTTTGTGGCTATGCAGACACGTTACTGGCTCTGTATTTAAAAGAAGAAACTATTCACCTGATCCGTGGATCAGATATCTACCACTTAGCTCAAAGGCTTCAAGTTTCAGGCTTTTGCCACTGAAGAAGTAAAGAAGGAGCAAAGAAAAGTAGCGATATTCTGTCTACTGGATTAATTTCTAGATTAATCCTGCAAAATCTTACTCCTCTGAGGGGGTCATCTTTAGATGATTCATGTATTTGACTTCAGAGGCAGAATGTGCCTGAATAGAAAAGGTTTTTTAGAGCAGCCTCCATGTTCAGCCTCTTTTTGCAGTTTTTCTTGTTTGCTCAGGCTCTCATGAAAAGTGGTGGCTTCCTGGCCTCTCTTGCTTGGGAGCAGCCGTGCAATCCCTTCATCCCTTGTATTCCCCGTCACTGTTGGGCAAAGGACAATTTGCTCATCCGTTATAGCAGTGCATTTCAGCAGCGATGCCACAAAACCAGCATTACTCTGAGACCAGACCAAAGCTTTTGCGAAATTCAGAAGACAGAAGGGAAAAAAGGAAGAGAGGGCAAGAGAATATAGAAACCACATAAATCCCTCCATCAAGTATTTTCTTCTTGCCTTTCAGAAGGAATGATGGAGAATTTATTGTGAATGGGCATGTCTCTATTGCCTGGTAACAGTGCCTGTAATATAGTGCCTGCTGTGTTTGAGTAAATGATTGCTCTTTTGTGCTGTGGTCTGTGGTTTTGATGATGAACTTCCTGGGAGATTGTAAAGATAAAAATCACAGCTTGCCACTTGTTGAAGATTTAAAGAGCTATAACTTCTAAGTGGTACTACTGAGGGATAAACAGGCTCTTGACTCCTGCCCCTGAGTGCCATGGCAGCGCTGCAGAATTTTCCAAGACACTGAAAACTCGTATGCCCGGAAGCCTTATTAAAAATACATATTTTTCACATTTTTTACTTACTTCATTTTTTACTTCAGTTGCTGAAACCTAAATAAAACTCATGTGCATGCACACAAAATTCCTGCCCTCAGGGGAGTGTCAAGTCCCTATAGGACACAATGCAAAGAGGCTCTGCAAAGCTGACTGGAGACTCTCCTTTGCTTCAGCTTTGCAGGGAAACCGTCCCAAAACAGCAATGACGGGCAGTGGCGCAGGTGTACAGAGAGCTCAGGGCTGGCGATGAAGGTGCAATGGAAGGTACCAGCTTCAGCTGGAACAATACAGACCATAGGTTAAACGAGAAATGGTTTCAGGAACTTCTTTTTCCTTCTGCACTCATATATATGACATTATACTGGTAATCTCTCAGAAAAATGGTGGCCAATTTTCCTGTGAGGGTGGCTACTGGTACCAAAAGAGAGAAAATTCATTCTGAGAATGGTCTCAGGGTCACTTTCCCTCCTCATTTCATGAACTGCAATCCCAGGTGGGATGTCCCTGCTTTCTAATACACGGTGCATTTAAACTGGGAGCGTGGGGCCTTGAGCTGTAAGGCAGCGTGCCCTGTCAGCATGGGCAAACGCAAGGCTTTGGGGTAAAACGTGCCCTTCCCTTCTCGCTGCTCCATTACTCCACAGGCAAGCACAGCTTTGCTTTCTGCTCCCACGCTTATTTCCATACCCGTCTCTAGCCCTCGACATATGCAGCTCTGTTTGCAATTTCTTAATTATTTCTAGCTCTGTAAAAGCAATGAGATCCAGAAGACCATTTGCTCCCATTTCCTTAACACCGCCCCCCCATATATATAACTTTGAGCAAAGTAGAAGACAGTTCTCAATTCCTGAACCATTTTGCCATGAATGCTCTTCTCTGATGATCTACCCATCTTGTGCCCATTAAAAGCAGAGGATGCACGTTCTGGGGTGCCAACACCATGGTCCCTTTTCATGTGCACCCCACCATGGCACCCGCAGCCTCCTGGGTCCCTGGATGATGGCAGTGGGAAACTCTCAGGTGATGACAGCCCAGCCCTTATCTGCTCGTTGATTTGGAGTAGAAGCTCTTTGGGAGCCTGCAGCATAAGTGCCAGACTTCTGCTGCTTTTCAGGAAGCTTTTTCTTATCTCCCAGAGACAGGAGACTTTAAATGGAAAAAAATTTTAACCTTTGCCATGACTGGTAAGAGCTTGATAAATTTTTAAATGCAAACGTCTGAAAGGGGGTAGCAGGAAACATAGGTATCCCTGCTTTCAAAAATCTCAGATTTTAAGGCAGTCCTGATTCCTGGAGATATGTTTGTGCTTTCTGCCTGTTTGGACTGGGTTTTTCTCATGTGCTCTACTTTTAGGAGTATTTTGCACTTGCAGCCCAGATCTCAGTGTAGGTTTTTCTTAGCCACTCGGTCAGGGCTGCAGAAGCTCACCCTTGGGTTGACCAGTTCTTAGGCTGTGGCATTGACATGGTGCAAACTCCTGCTCCAGGTGAGATTCAGCTGTCACAGACCACTACAAGGAGTAGGAGAGTCGGAAACAGAGAGGTTAACACTCCATTTGCATTTACGGCATAAGATAAATAAGTGTTATTAAAGCATTACTCATCATGCAAAGAAAGGTTATCATGCAAAGGCAGTGTAGGCAACAGGAACTGGGGGCGAAGCAGCTGACAGCCTTGATACTGTTTGCCTGCCACTCATTGCCCTTACAGCCTTTCGTCCCCATGGACCAAGCTGAACTTTCAAATCTATATTAAGACAGAGCAGGCTTTCTGCGACATGATCTCCAGATACAGAAGGATTGCTGACCTCCAGCAATCTGCTCTAAATAAAATGCAAAAGGACTCGGTCTCCAGTCAGCTCCCCAGAGACGTGCTCTGGGAGCTGCGGGGTGAACCACAGGGAAGGGTCCGGGTTCAATTTATTGTTTGTTTTTCAGTAGGTGGGAGGGCAGCACACGTGCTTGATGCTGAAGGAAAGCAGATCTGCAGTGAATACCTTTGAGATTTATTTACCCTTGCAAAAATACATCCTCCAGTCGCTGAAGTGTCAGCCCTCCGAAATGGGAGCAAGGGGCTGCAAGCAGGCGCACCCGCTCCCCGGGCTGCAGCTGCTGACCTGCCGGGCACGGCGGGGTAAGGCCACCATGGGGGAAGGAAGCTCCTGCCTCTGAAAAGCCTGAGGTCTGCTCAGCAGGTGGCTGCAAAAAGGCCCACCAAAATAAAACAGACCAAGAGCCCACACTGTGGACCCTGTGCCCAGGGCAGTAGTTGAATCCTTGTGCCTGAAGGGGTACAGGTCAGCCGCAGGTCAGAAGGCCAGGAGGGAATCAGGCCCCGTGTGAGAGATCCTTTGCTGGGGAAGGTCCACGGGATGGGGCAGTCCCAGAGCCCAGACCATTCCCATCTGCGGGGACAGCCGGGAACAGTCCTGCTGTCAGAGTAGCTGGGGGCATCCTTGCCGTAAAGTGCAGGAGACTGGAGGTGACCGCAGCCGCCGGGTGAATGGGCTCTGATGTCCCGCTGGTCTGAGCCGGCGCAGCATCAGTGGGGAGAGAGCAGCCTCTGGCCCTAGCCCGCTCTTTCCGATCTATGCAGGATAACAGTTTTCTTGCAGTAAAAGTCTCACAGTGAGAGACACACAGGTGTTTTTAGCTTTCCAAAGAAACTGATGCTAATTAAATTGTTACCCCCACTGGAGTTTGGTAAATCCAGGGCTGCCTGCAGCCCTGGAGAAATGACAGGGTTTTATCAATGACCCAGTGGTTTGGCCTGGGACTGGGCAGAGATTGACAGAAACTTACCCTTTAGAAGCCAACCAGTTCCTCTCCCATTGCAGCATCAACTGCAGCTGTAGCACTGGCAGCAGACGGCAACTTAATTGCAGCAAGGCTTTGCATTTCTGGAAGGCTTCTCTCAGAGGATCTCAAAATACAATATAAGCTTCAGGTTAAATTAACCTAAAAGAGTTGGGAGGAGGAGGGAAATGAAGCTTACAGTTTTCAAGTGTGCTCATTTACTTTGGGTACCCAGTACAAGCTGCTCAGGGGGGATTTTCACAGATGCTCAGCTCTTGCGGTTCAGGTGAAATTTGTAGAAACTCCTCTGAACATGAAGGTCTCAAGCCAGGATCTCAGAGCAGAGCTACCTACAATAAGTGGAAACACTGGAAAATAACACCTGAATTGTGCCTAGGGCCATATGGGAAGTTTGTATTTGATTCAGGAATTTGCACAGATCTCCTTGTGTCTGCTATGCTTTGGCAGGCCCAGTCCTGCTCTAAAATTTAGTGATAAAGAGGGTGAGTGAGTACTTTCAGTGTCCCTCCTAGATATTTCTGTAATTAAATGTGAACAGCATTGATAGCACCTGTTAGCTAAGCTACACAGCCCATAGTATTTTACTAGTTATCAGGTAAAAAAAAAAATCTTTATTGGGTCAAACTGAAAGAAAGACCATCATGTGGAGAGCTTGGAGATGTTTTAATAATCTCTTTTCTCCAATGTGTTAATTTTTGCTAAATATGTTACTGGTTGTCAATGCCCACCACAAAGTGTAACTCAGAAAATCCCCCCATGGCTGCTGGGGACACAGGAGGAGGGCAGCAATGCCCAGGGATGCCGGGGGGCAAGCCAGGCCAGGCAGCATGTCTCCACCCGAGACAGTCCCGTCGCCCTGCTGAATGCGATTGCGCTTTGCCCCAGGCTGGAGGACCAGAAACGTTCTCCACACACAGCCCAGCAGTGGCCATTTTGGGCAATATTTGGTTGGAAGAGAAGCTCCACAGCCACCCCAGGACTCCTCCACTCCAGCTGGTGGCTGTCCCTGCAGAGCAGCGGCCGATCAGCCTGACGTGGCTCCCCCAGAGCAGCCTCATGCCATCCTTCACTGGCAAGCCAGCCGCCTGACCTGGAGCACGGGGATTTCAAGCACATTCTTAAAAACAAAATAAATAACCCCCAACTGAACTGGTGAAACAATGAAGAAGCTGGAATCCAAACAAACTAATCCCTGGAATAAAAGGCCTTCCTCCATGTCCTTGCCACCAGCCTCATCCCCGCACATCACGCTCACTCCCGGCTGCCAGCAGCAGCACGTGAGAGAAGCCCGGCTGCCACCGCACGCCCCACATGTGCCTGTCCCAGTCACGAAATGGGAAATCAGGTTTCTGTGCCCCGCACAGAGCCGTCCCGACCACGGCACCCCTTCGCTGCTGTTGTTATTTATGGCCTGGCTTGGCTTTTTGGTGTTGTGTGGGCACAAGCCACAGTGGCTCCACCACCTTGCTGGGTTGCCCCAGCAGAGCAGAGCAAACGGGGCAGCACGGGGACACCCCACATCGCAGCAGTGTCCGACCACGGGGACCAGGGGCGAGCATGGTTCCAGGGAGGCACAGGTGAGTGCAGGAATGGTCCCTGCCCTCTCCAGCTCCCCTGGGTTGGTAGTCCCAGTGCCAGCCCTACGCTAACGGTGGGCTTGGGACGAGTTCCTCACCAGTAACACATGGCCCCGCTTGTCAGACACTTGCAGACACTGTCACTGTCTGCAGGTTGGTAGAGTCTGTCTCCGAGGGTTTTGTCACCAGTGGGAAGAGGGGAGTGGGGAAGAGCCAGCCTTGTCAAAACGCCGGTGGTAGAGCACTGCCACATTTGACCCTTCCATCACAGCCAGACCATTCCCCCAAGGTGGACATGTTGTCTTCTACCCTCTTTCTGTACATCCTGAACTTACCCCCCTGGCCATCACCTCCTCCCACCTTCGCAGGGTGCAGTCTGGGGATATTGCCAGTACAGTGCTTTCAGGGGGCAGGGATGGACTGGGGAGGCTTTAGTCTGCCCTTCCCAAAGCTGTCCAGAACTGTGAAGCGAGCTCTCCCCAACATGAGAGAGCATGTAGCAGCCTCTCCCCAATTTAGATATGGGCTAAACTGGTGCAAGCATGGGCTAGAGGTATCCACCTTTGCATTATCCATACAAAGTTGTGGCAATGCACTATAACACCTGCAGAGGATTTATAATTATTTTACTTTCACAGGAGTTCTAGAAAGGCGAATATTAACGTAGCATAACCTAAATATTTCAGCAGCAACCTGGGCTTCAGGTCACTCTGCTCTGGCAGAGTCCTCCCTTCCGAACATTCCCATTTCCAACAACACAGGTTAGTCACAATTTTCTATTGAAACTTCACATGCTGTCACATTGCCAATGACTGCTCAAAAGTGGAAAACTGGACTGATTATGCAGGTTTTTAAGGTAATTTTTTCTAGCTGCTTTATTTGTGTAGTTACCATAAAGCTGTTTTCCTAAGTATCTTTCTGTTTCAAGTCTAAGGGCACTTGTGTTTAAATTCTAGTGCCACCATCCCCACCGTGTTATATCAGCTTCTCTCAGTGGTGCATAATTTATTTGTTATTTTTTCTTTATTCCTCCTCTGAAAAGGACAGAAGTGTACAATCTTATTCATATCCTTAGGGGAAGAAAATGTCTGTATGCAATCATATTTGTGTGGTCCTCTTGCAACACCATGGTCAATCAGAGGAAGTGTTTTGAGGTCTAGATGCTTACAAAAACAATTTTTTGCTTCTGGAAGCATGTAGTTTTTTAATCGCATGCTACATTTCAAAGCCTAGGGCTCATATGTTTATCTTTGCATACCCGGAGAATCTTTTTATTTAAGAGCTCTCTATTAGGAGCTTTTAATATTCTGAAATATATGTATTCTGTCATCCTCTCCAAGGACCACAATTTTCTCTGTACTCTTATGATATACCAACATGCAGAAGCACTTCAGTAAATCTATGGAGGCAAATGGTCCTTCTTTTCTGAAGTCTTTAGCAGAAGCCCAGAGTCAGCAACTCCTAAAGGCCAATAGCAACAGTTTCAAATGATCTTTAGCATATCTATTTCTATCAGAAATCCAATATGCTTTATATGCTGAACACCGTTTATTTAACTTGTAATGAAACTTACACATTTGTTGCAGAACAGATTGTTCTACAGAGCAGTGGGATCCGTGATTTCCCTTGGCAATTTAAGAGACTTATATGTGAAGGAAATTCCCAGAAGGAAACTTAAGCTAAAGTACACATCATACAAATGCAATAGTCAAAATGTTGTGTAGGACATCTTAATTTTTAATAATACTGATAGCCAGAAATCCACTGATGTTTGAAGTTCAAAAGAAAATAAAAAATCCCTGCCGCCTTTGTTTATACTCAGAGTTTGGTTTATATTGAATCCAGTTTAGATGTTCTTTAGCGCTCCATCTGCTAACTATTCAGTCCCTATCTCTCCACACCCAGCCTCCATTCTGCTCAATCTGTAGGGGGTTTTCAGTGGAAATAGGAAGTTTCCACTTACATTTAATTAAAAAATCAACATCTATAAATTATCTTCCTACCCATCAAAAATAGACATTCACCAGCACACAAATACTGTTGCTCGCCAGGAAACCTGTGTCCTGATAGTGAGAACAACTGGTACTTCTTTTCATCCTCCCTGCATGTTCCTCCAAAGATAAGACTATTTTAAATCCACATTCCTATCATCAGCTAAACCAATTTATTCTATGCCTTTTACCTTCAAAAAGCAATCGTCTCTGATAACTCCTTGGGTACCTGCAGGAAATATCTGTTCCATGCTTACACACACATTCGTGCCTGACCACAAACATTTAGAAACCATTTCAAATGTTGACATTTCCAGAAAAATCATAGATGTGTATGTCTATAAAAAGGTATGGAAATTTAAGGTTATGAAACGAAATTTAAATACTAATTTTGAGACATATAATTGTTTTTTAATCACTTTAATGCTTTTTTAAAAGTAATTGAAAGCCTTGGTTGTACCCTGCCCCCCCTTTTCCTGAAACTTAGAGAATTCCCCGACCATTCAGTAGAGCTGTTCCTATTTCCACTCGAAGCCCTTTCGGAGTGAATGCCTCCTCTATCTTTCCATCAGAAAACCGTACTGACTCTCATTCTCTCTAGCAGCATTAGGCATCAAGCCCGGATCGTAAAACACAGGACCATGCAACCGCTGTTAGTTGACCATCAGTGCAGATTGTCTTTCATTAAGGCAGCTTCTATCTTACTAAAAAAATTATGGCAAGACATTTCTGTATTTGTAATAGGGGTCTCACTGGCTCTTTTCTTAATGCAGACCTTCAGAGCAAACATTTACACTATTGTTTACATCATTTTCTCCATTATACTTAAAAGGTATCTTTCAACAGTGCTGCTTTACACGGCCAGTGAGACAGCAAAGCAAACAGTACAGAATCAGCCAGGATTTCTGGTAGCATCTGACATACACAACAGAAGCAAAAGAAGGTTTTCCCCATTCAATTTTTTTTTAAATGCCCACAGGTGGAACTAGAACAGACAATCTAACCAGTAATGAAACACAAACTTCAACAGGAGAGTAAAAAAGCTGATGATACTCAGTTCTATCTAGGTTCACGCAGCACAGCTTGTGTGACAGTCACTTTTTTCTAGAGCTTTAAGTGTTATTTATGCAACCTTAGGGCATAAACTCTTACCCAAGACCAAGGGGAGCCGGTAGGAGTCTCTGGCTGGTCTTCCTCCTCAGATGACATCCTGAGCTGATCGTTTTCCCCCATTCTTTGCATACGCTACTAAAACCACTCTTGGTTTTGGCCATATACAAAAATGCTGCTTTTAAGTTTTAGCTGTTGACAACAAAGCTCCAGAGAATATAATTTCCCAGCGATCATGTTTGCTTGCTAATTTTACCTGCTGAAGTTCTTGGAAGCACAGTCAGAGCAAGAAACCTGAGCTCAGTAAGCCAGAGCACAATTTCCTTGCAACTGACTCCTCAAGTATCCTAATTAAGTCATAAGGTTCAGTGAAAAATTAGAGCCTGACAAACACAAATTCACTTCCAAACAGTCGGTATCCTCACTTTCATAAAAGATTTTTATGGTCAGACAATTTACTGAGTTATAAATTCTGTGAACAGAATATAAGGAATTTTCACTGCCAATTTTATTACCATCGTTAATCATATTTAGCATGGATTTTAATGGTTTAATTTTGTTTTCAAGGTTATTAATGTCAAAATCTTATTCTGCCATCCTGCACAGCCGCACAGCTCCACAACCATAACTGTATGGATGTGAAGGCAGCACAGCTTTTCTGTTCTTCTGTGCAATCAGGTTTGAAAGAGGGCCATTTTCTTTTCCATTTGTTCCTTTTGCCCTTCTGTTGGGTTCGGTACCAGAGTGTAGAATCCAATTATTATAGATCTCACCCGATGTAACTTCAGCCAAACTTGCCCTGATACTTGTGAGACTTCTGGTTCTGTAGGAGGGGACTGCCGAGTCCAGCATCTTGAAATCGCTTCTGGCAGCTGGCAGGAATGGCAGCTTTGTCTCCCAGATCAGGCCTAGGGAAGGTTTTGTGCCTGAACTGACCACTGATTCACAGCTATGATATGCTTTCAAATTCACAACCTTTAGCTTGAATTTTATTATTCATTATTCCTCTGCTTATAAGGCACCCAGTTGCAGTAGCTGGTGAAATAAAATTGCTATCAAAAAACCTGAACCTTTCTGATACATCTCTGACTTTGGGCAAAGGCTTCTCAACCTTTCCACTGAGTTATATAACGAAATGGGCTATTTATAGCGCACGGTTGCAGGAGGGTCCTAGCCTTAGCCATGAAGTCCTAGCGTTAGCTGTGAGCTGATAATGATTATCAAATGAACAAATATGCCCAAATATGTTTGATATTTAACCTTAAGCTATGTACAAATTCAGTAAGAAGGGAAATAATTAAGTGATGGAAAAAGAAAACTTCGGAAATATAACACTGAGTAGAGAAATAGCTTGTTGCCAGCACGTGGTCTCTCATCACTGTGAGTGTCGCTAAGCTGGGCAGCATGTGAAGACAGAGGGGACTAAAAAGTGACAGCCCTCTCTGAGAGCTGGCAGCCCACCAGGCACTGGCAGCTTGAGGAGTGGGGCATCACAGTCGCACAGGCTGTGGTTTGACAGCGTGTTGTTTTCGACAGCAACAGCAGCATCAGCTGTACTTGCCTCCTTATCCCAAGCTACAACATGCAGGGCTTTTTAAAGTCTGAAACAGTTTCCTAAAACAATTTATTCTGGGGTCTCAAGAAGAGCTGTGACATCCCAGCTGAGAAGGAAGCTTGCTGCTGCGTGGAGTTGCCTTTAAGCTGCGGGAGTATTGGCAACGAGCTGTTATTCCTGTGCATCAACCAAAACTAACACTGCTGCCAAACTGCTGCAAATGTCTGACATGGCAGAGGAGGTGTCAGTCTGCATCACAGGACAGGCATCAGGTGCAAGCAATGCACCCCAGGTACTACTGGGCCTATGGGAGTCTGCTGGGCTGCCCGCAGCATCCCTCCTGCGCTGGCAGGCAGCCTCGTGCTGCCCGCTCCGACCTGCTCCTGCCCCTGGAACTCTGCCACTCTGGCCCACTGGCGCCAGTTCCCGATGGACATCCCTCCTGATGGGTGACTTAGGATCACAGGACGTTGACTTGGAAGACATCTGGAAGAGACCTAATTTTGAGAAAAATTGATGCTTATTTAGACTCTTTCATGTTTCAAATTAGAAACTCAGAATCTGAAGTGGCCCAATAGCCAAGTCACTCTCAAGTTGTAGGCTAACACTCCCAAGAGAAAACAGCACAGCACTTAAGTTACCAAGATGCTCAAGTTACTCATTTCTGTTGTACACCAAATGTTAGGACTGTAAGCACAGAAACCCATTTATTAGCTATCTGACAGATCACATTTTGTTTCTGGAACAATTTTGGGGAAGGAAATTCAATACAATTCTTCTCATTTCAGCTAAATAGGGAAATGCCACACCTAATGAATTTCAATGGCATTCCTGCTTCTGCTGAAAGGTCTATTCACTAAACTTAAAAGATAGGAACCACTGTTTGTTGGAGTAATTTTCCACTGTCCCACCCATTTCTTCTGTTAAATTTGCTTTCAAGCTGTGATGGATAAGTACAACAATCTACCAGAAATACTATTTAAATCATTGTAATACGTTGCATAATGTTTATTTATAAAATTCTTCAAGAAGTGGCTGTGCATCTTTCCCAGCACACTGTATTTCTGGAGCTTTTGTCCTATTCTGCACTGTCCCACTTCAGGACCTTTCTGCTTTCACCAGGAAGCACTAACAAGTACAAGCAATTCTTCCGTGCAACATATATGAACTCAACGACTGCTGTTCCTAGATCAATGCATCTGGTAGTCTGGTATCCTATGTCCAAGGGTGACCATCACCAAACACTTCCGCTCCAGATATCCAGAAATTGAATAATAACCAGATGTAAAAAGATCTTTCTCCATGATTTTCATAAATTAGGACAGTTCTCAGGTTCTCAGCCTTTTCCCAAGGTTGCCATTCCCACCACCTGCTCCCCTTCCCACCTCCTCTGCTGCCATGCCCGCACAGCCAGGCCACCGTCTCTTTGCCTCCCTCCCAGTGCTCCCCCGCGACCCCAGCAGCTGCCTTTCCCTCGCTCCCTTCCCATTTCCCCACTCTCAGGACTTCACGACTTTGCTGCTCCTTCCCCAGTTGGTGTTTTCAACCGAAGACACACGTGGAACACGGGGGCTGACACAAAATTCACAGAAGATATTCTCAGACTCACCGTTCACATAAGCTTCACAATGGTTTTTGGACTCCTGCTCAGCTCGTAGCCTCTATGAGATCCTGTAGCAACGAGTTTCATTCATTGGATAATTATGCAGTGCAAACAGAAATCTTGATGTCAGTTTTAAACATTGCCTAATGATTTCACTGCATGATGACACAGGGTAAACAGGGGCCAACTTCTTTTTATAAGCAGCGTTTGTAAGTGCTGTATCATGAGAAGGAAAAAACCATTTGTAATCATCCCACTATATTTAAATATAGTAATATTAGCTCATGGTAACCTTCGTGTAAACTTTATTTTGCTGAACTGATAAGATTATGTCATCTTATTTTTAATAGAATCATTGTTCAACTTAAAGATTAATTTAAGGTATTTTTAAATACAATTACAACTCTACTGTACTGGGACAGTGTCACTCACCTAAAATAGTTTAACTTTCTCCAGCCCTTTCACATTACTGCAGTTGCCATGGACAAAGCGTATGGAACTGCGCTTCTCTATTTTCTTTCTGTAAAGGCTTTTGTCTCATAAACACCCACAGCAATCTATAGCACCTTGGTACCTGAAATAGGGCTACATTGAAAAAGCAAGAATAAAATCTACCTTACACAGCTGCTGAGTTGTAACTCCCGTTTTGCGTCTCCTGCAGAGGTAAGATTCAAGATGCTGCATGTTCAGCCCAAACATGAGTACACCGTGCTGCCAACCTGCCCCAACACAGCTGCCATCTTGTCTGGGACAGATCTATGAGATTTATGGCTGATAAATCAACAGTATCTACAAGAATAATTTAAGTTTGAATAGAAAGAAATCACACCATCACCAAAAAACAGGTTCTGTGTGCTTGCAAAAGCACGTTCTGCATAGGTATCATATGATGCAGAACTAATCCAGTGGTTACCGCAATACCCTGTGAGCCAATAACAGTTCTCCAAACTGTTACTGGTCCCTATGGGTAGTAACAAGTAAAAACTCACTTTCCTAACAATCCTGTTTTCTCTAAGTATAAAGAAAATTGTTAAGTTGCTGTTATCAGTGCCACTCAACATTTTCTATAGCACCTCAGCACACGCTGCCAGAATAATACTCTAGTATGTTCAGAGTTTAAGTGCGTAATCAACACATCGGTCATGTAACAAGTGTGAAGAAATTTCCTTCTGTTTATTTTACTATGTAAATCTAAATCAAACAGTTCAATTTTCTTGAGGATTTTAATCAAAACCACATTTACATATGCAGCAGCTTTATGAAGTCTTTCTTAAAATCATGGCGGTTGACTCCAAACGTCTTTTTCTCACTGAGCAGGAGTCTCGCTGTTATATCCGACAGCCCATCACTCCCTTACCAAAAAAAATGTCAGCAATGGGCAACGCCAGCAGTTGGACTATTGCCTCAAAACTCCCGGAGTTGTGTCCTCCACATTCATCAATGGTTATTTTGGGGGACTGGAAATGTTATAAAAGCATTTGCAAATGACCAGAACCACTGAGTATTTCTTCAGGTGAAGACTGGAGCAGGGATAAGGGGTAGAAGACAGTCAACTTGCAGAGGTTGTTTGGGACTAGTTTTACTTTTCATCAAAGAGCTGTGTCCTTAAGGAAGTAGGAAAAAGGAAAGAATACAGATTTTATTTCACACCAGCCGCCGTATTTCAGTGACAGCTGATGAAATATTAAGGCTGGTTGCCGAGGGGTGGGGGAGGATGTGTGAGCAGAGGGCTCTGGAGGGAGAAGGGAAAGGCAGGGGCGGACTGCGCGTGGTGGGGTGAAAGGCTGCGTAGTGGGTGTGCGGGTGCCTGCCGGCGTGCGGGACTGTGCTCGCTGGGGAAGCGGCGCCTGGCAGGTGGATGCAAGCAGAGGTAATTGCAATGCGTTACCACTCTGGGCAACAGCTCTGGCACGGTCATTTCTGCTACAGGCGCCCTGGCAGCGGCTGGGGAACAGACCCCAGGAAGGAGTGATGTCTTGTGATCCCCGCCAAGCCCCGCAGCCAGCCCAGCCCAGCAGCCCGCGGCAGATGGCCGGGACCTGTTGAGCTGGGCGCTCCCGCCGCCCACCTGAATTCCCCCTGCCGTGGAAATCCTGATTCTGTTGCCCTGCACACAGCCCCTGCCCAGGGTCCTCGTGCCCCAGCAAACACTTCCTACCACAGCCAGGGGCCCGGCTTGCCCCCCAGCTTCTTCCGTGCTGCTGCCTCTGTTCATAGCCCCCACTTCCCTTGCTCTCCATTTTCCACCCTGTAAACCCCTCCCCTGACCCTTCCTTTGGGTTGTTTATCACTTTCTTTTTGTGTGAGTGACACATTTCACCACAGAGTGTCACAGACACAGCTTTTGAGAAGCAGCCCCCTCTCAAGCAATATTTAGCAGCTGCTTTTAGATGCAGAGTGGGAGCCGAGATCTGTACATTCCCTATCACAACGGGAGGCACTTGCTAGGGAAGGATGAAATCCCTTACATCCTCTAGTGTTCAAATCATCTGTAATGCCCAGATGATTAGATACCAGACATCAGTGATTAAGTGCTTGTGAGGAGTGCTTTGACAGGGGAGAGAGGATGGTAAGAAGGAAAATAATGTCACCTTCCCAGTAACCTTCTCTATATTTGGATGCAGTCTTTTGCAGAAGCTGAATCATAAAATACTTCACACTCTGACACACAATACAGAACATGCTAACGATACTACTTCAGGTGATAACAGTGGATGACTGAACCAGCAAGCATGGAAGGCACTAGAGAAGAAGGTAGAGGCTGTAAAAAGTCTGTAAAAACATGCAGGCAATGCCTCTTATTTTGTTTGCCACTACATTATCAAGTCAATCCATGTGATGCAGAACTCTATCTTCTTGCCACGGCCAAAGTCAGAAAGGAAAGACTCACAAGATCTGTGTACATAATGAGCAGGGGCCAAGTTTTCTCGCAAAGGTCACTGGGACTGAAAGCCAGTAATTCTCTCCCACAAAAGGCAAGACAAGAGAAGGGTGGAGCTGGGACCTCCACCCAACACATGCCCAACACGTGCACCTATGGTAAACAACTACAGCACAAAGAAGTTGCAGCACAGGATGCCAGTCCCACTCAAACAGATTTGCTTTTATTTATCCTTATTATTTATTTGTATTACTGTATCACCTCAGAGTCCTACTTGGATGTGAACCCTACATTGTCCCTCTCCCCGAAAACTTACAGTCTAAAGGACCTTAGCTTGTAAACTAGGTCAGGGATGAAGAAACTTTTGGATGGAGCTCTGGAGAGCGGCTCTCCCTGACTTATCCATCATAAGTATTTGGCATCCTGGGAACAAAATGCTGTATTTTTCTACTGTGTTGGGTATATAGCTGGTCGTATGATGGGAAGTAACTGCATTTTGGTCACACAGTAAGTGCATATCTGGTCTTATAACAGGATGTTCTCCATCAGACAATGAGCTGTGCAAGGAAGTTTCACCATACAGATGATTGCTTATGTATGTACTCCATGATGGCGAATGATTGCACTTGGTCACACGATAGACGTATGTTCAGTGAGGCCAGGTCCTGAGACCCCTATCCTGTAGACAGGATACAGTAGGTAAGTAACTCACTGTCCTGGTTTCGGCTGGGATAGGGTTAAATTTCTTCCTAGTGCTGTGTTTTGGAGTTAGGATGAGGAGAATGTTGATAACACACTGATGTTTCCAGTTGTTGCTAAGTGCCCTCCTAGTCCAAGGACAGCTCCCGTGCCTACTGACTGAGCTAGGTACACGAGATGGGAGGGAACATAATCAGGACAGCCAGCCCAGCTGGCTAATGGGGTATTCCATACCATGTGACGTCATGCTCAGTATATGAAGGGTAGGCGTGATCCAGGAAGTACCG